>NC_140589.1:1021435353-1022114853 GCF_964204655.1 Triturus cristatus
CAATTACCCGAGACCTGTCAAACTTTCTCCAGATAGTCAGAAAAGGTAATTTTCTACTGTTTAATTTGTTGACTGTAAATGACTATTGCATGTGAATTATCACTTTTGGAACTAAAATAAGTGTGTTTAGAGTCATTTTAAAGCCTGAAATTGGTCGAAATAGAAGCTACTGAGTAGGAGAAAAAGTCTGTAAAAATGGCAATTTTGGTGACATTGAGGCTTTAAAAAGTAGTTATTCAACATGAGGCACAATCCAAATGACATTTTGAATCAATTTATCTACAGTCCAAAAAATCAATTTCTGATAAAAAACGATGACCCGTGACCTGTCGAACTTTCTCCAGATAGTCTGAAATGGTAATTTTTTTATGTTTAATTTGTTGACTGTAAATGACTATTGCATGTGAATTATCACTTTTGGAACTAAAATAAGTGTGTTTAGAGTCATTTTAATGCCTGAAATTGGTCGAAATAGAAGCTACTGAGTAGGAGAAAAAGTCTGTAAAAATGGCAATTTTGGTGACATTGAGGCTTTAAAAAGTAGTTATTCAACATGAGGCACAATCCAAATGACATTTTGAATCAATTTATCTATAGTCCAAAAAAACAATTTTCTAATTAAAAACGATTACCCGTGACCTGTCGAACTTTCTCAAGATGGTCAGAAAAGGTATTTTTTTAATGATTAATTTTTTGACTGTAAATGACTATTCCATGTGAATTATTACTTTTGGAACTAAAATAAGTGTGTTTAGAGTCATTTTAATGCCTGAAATTGGTTGAAGTAGAAGCTTCAGAGTAGGAGAAGAAGTCTGTAAAAATGGCAATTTTGGTGACATTGAGGCTTTAAAAAGTAGTTATTCAACATGAGGCACAATCCAAATGACATTTTGAAGCAATTTTTCTACAGTCCAAAAAATCTATTTCTGATGAAAAGCGATTACCCGTGACCTGTCAAACTTTCTCCAGATGGTCAGAAATGGTAAGTTTTTTTATATTTAATTTTTGGACTGTAAATGACTATTGCATGTGAATTATTACTTTTGGAACTAAAATAAGTGTGTTTAGAGTCATTTTAATGCCTGAAATTGGTCGAAATACAAGCTTCTGAGAAGGAGAAAAAGTCTGTAAAAATGGCAATTTTGGGTCACATTGAGTCTTTAAAAAGTGGTTATTCAACATGAGGCATAATCCAAATGACATTTTGAAGCAATTTTTCTACAGTCCAAAAAATCTATTTCTGATGAAAAACGATGACCCGTGACCTGTCGAACTTCCTCCAGATAGTCAGAAAAGGTAATTTTCTACTGTTTAATTTGTTGACTGTAAATGACTATTGCATGTGAATTATCACTTTTGGAACTAAAATAAGTGTGTTTAGAGTCATTTTAATGCCTGAAATTGGTCGAAATAGAAGCTTCTGAGAAGGAGAAAAAGTCTGTAAAAATGGCAATTTTGGGTCACATTGAGGCTTTAAAAAGTGGTTATTCAACATGAGGCACAATCCAAATGACATTTTGAATACATTTTTCTACAGTCCAAAAAATCTATTTCTGATGAAAAACGATGACCCGTGATCTGTCGAACTTTCTCCAGATGGTCTGAAAAGGTAATTTTTTATTGTTTAATTTGTTGACTGTAAATGACTATTGCATGTGAATTATCACCTTTGGAACTAAAATAAGTGTGTTTAGAGTCATTTTAATGCCTGAAATTGGTCGAAATAGAAGCTTCTGAGTAGGAGAAAAAGTCTGTAAAAATGGCAATTTTGGTGACTTTGAGGCTTTAAAAAGTAGTTATTCAACATGAGGCACAATCCAAATTACATCTTGAATCAATTTATCTACAGTTTAAAAAATCAATTTCTGATTAAAAACGATGACCCGTGACCTGTCGAACTTTCTCCAAATGGTCAGAAATGGTAATTTTTTAATGTTTAATTTTTTGACTGTAAATGACTATTGCATGTGAATTATCACTTTTGGGACGAAAATAAGTGTGTTTAGAGTCATTTTAATGCCTGAAATTGGTCAAAATACAAGCTTCTGAGAAGGAGAAAAAGTCTGTAAAAATGGCAATTTTGGGTCACATTGAGGCTTTAAAAAGTGGTTATTCAACATGAGGCACAATCCAAATGACATTTTGAATAAATTTTTCTATAGTCCAAAAAATAAATTTCTGATGAAAAACGATGACCCGTGACCTGTCGAACTTTCTCCAGATAGTCAGAAAAGGTAATTTTCTACTGTTTAATTTGTTGACTGTAAATGACTATTGCATGTGAATTATCACTTTTGGAACTAAAATAAGTGTGTTTAGAGTCATTTTCATGCCTGAAATTGGTCGAAATAGAAGCTACTGAGTGTTAGAAAAAGTCTGTAAAAATGGCAATTTTGGTGACATTGAGGCTTTAAAAAGTAGTTATTCAACATGAGTCACAATCCAAATGACATTTTGAATCAATTTATCTACAGTCCAAAAAATCAATTTCTGATTAAAAACGATGACCCGTGACCTGTCGAACTTTCTCCAGATGGTCTGAAATGGTAATTTTTTTATGTTTAATTTGTTGACTGTAAATGACTATTGCATGTGAATTATCACTTTTGGAACTAAAATCAGTGTGTTTAGAGTCATTTTAATGCCTGAAATTGGTCGAAATAGAAGCTACTGAGTAGTAGAAAAAGTCTGTAAAAATTGCACTTTTGGTGACATTGAGGCTTTAAAAAGTAGTTATTCAACATGAGGCACAATCCAAATGACATTTTGAATCAATTTATCTATAGTCCGAAAAAACAATTTTCTAATTAAAAACGATTACCCGTGACCTGTCGAACTTTCTCTAGATGGTCAAAAAAGGTATTTTTTTAATGATTAATTTTTTGACTGTCAATGACTATTGCATGTGAATTATTACTTTTGGAACTAAAATAAGTGTGTTTAGAGTCATTTTAATGCCTGAAATTAGTCGAAATACAAGCTTCTGAGAAGGAGAAAAAGTCTGTAAAAATGGCAATTTTGGTGACATTGAGGCATAAAAAGAAGTTATTCAACATGAGGCTTAATCCAAATGACATTTTGAATCAATTTTTCTACAGTCCCAAAAATCTATTTTCTGATGAAAAGCAATTACCCGAGACCTGTCAAACTTTCTCCAGATGGTCAGAAAAGGTAATTTTTTGATGATTAATTTTTTGACTGTAAATGACTATTGCATGTGAATTATTACTTTTGGAACTAAAATAAGTGTGTTTAGAATCATTTTAATGCCTGAAAATGGTTGAAATAGAAGCTTCTGAGTAGGAGAAAAGGTCTGTAAAAATGGCAATTTGGGTGACTTTGAGGCTTTAAAAAGTAGTTATTCAACATGAGGCACAATCCAAATGACATTTTGAATACATTTTTCTACAGTCCAAAAAATCTATTTCTGATGAAAAACGATGACCCGTGATCTGTCGAACTTTCTCCAGATGGTCTGAAAAGGTAATTTTTTATTGTTTAATTTGTTGACTGTAAATGACTATTGCATGTGAATTATCACCTTTGGAACTAAAATAAGTGTGTTTAGAGTCATTTTAATGCCTGAAATTGGTCGAAATAGAAGCTTCTGAGTAGGAGAAAAAGTCTGTAAAAATGGCAATTTTGGTGACTTTGAGGCTTTAAAAAGTAGTTATTCAACATGAGGCACAATCCAAATTACATCTTGAATCAATTTATCTACAGTTTAAAAAATCAATTTCTGATTAAAAACGATGACCCGTGACCTGTCGAACTTTCTCCAAATGGTCAGAAATGGTAATTTTTTAATGTTTAATTTTTTGACTGTAAATGACTATTGCATGTGAATTCTCACTTTTGGAACTAAAATAAGTGTGTTTAGAGTCATTTTATTGCCTGAAATTGGTCAAAATACAAGCTTCTGAGAAGGAGAAAAAGTGTGTAAAAATGGCAATTTTGGGTCACATTGAGGCTTTAAAAAGTGGTTATTCAACATGAGGCACAATCCAAATGACATTTTGAATAAATTTTTCTATAGTCCAAAAAATAAATTTCTGATGAAAAACGAGGACCCGTGACCTGTCGAACTTTCTCCAGATAGTCAGAAAAGGTAATTTTCTACTGTTTAATTTGTTGACTGTAAATGACTATTGCATGTGAATTATCACTTTTGGAACTAAAATCAGTGTGTTTAGAGTCATTTTAATGCCTGAAATTGGTCGAAATAGAAGCTACCGAGTAGTAGAAAAAGTCTGTAAAAATTGCACTTTTGGTGACATTGAGGCTTTAAAAAGTAGTTATTCAACATGAGGCACAATCCAAATGACATTTTGAATCAATTTATCTATAGTCCGAAAAAACAATTTTCTAATTAAAAACGATTACCCGTGACCTGTCGAACTTTCTCTAGATGGTCAAAAAAGGTATTTTTTTAATGATTAATTTTTTGACTGTCAATGACTATTGCATGTGAATTATTACTTTTGGAACTAAAATAAGTGTGTTTAGAGTCATTTTAATGCCTGAAATTAGTCGAAATACAAGCTTCTGAGAAGGAGAAAAAGTCTGTAAAAATGGCAATTTTGGTGACATTGAGGCATAAAAAGAAGTTATTCAACATGAGGCTTAATCCAAATGACATTTTGAATCAATTTTTCTACAGTCCAAAAAATCTATTTTCTGATGAAAAGCAAGTACCCGTGACCTGTCAAACTTTCTCCAGATGGTCAGAAATGGTAAGTTTTTTTATATTTAATTTTTGGACTGTAAATGACTATTGCATGTGAATTATCACTTTTGGAACTAAAATAAGTGTGTTTAGAGTCATTTTAATGCCTGAAATTGGTCGAAATACAAGCTTCTGAGAAGGAGAATAAGTCTGTAAAAATTGCAATTTTGGTGACTTTGAGGCTTTAAAAAGTAGTTATTCAACATGAGGCACAATCCAAATGACATTTTGAATACATTTTTCTACCGTCCAAAAAATCTATTTCTGATGAAAAACGATCACCCGTGACCTGTCGAACTTTCTCCAGATAGTCAAAAAAGGTAATTTTCTACTGTTTAATTTGTTGACTGTAAATGACCATTGCATGTGAATTATCACTTTTGGAACTAAAATAAGTGTGTTTAGAGTCATTTTAATGCCTGAAATTGGTCGAAATACAAGCTTCTGAGTAGGAGAAAAAGTCTGTAAAAATGGCAATTTTGGTGACATTGAGGCTTTAAAAAGTAGTTATTCAACATGAGGCACAATCCAAATGACATTTTGAATCAATGTATCTATAGTCCAAAAAACAATTTTCTAATTAAAAACGATTACCCGTGACCTGTCGAACTTTCTCTAGATGGTCAGAAAAGGTATTTTTTTAATGATTAATTTTTTGACTGTAAATGACTATTGCATGTGAATTATTACTTTTGGAACTAAAATAAGTGTGTTTAGAGTCATTTTAATGCCTGTAATTGGTTGAAGTAGAAGCTTCAGAGTAGGAGAAGAAGTCTGTAAAAATGGCAATTTTGGTGACATTGAGGCTTTAAAAAATAGTTATTCAACATGAGGCATAATCCAAATGACATTTTGAATAAATTTTTCTACAGTCCAAAAAATCTATTTTCTGATGAAAAGCAATTACCCGTGACCTGTCAAACTTTCTCCAGATGGTCAGAAATGGTAAGTTTTTTTATATTTAATTTTTGGTCTGTAAATGACTATTGCATGTGAATTATCACTTTTGGAACTAAAATAAGTGTGTTTAGAGTCATTTTAATGCCTGAAATTGGTCGTAATAGAAGCTTCTGAGAAGGAGAAAAAGTCTGTAAAAATGGCAATTTTGGGTCACATTGAGGCTTTAAAAAGTGGTTATTCAACATGAGGCACAATCCAAATGACATTTTGAATACATTTTTCTACAGTCCAAAAAATCTATTTCTGATGAAAAACGATGACCCGTGATCTGTCGAACTTTCTCCAGATGGTCTGAAAAGGTAATTTTTTATTGTTTAATTTGTTGACTGTAAATGACTATTGCATGTGAATTATCACCTTTGGAACTAAAATAAGTGTGTTTAGAGTCATTTTAATGCCTGAAATTGGTCGAAATAGAAGCTTCTGAGTAGGAGAAAAAGTCTGTAAAAATGGCAATTTTGGTGACTTTGAGGCTTTAAAAAGTAGTTATTCAACATGAGGCACAATCCAAATTACATCTTGAATCAATTTATCTACAGTTTAAAAAATCAATTTCTGATTAAAAACGATGACCCGTGACCTGTCGAACTTTCTCCAAATGGTCAGAAATGGTAATTTTTTAATGTTTAATTTTTTGACTGTAAATGACTATTGCATGTGAATTATCACTTTTGGGACGAAAATAAGTGTGTTTAGAGTCATTTTAATGCCTGAAATTGGTCAAAATACAAGCTTCTGAGAAGGAGAAAAAGTCTGTAAAAATGGCAATTTTGGGTCACATTGAGGCTTTAAAAAGTGGTTATTCAACATGAGGCACAATCCAAATGACATTTTGAATAAATTTTTCTATAGTCCAAAAAATAAATTTCTGATGAAAAACGATGACCCGTGACCTGTCGAACTTTCTCCAGATAGTCAGAAAAGGTAATTTTCTACTGTTTAATTTGTTGACTGTAAATGACTATTGCATGTGAATTATCACTTTTGGAACTAAAATAAGTGTGTTTAGAGTCATTTTAATGCCTGAAATTGGTGGAAATAGAAGCTACTGAGTGTTAGAAAAAGTCTGTAAAAATGGCAATTTTGGTGACATTGAGGCTTTAAAAAGTAGTTATTCAACATGAGTCACAATCCAAATGACATTTTGAATCAATTTATCTACAGTCCAAAAAATCAATTTCTGATTAAAAACGATGACCCGTGACCTGTCGAACTTTCTCCAGATGGTCTGAAATGGTAATTTTTTTATGTTTAATTTGTTGACTGTAAATGACTATTGCATGTGAATTATCACTTTTGGAACTAAAATCAGTGTGTTTAGAGTCATTTTAATGCCTGAAATTGGTCGAAATAGAAGCTACTGAGTAGTAGAAAAAGTCTGTAAAAATGGCAATTTTGGTGACATTGAGGCATAAAAAGAAGTTATTCAACATGAGGCTTAATCCAAATGACATTTTGAATCAATTTTTCTACAGTCCCAAAAATCTATTTTCTGATGAAAAGCAATTACCCGAGACCTGTCAAACTTTCTCCAGATGGTCAGAAAAGGTAATTTTTTGATGATTAATTTTTTGACTGTAAATGACTATTGCATGTGAATTATTACTTTTGGAACTAAAATAAGTGTGTTTAGAATCATTTTAATGCCTGAAAATGGTTGAAATAGAAGCTTCTGAGTAGGAGAAAAGGTCTGTAAAAATGGCAATTTGGGTGACTTTGAGGCTTTAAAAAGTAGTTATTCAACATGAGGCACAATCCAAATGACATTTTGAATACATTTTTCTACAGTCCAAAAAATCTATTTCTGATGAAAAACGATGACCCGTGATCTGTCGAACTTTCTCCAGATGGTCTGAAAAGGTAATTTTTTATTGTTTAATTTGTTGACTGTAAATGACTATTGCATGTGAATTATCACCTTTGGAACTAAAATAAGTGTGTTTAGAGTCATTTTAATGCCTGAAATTGGTCGAAATAGAAGCTTCTGAGTAGGAGAAAAAGTCTGTAAAAATGGCAATTTTGGTGACTTTGAGGCTTTAAAAAGTAGTTATTCAACATGAGGCACAATCCAAATTACATCTTGAATCAATTTATCTACAGTTTAAAAAATCAATTTCTGATTAAAAACGATGACCCGTGACCTGTCGAACTTTCTCCAAATGGTCAGAAATGGTAATTTTTTAATGTTTAATTTTTTGACTGTAAATGACTATTGCATGTGAATTCTCACTTTTGGAACTAAAATAAGTGTGTTTAGAGTCATTTTATTGCCTGAAATTGGTCAAAATACAAGCTTCTGAGAAGGAGAAAAAGTGTGTAAAAATGGCAATTTTGGGTCACATTGAGGCTTTAAAAAGTGGTTATTCAACATGAGGCACAATCCAAATGACATTTTGAATAAATTTTTCTATAGTCCAAAAAATAAATTTCTGATGAAAAACGAGGACCCGTGACCTGTCGAACTTTCTCCAGATAGTCAGAAAAGGTAATTTTCTACTGTTTAATTTGTTGACTGTAAATGACTATTGCATGTGAATTATCACTTTTGGAACTAAAATAAGTGTGTTTAGAGTCATTTTAATGCCTGAAATTGGTCGAAATAGAAGCTACTGAGTGTTAGAAAAAGTCTGTAAAAATGGCAATTTTGGTGACATTGAGGCTTTAAAAAGTAGTTATTCAACATGAGTCACAATCCAAATGACATTTTGAATCAATTTATCTACAGTCCAAAAAATCAATTTCTGATTAAAAACGATGACCCGTGACCTGTCGAACTTTCTCCAGATGGTCTGAAATGGTAATTTTTTTATGTTTAATTTGTTGACTGTAAATGACTATTGCATGTGAATTATCACTTTTGGAACTAAAATCAGTGTGTTTAGAGTCATTTTAATGCCTGAAATTGGTCGAAATAGAAGCTACCGAGTAGTAGAAAAAGTCTGTAAAAATTGCACTTTTGGTGACATTGAGGCTTTAAAAAGTAGTTATTCAACATGAGGCACAATCCAAATGACATTTTGAATCAATTTATCTATAGTCCGAAAAAACAATTTTCTAATTAAAAACGATTACCCGTGACCTGTCGAACTTTCTCTAGATGGTCAAAAAAGGTATTTTTTTAATGATTAATTTTTTGACTGTCAATGACTATTGCATGTGAATTATTACTTTTGGAACTAAAATAAGTGTGTTTAGAGTCATTTTAATGCCTGAAATTAGTCGAAATACAAGCTTCTGAGAAGGAGAAAAAGTCTGTAAAAATGGCAATTTTGGTGACATTGAGGCATAAAAAGAAGTTATTCAACATGAGGCTTAATCCAAATGACATTTTGAATCAATTTTTCTACAGTCCAAAAAATCTATTTTCTGATGAAAAGCAAGTACCCGTGACCTGTCAAACTTTCTCCAGATGGTCAGAAATGGTAAGTTTTTTTATATTTAATTTTTGGACTGTAAATGACTATTGCATGTGAATTATCACTTTTGGAACTAAAATAAGTGTGTTTAGAGTCATTTTAATGCCTGAAATTGGTCGAAATACAAGCTTCTGAGAAGGAGAATAAGTCTGTAAAAATTGCAATTTTGGTGACTTTGAGGCTTTAAAAAGTAGTTATTCAACATGAGGCACAATCCAAATGACATTTTGAATACATTTTTCTACCGTCCAAAAAATCTATTTCTGATGAAAAACGATCACCCGTGACCTGTCGAACTTTCTCCAGATAGTCAAAAAAGGTAATTTTCTACTGTTTAATTTGTTGACTGTAAATGACCATTGCATGTGAATTATCACTTTTGGAACTAAAATAAGTGTGTTTAGAGTCATTTTAATGCCTGAAATTGGTCGAAATACAAGCTTCTGAGTAGGAGAAAAAGTCTGTAAAAATGGCAATTTTGGTGACATTGAGGCTTTAAAAAGTAGTTATTCAACATGAGGCACAATCCAAATGACATTTTGAATCAATGTATCTATAGTCCAAAAAACAATTTTCTAATTAAAAACGATTACCCGTGACCTGTCGAACTTTCTCTAGATGGTCAGAAAAGGTATTTTTTTAATGATTAATTTTTTGACTGTAAATGACTATTGCATGTGAATTATTACTTTTGGAACTAAAATAAGTGTGTTTAGAGTCATTTTAATGCCTGTAATTGGTTGAAGTAGAAGCTTCAGAGTAGGAGAAGAAGTCTGTAAAAATGGCAATTTTGGTGACATTGAGGCTTTAAAAAATAGTTATTCAACATGAGGCATAATCCAAATGACATTTTGAATAAATTTTTCTACAGTCCAAAAAATCTATTTTCTGATGAAAAGCAATTACCCGTGACCTGTCAAACTTTCTCCAGATGGTCAGAAATGGTAAGTTTTTTTATATTTAATTTTTGGTCTGTAAATGACTATTGCATGTGAATTATTACTTTTGGAACTAAAATGAGTGTGTTTAGAGTCATTTTAATGCCTGAAATTGGTCGAAATACAAGCTTCTGAGAAGGAGAAAAAGTCTGTAAAAATGGCAATTTTGGGTCACATTGAGTCTTTAAAAAGTGGTTATTCAACATGAGGCATAATCCAAATGACATTTTGAAGCCATTTTTCTACAGTTCAAAAAATCGATTTTCCGATGAAAAGCGATTACACGTGACCTGTCGAACTTTCTCCAGATGGTCAGAAAAGGTAATTTTCTACTGTTTAATTTGTTGACTGTAAATGACTATTGCATGTGAATTATCACTTTTGGAACTAAAATAAGTGTGTTTAGAGTCATTTTAATGCCTGAAATTGGTCGAAATATAAGCTCCTGAGTAGGAGAAAAAGGCTGTAAAAATGGCAATTTTGGTGACATTGAGGCTTTAAAAAGGAGTTATTCAACATGAGGCACAATCCAAATGACATTTTGAATCAATTTATCTACAGGCCAAAAAATCAATTTCTGATTAAAAACGATGACCCGTGACCTGTCGAACTTTCTCCAGATGGTCAGAAATGGTAATTTTTTAATGTTTAATTTTTTAACTGTAAATGACTATTTCATGTGAATTCTCACTTTTCGAACTAAAATAAGTGTGTTTAGAGTTATTTTAATGCCTGAAAATGGTCGAAATAGAAGCTTCTGAGAAGGAGAAAAGGTCTGTAAAATGGCAATTTTGGTGACATTGAGGCTTTAAAAAGTAGTTATTCAACATGAGGCACAATCCAAATGACATTTTGAATACATTTTTCTACAGTCCAAAAAATCAATTTCTGATGAAAAACGATGACCCGTGACCTGTCGAACTTCCTCCAGATAGTCAGAAAAGGTAATTTTCTACTGTTTAATTTGTTGACTGTAAATGACTATTGCATGTGAATTATCTCTTTTGGAACTAAAATAAGTGTGTTTAGAGTCATTTTAATGCCTGAAATTGGTCGAAATAGAAGCTTCTGAGTAGGAAAAAAAGTCTGTAAAAATGGCAATTTTGGTGACATTGAGGCTTTAAAAAGTAGTTATTCAACATGAGGCACAATCCAAATGACATTTTGAATCAATTTATCTACAGTCCAAAAAATCTATTTCTGATTAAAAACGATGACCCGTGACCTGTCGAACTTTCTCCAGATGGTCAGAAATGGTAATTTTTTAATGTTTAATTTTTTGACTGTAAATGACTATTGCATGTGAATTATCACTTTTGGAACTAAAATAAGTGTGTTTAGAGTCATTTTAATGCCTGAAATTGGCCGAAATACAAGCTTCTGAGAAGGAGAATAAGTCTGTAAAAATGGCAATTTTGGTGACATTGAGGCTTTAAAAAATAGTTATTCAACATGAGGCATAATCCAAATGACATTTTGAATAAATTTTTCTACAGTCCAAAAAATCTATTTTCTGATGAAAAGCAATTACCCGTGACCTGTCAAACTTTCTCCAGATGGTCAGAAATGGTAAGTTTTTTTATATTTAATTTTTGGTCTGTAAATGACTATTGCATGTGAATTATTACTTTTGGAACTAAAATAAGTGTGTTTAGAGTCATTTTAATGCCTGAAATTGGTCGAAATACAAGCTTCTGAGAAGGAGAAAAAGTCTGTAAAAATGGTAATTTTGGGTCACATTGAGTCTTTAAAAAGTGGTTATTCAACATGAGGCATAATCCAAATGACATTTTGAAGCCATTTTTCTACAGTTCAAAAAATCGATTTTCCGATGAAAAGCGATTACACGTGACCTGTCGAACTTTCTCCAGATGGTCAGAAAAGGTAATTTTCTACTGTTTAATTTGTTGACTGTAAATGACTATTGCATGTGAATTATCACTTTTGGAACTAAAATAAGTGTGTTTAGAGTCATTTTAATGCCTGAAATTGGTCGAAATATAAGCTCCTGAGTAGGAGAAAAAGGCTGTAAAAATGGCAATTTTGGTGACATTGAGGCTTTAAAAAGGAGTTATTCAACATGAGGCACAATCCAAATGACATTTTGAATCAATTTATCTACAGGCCAAAAAATCAATTTCTGATTAAAAACGATGACCCGTGACCTGTCGAACTTTCTCCAGATGGTCAGAAATGGTAATTTTTTAATGTTTAATTTTTTAACTGTAAATGACTATTTCATGTGAATTCTCACTTTTCGAACTAAAATAAGTGTGTTTAGAGTTATTTTAATGCCTGAAAATGGTCGAAATAGAAGCTTCTGAGAAGGAGAAAAGGTCTGTAAAATGGCAATTTTGGTGACATTGAGGCTTTAAAAAGTAGTTATTCAACATGAGGCACAATCCAAATGACATTTTGAATACATTTTTCTACAGTCCAAAAAATCAATTTCTGATGAAAAACGATGACCCGTGACCTGTCGAACTTCCTCCAGATAGTCAGAAAAGGTAATTTTCTACTGTTTAATTTGTTGACTGTAAATGACTATTGCATGTGAATTATCTCTTTTGGAACTAAAATAAGTGTGTTTAGAGTCATTTTAATGCCTGAAATTGGTCGAAATAGAAGCTTCTGAGTAGGAAAAAAAGTCTGTAAAAATGGCAATTTTGGTGACATTGAGGCTTTAAAAAGTAGTTATTCAACATGAGGCACAATCCAAATGACATTTTGAATCAATTTATCTACAGTCCAAAAAATCTATTTCTGATTAAAAACGATGACCCGTGACCTGTCGAACTTTCTCCAGATGGTCAGAAATGGTAATTTTTTAATGTTTAATTTTTTGACTGTAAATGACTATTGCATGTGAATTATCACTTTTGGAACTAAAATAAGTGTGTTTAGAGTCATTTTAATGCCTGAAATTGGCCGAAATACAAGCTTCTGAGAAGGAGAATAAGTCTGTAAAAATGGCAATTTTGGTGACTTTGAGGCTTTAAAAAGTAGTTATTCAACATGAGGCACAATCCAAATGACATTTTGAATACATTTTTCTACAGTCCAAAAAATCAATTTCTGATGAAAAACGATGACCCGTGACCTGTCGAACTTCCTCCAGATGGTCTGAAAAGGTAATTTTTTATTGTTTAATTTGTTGACTGTAAATGACTATTGCATGTGAATTATCACTTTTGGAACTAAAATAAGTGTGTTTAGAGTCATTTTAATGCCTGAAATTGGTCGAAATAGAAGCTTCTGAGTAGGAGAAAAAGTCTGTAAAAATGGCAATTTTGGTGACTTTGAGGCTTTAAAAAGTAGTTATTCAACATGAGGCACAATCCAAATGACATTTTGAATCAATTTATCTACAGGCCAAAAAATCAATTTCTGATTAAAAACGATGACCCGTGACCTGTCGAACTTTCTCCAGATGGTCAGAAATGGTAATTTTGTAATGTTTAATTTTTTGACTGTAAATGACTATTGCATGTGAATTATCACTTTTGGAACTAAAATAAGTGTGTTTAGAGTCTTTTTAATGCCTGAAATTGGTCGAAATACAAGCTTCTGAGAAGGAGAAAAAGTCTGTAAAAATGGCAATTTTGGTGACTTTGAGGCTTTAAAAAGTAGTTATTCAACATGAGGCACAATCTAAATGACATTTTGAATCAATTTATCTACAGTCCAAAAAATCAATTTCTGATGAAAAACGATGACCCGTGACCTGTCAAACTTTCTCCAGATGGTCAGAAATGGTAATTTTTTTATATTTAATTTTTGGACTGTAAATGACTTTTGCATGTGAATTATCTCTTTTGGAACTAAAATAAGTGTGTTTAGAGTCATTTTAATGCCTGAAATTGGTCGAAATAGAAGCTTCTGAGTAGGAAAAAAAGTCTGTAAAAATGGCAATTTTGGTGACATTGAGGCTTTAAAAAGTAGTTATTCAACATGAGGCACAATCCAAATGACATTTTGAATCAATTTATCTACAGTCCAAAAAATCTATTTCTGATTAAAAACGATGACCCTTGACCTGTCGAACTTTCTCCAGATGGTCAGAAATGGTAATTTTTTAATGTTTAATTTTTTCAGTGTAAATGACTATTGCATGTGAATTATCACTTTTGGAACTAAAATAAGTGTGTTTAGAGTCATTTTAATGCCTGAAATTGGTCGAAATACAAGCTTCTGAGAAGGAGAAAAAGTCTGTAAAAATGGCAATTTTGGGTCACATTGAGGCTTTAAAAAGTGGTTATTCAACATGAGGCACAATCCAAATGACATTTTGAATCAATTTATCTACAGTCCAAAAAATCAATTTCTGATGAAAAACGATGACCCGTGACCTGTCGAACTTTCTCCAGATGGTCAGAAAAGGTAATTTTTTATATTTAATTTTTGGACTGTAAATGACTATTGCATGTGAATTATCACTTTTGGAACTAAAATAGGTGTGTTTAGAGTCATTTTAATGCCTGAAATTGGTCGAAATAGAAGCTTCTGAGAAGGAGAAAAAGTCTGTAAAAATGGCAATTTTGGGTCACATTGAGGCTTTAAAAAGTGGTTATTCAACATGAGTCACAATCCAAATGACATTTTGAATACATTTTTCTACAGTCCAAAAAATCAATTTCTGATGAAAAACGATGACCCGTGACCTGTGGAACTTTCTCCAGATAGTCAGGAAAGGTAATTTTCTACTGTTTAATTTGTTGACTGTAAATGACTATTGCATGTGAATTATCACTTTTGGAACTAAAATAAGTGTGTTTAGAGTCATTTTAATGCCTGAAATTGGTCGAAATATAAGCTCCTGAGTAGGAGAAAAAGTCTGTAAAAATGGCAATTTTGTTGACATTGAGGCTTTAAAAAGGAGTTATTCAACATGAGGCACAATCCAAATGACATTTTGAATCAATTTATCTACAGTCCACAAAATCAATTTCTGATTAAAAACGATGACCCGTGACCTGTCGAACTTTCTCCAGATAGTCAGGAAAGGTAATTTTCTACTGTTTAATTTTTTGACTGTAAATTACTATTGCATGTGAATTCTCACTTTTGGAACTAAAATAAGTGTGTTTAGAGTCATTTTATTGCCTGAAATTGGTCGAAATACAAGTTTCTGAGAAGGAGAATAAGTCTGTAAAAATGGCAATTTTGGTGACTTTGAGGCTTTAAAAAGTAGTTATTCAACATGAGGCACAATCCAAATGACATTTTGAATACATTTTTCTACAGTCCAAAAAATCTATTTCTGATGAAAAACGATGACCCGTGATCTGTCGAACTTTCTCCAGATGGTCTGAAAAGGTAATTTTTTATTGTTTAATTTGTTGACTGTAAATGACTATTGCATGTGAATTATCACCTTTGGAACTAAAATAAGTGTGTTTAGAGTCATTTTAATGCCTGAAATTGGTCGAAATAGAAGCTTCTGAGTAGGAGAAAAAGTCTGTAAAAATGGCAATTTTGGTGACTTTGAGGCTTTAAAAAGTAGTTATTCAACATGAGGCACAATCCAAATTACATCTTGAATCAATTTATCTACAGTTTAAAAAATCAATTTCTGATTAAAAACGATGACCCATGACCTGTCGAACTTTCTCCAAATGGTCAGAAATGGTAATTTTTTAATGTTTAATTTTTTGACTGTAAATGACTATTGCATGTGAATTATCACTTTTGGGACTAAAATAAGTGTGTTTAGAGTCATTTTAATGCCTGAAATTGGTCAAAATACAAGCTTCTGAGAAGGAGAAAAAGTCTGTAAAAATGGCAATTTTGGGTCACATTGAGGCTTTAAAAAGTGGTTATTCAACATGAGGCACAATCCAAATGACATTTTGAATAAATTTTTCTATAGTCCAAAAAATAAATTTCTGATGAAAAACGATGACCCGTGACCTGTCGAACTTTCTCCAGATAGTCAGAAAAGGTAATTTTCTACTGTTTAATTTGTTGACTGTAAATGACTATTGCATGTGAATTATCACTTTTGGAACTAAAATAAGTGTGTTTAGAGTCATTTTAATGCCTGAAATTGGTCGAAATAGAAGCTACTGAGTGTTAGAAAAAGTCTGTAAAAATGGCAATTTTGGTGACATTGAGGCTTTAAAAAGTAGTTATTCAACATGAGTCACAATCCAAATGACATTTTGAATCAATTTATCTACAGTCCAAAAAATCAATTTCTGATTAAAAACGATGACCCGTGACCTTTCGAACTTTCTCCAGATGGTCTGAAATGGTAATTTTTTTATGTTTAATTTGTTGACTGTAAATGACTATTGCATGTGAATTATCACTTTTGGAACTAAAATCAGTGTGTTTAGAGTCATTTTAATGCCTGAAATTGGTCGAAATAGAAGCTACTGAGTAGTAGAAAAAGTCTGTAAAAATTGCAGTTTTGGTGACATTGAGGCTTTAAAAAGTAGTTATTCAACATGAGGCACAATCCAAATGACATTTTGAATCAATTTATCTATAGTCCGAAAAAACAATTTTCTAATTAAAAACGATTACCCGTGACCTGTCGAACTTTCTCTAGATGGTCAAAAAAGGTATTTTTTTAATGATTAATTTTTTGACTGTCAATGACTATTGCATGTGAATTATTACTTTTGGAACTAAAATAAGTGTGTTTAGAGTCATTTTAATGCCTGAAATTGGTCGAAATACAAGCTTCTGAGAAGGAGAAAAAGTCTGTAAAAATGGCAATTTTGGTGACATTGAGGCATAAAAAGAAGTTATTCAACATGAGGCTTAATCCAAATGACATTTTGAATCAATTTTTCTACAGTCCAAAAAATCTATTTTCTGATGAAAAGCAAGTACCCGTGACCTGTCAAACTTTCTCCAGATGGTCAGAAATGGTAAGTTTTTTTATATTTAATTTTTGGACTGTAAATGACTATTGCATGTGAATTATCACTTTTGGAACTAAAATAAGTGTGTTTAGAGTCATTTTAATGCCTGAAATTGGTCGAAATAGAAGCTTCTGAGTAGGAGAAAAAGTCTGTAAAAATGGCAATTTTGGTGACTTTGAGGCTTTAAAAAGTAGTTATTCAACATGAGGCACAATCCAAATGACATTTTGAATCACTTTATCTACAGTCCAAAAAATCAATTTCTGATTAAAAACGATGACCCGTGACCTGTCGAACTTTCTCCAGATGGTCTGAAATGGTAATTTTTTTATGTTTAATTTTTTGACTGTAAATTACTATTGCATGTGAATTCTCACTTTTGGAACTAAAATAAGTGTGTTTAGAGTCATTTTAATGCCTGAAATTGGTCGAAATACAAGCTTCTGAGAAGGAGAAAAAGTCTGGAAAAATGGCAATTTTGGTGACATTGAGGCTTTAAAAAGTAGTTTTTCAACATGAGGCACAATCCAAATGATATTTTGAATACATTTTTCTACAGTCCAAAAAATCAATTTCTGATGAAAAACGATGACCCGTGACCTGTCGAACTTTCTCCAGATGGTCAGAAAAGGTAATTTTTTATATTTAATTTTGGGACTGTAAATGAGTATTGCATGTGAATTATCACTTTTGGAACTAAAATAAGTGTGTTTAGAGTCATTTTAATGCCTGAAAATGGTCGAAATAGAAACTTCTGAGTAGGAGAAAAGGTCTGTAAAAATGGCAATTTTGGTGACATTGAGGCTTCAAAAAGTAGTTATTCAATATGAGGCATAATCCAAATGACATTTTGAATAAATTTTTCTACAGTCCCAAAAATCTATTTTCTGATGAAAAGCAATTACCCGAGACCTGTCAAACTTTCTCCAGATAGTCAGAAAAGGTAATTTTCTACTGTTTAATTTGTTGACTGTAAATGACTATTGCATGTGAATTATCACTTTTGGAACTAAAATAATTGTGTTTAGAGTCATTTTAAAGCCTGAAATTGGTCGAAATAGAAGCTACTGAGTAGGAGAAAAAGTCTGTAAAAATGGCAATTTTGGTGACATTGAGGCTTTAAAAAGTAGTTATTCAACATGAGGCACAATCCAAATGACATTTTGAATCAATTTATCTACAGGCCAAAAAATCAATTTCTGATTAAAAACGATGACCCGTGACCTGTCGAACTTTCTCCAGATGGTCAGAAATGGTAATTTTTTAATGTTTAATTTTTTAACTGTAAATGGCTATTTCATGTGAATTCTCACTTTTCGAACTAAAATAAGTGTGTTTAGAGTTATTTTAATGCCTGAAAATGGTCGAAATAGAAGCTTCTGAGAAGGAGAAAAGGTCTGTAAAATGGCAATTTTGGTGACATTGAGGCTTTAAAAAGTAGTTATTCAACATGAGGCACAATCCAAATGACATTTTGAATACATTTTTCTACAGTCCAAAAAATCAATTTCTGATGAAAAACGATGACCCGTGACCTGTCGAACTTCCTCCAGATAGTCAGAAAAGGTAATTTTCTACTGTTTAATTTGTTGACTGTAAATGACTATTGCATGTGAATTATCTCTTTTGGAACTAAAATAAGTGTGTTTAGAGTCATTTTAATGCCTGAAATTGGTCGAAATAGAAGCTTCTGAGTAGGAAAAAAAGTCTGTAAAAATGGCAATTTTGGTGACATTGAGGCTTTAAAAAGTAGTTATTCAACATGAGGCACAATCCAAATGACATTTTGAATCAATTTTTCTACAGTCCAAAAAATCTATTTTCTGATGAAAAGCAATTACCCGTGACCTGTCAAACTTTCTCCAGATGGTCAGAAATGGTAAGTTTTTTTATATTTAATTTTTGGACTGTAAATGAGTATTGCACGTGAATTATCACTTTTGGAACTAAAATAAGTGTGTTTAGAGTCATTTTAATGCCTGAAATTGGTCGAAATACAAGCTTCTGAGAAGGAGAATAAATCTGTAAAAATGGCAATTTTGGTGACTTTGAGGCTTTAAAAAGTAGTTATTCAACATGAGGCACAATCCAAATGACATTTTGAATACATTTTTCTACCGTCCAAAAAATCCATTTCGGATGAAAAACGATGACCCGTGACCTGTCGAACTTTCTCCAGATGGTCTGAAAAGGTAATTTTTTATTGTTTACTTTGTTGACTGTAAATGACTATTGCATGTGAATTATCACTTTTGGAACTAAAATAAGTGTGTTTATAGTCATTTTAATGCCTGAAATTGGTCGAAATACAAGCTTCTGAGAAGGAGAAAAAGTCTGTAAAAATGGCAATTTTGGGTCACATTGAGGCTTTAAAAAGTGGTTATTCAACATGAGGCACAATCCAAATGACATTTTGAATAAATTTTTCTACAGTCCAAAAAATCAATTTCTGATGAAAAACGATCACCCGTGACCTGTCGAACTTTCTCCAGATAGTCAAAAAAGGTAATTTTCTACTGTTTAATTTGTTGACTGTAAATGACCATTGCATGTGAATTATCACTTTTGGAACTAAAATAAGTGTGTTTAGAGTCATTTTAATGCCTGAAATTGGTCGAAATACAAGCTTCTGAGTAGGAGAAAAAGTCTGTAAAAATGGCAATTTTGGTGACATTGAGGCTTTAAAAAGTAGTTATTCAACATGAGGCACAATCCAAATGACATTTTGAATCAATTTATCTATAGTCCAAAAAACTATTTTCTAATTAAAAACGATTACCCGTGACCTGTCGAACTTTCTCTAGATGGTCAGAAAAGGTATTTTTTTAATGATTATTTTTTGACTGTAAATGACTATTGCATGTGAATTATTACTTTTGGAACTAAAATAAGTGTGTTTAGAGTCATTTTAATGCCTGAAATTGGTTGAAGTAGAAGCTTCAGAGTAGGAGAAGAAGTCTGTAAAAATGGCAATTTTGGTGACATTGAGGCTTTAAAAAGTAGTTATTCAACATGAGGCACAATCCAAATGACATTTTGAATCAATTTATCTATAGTCCAAAAAAACAATTTTCTAATTAAAAACGATTACCCGTGACCTGTCGAACTTTCTCTAGATGGTCAGAAAAGGTATTTTTTTAATGATTAATTTTTTGACTGTAAATGACTATTGCATGTGAATTATTACTTTTGGAACTAAAATAAGTGTGTTTAGAGTCATTTTAATGCCTGAAATTGGTTGAAGTAGAAGCTTCAGAGTAGGAGAAGAAGTCTGTAAAAATGGCAATTTTGGTGACATTGAGGCTTTAAAAAGTAGTTATTCAACATGAGGCATAATCCAAATGACATTTTGAATACATTTTTCTACAGTCCAAAAAATCTATTTTCTGATGAAAAGCAAGTACCCGTGACCTGTCAAACTTTCTCCAGATGGTCAGAAATGGTAAGTTTTTTTATATTTAATTTGTTGACTGTAAATGACTATTGCATGTGAATTATCTCTTTTGGAACTAAAAAAAGTGTGTTTAGAGTCATTTTAATGCCTGAAATTGGTCGAAATAGAAGCTTCTGAGTAGGAAAAAAAGTCTGTAAAAATGGCAATTTTGGTGACATTGAGGCTTTAAAAAGTCGTTATTCAACATGAGGCACAATCCAAATGACATTTTGAATAAATTTATCTACAGTCCAAAAAATCTATTTCTGATTAAAAACGATGACCCGTGACCTGTCGAACTTTCTCCAGATGGTCAGAAATGGTAATTTTTTAATGTTTAATTTTTGGACTGTAAATGAGTATTGCACATGAATTATCACTTTTGGAACTAAAATAAGTGTGTTTAGAGTCATTTTAATGCCTGAAATTGGTCGAAATACAAGCTTCTGAGAAGGAGAATAAGTCTGTAAAAATGGCAATTTTGGTGACTTTGAGGCTTTAAAAAGTAGTTATTCAACATGAGGCACAATCCAAATGACATTTTGAATACATTTTTCTACAGTCCAAAAAATCTATTTCTGATGAAAAACGATGACCCGTGATCTGTCGAACTTTCTCCAGATGGTCTGAAAAGGTAATTTTTTATTGTTTAATTTGTTGACTGTAAATGACTATTGCATGTGAATTATCACCTTTGGAACTAAAATAAGTGTGTTTAGAGTCATTTTAATGCCTGAAATTGGTCGAAATAGAAGCTTCTGAGTAGGAGAAAAAGTCTGTAAAAATGGCAATTTTGGTGACTTTGAGGCTTTAAAAAGTAGTTATTCAACATGAGGCACAATCCAAATTACATCTTGAATCAATTTATCTACAGTTTAAAAAATCAATTTCTGATTAAAAACGATGACCCATGACCTGTCGAACTTTCTCCAAATGGTCAGAAATGGTAATTTTTTAATGTTTAATTTTTTGACTGTAAATGACTATTGCATGTGAATTATCACTTTTGGGACTAAAATAAGTGTGTTTAGAGTCATTTTAATGCCTGAAATTGGTCAAAATACAAGCTTCTGAGAAGGAGAAAAAGTCTGTAAAAATGGCAATTTTGGGTCACATTGAGGCTTTAAAAAGTGGTTATTCAACATGAGGCACAATCCAAATGACATTTTGAATAAATTTTTCTATAGTCCAAAAAATAAATTTCTGATGAAAAACGATGACCCGTGACCTGTCGAACTTTCTCCAGATAGTCAGAAAAGGTAATTTTCTACTGTTTAATTTGTTGACTGTAAATGACTATTGCATGTGAATTATCACTTTTGGAACTAAAATAAGTGTGTTTAGAGTCATTTTAATGCCTGAAATTGGTCGAAATAGAAGCTACTGAGTGTTAGAAAAAGTCTGTAAAAATGGCAATTTTGGTGACATTGAGGCTTTAAAAAGTAGTTATTCAACATGAGTCACAATCCAAATGACATTTTGAATCAATTTATCTACAGTCCAAAAAATCAATTTCTGATTAAAAACGATGACCCGTGACCTTTCGAACTTTCTCCAGATGGTCTGAAATGGTAATTTTTTTATGTTTAATTTGTTGACTGTAAATGACTATTGCATGTGAATTATCACTTTTGGAACTAAAATCAGTGTGTTTAGAGTCATTTTAATGCCTGAAATTGGTCGAAATAGAAGCTACTGAGTAGTAGAAAAAGTCTGTAAAAATTGCAGTTTTGGTGACATTGAGGCTTTAAAAAGTAGTTATTCAACATGAGGCACAATCCAAATGACATTTTGAATCAATTTATCTATAGTCCGAAAAAACAATTTTCTAATTAAAAACGATTACCCGTGACCTGTCGAACTTTCTCTAGATGGTCAAAAAAGGTATTTTTTTAATGATTAATTTTTTGACTGTCAATGACTATTGCATGTGAATTATTACTTTTGGAACTAAAATAAGTGTGTTTAGAGTCATTTTAATGCCTGAAATTGGTCGAAATACAAGCTTCTGAGAAGGAGAAAAAGTCTGTAAAAATGGCAATTTTGGTGACATTGAGGCATAAAAAGAAGTTATTCAACATGAGGCTTAATCCAAATGACATTTTGAATCAATTTTTCTACAGTCCAAAAAATCTATTTTCTGATGAAAAGCAAGTACCCGTGACCTGTCAAACTTTCTCCAGATGGTCAGAAATGGTAAGTTTTTTTATATTTAATTTTTGGACTGTAAATGACTATTGCATGTGAATTATCACTTTTGGAACTAAAATAAGTGTGTTTAGAGTCATTTTAATGCCTGAAATTGGTCGAAATAGAAGCTTCTGAGTAGGAGAAAAAGTCTGTAAAAATGGCAATTTTGGTGACTTTGAGGCTTTAAAAAGTAGTTATTCAACATGAGGCACAATCCAAATGACATTTTGAATCACTTTATCTACAGTCCAAAAAATCAATTTCTGATTAAAAACGATGACCCGTGACCTGTCGAACTTCCTCCAGATAGTCAGAAAAGGTAATTTTCTACTGTTTAATTTGTTGACTGTAAATGACTATTGCATGTGAATTATCTCTTTTGGAACTAAAATAAGTGTGTTTAGAGTCATTTTAATGCCTGAAATTGGTCGAAATAGAAGCTTCTGAGTAGGAAAAAAAGTCTGTAAAAATGGCAATTTTGGTGACATTGAGGCTTTAAAAAGTAGTTATTCAACATGAGGCACAATCCAAATGACATTTTGAATCAATTTTTCTACAGTCCAAAAAATCTATTTTCTGATGAAAAGCAATTACCCGTGACCTGTCAAACTTTCTCCAGATGGTCAGAAATGGTAAGTTTTTTTATATTTAATTTTTGGACTGTAAATGAGTATTGCACGTGAATTATCACTTTTGGAACTAAAATAAGTGTGTTTAGAGTCATTTTAATGCCTGAAATTGGTCGAAATACAAGCTTCTGAGAAGGAGAATAAATCTGTAAAAATGGCAATTTTGGTGACTTTGAGGCTTTAAAAAGTAGTTATTCAACATGAGGCACAATCCAAATGACATTTTGAATACATTTTTCTACCGTCCAAAAAATCCATTTCGGATGAAAAACGATGACCCGTGACCTGTCGAACTTTCTCCAGATGGTCTGAAAAGGTAATTTTTTATTGTTTACTTTGTTGACTGTAAATGACTATTGCATGTGAATTATCACTTTTGGAACTAAAATAAGTGTGTTTATAGTCATTTTAATGCCTGAAATTGGTCGAAATACAAGCTTCTGAGAAGGAGAAAAAGTCTGTAAAAATGGCAATTTTGGGTCACATTGAGGCTTTAAAAAGTGGTTATTCAACATGAGGCACAATCCAAATGACATTTTGAATAAATTTTTCTACAGTCCAAAAAATCAATTTCTGATGAAAAACGATCACCCGTGACCTGTCGAACTTTCTCCAGATAGTCAAAAAAGGTAATTTTCTACTGTTTAATTTGTTGACTGTAAATGACCATTGCATGTGAATTATCACTTTTGGAACTAAAATAAGTGTGTTTAGAGTCATTTTAATGCCTGAAATTGGTCGAAATACAAGCTTCTGAGTAGGAGAAAAAGTCTGTAAAAATGGCAATTTTGGTGACATTGAGGCTTTAAAAAGTAGTTATTCAACATGAGGCACAATCCAAATGACATTTTGAATCAATTTATCTATAGTCCAAAAAACTATTTTCTAATTAAAAACGATTACCCGTGACCTGTCGAACTTTCTCTAGATGGTCAGAAAAGGTATTTTTTTAATGATTATTTTTTGACTGTAAATGACTATTGCATGTGAATTATTACTTTTGGAACTAAAATAAGTGTGTTTAGAGTCATTTTAATGCCTGAAATTGGTTGAAGTAGAAGCTTCAGAGTAGGAGAAGAAGTCTGTAAAAATGGCAATTTTGGTGACATTGAGGCTTTAAAAAGTAGTTATTCAACATGAGGCACAATCCAAATGACATTTTGAATCAATTTATCTATAGTCCAAAAAAACAATTTTCTAATTAAAAACGATTACCCGTGACCTGTCGAACTTTCTCTAGATGGTCAGAAAAGGTATTTTTTTAATGATTAATTTTTTGACTGTAAATGACTATTGCATGTGAATTATTACTTTTGGAACTAAAATAAGTGTGTTTAGAGTCATTTTAATGCCTGAAATTGGTTGAAGTAGAAGCTTCAGAGTAGGAGAAGAAGTCTGTAAAAATGGCAATTTTGGTGACATTGAGGCTTTAAAAAGTAGTTATTCAACATGAGGCATAATCCAAATGACATTTTGAATACATTTTTCTACAGTCCAAAAAATCTATTTTCTGATGAAAAGCAAGTACCCGTGACCTGTCAAACTTTCTCCAGATGGTCAGAAATGGTAAGTTTTTTTATATTTAATTTGTTGACTGTAAATGACTATTGCATGTGAATTATCTCTTTTGGAACTAAAAAAAGTGTGTTTAGAGTCATTTTAATGCCTGAAATTGGTCGAAATAGAAGCTTCTGAGTAGGAAAAAAAGTCTGTAAAAATGGCAATTTTGGTGACATTGAGGCTTTAAAAAGTAGTTATTCAACATGAGGCACAATCCAAATGACATTTTGAATAAATTTATCTACAGTCCAAAAAATCTATTTCTGATTAAAAACGATGACCCGTGACCTGTCGAACTTTCTCCAGATGGTCAGAAATGGTAATTTTTTAATGTTTAATTTTTGGACTGTAAATGAGTATTGCACATGAATTATCACTTTTGGAACTAAAATAAGTGTGTTTAGAGTCATTTTAATGCCTGAAATTGGTCGAAATACAAGCTTCTGAGAAGGAGAATAAGTCTGTAAAAATGGCAATTTTGGTGACTTTGAGGCTTTAAAAAGTAGTTATTCAACATGAGGCACAATCCAAATGACATTTTGAATACATTTTTCTACAGTCCAAAAAATCTATTTCTGATGAAAAACGATGACCCGTGACCTGTCGAACTTCCTCCAGATGGTCTGAAAAGGTAATTTTTTATTGTTTAATTTGTTGACTGTAAATGACTATTGCATGTGAATTATCACTTTTGGAACTAAAATAAGTGTGTTTAGAGTCATTTTAATGCCTGAAATTGGTCGAAATAGAAGCTTCTGAGTAGGAGAAAAAGTCTGTAAAAATGGCAATTTTGGTGACTTTGAGGCTTTAAAAAGTAGTTATTCAACATGAGGCACAATCCAAATGACATTTTGAATCAATTTATCTACAGTCCAAAAAATCAATTTCTGATTAAAAACGATGACCCGTGACCTGTCGAACTTTCTCCAGATGGTCTGAAATGGTAATTTTTTTATGTTTAATTTTTTGACTGTAAATTACTATTGCATGTGAATTCTCACTTTTGGAACTAAAATAAGTGTGTTTAGAGTCATTTTAATGCCTGAAATTGGTCGAAATACAAGCTTCTGAGAAGGAGAAAAAGTCTGGAAAAATGGCAATTTTGGTGACATTGAGGCTTTAAAAAGTAGTTTTTCAACATGAGGCACAATCCAAATGATATTTTGAATACATTTTTCTACAGTCCAAAAAATCAATTTCTGATGAAAAACGATGACCCGTGACCTGTCGAACTTTCTCCAGATGGTCAGAAAAGGTAATTTTTTATATTTAATTTTTGGACTGTAAATGACTATTGCATGTGAAGTATCACTTTTGGAACTAAAATAAGTGTGTTTAGAGTCATTTTAATGCCTGAAAATGGTCGAAATAGAAACTTCTGAGTAGGAGAAAAGGTCTGTAAAAATGGCAATTTTGGTGACATTGAGGCTTCAAAAAGTAGTTATTCAATATGAGGCATAATCCAAATGACATTTTGAATAAATTTTTCTACAGTCCCAAAAATCTATTTTCTGATGAAAAGCAATTACCCGAGACCTGTCAAACTTTCTCCAGATGGTCAGAAAAGGTAATTTTTTGATGATTAATTTTTTGACTGTAAATGACTATTGCATGTGAATTATTACTTTTGGAACTAAAATAAGTGTGTTTAGAATCATTTTAATGCCTGAAAATGGTTGAAATAGAAGCTTCTGAGTAGGAGAAAAGGTCTGTAAAAATGGCAATTTGGGTGACTTTGAGGCTTTAAAAAGTAGTTATTCAACATGAGGCACAATCCAAATGACATTTTGAATCAATTTATCTACAGTCCACAAAATCAATTTCTGATTAAAAACGATGACCCGTGACCTGTCGAACTTTCTCCAGATAGTCAGGAAAGGTAATTTTCTACTGTTTAATTTTTTGACTGTAAATTACTATTGCATGTGAATTCTCACTTTTGGAACTAAAATAAGTGTGTTTAGAGTCATTTTAATGCCTGAAATTGGTCGAAATACAAGTTTCTGAGAAGGAGAAAAAGTCTGTAAAAATGGCAATTTTGGGTCACATTGAGGCTTTAAAAAGTGGTTATTCAACATGAGGCACAATCCAAATGACATTTTGAATCAATTTTTCTATAGTCCAAAAAATCAATTTTCTGATGAAAAGCGATTACCCGTGACCTGTCGAACTTTCTCCAGATGGTCATAAATGGTAATTTTTTAATGTTTAATTTTTTGACTGTAAATGACTATTGCATGTGAATTATCACTTTTGGAACTAAAATAAGTGTGTTTAGAGTCATTTTAATGCCTGAAATTGGTCGAAATACAAGCTTCTGAGAAGGAGAATAAGTCTGTAAAAATGGCAATTTTGGTGACTTTGAGGCTTTAAAAAGTGGTTATTCAACATGAGGCACAATCCAAATGACATTTTGAATACATTTTTCTACCGTCCAAAAAATCTATTTCGGATGAAAAACGATGACCCGTGACCTGTCGAACTTTCTCCAGATGGTCTGAAAAGGTAATTTTTTATTGTTTAATTTGTTGACTGTAAATGACTATTGCATGTGAATTATCACTTTTGGAACTAAAATAAGTGTGTTTAGAGTCATTTTAATGCCTGAAATTGGTCGAAATACAAGTTTCTGAAAAGGAGAAAAAGTCTGTAAAAATGGCAATTTTGGGTCACATTGAGGCTTTAAAAAGTGGTTATTCAACATGAGGCACAATCCAAATGACATTTTGAATACATTTTTCTACAGTCCAAAAAATCAATTTCTGATAAAAAACGATGACCCGTGACCTGTCGAACTTTCTCCAGATAGTCTGAAATGGTAATTTTTTTATGTTTAATTTGTTGACTGTAAATGACTATTGCATGTGAATTATATCTTTTGGAACTAAAATAAGTGTGTTTAGAGTCATTTTAATGCCTGAAATTGGTCGAAATAGAAGCTACTGAGTAGGAGAAAAAGTCTGTAAAAATGGCAATTTTGGTGACATTGAGGCTTTAAAAAGTAGTTATTCAACATGAGGCACAATCCAAATGACATTTTGAATACATTTTTCTACAGTCCAAAAAATCAATTTCTGATGAAAAACGATGACCCGTGACCTGTCGAACTTTCTCCAGATGGTCTGAAAAGGTAATTTTTTGTTGTTTAATTTGTTGACTGTAAATGACTATTGCATGTGAATTATCACTTTTGGAACTGAAATAAGTGTGTTTAGAGTCATTTTAATGCCTGAAATTGGTCGAAATAGAAGATACTGAGTAGTAGAAAAAGTCTGTAAAAATGGCAATTTTGGTGACATTGAGGCTTTAAAAAGTAGTTATTCAACATGAGGCACAATCCAAATGACATTTTGAATCAATTTATCTATAGTCCGAAAAAACAATTTTCTAATTAAAAACGATTACCCGTGACCTGTCGAACTTTCTCTAGATGGTCAGAAAAGGTATTTTTTTAATGATTAATTTTTTGACTGTCAATGACTATTGCATGTGAATTATTACTTTTGGAACTAAAATAAGTGTTTTAGAGTCATTTTAATGCCTGAAATTAGTCGAAATACAAGCTTCTGAGAAGGAGAAAAAGTCTGTAAAAATGGCAATTTTGGTGACATTGAGGCATAAAAAGAAGTTATTCAACATGAGGCTTAATCCAAATGACATTTTGAATCAATTTTTCTACAGTCCAAAAAATCTATTTTCTGATGAAAAGCAATTACCCGTGACCTGTCAAACTTTCTCCAGATGGTCAGAAATGGTAAGTTTTTTTATATTTAATTTTTGGACTGTAAATGACTATTGCATGTGAATTATCACTTTTGGAACTAAAATAAGTGTGTTTAGAGTCATTTTAATGCCTGAAATTGGTCGAAATACAAGCTTCTGAGAAGGAGAAAAAGTCTGTAAGGATGGCAATTTTGGGTCACATTGAGGCTTTAAAAAGTGGTTATTCAACATGAGGCACAATCCAAATGACATTTTGAATACATTTTTCTACAGTCCAAAAAATCAATTTCTGATGAAAAACGATCACCCGTGACCTGTCGAACTTTCTCCAGATAGTCAAAAAGGTAATTTTCTACTGTTTAATTTGTTGACTGTAAATGACTATTGCATGTGAATTATCACTTTTGGAACTAAAATAAGTGTGTTTAGAGTCATTTTAATGCCTGAAATTGGTCGAAATAGAAGCTACTGAGTAGGAGAAAAAGTCTGTAAAAATGGCTATTTTGGTGACATTGAGGCTTTAAAAAGTAGTTATTCAACATGAGGCACAATCCAAATGACATTTTGAATCAATTTATCTATAGTCCGAAAAAACAATTTTCTAATTAAAAACGATGACCCGTGACCTGTCAAACTTTCTCCAGATGGTCAGAAATGGTAAGTTTTTGTTTATTTAATTTTTGGACTGTAAATGACTATTGCATGTGTATTATCACTTTTGGAGCTAAAAATAAGTGTGGTTTGAGTCATTTTAATGCCTGAAATTGGTCGAAATACAAGCTTCTGAGAAGGAGAAAAAGTCTGTAAAAATGGCAATTTTGGTGACTTTGAGGCTTTAAAAAGTAGTTATTCAACATGAGGTACAATCCAAATGACATTTTGAATACATTTTTCTACAGTCCAAAAAATCTATTTCTGATGAAAAACGATGACCCGTGACCTGTCGAACTTTCTCCAGATGGTCTGAAAAGGTAATTTTTTATTGTTTAATTTGTTGACTGTAAATGACTATTGCATGTGAATTATCACTTTTGGAACTAAAATAAGTGTGTTTAGCGTCATTTTAATGCCTGAAATTGTTCGAAATACAAGCTTCTGAGAAGGAGAAAAAGTCTGTAAAAATGGCAATTTTGGGTCACATTGAGGCTTTAAAAAGTGGTTATTCAACATGAGGCACAATCCAAATGACATTTTGAATACATTTTTCTACAGTCCAAAAAAACAATTTCTGATGAAAAACGATGACCCGTGACCCGTCGAACTTTCTCCAGATAGTCAGAAAAGGTAATTTTCTACTGTTTAATTTGTTGACTGTAAATGACTATTGCATGTGAATTATCACTTTTGGAACTAAAATAAGTGTGTTTAGAGTCATTTTAATGCCTGAAAATGGTCGAAATAGAAGCTTCTGAGTAGGAGAAAAAGTCTGTAAAAATGGCAATTTTGGTGACATTGAGGCTTTAAAAAGTAGTTATTCAACATGAGGCACAATCCAAATGACATTTTGAATACATTTTTCTACAGTCTAAAAAATCAATTTCTGATGAAAAACGATGATCTGTGACCTGTCAAACTTTCTCCCGATGGTCAGAAATGGTAATTATTTTATATTTAATTATTGGACTGTAAATGACTTTTGCATGTGAATTATCTCTTTTGGAACTAAAATAAGTGTGTTTAGAGTCATTTTAATGCCTGAAATTGGTCGAAATAGAAGCTTCTGAGTAGGAAAAAAAGTCTGTAAAAATGGCAATTTTGGGGACATTGAGGCTTTAAAAAGTAGTTATTCAACATGAGGCATACTTCAAATGACATTTTGAATACATTTTTCTATAGTCCCAAAAATCTATTTTCTGATGAAAAGCAATTACCCGTGACCTGTCAAACTTTCTCCAGATAGTCAGAAAAGGTAATTTTCTACTGTTTAATTTGTTGACTGTAAATGACTCTTGCATGTGAATTATCACTTTTGGAACTAAAATAAGTGTGTTTAGAGTCATTTTAATGCCTGAAATTGGTCGAAATATAAGCTCCTGAGTAGGAGAAAAAGTCTGTAAAAATGGCAATTTTGGTGACATTGAGGCTTTAAAAAGTAGTTATTCAACATGAGGCATAATCCAAATGACATTTTGAATACATTTTTCTACAGTCCAAAAAATCTATTTTCTGATGAAAAGCAATTACCCGTGACCTGTCAAACTTTCTCCAGATGGTCAGAAATGGTAAGTTTTTTTATATTTAATTTTTAGACTGTCCATGACTATTGCATGTGAATTCTCACTTTTGGAACTAAAATAAGTGTGTTTAGAGTCATTTTAATGCCTGAAATTGGTCGAAATACAAGCTTCTGAGAAGGAGAAAAAGTCTGTAAAAATGGCAATTTTGGGTCACATTGAGTCTTTAAAAAGTGGTTATTCAACATGAGGCATAATCCAAATGACATTTTGAAGCAATTTTTCTACAGTCCAAAAAATCGATTTTCCGATGAAAAGCGATTACACGTGACCTGTCGAACTTTCTCCAGATGGTCAGAAAAGGCAATTTTCTACTGTTTAATTTGTTGACTGTAAATGACTATTGCATGTGAATTATCACTTTTGGAACTAAAATAAGTGTGTTTAGAGTCATTTTAATGCCTGAAATTGGTCGAAATACAAGCTTCTGAGAAGGAGAATAAGTCTGTAAAAATGGCAATTTTGGTGACTTTGAGGCTTTAAAAAGTAGTTATTCAACATGAGGCATAATTCAAATGACATTTTGAATACATTTTTCTACAGTCCCAAAAATCTATTTTCTGATGAAAAGCAATTACCCGTGACCTGTCAAACTTTCTCCAGATAGTCAGAAAAGGTAATTTTCTACTGTTTAATTTGTTGACTGTAAATGACTATTGCATGTGAATTATCACTTTTGGAACTAAAATAAGTGTGTTTAGAGTCATTTTAATGCCTGAAATTGGTCGAAATAGAAGCTACTGAGTAGGAGAAAAAGTCTGTAAAAATGGCTATTTTGGTGACATTGAGGCTTTAAAAAGTAGTTATTCAACATGAGGCACAATCCAAATGACATTTTGAATCAATTTATCTATAGTCCGAAAAAACAATTTCCTAATTAAAAACGATGACCCGTGACCTGTCAAACTTTCTCCAGATGGTCAGAAATGGTAAGTTTTCTATATTTAATTTTTGGACTGTAAATGACTATTGCATGTGAATTATCACTTTTGGAACTAAAATAAGTGTGTTTAGCGTCATTTTTATGCCTGACATTGGTCGAAATACAAGCTTCTGAGAAGGAGAAAAAGTCTGTAAAAATGGCAATTTTGGTGACATTGAGGATTTAAAAAGTAGTTATTCAACATGAGGCACAATCCAAATGACATTTTGAATCAATTTATCTATAGTCCAAAAAAACAATTTTCTAATTAAAAACGATGACCCGTGACCTGTCGAACTTTCTCCAGATGGTCTGAAAAGGTAATTTTTTGTTGTTTAATTTGTTGACTGTAAATGACTATTGCATGTGAATTATCACTTTTGGAACTAAAATAAGTGTGTTTAGAGTCATTTTAATCCCTGAAATTGGTCGAAATAGAAGCTTCTGAGTAGGAGAAAAAGTCTGTAAAAATGGCAATTTTGGTGACTTTGAGGCTTTAAAAAGTAGTTATTCAACATGAGGCACAATCCAAATGACATTTTGAATCAATTTATCTACAGTCCAAAAAATCAATTTCTGATTAAAAACGATGACCCGTGACCTGTCGAACTTTCTCCAGATGGTCACAAATGGTAAATTTTTAATGTTTAATTTTTTGACTGTAAATGACTATTACATGTGAATTCTCACTTTTGGAACTAAAATAAGTGTGTTTAGAGTCATTTTAATGCCTGAAATTGGTCGAAATACAAGCTTCTGAGAAGGAGAAAAAGTCTGTAAAAATGGCAATTTTGGTGACATTGAGGCATAAAAAGAAGATATTCAACATGAGGCTTAATCCAAATGACATTTTGAATCAATTTTTCTACAGTCCAAAAAATCTATTTTCTGATGAAAAGCAATTACCCGTGACCTGTCAAACTTTCTCCAGATGGTCAGAAATGGTAAGTTTTTTTATATTTAATTTTTGGACAGTAAATGACTATTGCATGTGAATTATCACTTTTGGAACTAAAATAAGTGTGTTTAGAGTCATTTTAATGCCTGAAATTGGTCGAAATACAAGCTTCTGAGAAGGAGAATAAGTCTGTAAAAATGGCAATTTTGGTGACTTTGAGGCTTTAAAAAGTAGTTATTCAACATGAGGCATAATTCAAATGACATTTTGAATATATTTTTCTACAGTCCCAAAAATCTATTTTCTGATGAAAAGCAATTACCCGTGACCTGTCAAACTTTCTCCAGATAGTCAGAAAAGGTAATTTTCTACTGTTTAATTTGTTGACTGTAAATGACTATTGCATGTGAATTATCAATTTTGGAACTAAAATAAGTGTGTTTAGAGTCATTTTAATGCCTGAAATTGGTCGAAATAGAAGCTACTGAGTAGGAGAAAAAGTCTGTAAAAATGGCTATTTTGGTGACATTGAGGCTTTAAAAAGTAGTTATTCAACATGAGGCACAATCCAAATGACATTTTGAATCAATTTATCTATAGTCCGAAAAAACAATTTTCTAATTAAAAACGATGACCCGTGACCTGTCAAACTTTCTCCAGATGGTCAGAAATGGTAAGTTTTTGTTTATTTAATTTTTGGACTGTAAATGACTATTGCATGTGAATTATCACTTTTGGAACTAAAAATAAGTGTGTTTTGAGTCATTTTAATGCCTGAAATTGGTCGAAATACAAGCTTCTGAGAAGGAGAAAAAGTCTGTAAAAATGGCAATTTTGGTGACTTTGAGGCTTTAAAAAGTAGTTATTCAACATGAGGTACAATCCAAATGACATTTTGAATACATTTTTCTACAGTCCAAAAAAACAATTTCTGATGAAAAACGATGACCCGTGACCCGTCGAACTTTCTCCAGATAGTCAGAAAAGGTAATTTTCTACTGTTTAATTTGTTGACTGTAAATGACTATTGCATGTGAATTATCACTTTTGGAACTAAAATAAGTGTGTTTAGAGTCATTTTAATGCCTGAAAATGGTCGAAATAGAAGCTTCTGAGTAGGAGAAAAAGTCTTTAAAAATGGCTATTTTGGTGACATTGAGGCTTTAAAAAGTAGTTATTCAACATGAGGCACAATCCAAATGACATTTTGAATACATTTTTCTACAGTCTAAAAAATCAATTTCTGATGAAAAACGATGACCTGTGACCTGTCAAACTTTCTCCCGATGGTCAGAAATGGTAATTATTTTATATTTAATTATTGGACTGTAAATGACTTTTGCATGTGAATTATCTCTTTTGGAACTAAAATAAGTGTGTTTAGAGTCATTTTAATGCCTGAAATTGGTCGAAATAGAAGCTTCTGAGTAGGAAAAAAAGTCTGTAAAAATGGCAATTTTGGGGACATTGAGGCTTTAAAAAGTAGTTATTCAACATGAGGCATACTTCAAATGACATTTTGAATACATTTTTCTATAGTCCCAAAAATCTATTTTCTGATGAAAAGCAATTACCCGTGACCTGTCAAACTTTCTCCAGATAGTCAGAAAAGGTAATTTTCTACTGTTTAATTTGTTGACTGTAAATGACTATTGCATGTGAATTATCACTTTTGGAACTAAAATAAGTGTGTTTAGAGTCATTTTAATGCCTGAAATTGGTCGAAATACAAGCTTCTGAGAAGGAGAAAAAGTCTGTAAAAATGGCAATTTTGGTGACTTTGAGGCTTTAAAAAGTAGTTATTCAACATGAGGTACAATCCAAATGACATTTTGAATACATTTTTCTACAGTCCAAAAAATCTATTTCTGATGAAAAACGATGACCCGTGACCTGTCGAACTTTCTCCAGATGGTCTGAAAAGGTAATTTTTTATTGTTTAATTTGTTGACTGTAAATGACTATTGCATGTGAATTATCACTTTTGGAACTAAAATAAGTGTGTTTAGCGTCATTTTAATGTCTGAAATTGGTCGAAATACAAGCTTCTGAGAAGGAGAAAAAGTCAGTAAAAATGGCAATTTTGGGTCACATTGAGGCTTTAAAAAGTGGTTATTCAACATGAGGCACAATCCAAATGACATTTTGAATAAATTTATCTACAGGCCAAAAAATCAATTTCTTATGAAAAACGATGACCCGTGACCCGTCGAACTTTCTCCAGATAGTCAGAAAAGGTAATTTTCTACTGTTTAATTTGTTGACTGTAAATGACTATTGCATGTGAATTATCACTTTTGGAACTAAAATAAGTGTGTTTAGAGTCATTTTAATGCCTGAAATTGGTCGAAATATAAGCTCCTGAGTAGGAGAAAAAGTCTGTAAAAATGGCAATTTTGGTGACATTGAGGCTTTAAAAAGTAGTTATTCAACATGAGGCATAATCCAAATGACATTTTGAATACATTTTTCTACAGTCCAAAAAATCTATTTTCTGATGAAAAGCAATTACCCGTGACCTGTCAAACTTTCTCCAGATGGTCAGAAATGGTAAGTTTTTTTATATTTAATTTTTAGACTGTCCATGACTATTGCATGTGAATTCTCACTTTTGGAACTAAAATAAGTGTGTTTAGAGTAATTTTAATGCCTGTAATTGGTCGAAATACAAGCTTCTGAGAAGGAGAATAAGTCTGTAAAAATGGCAATTTTGGTGACTTTGAGGCTTTAAAAAGTAGTTATTCAACATGAGGCATAATTCAAATGACATTTTGAATACATTTTTCTACAGTCCCAAAAATCTATTTTCTGATGAAAAGCAATTACCCGTGACCTGTCAAACTTTCTCCAGATAGTCAGAAAAAGGTAATTTTCTACTGTTTAATTTGTTGACTGTAAATGACTATTGCATGTGAATTAACACTTTTGGAACTAAAATAAGTGTGTTTAGAGTCATTTTAATGCCTGAAATTGGTCGAAATAGAAGCTACTGAGTAGGAGAATAAGTCTGTAAAAATGGCTATTTTGGTGACATTGAGGCTTTAAAAAGTAGTTATTCAACATGAGGCACAATCCAAATGACATTTTGAATCAATTTATCTATAGTCCGAAAAAACTATTTCCTAATTAAAAACGATGACCCGTGACCTGTCAAACTTTCTCCAGATGGTCAGAAATGGTAAGTTTTTGTATATTTAATTTTTGGACTGTAAATGACTATTGCATGTGAATTATCACTTTTGGAACTAAAATAAGTGTGTTTAGAGTCATTTTAATGCCTGAAATTGGTCGAAATACAAGCTTCTGAGAAGGAGAAAAAGTCTGTAAAAATGGCAATTTTGGTGTCTTTGTGGCTTTAAAAAGTAGTTATTCAACATGAGGTACAATCCAAATGACATTTTGAATACATTTTTCTACAGTCCAAAAAATCTATTTCTGATGAAAAACGATGACCCGTGACCTGTCAAACTTTCTCCAGATGGTCTGAAAAGGTAATTTTTTATTGTTTAATTTGTTGACTGTAAATGACTATTGCATGTGAATTATCACTTTTGGAACTAAAATAAGTGTGTTTAGCGTCATTTTAATGCCTGACATTGGTCGAAATACAAGCTTCTGAGAAGGAGAAAAAGTCTGTAAAAATGGCAATTTTGGTGACATTGAGGCTTTAAAAAGTAGTTATTCAACATGAGGCACAATCCAAATGACATTTTGAATCAATTTATCTATAGTCCAAAAAAACAATTTTCTAATTAAAAACGATGACCCGTGACCTGTTGAACTTTCTCCAGATGGTCTGAAAAGGTAATTTTTTGTTGTTTAATTTGTTGACTGTAAATGACTATTGCATGTGAATTATCACTTTTGGAACTAAAATAAGTGTGTTTAGAGTCAATGCCTGAAATTGGTCGAAATACAAGCTTCTGAGAAGGAGAATAAGTCTGTAAAAATGGCAATTTTGGGTCACATTGAGGCTTTAAAAAGTGGTTATTCAACATGAGGCACAATCCAAATGACATTTTGAATACATTTTTCTACAGTCCAAAAAAACAATTTCTGATGAAAAACGATGACCCGTGACCCGTCGAACTTTCTCCAGATAGTCAGAAAAGGTCATTTTCTACTGTTTAATTTGTTGACTGTAAATGACTATTGCATGTGAATTATCACTTTTGGAACTAAAATAAGTGTGTTTAGAGTCATTTTAATGCCTGAAAATGGTCGAAATAGAAGCTTCTGAGTAGGAGAAAAAGTCTGTAAAAATGGCAATTTTGGTGACATTGAGGCTTTAAAAAGTAGTTATTCAACATGAGGCACAATCCAAATGACATTTTGAATCAATTTATCTACAGTCCAAAAAATCAATTTCTGATTAAAAACGATGACCCGTGACCTGTCGAACTTTCTCCAGATGGTCTGAAATGGTAATTTTTTTATGTTTAATTTTTTGACTGTAAATTACTATTGCATGTGAATTCTCACTTTTGGAACTAAAATAAGTGTGTTTAGAGTTATTTTAATGCCTGAAAATGGTCGAAATAGAAGCTTCTGAGTAGGAGAAAAAGTCTGTAAAAATGGCAATTTTGGTGACATTGAGGCTTTAAAAAGTAGTTATTCAACATGAGGCACAATCCAAATGATATTTTGAATAAATTTTTCTACAGTCTAAAAAATAAACTTCGGATGAAAAACGATGACCCGTGACCTGTCAAACTTTCTCCAGATGGTCAGAAATGGTAATTTTTTTATATTTAATTATTGGACTGTAAATGACTTTTGCATGTGAATTATCTCTTTTGGAACTAAAATAAGAGTGTTTAGAGTCATTTTAATGCCTGAAATTGGTCAAAATAGAAGCTACTGAGTAGGAGAAAAAGTCTGTAAAAATGGCAATTTTGGTGACATTGAGGCTTTAAAAAGGAGTTATTCAACATGAGGCACAATCCAAATGACATTTTGAATCAATTTATCTACAGTCCAAAAAATCAATTTCTGATTAAAAACGATGACCCGTGACCTGTCAAACTTTCTCCAGATAGTCAGAAAAGGTAATTTTCTACTGTTTAATTTGTTGACTGTAAATGACTATTGCATGTGAATTATCACTTTTGGAACTAAAATAAGTGTGTTTAGAGTCATTTTAATGCCTGAAATTGGTCGAAATAGAAGCTACTGAGTAGGAGAATAAGTCTGTAAAAATGGCTATTTTGGTGACATTGAGGCTTTAAAAAGTAGTTATTCAACATGAGGCACAATCCAAATGACATTTTGAATCAATTTATCTATAGTCCGAAAAAACTATTTCCTAATTAAAAACGATGACCCGTGACCTGTCAAACTTTCTCCAGATGGTCAGAAATGGTAAGTTTTTGTATATTTAATTTTTGGACTGTAAATGACTATTGCATGTGAATTATCACTTTTGGAACTAAAATAGGTGTGTTTAGAGTCATTTTAATGCCTGAAATTGGTCGAAATACAAGCTTCTGAGAAGGAGAAAAAGTCTGTAAAAATGGCAATTTTGGTGTCTTTGTGGCTTTAAAAAGTAGTTATTCAACATGAGGTACAATCCAAATGACATTTTGAATACATTTTTCTACAGTCCAAAAAATCTATTTCTGATGAAAAACGATGACCCGTGACCTGTCAAACTTTCTCCAGATGGTCTGAAAAGGTAATTTTTTATTGTTTAATTTGTTGACTGTAAATGACTATTGCATGTGAATTATCACTTTTGGAACTAAAATAAGTGTGTTTAGCGTCATTTTAATGCCTGACATTGGTCGAAATACAAGCTTCTGAGAAGGAGAAAAAGTCTGTAAAAATGGCAATTTTGGTGACATTGAGGCTTTAAAAAGTAGTTATTCAACATGAGGCACAATCCAAATGACATTTTGAATCAATTTATCTATAGTCCAAAAAAACAATTTTCTAATTAAAAACGATGACCCGTGACCTGTTGAACTTTCTCCAGATGGTCTGAAAAGGTAATTTTTTGTTGTTTAATTTGTTGACTGTAAATGACTATTGCATGTGAATTATCACTTTTGGAACTAAAATAAGTGTGTTTAGAGTCAATGCCTGAAATTGGTCGAAATACAAGCTTCTGAGAAGGAGAATAAGTCTGTAAAAATGGCAATTTTGGGTCACATTGAGGCTTTAAAAAGTGGTTATTCAACATGAGGCACAATCCAAATGACATTTTGAATACATTTTTCTACAGTCCAAAAAAACATTTTCTGATGAAAAACGATGACCCGTGACCCGTCGAACTTTCTCCAGATAGTCAGAAAAGGTAATTTTCTACTGTTTAATTTGTTGACTGTAAATGACTATTGCATGTGAATTATCACTTTTGGAACTAAAATAAGTGTGTTTAGAGTCATTTTAATGCCTGAAAATGGTCGAAATAGAAGCTTCTGAGTAGGAGAAAAAGTCTGTAAAAATGGCAATTTTGGTGACATTGAGGCTTTAAAAAGTAGTTATTCAACATGAGGCACAATCCAAATGACATTTTGAATCAATTTATCTACAGTCCAAAAAATCAATTTCTGATTAAAAACGATGACCCGTGACCTGTCGAACTTTCTCCAGATGGTCTGAAATGGTAATTTTTTTATGTTTAATTTTTTGACTGTAAATTACTATTGCATGTGAATTCTCACTTTTGGAACTAAAATAAGTGTGTTTAGAGTTATTTTAATGCCTGAAAATGGTCGAAATAGAAGCTTCTGAGTAGGAGAAAAAGTCTGTAAAAATGGCAATTTTGGTGACATTGAGGCTTTAAAAAGTAGTTATTCAACATGAGGCACAATCCAAATGATATTTTGAATAAATTTTTCTACAGTCTAAAAAATAAACTTCGGATGAAAAACGATGACCCGTGACCTGTCAAACTTTCTCCAGATGGTCAGAAATGGTAATTTTTTTATATTTAATTATTGGACTGTAAATGACTTTTGCATGTGAATTATCTCTTTTGGAACTAAAATAAGAGTGTTTAGAGTCATTTTAATGCCTGAAATTGGTCAAAATAGAAGCTACTGAGTAGGAGAAAAAGTCTGTAAAAATGGCAATTTTGGTGACATTGAGGCTTTAAAAAGGAGTTATTCAACATGAGGCACAATCCAAATGACATTTTGAATCAATTTATCTACAGTCCAAAAAATCAATTTCTGATTAAAAACGATGACCCGTGACCTGTCAAACTTTCTCCAGATAGTCAGAAAAGGTAATTTTCTACTGTTTAATTTGTTGACTGTAAATGACTATTGCATGTGAATTATCACTTTTGGAACTAAAATAAGTGTGTTTAGAGTCATTTTAATGCCTGAAATTGGTCGAAATAGAAGCTACTGAGTAGGAGAATAAGTCTGTAAAAATGGCTATTTTGGTGACATTGAGGCTTTAAAAAGTAGTTATTCAACATGAGGCACAATCCAAATGACATTTTGAATCAATTTATCTATAGTCCGAAAAAACTATTTCCTAATTAAAAACGATGACCCGTGACCTGTCAAACTTTCTCCAGATGGTCAGAAATGGTAAGTTTTTGTATATTTAATTTTTGGACTGTAAATGACTATTGCATGTGAATTATCACTTTTGGAACTAAAATAGGTGTGTTTAGAGTCATTTTAATGCCTGAAATTGGTCGAAATACAAGCTTCTGAGAAGGAGAAAAAGTCTGTAAAAATGGCAATTTTGGTGTCTTTGTGGCTTTAAAAAGTAGTTATTCAACATGAGGTACAATCCAAATGACATTTTGAATACATTTTTCTACAGTCCAAAAAATCTATTTCTGATGAAAAACGATGACCCGTGACCTGTCAAACTTTCTCCAGATGGTCTGAAAAGGTAATTTTTTATTGTTTAATTTGTTGACTGTAAATGACTATTGCATGTGAATTATCACTTTTGGAACTAAAATAAGTGTGTTTAGCGTCATTTTAATGCCTGACATTGGTCGAAATACAAGCTTCTGAGAAGGAGAAAAAGTCTGTAAAAATGGCAATTTTGGTGACATTGAGGCTTTAAAAAGTAGTTATTCAACATGAGGCACAATCCAAATGACATTTTGAATCAATTTATCTATAGTCCAAAAAAACAATTTTCTAATTAAAAACGATGACCCGTGACCTGTTGAACTTTCTCCAGATGGTCTGAAAAGGTAATTTTTTGTTGTTTAATTTGTTGACTGTAAATGACTATTGCATGTGAATTATCACTTTTGGAACTAAAATAAGTGTGTTTAGAGTCAATGCCTGAAATTGGTCGAAATACAAGCTTCTGAGAAGGAGAATAAGTCTGTAAAAATGGCAATTTTGGGTCACATTGAGGCTTTAAAAAGTGGTTATTCAACATGAGGCACAATCCAAATGACATTTTGAATACATTTTTCTACAGTCCAAAAAAACATTTTCTGATGAAAAACGATGACCCGTGACCCGTCGAACTTTCTCCAGATAGTCAGAAAAGGTAATTTTCTACTGTTTAATTTGTTGACTGTAAATGACTATTGCATGTGAATTATCACTTTTGGAACTAAAATAAGTGTGTTTAGAGTCATTTTAATGCCTGAAAATGGTCGAAATAGAAGCTTCTGAGTAGGAGAAAAAGTCTGTAAAAATGGCAATTTTGGTGACATTGAGGCTTTAAAAAGTAGTTATTCAACATGAGGCACAATCCAAATGACATTTTGAATCAATTTATCTACAGTCCAAAAAATCAATTTCTGATTAAAAACGATGACCCGTGACCTGTCGAACTTTCTCCAGATGGTCTGAAATGGTAATTTTTTTATGTTTAATTTTTTGACTGTAAATTACTATTGCATGTGAATTCTCACTTTTGGAACTAAAATAAGTGTGTTTAGAGTTATTTTAATGCCTGAAAATGGTCGAAATAGAAGCTTCTGAGTAGGAGAAAAAGTCTGTAAAAAATGGCAATTTTGGTGACATTGAGGCTTTAAAAAGTAGTTATTCAACATGAGGCACAATCCAAATGATATTTTGAATACATTTTTCTACAGTCTAAAAAATAAACTTCGGATGAAAAACGATGACCCGTGACCTGTCAAACTTTCTCCAGATGGTCAGAAATGGTAATTTTTTTATATTTAATTATTGGACTGTAAATGACTTTTGCATGTGAATTATCTCTTTTGGAACTAAAATAAGAGTGTTTAGAGTCATTTTAATGCCTGAAATTGGTCGAAATACAAGCTTCTGAGAAGGAGAAAAAGTCTGTAAAAATGGCAATTTTGGTGACATTGAGGCTTTAAAAAGAAGTTATTCAACATGAGGCATAATCCAAATGACATTTTGAATCACTTTTTCTACAGTCCAAAAAATCTATTTTCTGATGAAAAGCAATTACCCGTGACCTGTCAAAGTTTCTCCAGATGGTCAGAAATGGTAAGTTTTTTTATATTTTATTTTTGGACTGGAAATGAATATTGCATGTGAATTATCACTTTTGGAACTAAAATAAGTGTGTTTAGAGTCATTTTAATGCCTGAAATTGGTTGAAATACAAGCTTCTGAGAAGGAGAAAAAGTCTGTAAAAATGGCAATTTTGGTGACTTTGAGGCTTTAAAAAGTAGTTATTCAACATGAGGCATAATTCAAATGACATTTTGAATACATTTTTCTACAGTCCCAAAAAATCTATTTTCTGATGAAAAGCAATTACCCGTGACCTGTCAAACTTTCTCCAGATAGTCAGAAAAGGTAATTTTCTACTGTTTAATTTGTTGACTGTAAATGACTATTGCATGTGAATTATCACTTTTGGAACTAAAATAAGTGTGTTTAGAGTCATTTTAATGCCTGAAATTGGTCAAAATAGAAGCTACTGAGTAGGAGAAAAAGTCTGTAAAAATGGCAATTTTGGTGACATTGAGGCTTTAAAAAGGAGTTATTCAACATGAGGCACAATCCAAATGACATTTTGAATCAATTTATCTACAGTCCAAAAAATCAATTTCTGATTAAAAACGATGACCCGTGACCTGTCAAACTTTCTCCAGATGGTCAGAAATGGTAAGTTTTTGTATATTTAATTTTTTGACTGTAAATGACTATTGCATGTGAATTATCACTTTTGGAACTAAAATAAGTGTGTTTAGAGTCATTTTAATGCCTGAAATTGGTCGAAATACAAGCTTCTGAGAAGGTGAAAAAGTCTGTATAAATGGCAATTTTGGTGACTTTGAGGCTTTAAAAAGTAGTTATTCAACATGAGGTACAATCCAAATGACATTTTGAATACATTTTTCTATAGTCCAAAAAATCAATTTCTGATGAAAAACGATTACCCGTGACCTGTCGAACTTTCTCCAGATGGTCATAAATGGTAATTTTTTAATATTTAATTTTTTGACTGTAAATGACTATTGCATGTGAATTATCACTTTTGGAACTAAAATAAGTGTGTTTAGAGTCATTTTAATGCCTGAAATTGGTCGAAATACAAGGTTCTGAGAAGGAGAAAAAGTCTGTAAAAATGGCAATTTTGGTGACATTGAGGTTTTAAAAAGAAGTTATTCAACATGAGGCATAATCCAAATGACATTTTGAATCAATTTTTCTACAGTCCAAAAAATCTATTTTTGGATGAAAAGCAATTACCCGTGACCTGTCAAACTTTCTCCAGATGGTCAGAAATGGTAAGTTTTTTTATATTTAATTTTTGGACTGTAAATGACTATTGCATGTGAATTATCACTTTTGGAACTAAAATAAGTGTGTTTAGAGTCATTTTAATGCCTGAAATTGGTCGAATACAAGCTTCTGAGAAGGAGAATAAGTCTGTAAAAATGGCAATTTTGGTGACTTTGAGGCTTTAAAAAGTAGTTATTCAACATGAGGCACAATCCAAATGACATTTTGAATACATTTTTCTACAGTCCAAAAAATCTATTTCTGATGAAAAACGATGACCCGTGACCTGTCGAACTTTCTCCAGATGGTCTGAAAAGGTAATTTTTTATTGTTTAATTTGTTGACTGTAAATGACTATTGCATGTGAATTATCACTTTTCGAACTAAAATAAGTGTGTTTAGAGTCATTTTAATGCCTGAAATTTGTCGAAATAGAAGCTTCTGAGTAGGAGAAAAAGTCTGTAAAAATGGCAATTTTGGTGACTTTGAGGCTTTAAAAAGTAGTTATTCAACATGAGGCACAATCCAAATGACATTTTGAATCAATTTATCTACAGTCCAAAAAATCAATTTCTGATTAAAAACGATGACCCGTGACCTGTCGAACTTTCTCCAGATGGTCAGAAATGGTAATTTTTTAATGTTTAATTTTTTGACTGTAAATGACTATTGCATGTGAATTATCACTTTTGGAACTAAAATAAGTGTGATTAGAGTCATTTTAATGCCTGAAATTGGTCGAAATACAAGCTTCTGAGAAGGAGAAAAAGTCTGTAAAAATGGCAATTTTGGGTCACATTGAGGCTTTAAAAAGTGGTTATTCAACATGAGGCACAATCCAAATGACATTTTGAATCAATTTATCTACAGTCCAAAAAATCAATTTCTGATTAAAAACGATGACCCGTGACCTGTCGAACTTTCTCCAGATGGTCAGAAATGGTAATTTTTTAATGTTTAATTTTTTGACTGTAAATGACTATTGCATGTGAATTATCACTTTTCGAACTAAAATAAGTGTGTTTAGAGTCATTTTAATGCCTGAAATTTGTCGAAATAGAAGCTTCTGAGTAGGAGAAAAAGTCTGTAAAAATGGCAATTTTGGTGACTTTGAGGCTTTAAAAAGTAGTTATTCAACATGAGGCACAATCCAAATGACATTTTGAATCAATTTATCTACAGTCCAAAAAATCAATTTCTGATTAAAAACGATGACCCGTGACCTGTCGAACTTTCTCCAGATGGTCTGAAAAGGTAATTTTTTATTGTTTAATTTGTTGACTGTAAATGATTATTGCATGTGAATTATCACTTTTGGAACTAAAATAAGTGTGTTTAGAGTCATATTAATGCCTGAAATTGGTCGAAACAGAAGCTACTGAGTAGGAGAAAAAGTCTGTAAAAATGGCAATTTTGGGGCACATTGAGGCTTTAAAAAGTGGTTATTCAACATGAGGCACAAGCCAAATGACATTTTGAATCAATTTTTCTATAGTCCAAAAAATCGATTTTCTGATGAAAAGCGATTACCCGTGACCTGTCAAACTTTCTCCAGATGGTCAGGAATGGTAATTTTTTTATAATTAATTTTTGGACTGTAGATGACTATTGCATGTGAATTATCACTTTTGGAACTAAAATAAGTGTGTTTAGAGTCATTTTAATGCCTGAAATTGGTCGAAATGCAAGCTTCTGAGAAGGAGAAAAAGTCTGTAAAAATGGCAATTTTGGGTCACATTGAGGCTTTAAAAAGAAGTTATTCAACATGAGGCATAATCCAAATGACATTTTGAATCAATTTTTCTACAGTCCAAAAAATCTATTTTCGGATGAAAAGCAATTACCCGTGACCTGTCGAACTTTCTCCAGATGGTCAGAAATGGTAAGTTTTTTTATATTTAATTTTTGGACTGTAAATGACTATTGCATGTGAATTATCACTTTTGGAACTGAAATAAGTGTGTTTAGAGTCATTTTAATGCCTGAAATTGGTCGAAATACAAGCTTCTGAGAAGGAGAATAAGTCTGTAAAAATGGCAATTTTGGTGACTTTGAGGCTTTAAAAAGTAGTTATTCAACATGAGGCACAATCCAAATGACATTTTGAATACATTTTTCTACAGTCCAAAAAATCTATTTCTGATGAAAAACGATGACCCGTGACCTGTCGAACTTTCTCCAGATAGTCAGAAAAGATCATTTTCTTTTTTATTTTTTTTATTTTTATTATTTTCAATGGCAGAGGCAAACAGAGTACAAGGATGAAAAAAAAAAAAAAATGAAAGAGATACATTTTAAACAATGACAATCCATAGCACAATTATTAATACATTAGATTAAATCCAATTTTCAATAGGCGACCAAAGTTTCCTAGCAAATGTCTTCTTTCTGTGTCCTTTCAAATTATACACAGCTTTATCCATTCTGTAAACATTTAACAATTTTCCCAACCATTGTTCAAATGATGGTGGATCAGAATCTAGCCATCTTGAAGTAATACATAAACGATAGACAGACATTCCAATGAAAAGAAAATGTTCTTGATCAACGGTTAAGCTCTCAGATGAAGCATATAAACCAAGAATAATCACAGATGGACATAGTTTAATATTAACATTGAGAAAATTGGTCAAAAACTGTTCTATCCTGTTTATGAATACAATTAATTCAGCGCAGCTAAAAAACATATGACAAGAATCAGCTGCTAAAGTTCCACAGCGACTACAATTAATACCTTTCGTAGCTTTCCATTTAGCCAACTTTGCCGGTGTATAATAGAGATCTAGAGATGCCATGTAATGTTGACTTTTAAGAGAGCTGTTAATTAATGTTTTATTGCTAATCTCAAATGCCCTTACAAGATCAATTCCGTCTGTGCACAGTATTTTTTCCCATTTCTGGGTTTGGAAATCAAGATCATCATGCAACATGTTGACCATTGATTGGTAGATTGTGCCGATAGGGCTATTTCTCCTGACATTTTCCATGACTATATTGGTCTCCATTACATTGGTATGTAAGAGGTGTTTTTTTTCCAAGAAACTACGAATTTGTAAATATTTAAAGAATTCGTTTCTGAGTAGACCAAATATATTTTGGAGATTAGAAAAAGACATTAAAGCCCCATTTTGGTACAGTTGCCCAGTTGAATGAATCTGTCCCAAACGGAATCGGTTCATAGGAATGTCTTGAGAAATGCCAGATAAAGAAAGATTACAGCAAATTGGTGTATAGAAATTATATTTTAAAGTTATCCTTAAAGTTTTGTTAATTTGTCTCCACACCAAAAAAGCAGAGAGAAGAACCTTAAATCTTGTTTTTTTGTAATAGCTTGGCTCCATGAATATCAATAAGCATTGGCGCACATGAGCACCCATAAGCATCTCAAAAATAGATGGTGACATAAAAGTTTCGTTAATGTGATCATGAAATATTAAGACCTTTATATTTTTGAGAGTTATAGCCCAATAGTACATTCTAAAATTCGGGAATCCTAACCCACCGCGTTCTGGCGGTAGAGTGCACCATTTTAGGGATCTTCTTGAACGACGATAGCCCCATAAAAACCTGGACAACATCCTATCTATTTTGTTAAAAAGAGACATAGAGAAAAATAATGGAATAGTACGAAAAAAGTAGAGAAATTTTGGAAAAATCAACATCTTGATAACATTAGTCCGTCCAATTAAAGATAAATGTAAATTATTTATCCTTTCTAAAGTTCTATTGGTGGATGTGAGTAAAGGATCCAGATTTAATCCTACAATGTCATCTATTTTAGATGATATGGTTACACCAAGGTATGTGGCAGTATCATTTAAAACAATATCAGTGGGCATACTGGTTTTAGAATGTATAATTTGGGTTTTTGAAATATTTAGTTTGTATCCAGATAATTTGCCAAATTCACTGGCAATTTTTATTATTTTGGGTAAGGCAGAGGAGGAATCGGAAGTGACAATGGCCACGTCGTCTGCATATGCTAAGACCTTATGGTCTACCTCATGGAGCCGTACAGGTGGAATACCGGGCTCTGTAATTAATCTGTTCAAATAGGGTTCTAAGTAAAGTGCAAATAAAAGTGGAGAGCAGGGGCACCCTTGTCTGGTCCCCCTAGTAATTGAAAATGGGCTAGATATATCCGTGCCTAATCTTATTACACCCTTTGCATTAGAATAAAGTGACTGAATAGCTTTAATGAATTGTGGTGGAAAACCCTTCCATTTTAGTACGGACCAAAGGAACCCCCAGTCTACTCTATCAAACGCTTTTTCAGCGTCAAGTAAGATAACTCCGACTGGGGATTCCTTTGCTTGGGCCCAATCCAACATTGTAATAACACGTTTAACGTGATCTGTGGTGTCCCTGTGTTTGATAAACCCATGCTGGATATTAGAAACCAGGTCCGGCATAACTTCGTTTAGTCTGTTTGCAAGAATTTTGGAAAAAATTTTGCTATCAGCTGTAATCAGGGATATAGGACGATACGAGCCTAATTCCTTTGGGTCCTTATTCTTTTTGACAAACACAACTATAGTAGCTGTAGACCAAGAATCCGGAGCTTTCTCTTGGAAAGCTGCATTAAAGATTTTAAGCAGCTCTGGTTTTAACAAAAGTCTGAATGTCCGATAAAACTCCAGAGGAATCTGATCGGGCCCCATAGCTTTACCAGCTGCAAGACTCATAATGGCTCTTTCAATCTCCTCCCAACTTATTAGTCTAGAAAATAAATCTATATCTTCTGTGCACAGAGAAAGCTGGTTGATGTTTTGTAAATACTCTTTGGGATCAAGGGTCTTGTCGATTTCATTGTTAAAGTCGTTATACAACGTCTTGTAGAAGCCCTGAAATGCCTCTAATATTCCCTCCCTACTTTCGTGAAGGGCCCCATTTGTATCTTTGACACAGTGTATTTCATTAAAAGAAGATTTTTGTCGTAAACGCTGAGCTAAAATTTTACCCGTGCGTTCGCTAAGTTCATAGCGTTCCGTTTTATATTGTTTAAATTTTGCAGCTACTTCTTCAGCAATATGTGTGCGAAGACCTGAGCGTTCAATAATTAAACGTGTTTGTACATCCTCTATATTAGCATTATTTTTGCATGCGACAGATAATTCCATCTCCACCCGCCTTATCTTATTTAGCCTGTCCCTAAAATCTACTTGATTTTTTTTCCTCTTATAATTTGCAAAACTGATTGTCTCGCCGCGTATAATGGATTTAAAAGAATCCCAAACTATTTGCGGAGGGGCAGTATCGTTATTTATCAAAAAATAATCTTTAATGATATTAACCATAAATTGAAGGTATTCTTCGTCTAGTAATAAATTTCTTTGGAATGACCAGGATCTGATAGAATTTGGACGGTCGGTGGGAAATTGCATCTCTGCAATTATAGGATTATGATCTGAGATAACTTGTGGTAATATCTCGATGCGAATTTTCTCCAGAAAAAAAGATGATACAAAAAAATAATCTAAACGAACAAATTTTTGATGAGGAGTAGAGAAAAAAGTATATCCGGGGTCATTGTGATGAGATTTATTCCAGACATCAGTTAATCCATTAGTTAAAACCAGGTCTCTGAGTGCTTTGTAAGTTTTGACCTTTCTGCCCATATATCTCTTCTCTGATTTAATATCCCAGTCGGCTGACATGTGTATGTTTAAGTCTCCACAAACTATGGTCGGTTGTGCCCAAGTGGATAGTTCTGCGTTCATAGTATTGAATAATTCAGCATCATCCAAATTGGGACCATAGATACAACATAAAGTAAATTTGCAACTACCAATTTTAAGCTCAGCCACTCCCCATCTACCCCATTTATCAGAAAGAGTTTTTACACATTTCCCTATTCCCTTTCGCATGCAAATTGCAACACCTCTTTTGATACCCATTTGCTTAGACGTAGTCAAGACTTCTAGTCCCAGATTATTCAAGAGACAACGTTTATCCCATGAAATATGAGTTTCCTGTAAACATAGGAAGTCGATATTCAACCCTTGAAGCATTGTTCGAAGCATGGCAATCTTCTTTAGATCATTGAGACCATTAATATTAATGGAACATATTTTCACCTTTTTATACATTTCCAAAATAAAAAAAAACAGATTGTTGATCGTCATCAAACGTATTTGTTCTTCAATGTTGCCATTTAGATGCCTTATAGTCATCCCTGTATTGAACACCTCTGCCTTACACCCCCACCACCAACCCTTACCCTTACCCACCCCAACCCCTGATCCCAGAACCCCTCCCCCCACCCTCCCCAAAGTAGGAGGCACAGGAACTGTCAGTTCCTGAAATGAATGGATGCCGTGTCCCCGACCCGTGGCGTCCCTAAGAAAAGAAAAGAAAAAAAAGCAAAAAGAAGGAGGACAAGTATGGAGATGGAGAAGCGTAATGAACCTGCAGTCAAGTAATTATTATACAGTGCAATGCTATTATTACCCCCCCAATTCTGTATCTATCATACAACATATCCAAAAATCGTTTTATTTGTTCAGAGAGATTCCAGATACTCCTTAGCTTTGATTGTAGAAATAAAATATTTTGTCTGCCCCTTATATATAGTCTTTAATTTTGCAGGGCCTTGAAGAAATACTGCCACTTCTTTCTTCTGAAAGTCAGGAATTAGTTGCTTCAATTGCCATCGTTGAGCCACAGTAGCTTGGCAATAGTCTGGTCGAACAAAGAACTGAAACCCTGGACCATCCGCTTTCTTGTCAGGTCTAGCATTTGCAAATATCACTTCACGAGCAAGGAAGTTATTAAATGACACCAAAATGGCCCTAGGATAATTTTCTTGACCTTGTCCTTGTCGTGGTTTCCTTATTGTAAAAGGAAATCTGTGTGCTCGTTGTATCTCCCGAGCCCAATCCCAATCAGTGATGTCAGGAAAAGCATCTTTTAATAAGTTAATAATAAACTTCCTCGGGTCCCCTCCTTCTTTATTTTCAGGGATCCCCAGAAAACGCAAATTGTTTCTACGGGCCTGATTTTCCAAACTAGCTAATTTATCGGATAGGTCATCCTTTTGAACTCTGAAATCTCCTGCTTCCTGTCTTTGAGCCATACATTCTTCTTCTAATACAGATATCCTAGCCTCAGCCTCAGTGACCCTGTCAGCAGTCTCTGAGCATAGTTTAATTGCACGTCGTACTGCATTTTTGACTTTAGCACATGTCATTTGCGTACGTTGGTTCTCGGCCTTGCTCTCTGCTCTATGACACATCATAGTATCAAAAATTGTTTTCAGCGTGATCTCTTCGTTATTCGCTTGCTGTAGCCCAGGATCGGGTGTGACGGTATGGCTAGGCCCTGGAATATTATCAGTAGCAGAGGCGGTGGTTATCAAGTTGGGAGATAAGGAATTAGAAGTCGCCTCTTGGCTTGTTGTACGAGAAGATCCCTTCTTCCTCAGCTTCTTTTTTATAATGGTTCCCACATTAGTGTTGTCAGGACTAATACTAATCTCACCCTCAGAAGATAAGCTTTCTCCACTAAAGTCTGCCCAATCTTTATTAGGACCAGTTGCTTCGTCGGATGAGAGTTCTGATAATGAATAGAAATTTTCAGGGAGCTCTTGATTATGTTGGTGCCCACTGGTTTCTTTTACAGTTGATGCTTCATTAGGTAATAATACCAATGATGAAAGAGAGCATGCACTATCGGTGATATCTCGATCCGGAACTGCAAGTCCCATAACCCCCTTCTTCAACGAGTCGGTCGGAATTGGAACGGGTGTCAACATAGAGGGATTATTAAAATCATTCTGATTATCACCAATAGTGGGTGCCTGATTGGCAGACTGACCTGTAGTTATATCAGTGCTTTGGTTATCTTTATCGTTTATTTTCTTTTTTGCGGCGTGCTTTACGAATAAGTCTGGCACAGTTTGTAAATTAGAGCTTTTTATGCCGATTGTTTCATTGGTTTTAGCAGCAGCCCCCTTATTAGAGTTCTTACCCTGTTTGATGGAGAATTTGCCAGGGAGCAATGACGTCGCCTCTGCCATTTCAGTTTCCTCGTTTTCTTGCTCCATGTTGCCCGAATCGAGTCCAGGACCAGTGTTTCTATTACTACGTGTGGCTATGGAAGATGGAGGTGGCGTCTTCTTCTTCTTTCGTGAACCACCTCTTCCAGGGAAAACGCTACTCTGTGGCCAACACAAGCAGAGTATACCACGCCACAGCGGAGTCCGCCGATTAAGTTCAAAAAAATTTAGCAACATTCGTGAGCTCAGCTGGGGACCAGGATATTTTGTAACAGGATATAATCACTGTGTACTGAAGTGCAACAATGATTCTCCGTTTTGGTGCTGAAAAATTTGTCTCGCCAGGTCTGTGTCTTTTGAGGCATACACACGCCGAGTTCCGAGCTCCAAGCTCCAAGCTCCAGGCTCCGGATCCCAATAGTCTCAAAGACGGAGGCACTTCTCTCTCCGCTACTAAATCTGCTAGAAAGCGGCCAACGCCTCTCTGCCTCCTTACCGGCGCGTTACTCCGAATTCGAGCCTGCGGTCGGACAGAGAAAAGTACCTCGGGTTCCGCACAACGCTGCCGGGCTCCGTCTCCTGCCTCTCTGCTCTCTCCTAGTGGCCAGCCCGGGCGGTTTGGTGACATTGAGGCTTTAAAAAGTAGTTATTCAACATGAGGTACAATCCAAATGACATTTTGAATAAATTTATCTACAGTCCAAAAAATCTATTTCTGAATAAAAACGATGACCCGTGACCTGTCGAACTTTCTCCAGATGGTCAGAAAAGATCATTTTCTACTGTTTAATTTGTTGACTGTAAATGACTATTGCATGTGAATTATGACTTTTGGAACTAAAATAAGTGTGTTTAGAGTCATTTTAATGCCTGAAATTGGTCGAAATAGAAGCTACTGAGTGTTAGAAAAAGTCTGTAAAAATGGCAATTTTGGTGACATTGAGGCTTTAAAAAGTAGTTATTCAACATGAGGCACAATTCAAATGACATTTTGAATCAATTTATCTACAGTCCAAAAAATCTATTTCTGATGAAAAACGATGACCCATGACCTGTCGAACTTTCTCCAGATGGTCTGAAATGGTAATTTTTTTATGTTTAATTTGTTGACTGTAAATGACTATTGCATGTGAATTATTACTTTTGGAACTAAAATAAGTGTGTTTAGAGTCATTTTAATGCCTGAAATTGGTCGAAATACAAGCTTCTGAGAAGGAGAAAAAGTCTGTAAAAATGGCAATTTTGGTGACATTGAGGCTTTAAAAAGAAGTTATTCAACATGAGGCATAATCCAAATGACATTTTGAATCAATTTTTCTACAGTCCCAAAATTCTATTTTCTGATGAAAAGCAATTACCCGTGACCTGTCAAACTTTCTCCAGATAGTCAGAAAAGGTAATGTTCTACTGTTTAATTTGTTGACTGTAAATGACTATTGCATATGAATTATCACTTTTGGAACTAAAATAAGTGTGTTTAGAGTCATTTTAATGCCTGAAATTGGTCGAAATAGAAGCTACTGAGTAGGAGAAAAAGTCTGTAAAAATGGCAATTTTGGTGACATTGAGGCTTTAAAAAGTAGTTATTCAACATGAGGTACAATCCAAATGACATTTTGAATAAATTTATCTACAGTCCAAAAAATCTATTTCTGAATAAAAACGATGACCCGTGACCTGTCGAACTTTCTCCAGATGGTCAGAAATGGTAATTTTTTAATGTTTAATTTTTTGACTGTAAATGACTATTGCATGTGAATTATCACTTTTGGAACTAAAATAAGTGTGTTTAGAGTCATTTTAATGCCTGAAATTGGTCGAAATACAAGCTTCTGAGAAGGAGAAAAAGTCTGTAAAAATGGCAATTTTGGTGACATTGAGGCTTTAAAAAGAAGTTATTCAACATGAGGCATAATCCAAATGACATTTTGAATCAATTTTTCTACAGTCCAAAAAATCTATTTTCTGATGAAAAGCAATTATCCGTGACCTGTCAAACTTTCTCCAGATGGTCAGAAATGGTAAGTTTTTTTATATTTAATTTTTGGACTGTAAATGACTATTGCATGTGAATTATCACTTTTGGAACTAAAATAAGTGTGTTTAGAGTCATTTTATTGCCTGAAATTGGTCGAAATACAAGCTTCTGAGAAGGAGAATAAGTCTGTAAAAATGGCAATTTTGGTGACTTTGAGGCTTTAAAAAGTAGTTATTCAACATGAGGCACAATCCAAATGACATTTTGAATACATTTTTCTACAGTACAAAAAATCTATTTCTGATGAAAAACGATGACCCGTGACCTGTCGAACTTTCTCCAGATGGTCTGAAAAGGTAATTTTTTATTGTTTAATTTGTTGACTGTAAATGACTATTGCATGTGAATTATCACTTTTGGAACTAAAATAAGTGTGTTTAGAGTCATTTTAATGCCTGAAATTGGTCGAAATAGAAGCTTCTCAGTAGGAGAAAAAGTCTGTAAAAATGGCAATTTTGGTGACTTTGAGGCTTTAAAAAGTAGTTATTCAACATGAGGCACAATCCAAATGACATTTTGAATACATTTTTCTACAGTCCAAAAAATCAATTTCTGATGAAAAACGATGACCCGTGACCTGTCGAACTTTCTCCAGATAGTCAGAAAAGGTAATTTTCTACTGTTTAATTTGTTGACTGTAAATGACTATTGCATGTGAATTATCACTTTTGGAACTAAAATAAGTGTGTTTAGAGTCATTTTAATGCCTGAAATTGTTCGAAATACAAGCTTCTGAGAAGGAGAAAAAGTCTGTAAAAATGGCAATTTTGGGTCACATTGAGGCTTTAAAAAGTGGTTATTCAACATGAGGCACAATCCAAATGACATTTTGAATACATTTTTCTACAGTCCAAAAAATCAATTTCTGATGAAAAGCGATTACCCGTGACCTGTCGAACTTTCTCCAGATGGTCAGAAATGGTAATTTTTTTATATTTAATTTTTGGACTGTAGATGACTATTGCATGTGAATTATCACTTTTGGAACTAAAATAAGTGTGTTTAGAGTCATTTTAATGCCTGAAATGGTTGAAATAGAAGCTTCTGAGTAGGAGAAAAAGTCTGTAAAAATGGCAATTTTGGTGACATTGAGGCTTTAAAAAGTAGTTATTCAACATGAGGCACAATCCAAATGACATTTTGAATACATTTTTCTACAGTCTAAAAAATTAATTTCTGATGAAAAGCAATTACCCGTGACCTGTCGAACTTTCTCCAGATAGTCAGAAAAGGTAATTTTCTACTGTTTAATTTGTTGACTGTAAATGACTATGCATGTGAATTATCACTTTTGGAACTAAAATAAGTGTGTTTAGAGTCATTTTAATGCCTGAAATTGGTCGAAATATAAGCTCCTGAGTAGGAGAAAAAGTCTGTAAAAATGGCAATTTTGGTGACATTGAGGCTTTAAAAAGGAGTTATTCAACATGAGGCACAATCCAAATGACATTTTGAATCAATTTATCTACAGTCCAAAAAATCAATTTCTGATTAAAAACGATGACCCGTGACCTGTCGAACTTTCTCCAGATGGTCTGAAATGGTAATTTTTTTATGTTTAATTTTTTGACTGTAAATTACTATTGCATGTGAATTCTCACTTTTGGAACTAAAATAAGTGTGTTTAGAGTCATTTTAATGCCTGAAATTGGTCGAAATACAAGCTTCTGAGAAGGAGAAAAAGTCTGAAAAATGGCAATTTTGGAGACATTGAGGCTTCAAAAAGTAGTTATTCAACATGAGGCACAATCCAAAAGGTATTTTGGATAAATTTTTCTACAGTCCAAATAATCAATTTCTGATGAAAAACGATGACCCGTGACCTGTCGAACTTTCTCCAGATAGTCAGAAAAGGTAATTTTCTACTGTTTAATTTGTTGACTGTAAATGACTATTGCATGTGAATTATCACTTTTGGAACTAAAATAAGTGTGTTTAGAGTCATTTTAATGCCTGAAATTGGTCGAAATAGAAGCTTCTGAGTAGGAGAAAAAGTCTGTAAAAATGGCAATTTTGCTGACTTTGAGGCTTTAAAAAGTAGTTATTCAACATGAGGCACAATCCAAATTACATTTTGAATCAATTTATCTACAGTTTAAAAAATCAATTTTTGATTAAAAACGATGACCCGTGACCTGTCGAACTTTCTCCAGATGGTCAGAAATGGTAATTTTTTAATGTTTAATTTTTTGACTGTAAATGACTATTGCATGTGAATTATCACTTTTGGAACTAAAATAAGTGTGTTTAGAGTCATTTTAATGCCTGAAATTGGGCGAAATACAAGCTTCTGAGAAGGAGAAAAAGTATGTATAAATGGCAATTTTGGGTCACATTGAGGCTTTAAAAAGTGGTTATTTAACATGAGGCACAATCCAAATGACATTTTGAATACATTTTTCTATAGTCCAAAAAATCAATTTCTGATGAAAAACGATGACCCGTGACCTGTCGAACTTTCTCCAGATAGTCAGAAAAGATCATTTTCTACTGTTTAATTTGTTGACTGTAAATGACTATTGCATGTGAATTATGACTTTTGGAACTAAAATAAGTGTGTTTAGAGTCATTTTAATGCCTGAAATTGGTCGAAATAGAAGCTACTGAGTGTTAGAAAAAGTCTGTAAAAATGGCAATTTTGGTGACATTGAGGCTTTAAAAATTAGTTATTCAACATGAGGCACAATCCAAATGACATTTTGAATCAATTCATCTACAGTCCAAAAAATCTATTTCTGATGAAAAACGATGACCCGTGACCTGTCGAACTTTCTCCAGATGGTCTGAAATGGTAATTTTTTTATGTTTAATTTGTTGACTGTATATGACTATTGCATGTGAATTATTACTTTTGGAACTAAAATAAGTGTGTTTAGAGTCATTTTAATGCCTGAAATTGGTCAAATATAAGCTTCTGAGAAGGAGAAAAAGTCTGTAAAAATTGCTATTTTGGTGACATTGAGGCTTTAAAAAGTAGTTATTCAACATGAGGCACAATCCAAATGACATTTTGAATACATTTTTCTACAGTCCAAAAAATCAATTTCTGATGAAAAACGATGACCCGTGACCTGTCGAACTTTCTCCAGATAGTCAGAAAAGGTAATTTTCTACTGTTTAATTTGTTGACTGTAAATGACTATTGCATGTGAATTATCACTTTTGGAACTGAAATAAGTGTGTTTAGAGTCATATTAATGCCTGAAATTGGTCGAAATAGAAGCTACTGAGTAGGAGAAAAAGTCTGTAAAAATGGCAATTTTGATGACATTGAGGCTTTAAAAAGTAGTTATTCAACATGAGGCACAATCCAAATGACATTTTGAATAAATTTATCTACAGTCCAAAAAATCTATTTCTGATTAAAAACGATGACCCGTGACCTGTCGAACTTTCTCCAGATGGTCAGAAATGGTAATTTTTTAATGTTTAATTTTTTGACTGTAAATGACTATTGCATGTGAATTATCACTTTTGGAACTAAAATAAGTGTGTTTAGAGTCATTTTAATGCCTGAAATTGGTCGAAATACAAGCTTCTGAGAAGGAGAAAAAGTCTGTAAAAATGGCAATTTTGGTGACATTGAGGCTTTGAAAAGAAGTTATTCAACATGAGGCATAATCCAAATGACATTTTGAATCAATTTTTCTACAGTCCAAAAAATCTATTTTCTGATGAAAAGCAATTACCCGTGACCTGTCAAACTTTCTCCAGATGGTCAGAAATGGTAAGTTTTTTTATATTTAATTTTTGGACTGTAAATGACTATTGCATGTGAATTATCACTTTTGGAACTAAAATAAGTGTGTTTAGAGTCATTTTATAGCCTGAAATTGGTCGAAATACAAGCTTCTGAGAAGGAGAATAAGTCTGTAAAAATGGCAATTTTGGTGACTTTGAGGCTTTAAAAAGTAGTTATTCAACATGAGGCACAATCCAAATGGCATTTTGAATACGTTTTTCTACAGTCCAAAAAATCTATTTCTGATGAAAAACGATGACCCGTGACCTGTCGAACTTTCTCCAGATGGTCTGAAAAGGTAATTTTTTATTGTTTAATTTGTTGACTGTAAATGACTATTGCATGTGAATTATCACTTTTGGAACTAAAATAAGTGTGTTTAGAGTCATTTTAATGCCTGAAATTGGTCGAAATAGAAGCTTCTCAGTAGGAGAAAAAGTTTGTAAAAATGGCAATTTTGGTGACATTGAGGCTTTAAAAAGTAGTTATTCAACATGAGGCACAATCCAAATGACATTTTGAATCAATTTATCTACAGTCCAAAAAATCAATTTCTGATTAAAAACGATGACCCGTGACCTGTCGAACTTTCTCCAGATGGTCAGAAATGGTAATTTTTTAATGTTTAATTTTTTGACTGTAAATGACTATTGCATGTGAATTATCACTTTTGGAACTAAAATAAGTGTGTTTAGAGTCATTTTAATGCCTGAAATTGGTCGAAATACAAGCTTCTGAGGAGAAAAAGTATGTATAAATGGCAATTTTGGGTCACATTGAGGCTTTAAAAAGTGGTTATTTAACATGAGGCACAATCCAAATGACATTTTGAATACATTTTTCTATAGTCCAAAAAATCAATTTCTGATGAAAGACGATGACCCGTGACCTGTCGAACTTTCTCCAGATAGTCAGAAAAGATCATTTTCTACTGTTTAATTTGTTGACTGTAAATGACTATTGCATGTGAATTATGACTTTTGGAACTAAAATAAGTGTGTTTAGAGTCATTTTAATGCCTGAAATTGGTCGAAATAGAAGCTACTGAGTGTTAGAAAAAGTCTGTAAAAATGGCAATTTTGGTGACATTGAGGCTTTAAAAAGTAGTTATTCAACATGAGGCACAATCCAAATGACATTTTGAATCAATTCATCTACAGTCCAAAAAATCTATTTCTGATGAAAAACGATGACCCGTGACCTGTCGAACTTTCTCCAGATAGTCAGAAAAGATCCTTTTCTACTGTTTAATTTGTTGACTGTAAATGACTATTGCATGTGAATTATGACTTTTGGAACTAAAATAAGTGTGTTTAGAGTCATTTTAATGCCTGAAATTGGTCGAAATAGAAGCTACTGAGTGTTAGAAAAAGTCTGTAAAAATGGCAATTTTGGTGACATTGAGGCTTTAAAAAGTAGTTATTCAACATGAGGCACAATCCAAATGACATTTTGAATCAATTCATCTACAGTCCAAAAAATCTATTTCTGATGAAAAACGATGACCCGTGACCTGTCGAACTTTCTCCAGATAGTCAGAAAAGGTAATTTTCTACTGTTTAATTTGTTGACTGTAAATGACTATTGCATGTGAATTATCACTTTTGGAACTGAAATAAGTGTGTTTAGAGTCATATTAATGCCTGAAATTGGTCGAAATAGAAGCTACTGAGTAGGAGAAAAAGTCTGTAAAAATGGCAATTTTGGTGACATTGAGGCTTTAAAAAGTAGTTATTCAACATGAGGCACAATCCAAATGACATTTTGAATAAATTTATCTACAGTCCAAAAAATCTATTTCTGATTAAAAACGATGACCCGTGACCTGTCGAACTTTCTCCAGATGGTCAGAAGTGGTAATTTTTTAATGTTTAATTTTTTGACTGTAAATGACTATTGCATGTGAATTATCACTTTTGGAACTAAAATAAGTGTGTTTAGAGTCATTTTAATGCCTGAAATTGGTCGAAATACAAGCTTCTGAGAAGGAGAAAAAGTCTGTAAAAATGGCAATTTTGGTGACATTGAGGCTTTAAAAAGAAGTTATTCAACATGAGGCATAATCCAAATGACATTTTGAATCAATTTTTCTACAGTCCAAAAAATCTATTTTCTGATGAAAAGCAATTACCCGTGACCTGTCAAACTTTCTCCAGATGGTCAGAAATGGTAAGTTTTTTTATATTTAATTTTTGGACTGTAAATGACTATTGCATGTGAATTATCACTTTTGGAACTAAAATAAGTGTGTTTAGAGTCATTTTATAGCCTGAAATTGGTCGAAATACAAGCTTCTGAGAAGGAGAATAAGTCTGTAAAAATGGCAATTTTGGTGACTTTGAGGCTTTAAAAAGTAGTTATTCAACATGAGGCACAATCCAAATGGCATTTTGAATACATTTTTCTACAGTCCAAAAAATCTATTTCTGATGAAAAACGATGACCCGTGACCTGTCGAACTTTCTCCAGATGGTCTGAAAAGGTAATTTTTTATTGTTTAATTTGTTGACTGTAAATGACTATTGCATGTGAATTCTCACTTTTGGAACTAAAATAAGTGTGTTTAGAGTCATTTTAATGCCTGAAATTGGTCGAAATACAAGCTTCTGAGAAGGAGAAAAAGTCTGTAAAAATGGCAATTTTGGGTCACATTGAGGCTTTAAAAAGTGGTTATTCAACATGAGGCACAATCCAAATGACATTTTGAATACATTTTTCTACAGTCCAAAAAATCAATGTCTGATGAAAAACGATGACCCGTGACCTGTCGAACTTTCTCCAGATAGTCAGAAAAGGTAATTTTCTACTGTTTAATTTGTTGACTGTAAATGACTATTGCATGTGAATTATCACTTTTGGAACTAAAATAAGTGTGTTTAGAGTCATTTTAATGCCTGAAATTGTTCGAAATACAAGCTTCTGAGAAGGAGAAAAAGTCTGTAAAAATGGCAATTTTGGGTCACATTGAGGCTTTAAAAAGTGGTTATTCAACATGAGGCACAATCCAAATGACATTTTGAATACATTTTTCTACAGTCCAAAAAATCAATTTCTGATGAAAAGCGATTACCCGTGACCTGTCGAACTTTCTCCAGATGGTCAGAAATGGTAATTTTTTTATATTTAATTTTTGGACTGTAGATGACTATTGCATGTGAATTATCACTTTTGGAACTAAAATAAGTGTGTTTAGAGTCATTTTAATGCCTGAAAATGGTCGAAATAGAAGCTTCTGAGTAGGAGAAAAAGTCTGTAAAAATGGCAATTTTGGTGACTTTGAGGCTTTAAAAAGTAGTTATTCAACATGAGGCACAATCCAAATTACATTTTGAATCAATTTATCTACAGTTTAAAAAATCAATTTTTGATTAAAAACGATGACCCGTGACCTGTCGAACTTTCTCCAGATAGTCAGAAAAGATCATTTTCTACTGTTTAATTTGTTGACTGTAAATGACTATTGCATGTGAATTATCACTTTTGGAACTAAAATAAGTGTGTGTAGAGTCATTTTAATGCCTGAAATTGGTCGAAATAGAAGCTACTGAGTGTTAGAAAAAGTCTGTAAAAATGGCAATTTTGGTGACATTGAGGCTTTAAAAAGTAGTTATTCAACATGAGGCACAATCCAAATGACATTTTGAATCAATTCATCTACAGTCCAAAAAATCTATTTCTGATGAAAAACGATGACCCGTGACCTGTCGAACTTTCTCCAGATAGTCAGAAAAGGTAATTTTCTACTGTTTAATTTGTTGACTGTAAATGACTATTGCATGTGAATTATCACTTTTGGAACTGAAATAAGTGTGTTTAGAGTCATATTAATGCCTGAAATTGGTCGAAATAGAAGCTACTGAGTAGGAGAAAAAGTCTGTAAAAATGGCAATTTTGGTGACATTGAGGCTTTAAAAAGTAGTTATTCAACATGAGGCACAATCCAAATGACATTTTGAATCAATTTTTCTACAGTCCAAAAAATCTATTTTCTGATGAAAAGCAATTACCCGTGACCTGTCAAACTTTCTCCAGATGGTCAGAAATGGTAAGTTTTTTTATATTTAATTTTTGGACTGTAAATGAGTATTGCACGTGAATTATCACTTTTGGAACTAAAATAAGTGTGTTTAGAGTCATTTTAATGCCTGAAATTGGTCGAAATACAAGCTTCTGAGAAGGAGAATAAATCTGTAAAAATGGCAATTTTGGTGACTTTGAGGCTTTAAAAAGTAGTTATTCAACATGAGGCACAATCCAAATGACATTTTGAATACATTTTTCTACCGTCCAAAAAATCTATTTTCTGATGAAAAGCAATTACCCGTGACCTGTCAAACTTTCTCCAGATGGTCAGAAATGGTAAGTTTTTTTATATTTAATTTTTGGACTGTAAATGACTATTGCATGTGAATTATCACTTTTGGAACTAAAATAAGTGTGTTTAGAGTCATTTTATAGCCTGAAATTGGTCGAAATACAAGCTTCTGAGAAGGAGAATAAGTCTGTAAAAATGGCAATTTTGGTGACTTTGAGGCTTTAAAAAGTAGTTATTCAACATGAGGCACAATCCAAATGGCATTTTGAATACATTTTTCTACAGTCCAAAAAATCTATTTCTGATGAAAAACGATGACCCGTGACCTGTCGAACTTTCTCCAGATGGTCTGAAAAGGTAATTTTTTATTGTTTAATTTGTTGACTGTAAATGACTATTGCATGTGAATTATCACTTTTGGAACTAAAATAAGTGTGTTTAGAGTCATTTTAATGCCTGAAATTGGTCGAAATACAAGCTTCTGAGAAGGAGAAAAAGTCTGTAAAAATGGCAATTTTGGGTCACATTGAGGCTTTAAAAAGTGGTTATTCAACATGAGGCACAATCCAAATGACATTTTGAATACATTTTTCTACAGTCCAAAAAATCAATGTCTGATGAAAAACGATGACCCGTGACCTGTCGAACTTTCTCCAGATAGTCAGAAAAGGTAATTTTCTACTGTTTAATTTGTTGACTGTAAATGACTATTGCATGTGAATTATCACTTTTGGAACTAAAATAAGTGTGTTTAGAGTCATTTTAATGCCTGAAATTGTTCGAAATACAAGCTTCTGAGAAGGAGAAAAAGTCTGTAAAAATGGCAATTTTGGGTCACATTGAGGCTTTAAAAAGTGGTTATTCAACATGAGGCACAATCCAAATGACATTTTGAATACATTTTTCTACAGTCCAAAAAATCAATTTCTGATGAAAAGCGATTACCCGTGACCTGTCGAACTTTCTCCAGATGGTCAGAAATGGTAATTTTTTTATATTTAATTTTTGGACTGTAGATGACTATTGCATGTGAATTATCACTTTTGGAACTAAAATAAGTGTGTTTAGAGTCATTTTAATGCCTGAAAATGGTCGAAATAGAAGCTTCTGAGTAGGAGAAAAAGTCTGTAAAAATGGCAATTTTGGTGACTTTGAGGCTTTAAAAAGTAGTTATTCAACATGAGGCACAATCCAAATTACATTTTGAATCAATTTATCTACAGTTTAAAAAATCAATTTTTGATTAAAAACGATGACCCGTGACCTGTCGAACTTTCTCCAGATGGTCAGAAATGGTAATTTTTTAATGTTTAATTTTTTGACTGTAAATGACTATTGCATGTGAATTATCACTTTTGGAACTAAAATAAGTGTGTTTAGAGTCATTTTAATGCCTGAAATTGGTCGAAATACAAGCTTCTGAGGAGAAAAAGTATGTATAAATGGCAATTTTGGGTCACATTGAGGCTTTAAAAAGTGGTTATTTAACATGAGGCACAATCCAAATGACATTTTGAATAAATTTTTCTATAGTCCAAAAAATCAATTTCTGATGAAAAACGATGACCCGTGACCTGTCGAACTTTCTCCAGATAGTCAGAAAAGATCATTTTCTACTGTTTAATTTGTTGACTGTAAATGACTATTGCATGTGAATTATGACTTTTGGAACTAAAATAAGTGTGTTTAGAGTCATTTTAATGCCTGAAATTGGTCGAAATAGAAGCTACTGAGTGTTAGAAAAAGTCTGTAAAAATGGCAATTTTGGTGACATTGAGGCTTTAAAAATTAGTTATTCAACATGAGGCACAATCCAAATGACATTTTGAATCAATTCATCTACAGTCCAAAAAATCTATTTCTGATGAAAAACGATGACCCGTGACCTGTCGAACTTTCTCCAGATGGTCTGAAATGGTAATCTTTTTATGTTTAATTTGTTGACTGTATATGACTATTGCATGTGAATTATTACTTTTGGAACTAAAATAAGTGTGTTTAGAGTCATTTTAATGCCTGAAATTGGTCAAATATAAGCTTCTGAGAAGGAGAAAAAGTCTGTAAAAATTGCTATTTTGGTGACATTGAGGCTTTAAAAAGTAGTTATTCAACATGAGGCACAATCCAAATGACATTTTGAATACATTTTTCTACAGTCCAAAAAATCAATTTCTGATGAAAAACGATGACCCGTGACCTGTCGAACTTTCTCCAGATAGTCAGAAAAGGTAATTTTCTACTGTTTAATTTGTTGACTGTAAATGACTATTGCATGTGAATTATCACTTTTGGAACTGAAATAAGTGTGTTTAGAGTCATATTAATGCCTGAAATTGGTCGAAATAGAAGCTACTGAGTAGGAGAAAAAGTCTGTAAAAATGGCAATTTTGATGACATTGAGGCTTTAAAAAGTAGTTATTCAACATGAGGCACAATCCAAATGACATTTTGAATAAATTTATCTACAGTCCAAAAAATCTATTTCTGATTAAAAACGATGACCCGTGACCTGTCGAACTTTCTCCAGATGGTCAGAAATGGTAATTTTTTAATGTTTAATTTTTTGACTGTAAATGACTATTGCATGTGAATTATCACTTTTGGAACTAAAATAAGTGTGTTTAGAGTCATTTTAATGCCTGAAATTGGTCGAAATACAAGCTTCTGAGAAGGAGAAAAAGTCTGTAAAAATGGCAATTTTGGTGACATTGAGGCTTTGAAAAGAAGTTATTCAACATGAGGCATAATCCAAATGACATTTTGAATCAATTTTTCTACAGTCCAAAAAATCTATTTTCTGATGAAAAGCAATTACCCGTGACCTGTCAAACTTTCTCCAGATGGTCAGAAATGGTAAGTTTTTTTATATTTAATTTTTGGACTGTAAATGACTATTGCATGTGAATTATCACTTTTGGAACTAAAATAAGTGTGTTTAGAGTCATTTTATAGCCTGAAATTGGTCGAAATACAAGCTTCTGAGAAGGAGAATAAGTCTGTAAAAATGGCAATTTTGGTGACTTTGAGGCTTTAAAAAGTAGTTATTCAACATGAGGCACAATCCAAATGGCATTTTGAATACATTTTTCTACAGTCCAAAAAATCTATTTCTGATGAAAAACGATGACCCGTGACCTGTCGAACTTTCTCCAGATGGTCTGAAAAGGTAATTTTTTATTGTTTAATTTGTTGACTGTAAATGACTATTGCATGTGAATTATCACTTTTGGAACTAAAATAAGTGTGTTTAGAGTCATTTTAATGCCTGAAATTGGTCGAAATAGAAGCTTCTCAGTAGGAGAAAAAGTCTGTAAAAATGGCAATTTTGGTGACATTGAGGCTTTAAAAAGTAGTTATTCAACATGAGGCACAATCCAAATGACATTTTGAATCAATTTATCTACAGTCCAAAAAATCAATTTCTGATTAAAAACGATGACCCGTGACCTTTCGAACTTTCTCCATATGGTCAGAAATGGTAATTTTTTAATGTTTAATTTTTTGACTGTAAATGACTATTGCATGTGAATTATCACTTTTGGAACTAAAATAAGTGTGTTTAGAGTCATTTTAATGCCTGAAATTGGTCGAAATACAAGCTTCTGAGAAGGAGAAAAAGTCTGTAAAAATGGCAATTTTGGGTCACATTGAGGCTTTAAAAAGTGGTTATTCAACATGAGGCACAATCCAAATGACATTTTGAATACATTTTTCTACAGTCCAAAAAATCAATGTCTGATGAAAAACGATGACCCGTGACCTGTCGAACTTTCTCCAGATAGTCAGAAAAGGTAATTTTCTACTGTTTAATTTGTTGACTGTAAATGACTATTGCATGTGAATTATCACTTTTGGAACTAAAATAAGTGTGTTTAGAGTCATTTTAATGCCTGAAATTGTTCGAAATACAAGCTTCTGAGAAGGAGAAAAAGTCTGTAAAAATGGCAATTTTGGGTCACATTGAGGCTTTAAAAAGTGGTTATTCAACATGAGGCACAATCCAAATGACATTTTGAATACATTTTTCTACAGTCCAAAAAATCAATTTCTGATGAAAAGCGATTACCCGTGACCTGTCGAACTTTCTCCAGATGGTCAGAAATGGTAATTTTTTTATATTTAATTTTTGGACTGTAGATGACTATTGCATGTGAATTATCACTTTTGGAACTAAAATAAGTGTGTTTAGAGTCATTTTAATGCCTGAAAATGGTCGAAATAGAAGCTTCTGAGTAGGAGAAAAAGTCTGTAAAAATGGCAATTTTGGTGACTTTGAGGCTTTAAAAAGTAGTTATTCAACATGAGGCACAATCCAAATTACATTTTGAATCAATTTATCTACAGTTTAAAAAATCAATTTTTGATTAAAAACGATGACCCGTGACCTGTCGAACTTTCTCCAGATGGTCAGAAATGGTAATTTTTTAATGTTTAATTTTTTGACTGTAAATGACTATTGCATGTGAATTATCACTTTTGGAACTAAAATAAGTGTGTTTAGAGTCATTTTAATGCCTGAAATTGGTCGAAATACAAGCTTCTGAGGAGCAAAAGTATGTATAAATGGCAATTTTGGGTCACATTGAGGCTTTAAAAAGTGGTTATTTAACATGAGGCACAATCCAAATGACATTTTGAATACATTTTTCTATAGTCCAAAAAATCAATTTCTGATGAAAAACGATGACCCGTGACCTGTCGAACTTTCTCCAGATAGTCAGAAAAGATCATTTTCTACTGTTTAATTTGTTGACTGTAAATGACTATTGCATGTGAATTATGACTTTTGGAACTAAAATAAGTGTGTTTAGAGTCATTTTAATGCCTGAAATTGGTCGAAATAGAAGCTACTGAGTGTTAGAAAAAGTCTGTAAAAATGGCAATTTTGGTGACATTGAGGCTTTAAAAAGTAGTTATTCAACATGAGGCACAATCCAAATGACATTTTGAATCAATTCATCTACAGTCCAAAAAATCTATTTCTGATGAAAAACGATGACCCGTGACCTGTCGAACTTTCTCCAGATAGTCAGAAAAGATCATTTTCTACTGTTTAATTTGTTGACTGTAAATGACTATTGCATGTGAATTATGACTTTTGGAACTAAAATAAGTGTGTTTAGAGTCATTTTAATGCCTGAAATTGGTCGAAATAGAAGCTACTGAGTGTTAGAAAAAGTCTGTAAAAATGGCAATTTTGGTGACATTGAGGCTTTAAAAAGTAGTTATTCAACATGAGGCACAATCCAAATGACATTTTGAATCAATTCATCTACAGTCCAAAAAATCTATTTCTGATGAAAAACGATGACCCGTGACCTGTCGAACTTTCTCCAGATAGTCAGAAAAGGTAATTTTCTACTGTTTAATTTGTTGACTGTAAATGACTATTGCATGTGAATTATCACTTTTGGAACTGAAATAAGTGTGTTTAGAGTCATATTAATGCCTGAAATTGGTCGAAATAGAAGCTACTGAGTAGGAGAAAAAGTCTGTAAAAATGGCAATTTTGGTGACATTGAGGCTTTAAAAAGTAGTTATTCAACATGAGGCACAATCCAAATGACATTTTGAATAAATTTATCTACAGTCCAAAAAATCTATTTCTGATTAAAAACGATGACCCGTGACCTGTCGAACTTTCTCCAGATGGTCAGAAATGGTAATTTTTTAATGTTTAATTTTTTGACTGTAAATGACTATTGCATGTGAATTATCACTTTTGGAACTAAAATAAGTGTGTTTAGAGTCATTTTAATGCCTGAAATTGGTCGAAATACAAGCTTCTGAGAAGGAGAAAAAGTCTGTAAAAATGGCAATTTTGGTGACATTGAGGCTTTAAAAAGAAGTTATTCAACATGAGGCATAATCCAAATGACATTTTGAATCAATTTTTCTACAGTCCAAAAAATCTATTTTCTGATGAAAAGCAATTACCCGTGACCTGTCAAACTTTCTCCAGATGGTCAGAAATGGTAAGTTTTTTTATATTTAATTTTTGGACTGTAAATGACTATTGCATGTGAATTATCACTTTTGGAACTAAAATAAGTGTGTTTAGAGTCATTTTATAGCCTGAAATTGGTCGAAATACAAGCTTCTGAGAAGGAGAATAAGTCTGTAAAAATGGCAATTTTGGTGACTTTGAGGCTTTAAAAAGTAGTTATTCAACATGAGGCACAATCCAAATGGCATTTTGAATACATTTTTCTACAGTCCAAAAAATCTATTTCTGATGAAAAACGATGACCCGTGACCTGTCGAACTTTCTCCAGATGGTCTGAAAAGGTAATTTTTTATTGTTTAATTTGTTGACTGTAAATGACTATTGCATGTGAATTATCACTTTTGGAACTAAAATAAGTGTGTTTAGAGTCATTTTAATGCCTGAAATTGGTCGAAATAGAAGCTTCTCAGTAGGAGAAAAAGTCTGTAAAAATGGCAATTTTGGTGACATTGAGGCTCTAAAAAGTAGTTATTCAACATGAGGCACAAACCAAATGACATTTTGAATCAATTTATCTACAGTCCAAAAAATCAATTTCTGATTAAAAACGATGACCCGTGACCTGTCGAACTTACTCCATATGGTCAGAAATGGTAATTTTTTAATGTTTAATTTTTTGACTGTAAATGACTATTGCATGTGAATTATCACTTTTGGAACTAAAATAAGTGTGTTTAGAGTCATTTTAATGCCTGAAATTGGTCGAAATACAAGCTTCTGAGAAGGAGAAAAAGTCTGTAAAAATGGCAATTTTGGGTCACATTGAGGCTTTAAAAAGTGGTTATTCAACATGAGGCACAATCCAAATGACATTTTGAATACATTTTTCTACAGTCCAAAAAATCAATGTCTGATGAAAAACGATGACCCGTGACCTGTCGAACTTTCTCCAGATAGTCAGAAAAGGTAATTTTCTACTGTTTAATTTGTTGACTGTAAATGACTATTGCATGTGAATTATCACTTTTGGAACTAAAATAAGTGTGTTTAGAGTCATTTTAATGCCTGAAATTGTTCGAAATACAAGCTTCTGAGAAGGAGAAAAAGTCTGTAAAAATGGCAATTTTGGGTCACATTGAGGCTTTAAAAAGTGGTTATACAACATGAGGCACAATCCAAATGACATTTTGAATACATTTTTCTACAGTCCAAAAAATCAATTTCTGATGAAAAGCGATTACCCGTGACCTGTCGAACTTTCTCCAGATGGTCAGAAATGGTAATTTTTTTATATTTAATTTTTGGACTGTAGATGACTATTGCATGTGAATTATCACTTTTGGAACTAAAATAAGTGTGCTTAGAGTCATTTTAATGCCTGAAAATGGTCGAAATAGAAGCTTCTGAGTAGGAGAAAAAGTCTGTAAAAATGGCAATTTTGGTGACATTGAGGCTTTAAAAAGTAGTTATTCAACATGAGGCACAATCCAAATGACATTTTGAATACATTTTTCTACAGTCTAAAAAATCAATTTCTGATGAAAAACGATGACCCGTGACCTGTCAGACTTTCTCCAGATGGTCAGAAATGGTAATTTTTTTATATTTAATTTTTGGACTGTAAATGACTTTTGCATGTGAATTATCTCTTTTGGAACTAAAATAAGTGTGTTTAGAGTCATTTTAATGCCTGAAATTGGTCGAAATAGAAGCTTCTGAGTAGGAGAAAAAGTCTGTAAAAATGGCAATTTCGGTTACATTGAGGCTTTAAAAAGTAGTTATTCAACATGAGGCACAATCCAAATGACATTTTGAATCAATTTATCTACAGTCTAAAAAATCTATTTCTGATTAAAAACGATGACCCGTGACCTGTCAAACTTTCTCCAGATGGTCAGAAATGGTAATTTTTTTATATTTAATTTTTGGACTGTAAATGACTTTTGCGTGTGAATTATCTCTTTTGGAACTAAAATAAGTGTGTTTAGAGTCATTTTAATGCCTGAAATTGGTCGAAATAGAAGCTTCTGAGAAGGAGAAAAAGTCTGAAAAATGGCAATTTTGGTGACATTGAGGCTTTAAAAAGTAGTTATTCAACATGAGGCACAATCCAAATGACATTTTGAATCAATTTATCTACAGTCCAAAAAATCTATTTCTGATTAAAAACGATGACCCGTGACCTGTCGAACTTTCTCCAGATGGTCAGAAATGGTAATTTTCTACTGTTTAATTTGTTGACTGTAAATGACTGTTGCATGTGAATTATCACTTTTGGAACTAAAATAAGTGTGTTTAGAGTCATTTTAATGCCTGAAAATGGTCGAAATAGAAGCTTTTGAGTAGGAGAAAAAGTCTGTAAAAATGGCAATTTTGGTGACATTGAGGCTTTAAAAAGTAGTTATTCAACATGAGGCACAATCCAAATGACATTTTGAATACATTTTTCTACAGTCTAAAAAATCAATTTCTGATGAAAAACGATGACCCGTGACCTGTCAGACTTTCTCCAGATGGTCAGAAATGGTAATTTTTTTATATTTAATTTTTGGACTGTAAATGACTTTTGCATGTGAATTATCTCTTTTGGAACTAAAATAAGTGTGTTTAGAGTCATTTTAATGCCTGAAATTGGTCGAAATAGAAGCTTCTGAGTAGGAGAAAAAGTCTGTAAAAATGGCAATTTCGGTTACATTGAGGCTTTAAAAAGTAGTTATTCAACATGAGGCACAATCCAAATGACATTTTGAATCAATTTATCTACAGTCTAAAAAATCTATTTCTGATTAAAAACGATGACCCGTGACCTGTCAAACTTTCTCCAGGTGGTCAGAAATGGTAATTTTTTTATATTTAATTTTTGGACTGTAAATGACTTTTGCATGTGAATTATCTCTTTTGGAACTAAAATAAGTGTGTTTAGAGTCATTTTAATGCCTGAAATTGGTCGAAATAGAAGCTTCTCAGTAGGAGAAAAAGTCTGTAAAAATGGCAATTTTGGTGACATTGAGGCTTTAAAAAGTAGTTATTCAACATGAGGCACAATCCAAATGACATTTTGAATCAATTTATCTACAGTCCAAAAAATCAATTTCTGATTAAAAACGATGACCCGTGACCTTTCGAACTTTCTCCATATGGTCAGAAATGGTAATTTTTTAATGTTTAATTTTTTGACTGTAAATGACTATTGCATGTGAATTATCACTTTTGGAACTAAAATAAGTGTGTTTAGAGTCATTTTAATGCCTGAAATTGGTCGAAATACAAGCTTCTGAGAAGGAGAAAAAGTCTGTAAAAATGGCAATTTTGGGTCACATTGAGGCTTTAAAAAGTGGTTATTCAACATGAGGCACAATCCAAATGACATTTTGAATACATTTTTCTACAGTCCAAAAAATCAATGTCTGATGAAAAACGATGACCCGTGACCTGTCGAACTTTCTCCAGATAGTCAGAAAAGGTAATTTTCTACTGTTTAATTTGTTGACTGTAAATGACTATTGCATGTGAATTATCACTTTTGGAACTAAAATAAGTGTGTTTAGAGTCATTTTAATGCCTGAAATTGTTCGAAATACAAGCTTCTGAGAAGGAGAAAAAGTCTGTAAAAATGGCAATTTTGGGTCACATTGAGGCTTTAAAAAGTGGTTATTCAACATGAGGCACAATCCAAATGACATTTTGAATACATTTTTCTACAGTCCAAAAAATCAATTTCTGATGAAAAGCGATTACCCGTGACCTGTCGAACTTTCTCCAGATGGTCAGAAATGGTAATTTTTTTATATTTAATTTTTGGACTGTAGATGACTATTGCATGTGAATTATCACTTTTGGAACTAAAATAAGTGTGTTTAGAGTCATTTTAATGCCTGAAAATGGTCGAAATAGAAGCTTCTGAGTAGGAGAAAAAGTCTGTAAAAATGGCAATTTTGGTGACTTTGAGGCTTTAAAAAGTAGTTATTCAACATGAGGCACAATCCAAATTACATTTTGAATCAATTTATCTACAGTTTAAAAAATCAATTTTTGATTAAAAACGATGACCCGTGACCTGTCGAACTTTCTCCAGATGGTCAGAAATGGTAATTTTTTAATGTTTAATTTTTTGACTGTAAATGACTATTGCATGTGAATTATCACTTTTGGAACTAAAATAAGTGTGTTTAGAGTCATTTTAATGCCTGAAATTGGTCGAAATACAAGCTTCTGAGGAGCAAAAGTATGTATAAATGGCAATTTTGGGTCACATTGAGGCTTTAAAAAGTGGTTATTTAACATGAGGCACAATCCAAATGACATTTTGAATACATTTTTCTATAGTCCAAAAAATCAATTTCTGATGAAAAACGATGACCCGTGACCTGTCGAACTTTCTCCAGATAGTCAGAAAAGATCATTTTCTACTGTTTAATTTGTTGACTGTAAATGACTATTGCATGTGAATTATGACTTTTGGAACTAAAATAAGTGTGTTTAGAGTCATTTTAATGCCTGAAATTGGTCGAAATAGAAGCTACTGAGTGTTAGAAAAAGTCTGTAAAAATGGCAATTTTGGTGACATTGAGGCTTTAAAAAGTAGTTATTCAACATGAGGCACAATCCAAATGACATTTTGAATCAATTCATCTACAGTCCAAAAAATCTATTTCTGATGAAAAACGATGACCCGTGACCTGTCGAACTTTCTCCAGATAGTCAGAAAAGATCATTTTCTACTGTTTAATTTGTTGACTGTAAATGACTATTGCATGTGAATTATGACTTTTGGAACTAAAATAAGTGTGTTTAGAGTCATTTTAATGCCTGAAATTGGTCGAAATAGAAGCTACTGAGTGTTAGAAAAAGTCTGTAAAAATGGCAATTTTGGTGACATTGAGGCTTTAAAAAGTAGTTATTCAACATGAGGCACAATCCAAATGACATTTTGAATCAATTCATCTACAGTCCAAAAAATCTATTTCTGATGAAAAACGATGACCCGTGACCTGTCGAACTTTCTCCAGATAGTCAGAAAAGGTAATTTTCTACTGTTTAATTTGTTGACTGTAAATGACTATTGCATGTGAATTATCACTTTTGGAACTGAAATAAGTGTGTTTAGAGTCATATTAATGCCTGAAATTGGTCGAAATAGAAGCTACTGAGTAGGAGAAAAAGTCTGTAAAAATGGCAATTTTGATGACATTGAGGCTTTAAAAAGTAGTTATTCAACATGAGGCACAATCCAAATGACATTTTGAATCAATTTTTCTACAGTCCAAAAAATCTATTTTCTGATGAAAAGCAATTACCCGTGACCTGTCAAACTTTCTCCAGATGGTCAGAAATGGTAAGTTTTTTTATATTTAATTTGTTGACTGTAAATGACTATTGCATGTGAATTATCACTTTTGGAACTAAAATAAGTGTGTTTAGAGTCATTTTAATGCCTGAAATTGGTCGAAATACAAGCTTCTGAGAAGGAGAAAAAGTCTGAAAAATGGCAATTTTGGAGACATTGAGGCTTCAAAAAGTAGTTATTCAACATGAGGCACAATCCAAAAGGTATTTTGGATAAATTTTTCTACAGTCCAAATAATCAATTTCTGATGAAAAACGATGACCCGTGACCTGTCGAACTTTCTCCAGATAGTCAGAAAAGGTAATTTTCTACTGTTTAATTTGTTGACTGTAAATGACTATTGCATGTGAATTATCACTTTTGGAACTAAAATAAGTGTGTTTAGAGTCATTTTAATGCCTGAAATTGGTCGAAATAGAAGCTTCTGAGTAGGAGAAAAAGTCTGTAAAAATGGCAATTTTGCTGACTTTGAGGCTTTAAAAAGTAGTTATTCAACATGAGGCACAATCCAAATGACATTTTGAATACATTTTTCTACAGTCCAAAAAATCAATTTCTGATGAAAAGCGATTACCCGTGACCTGTCGAACTTTCTCCAGATGGTCAGAAATGGTAATTTTTTTATATTTAATTTTTGGACTGTAGATGACTATTGCATGTGAATTATCACTTTTGGAACTAAAATAAGTGTGTTTAGAGTCATTTTAATGCCTGAAATGGTTGAAATAGAAGCTTCTGAGTAGGAGAAAAAGTCTGTAAAAATGGCAATTTTGGTGACATTGAGGCTTTAAAAAGTAGTTATTCAACATGAGGCACAATCCAAATGACATTTTGAATACATTTTTCTACAGTCTAAAAAATAAATTTCTGATGAAAAACGATGACCCGCGACCTGTCAAACTTTCTCCAGATGGTCAGAAATGGTAATTTTTTAATGTTTAATTTTTTTGACTGTAAATGACTATTGCATGTGAATTATCACTTTTGGAACTAAAATAAGTGTGTTTAGAGTCATTTTAATGCCTGAAATTGGTCGAAATACAAGCTTCTGAGAAGGAGAAAAAGTCTGTAAAAATGGCAATTTTGGTGACATTGAGGCTTTAAAAAGAAGTTATTCAACATGAGGCATAATCCAAATGACATTTTGAATCAATTTTTCTACAGTCCAAAAAATCTATTTTCTGATGAAAAGCAATTACCCGTGACCTGTCAAACTTTCTCCAGATGGTCAGAAATGGTAAGTTTTTTTATATTTAATTTTTGGACTGTAAATGACTATTGCATGTGAATTATCACTTTTGGAACTAAAATAAGTGTGTTTAGAGTCATTTTATTGCTTGAAATTGGTTGAAATACAAGCTTCTGAGAAGGAGAATAAGTCTGTAAAAATGGCAATTTTGGTGACTTTGAGGCTTTAAAAAGTAGTTATTCAACATGAGGCACAATCCAAAGGACATTTTGAATACATTTTTCTACAGTACAAAAAATCTATTTCTGATGAAAAACGATGACCCGTGACCTGTCGAACTTTCTCCAGATGGTCTGAAAAGGTGATTTTTTATTGTTTAATTTGTTGACTGTAAATGACTATTGCATGTGAATTATCACTTTTGGAACTAAAATAAGTGTGTTTAGAGTCATTTTAATGCCTGAAATTGGTCGAAATAGAAGCTTCTCAGTAGGAGAAAAAGTCTGTAAAAATGGCAATTTTGGTGACTTTGAGGCTTTAAAAAGTAGTTATTCAACATGAGGCACAATCCAAATGACATTTTGAATACATTTTTCTACAGTCCAAAAAATCAATTTCTGATGAAAAACGATGACCCGTGACCTGTCGAACTTTCTCCAGATAGTCAGAAAAGGTAATTTTCTACTGTTTAATTTGTTGACTGTAAATGACTATTGCATGTGAATTATCACTTTTGGAACTAAAATAAGTGTGTTTAGAGTCATTTTAATGCCTGAAATGGTTGAAATAGAAGCTTCTGAGTAGGAGAAAAAGTCTGAAGTCTGTAAAAATGGCAATTTTGGTGACATTGAGGCTTTAAAAAGTAGTTATTCAACATGAGGCACAATCCAAATGACATTTTGAATACATTTTTCTACAGTCTAAAAAATCAATTTCTGATGAAAAACGATGACCCGTGACCTGTCAAACTTTCTCCAGATGGTCAGAAATGGTAATTTTTTTATATTTAATTTTTGGACTGTAAATGACTTTTGCATGTGAATTATCTCTTTTAGAACTAAAATAAGTGTGTTTAGAGTCATTTTAATGCCTGAAATTGGTCAAAATACAAGCTTCTGAGAAGGAGAAAAAGTCTGAAAAATGGCAATTTTGGAGACATTGAGGCTTCAAAAAGTAGTTATGCAACATGAGGCACAATCCAAATGGCATTTTGAATAAATTTTTCTACAGTCCAAATAATCAATTTCTGATGAAAAACGATGACCCGTGACCTGTCGAACTTTCTCCAGATAGTCAGAAAAGGTAATTTTCTACTGTTTAATTTGTTGACTGTAAATGACTATGCATGTGAATTATCACTTTTGGAACTAAAATAAGTGTGTTTAGAGTCATTTTAATGCCTGAAATTGGTCGAAATATAAGCTCCTGAGTAGGAGAAAAAGTCTGTAAAAATGGCAATTTTGGTGACATTGAGGCTTTAAAAAGGAGTTATTCAACATGAGGCACAATCCAAATGACATTTTGAATCAATTTATCTACAGTCCAAAAAATCAATTTCTGATTAAAAACGATGACCCGTGACCTGTCGAACTTTCTCCAGATGGTCTGAAATGGTAATTTTTTTATGTTTAATTTTTTGACTGTAAATTACTATTGCATGTGAATTCTCACTTTTGGAACTAAAATAAGTGTGTTTAGAGTCATTTTAATGCCTGAAATTGGTCGAAATACAAGCTTCTGAGAAGGAGAAAAAGTCTGAAAAATGGCAATTTTGGAGACATTGAGGCTTCAAAAAGTAGTTATTCAACATGAGACACAATCCAAAAGGTATTTTGGATAAATTTTTCTACAGTCCAAATAATCAATTTCTGATGAAAAACGATGACCCGTGACCTGTCGAACTTTCTCCAGATAGTCAGAAAAGGTAATTTTCTACTGTTTAATTTGTTGACTGTAAATGACTATTGCATGTGAATTATCACTTTTGGAACTAAAATAAGTGTGTTTAGAGTCATTTTAGTGCCTGAAATTGGTCGAAATAGAAGCTTCTGAGTAGGAGAAAAAGTCTGTAAAAAGGGCAATTTTGCTGACTTTGAGGCTTTAAAAAGTAGTTATTCAACATGAGGCACAATCCAAATTACATTTTGAATCAATTTATCTACAGTTTAAAAAATCAATTTTTGATTAAAAACGATGACCCGTGACCTGTCGAACTTTCTCCAGATGGTCAGAAATGGTAATTTTTTAATGTTTAATTTTTTGACTGTAAATGACTATTGCATGTGAATTATCACTTTTGGAACTAAAATAAGTGTGTTTAGAGTCATTTTAATGCCTGAAATTGGGCGAAATACAAGCTTCTGAGAAGGAGAAAAAGTATGTATAAATGGCAATTTTGGGTCACATTGAGGCTTTAAAAAGTGGTTATTTAACATGAGGCACAATCCAAATGACATTTTGAATAAATTTTTCTATAGTCCAAAAAATCAATTTCTGATGAAAAACGATGACCCGTGACCTGTCGAACTTTCTCCAGATAGTCAGAAAAGATCATTTTCTACTGTTTAATGTGTTGACTGTAAATGACTATTGCATGTGAATTATGACTTTTGGAACTAAAATAAGTGTGTTTAGAGTCATTTTAATGCCTGAAATTGGTCGAAATAGAAGCTACTGAGTGTTAGAAAAAGTCTGTAAAAATGGCAATTTTGGTGACATTGAGGCTTTAAAAATTAGTTATTCAACATGAGGCACAATCCAAATGACATTTTGAATCAATTCATCTACAGTCCAAAAAATCTATTTCTGATGAAAAACGATGACCCGTGACCTGTCGAACTTTCTCCAGATGGTCTGAAATGGTAATTTTTTTATGTTTAATTTGTTGACTGTATATGACTATTGCATGTGAATTATTACTTTTGGAACTAAAATAAGTGTGTTTAGAGTCATTTTAATGCCTGAAATTGGTCAAATATAAGCTTCTGAGAAGGAGAAAAAGTCTGTAAAAATTGCTATTTTGGTGACATTGAGGCTTTAAAAAGTAGTTATTCAACATGAGGCACAATCCAAATGACATTTTGAATACATTTTTCTACAGTCCAAAAAATCAATTTCTGATGAAAAACGATGACCCGTGACCTGTCGAACTTTCTCCAGATAGTCAGAAAAGGTAATTTTCTACTGTTTAATTTGTTGACTGTAAATGACTATTGCATGTGAATTATCACTTTTGGAACTGAAATAAGTGTGTTTAGAGTCATATTAATGCCTGAAATTGGTCGAAATAGAAGCTACTGAGTAGGAGAAAAAGTCTGTAAAAATGGCAATTTTGATGACATTGAGGCTTTAAAAAGTAGTTATTCAACATGAGGCACAATCCAAATGACATTTTGAATCAATTTGTCTACAGTCCAAAAAATCTATTTTCTGATGAAAAGCAATTACCCGTGACCTGTCAAACTTTCTCCAGATGGTCAGAAATGGTAAGTTTTTTTATATTTAATTTGTTGACTGTAAATGACTATTGCATGTGAATTATCACTTTTGGAACTAAAATAAGTGTGTTTAGAGTCATTTTAATGCCTGAAATTGGTCGAAATAGAAGCTTCTCAGTAGGAGAAAAAGTCTGTAAAAATGGCAATTTTGGTGACATTGAGGCTTTAAAAAGTAGTTATTCAACATGAGGCACAATCCAAATCACATTTTGAATCAATTTATCTACAGTCCAAAAAATCAATTTCTGATTAAAAACGATGACCCGTGACCTTTCGAACTTTCTCCATATGGTCAGAAATGGTAATTTTTTAATGTTTAATTTTTTGACTGTAAATGACTATTGCATGTGAATTATCACTTTTGGAACTAAAATAAGTGTGTTTAGAGTCATTTTAATGCCTGAAATTGGTCGAAATACAAGCTTCTGAGAAGGAGAAAAAGTCTGTAAAAATGGCAATTTTGGGTCACATTGAGGCTTTAAAAAGTGGTTATTCAACATGAGGCACAATCCAAATGACATTTTGAATACATTTTTCTACAGTCCAAAAAATCAATGTCTGATGAAAAACGATGACCCGTGACCTGTCGAACTTTCTCCAGATAGTCAGAAAAGGTAATTTTCTACTGTTTAATTTGTTGACTGTAAATGACTATTGCATGTGAATTATCACTTTTGGAACTAAAATAAGTGTGTTTAGAGTCATTTTAATGCCTGAAATTGTTCGAAATACAAGCTTCTGAGAAGGAGAAAAAGTCTGTAAAAATGGCAATTTTGGGTCACATTGAGGCTTTAAAAAGTGGTTATTCAACATGAGGCACAATCCAAATGACATTTTGAATACATTTTTCTACAGTCCAAAAAATCAATTTCTGATGAAAAGCGATTACCCGTGACCTGTCGAACTTTCTCCAGATGGTCAGAAATGGTAATTTTTTTATATTTAATTTTTGGACTGTAGATGACTATTGCATGTGAATTATCACTTTTGGAACTAAAATAGTGTGTTTAGAGTCATTTTAATGCCTGAAAATGGTCGAAATAGAAGCTTCTGAGTAGGAGAAAAAGTCTGTAAAAATGGCAATTTTGGTGACTTTGATGCTTTAAAAAGTAGTTATTCAACATGAGGCACAATCCAAATGACATTTTGAATCAATTTATCTACAGTCCAAAAAATCAATTTCTGATTAAAAACGATGACCCGTGACCTTTCGAACTTTCTCCATATGGTCAGAAATGGTAATTTTTTAATGTTTAATTTTTTGACTGTAAATGACTATTGCATGTGAATTATCACTTTTGGAACTAAAATAAGTGTGTTTAGAGTCATTTTAATGCCTGAAATTGGTCGAAATACAAGCTTCTGAGAAGGAGAAAAAGTCTGTAAAAATGGCAATTTTGGGTCACATTGAGGCTTTAAAAAGTGGTTATTCAACATGAGGCACAATCCAAATGACATTTTGAATACATTTTTCTACAGTCCAAAAAATCAATGTCTGATGAAAAACGATGACCCGTGACCTGTCGAACTTTCTCCAGATAGTCAGAAAAGGTAATTTTCTACTGTTTAATTTGTTGACTGTAAATGACTATTGCATGTGAATTATCACTTTTGGAACTAAAATAAGTGTGTTTAGAGTCATTTTAATGCCTGAAATTGGTCGAAATACAAGCTTCTGAGGAGAAAAAGTATGTATAAATGGCAATTTTGGGTCACATTGAGGCTTTAAAAAGTGGTTATTTAACATGAGGCACAATCCAAATGACATTTTGAATAAATTTTTCTATAGTCCAAAAAATCAATTTCTGATGAAAAACGATGACCCGTGACCTGTCGAACTTTCTCCAGATAGTCAGAAAAGATCATTTTCTACTGTTTAATTTGTTGACTGTAAATGACTATTGCATGTGAATTATGACTTTTGGAACTAAAATAAGTGTGTTTAGAGTCATTTTAATGCCTGAAATTGGTCGAAATAGAAGCTACTGAGTGTTAGAAAAAGTCTGTAAAAATGGCAATTTTGGTGACATTGAGGCTTTAAAAAGTAGTTATTCAACATGAGGCACAATCCAAATGACATTTTGAATCAATTCATCTACAGTCCAAAAAATCTATTTCTGATGAAAAACGATGACCCGTGACCTGTCGAACTTTCTCCAGATAGTCAGAAAAGATCATTTTCTACTGTTTAATTTGTTGACTGTAAATGACTATTGCATGTGAATTATGACTTTTGGAACTAAAATAAGTGTGTTTAGAGTCATTTTAATGCCTGAAATTGGTCGAAATAGAAGCTACTGAGTGTTAGAAAAAGTCTGTAAAAATGGCAATTTTGGTGACATTGAGGCTTTAAAAAGTAGTTATTCAACATGAGGCACAATCCAAATGACATTTTGAATCAATTCATCTACAGTCCAAAAAATCTATTTCTGATGAAAAACGATGACCCGTGACCTGTCGAACTTTCTCCAGATAGTCAGAAAAGGTAATTTTCTACTGTTTAATTTGTTGACTGTAAATGACTATTGCATGTGAATTATCACTTTTGGAACTGAAATAAGTGTGTTTAGAGTCATATTAATGCCTGAAATTGGTCGAAATAGAAGCTACTGAGTAGGAGAAAAAGTCTGTAAAAATGGCAATTTTGGTGACATTGAGGCTTTAAAAAGTAGTTATTCAACATGAGGCACAATCCAAATGACATTTTGAATAAATTTATCTACAGTCCAAAAAATCTATTTCTGATTAAAAACGATGACCCGTGACCTGTCGAACTTTCTCCAGATGGTCAGAAATGGTAATTTTTTAATGTTTAATTTTTTGACTGTAAATGACTATTGCATGTGAATTATCACTTTTGGAACTAAAATAAGTGTGTTTAGAGTCATTTTAATGCCTGAAATTGGTCGAAATACAAGCTTCTGAGAAGGAGAAAAAGTCTGTAAAAATGGCAATTTTGGTGACATTGAGGCTTTAAAAAGAAGTTATTCAACATGAGGCATAATCCAAATGACATTTTGAATCAATTTTTCTACCGTCCAAAAAATCTATTTTCTGATGAAAAGCAATTACCCGTGACCGGTCAAACTTTCTCCAGATGGTCAGAAATGGTAAGTTTTTTTTATATTTAATTTTTGGACTGCAAATGACTATTGCATGTGAATTATCACTTTTGGAACTAAAATAAGTGTGTTTAGAGTCATTTTATAGCCTGAAATTGGTCGAAATACAAGCTTCTGAGAAGGAGAATAAGTCTGTAAAAATGGCAATTTTGGTGACTTTGAGGCTTTAAAAAGTAGTTATTCAACATGAGGCACAATCCAAATGGCATTTTGAATACATTTTTCTACAGTCCAAAAAATCTATTTCTGATGAAAAACGATGACCCGTGACCTGTCGAACTTTCTCCAGATGGTCTGAAAAGGTAATTTTTTATTGTTTAATTTGTTGACTGTAAATGACTATTGCATGTGAATTATCACTTTTGGAACTAAAATAAGTGTGTTTAGAGTCATTTTAATGCCTGAAATTGGTCGAAATAGAAGCTTCTCAGTAGGAGAAAAAGTCTGTAAAAATGGCAATTTTGGTGACATTGAGGCTCTAAAAAGTAGTTATTCAACATGAGGCACAATCCAAATGACATTTTGAATCAATTTATCTACAGTCCAAAAAATCAATTTCTGATTAAAAACGATGACCCGTGACCTGTCGAACTTACTCCATATGGTCAGAAATGGTAATTTTTTAATGTTTAATTTTTTGACTGTAAATGACTATTGCATGTGAATTATCACTTTTGGAACTAAAATAAGTGTGTTTAGAGTCATTTTAATGCCTGAAATTGGTCGAAATACAAGCTTCTGAGAAGGAGAAAAAGTCTGTAAAAATGGCAATTTTGGGTCACATTGAGGCTTTAAAAAGTGGTTATTCAACATGAGGCACAATCCAAATGACATTTTGAATACATTTTTCTACAGTCCAAAAAATCAATGTCTGATGAAAAACGATGACCCGTGACCTGTCGAACTTTCTCCAGATAGTCAGAAAAGGTAATTTTCTACTGTTTAATTTGTTGACTGTAAATGACTATTGCATGTGAATTATCACTTTTGGAACTAAAATAAGTGTGTTTAGAGTCATTTTAATGCCTGAAAATGGTCGAAATAGAAGCTTCTGAGTAGGAGAAAAAGTCTGTAAAAATGGCAATTTTGGTGACATTGAGGCTTTAAAAAGTAGTTATTCAACATGAGGCACAATCCAAATGACATTTTGAATACATTTTTCTACAGTCTAAAAAATCAATTTCTGATGAAAAACGATGACCCGTGACCTTTCAGACTTTCTCCAGATGGTCAGAAATGGTAATTTTTTTATATTTAATTTTTGGACTGTAAATGACTTTTGCATGTGAATTATCTCTTTTAGAACTAAAATAAGTGTGTTTAGAGTCATTTTAATGCCTGAAATTGGTCGAAATAGAAGCTTCTGAGTAGGAGAAAAAGTCTGTAAAAATGGCAATTTTGGTGACATTGAGGCTTTAAAAAGTAGTTATTCAACATGAGGCACAATCCAAATGACATTTTGAATCAATTTATCTACAGTCCAAAAAATCTATTTCTGATTTAAAAACGATGACCCGTGACCTGTCGAACTTTCTCCAGATGGTCAGAAATGGTAAGTTTTTTAATGTTTAATTTTTTGACTGTAAATGACTATTGCATGTGATTTATCACTTTTGGAACTAAAATAAGTGTGTTTAGAGTCATTTTAATGCCTGAAATTGGTCAAAATACAAGCTTCTGAGAAGGAGAAAAAGTCTGAAAAATGGCAATTTTGGAGACATTGAGGCTTCAAAAAGTAGTTATGCAACATGAGGCACAATCCAAATGGCATTTTGAATAAATTTTTCTACAGTCCAAATAATCAATTTCTGATGAAAAACGATGACCCGTGACCTGTCGAACTTTCTCCAGATAGTCAGAAAAGGTAATTTTCTACTGTTTAATTTGTTGACTGTAAATGACTATGCATGTGAATTATCACTTTTGGAACTAAAATAAGTGTGTTTAGAGTCATTTTAATGCCTGAAATTGGTCGAAATATAAGCTCCTGAGTAGGAGAAAAAGTCTGTAAAAATGGCAATTTTGGTGACATTGAGGCTTTAAAAAGGAGTTATTCAACATGAGGCACAATCCAAATGACATTTTGAATCAATTTATCTACAGTCCAAAAAATCAATTTCTGATTAAAAACGATGACCCGTGACCTGTCGAACTTTCTCCAGATGGTCTGAAATGGTAATTTTTTTATGTTTAATTTTTTGACTGTAAATTACTATTGCATGTGAATTCTCACTTTTGGAACTAAAATAAGTGTGTTTAGAGTCATTTTAATGCCTGAAATTGGTCGAAATACAAGCTTCTGAGAAGGAGAAAAAGTCTGAAAAATGGCAATTTTGGAGACATTGAGGCTTCAAAAAGTAGTTATTCAACATGAGACACAATCCAAAAGGTATTTTGGAGAAATTTTTCTACAGTCCAAATAATCAATTTCTGATGAAAAACGATGACCCGTGACCTGTCGAACTTTCTCCAGATAGTCAGAAAAGGTAATTTTCTACTGTTTAATTTGTTGACTGTAAATGACTATTGCATGTGAATTATCACTTTTGGAACTAAAATAAGTGTGTTTAGAGTCATTTTAATGCCTGAAATTGGTCGAAATAGAAGCTTCTGAGTAGGAGAAAAAGTCTGTAAAAAGGGCAATTTTGCTGACTTTGAGGCTTTAAAAAGTAGTTATTCAACATGAGGCACAATCCAAATTACATTTTGAATCAATTTATCTACAGTTTAAAAAATCAATTTTTGATTAAAAACGATGACCCGTGACCTGTCGAACTTTCTCCAGATGGTCAGAAATGGTAATTTTTTAATGTTTAATTTTTTGACTGTAAATGACTATTACATGTGAATTATCACTTTTGGAACTAAAATAAGTGTGTTTAGAGTCATTTTAATGCCTGAAATTGGGCGAAATACAAGCTTCTGAGAAGGAGAAAAAGTATGTATAAATGGCAATTTTGGGTCACATTGAGGCTTTAAAAAGTGGTTATTTAACATGAGGCACAATCCAAATGACATTTTGAATAAATTTTTCTATAGTCCAAAAAATCAATTTCTGATGAAAAACGATGACCCGTGACCTGTCGAACTTTCTCCAGATAGTCAGAAAAGATCATTTTCTACTGTTTAATTTGTTGACTGTAAATGACTATTGCATGTGAATTATGACTTTTGGAACTAAAATAAGTGTGTTTAGAGTCATTTTAATGCCTGAAATTGGTCGAAATAGAAGCTACTGAGTGTTAGAAAAAGTCTGTAAAAATGGCAATTTTGGTGACATTGAGGCTTTAAAAATTAGTTATTCAACATGAGGCACAATCCAAATGACATTTTGAATCAATTCATCTACAGTCCAAAAAATCTATTTCTGATGAAAAACGATGACCCGTGACCTGTCGAACTTTCTCCAGATGGTCTGAAATGGTAATTTTTTTATGTTTAATTTGTTGACTGTATATGACTATTGCATGTGAATTATTACTTTTGGAACTAAAATAAGTGTGTTTAGAGTCATTTTAATGCCTGAAATTGGTCAAATATAAGCTTCTGAGAAGGAGAAAAAGTCTGTAAAAATTGCTATTTTGGTGACATTGAGGCTTTAAAAAGTAGTTATTCAACATGAGGCACAATCCAAATGACATTTTGAATACATTTTTCTACAGTCCAAAAAATCAATTTCTGATGAAAAACGATGACCCGTGACCTGTCGAACTTTCTCCAGATAGTCAGAAAAGGTAATTTTCTACTGTTTAATTTGTTGACTGTAAATGACTATTGCATGTGAATTATCACTTTTGGAACTGAAATAAGTGTGTTTAGAGTCATATTAATGCCTGAAATTGGTCGAAATAGAAGCTACTGAGTAGGAGAAAAAGTCTGTAAAAATGGCAATTTTGATGACATTGAGGCTTTAAAAAGTAGTTATTCAACATGAGGCACAATCCAAATGACATTTTGAATAAATTTATCTACAGTCCAAAAAATCTATTTCTGATTAAAAACGATGACCCGTGACCTGTCGAACTTTCTCCAGATGGTCAGAAATGGTAATTTTTTAATGTTTAATTTTTTGACTGTAAATGACTATTGCATGTGAATTATCACTTTTGGAACTAAAATAAGTGTGTTTAGAGTCATTTTAATGCCTGAAATTGGTCGAAATACAAGCTTCTGAGAAGGAGAAAAAGTCTGTAAAAATGGCAATTTTGGTGACATTGAGGCTTTGAAAAGTAGTTATTCAACATGAGGCACAATCCAAATGGCATTTTGAATACATTTTTCTACAGTCCAAAAAATCTATTTCTGATGAAAAACGATGACCCGTGACCTGTCGAACTTTCTCCAGATGGTCTGAAAAGGTAATTTTTTATTGTTTAATTTGTTGACTGTAAATGACTATTGCATGTGAATTATCACTTTTGGAACTAAAATAAGTGTGTTTAGAGTCATTTTAATGCCTGAAATTGGTCGAAATACAAGCTTCTGAGAAGGAGAAAAAGTCTGTAAAAATGGCAATTTTGGTGACATTGAGGCTTTGAAAAGAAGTTATTCAACATGAGGCATAATCCAAATGACATTTTGAATCAATTTTTCTACAGTCCAAAAAATCTATTTTCTGATGAAAAGCAATTACCCGTGACCTGTCAAACTTTCTCCAGATGGTCAGAAATGGTAAGTTTTTTTATATTTAATTTGTTGACTGTAAATGACTATTGCATGTGAATTATCACTTTTGGAACTAAAATAAGTGTGTTTAGAGTCATTTTAATGCCTGAAATTGGTCGAAATAGAAGCTTCTCAGTAGGAGAAAAAGTCTGTAAAAATGGCAATTTTGGTGACATTGAGGCTTTAAAAAGTAGTTATTCAACATGAGGCACAATCCAAATGACATTTTGAATCAATTTATCTACAGTCCAAAAAATCAATTTCTGATTAAAAACGATGACCCGTGACCTTTCGAACTTTCTCCATATGGTCAGAAATGGTAATTTTTTAATGTTTAATTTTTTGACTGTAAATGACTATTGCATGTGAATTATCACTTTTGGAACTAAAATAAGTGTGTTTAGAGTCATTTTAATGCCTGAAATTGGTCGAAATACAAGCTTCTGAGAAGGAGAAAAAGTCTGTAAAAATGGCAATTTTGGGTCACATTGAGGCTTTAAAAAGTGGTTATTCAACATGAGGCACAATCCAAATGACATTTTGAATACATTTTTCTACAGTCCAAAAAATCAATGTCTGATGAAAAACGATGACCCGTGACCTGTCGAACTTTCTCCAGATAGTCAGAAAAGGTAATTTTCTACTGTTTAATTTGTTGACTGTAAATGACTATTGCATGTGAATTATCACTTTTGGAACTAAAATAAGTGTGTTTAGAGTCATTTTAATGCCTGAAATTGTTCGAAATACAAGCTTCTGAGAAGGAGAAAAAGTCTGTAAAAATGGCAATTTTGGGTCACATTGAGGCATTAAAAAGTGGTTATTCAACATGAGGCACAATCCAAATGACATTTTGAATACATTTTTCTACAGTCCAAAAAATCAATTTCTGATGAAAAGCGATTACCCGTGACCTGTCGAACTTTCTCCAGATGGTCAGAAATGGTAATTTTTTTATATTTAATTTTTGGACTGTAGATGACTATTGCATGTGAATTATCACTTTTGGAACTAAAATAGTGTGTTTAGAGTCATTTTAATGCCTGAAAATGGTCGAAATAGAAGCTTCTGAGTAGGAGAAAAAGTCTGTAAAAATGGCAATTTTGGTGACTTTGATGCTTTAAAAAGTAGTTATTCAACATGAGGCACAATCCAAATGACATTTTGAATCAATTTATCTACAGTCCAAAAAATCAATTTCTGATTAAAAACGATGACCCGTGACCTTTCGAACTTTCTCCATATGGTCAGAAATGGTAATTTTTTAATGTTTAATTTTTTGACTGTAAATGACTATTGCATGTGAATTATCACTTTTGGAACTAAAATAAGTGTGTTTAGAGTCATTTTAATGCCTGAAATTGGTCGAAATACAAGCTTCTGAGAAGGAGAAAAAGTCTGTAAAAATGGCAATTTTGGGTCACATTGAGGCTTTAAAAAGTGGTTATTCAACATGAGGCACAATCCAAATGACATTTTGAATACATTTTTCTACAGTCCAAAAAATCAATGTCTGATGAAAAACGATGACCCGTGACCTGTCGAACTTTCTCCAGATAGTCAGAAAAGGTAATTTTCTACTGTTTAATTTGTTGACTGTAAATGACTATTGCATGTGAATTATCACTTTTGGAACTAAAATAAGTGTGTTTAGAGTCATTTTAATGCCTGAAATTGGTCGAAATACAAGCTTCTGAGGAGAAAAAGTATGTATAAATGGCAATTTTGGGTCACATTGAGGCTTTAAAAAGTGGTTATTTAACATGAGGCACAATCCAAATGACATTTTGAATAAATTTTTCTATAGTCCAAAAAATCAATTTCTGATGAAAAACGATGACCCGTGACCTGTCGAACTTTCTCCAGATAGTCAGAAAAGATCATTTTCTACTGTTTAATTTGTTGACTGTAAATGACTATTGCATGTGAATTATGACTTTTGGAACTAAAATAAGTGTGTTTAGAGTCATTTTAATGCCTGAAATTGGTCGAAATAGAAGCTACTGAGTGTTAGAAAAAGTCTGTAAAAATGGCAATTTTGGTGACATTGAGGCTTTAAAAAGTAGTTATTCAACATGAGGCACAATCCAAATGACATTTTGAATCAATTCATCTACAGTCCAAAAAATCTATTTCTGATGAAAAACGATGACCCGTGACCTGTCGAACTTTCTCCAGATAGTCAGAAAAGATCATTTTCTACTGTTTAATTTGTTGACTGTAAATGACTATTGCATGTGAATTATGACTTTTGGAACTAAAATAAGTGTGTTTAGAGTCATTTTAATGCCTGAAATTGGTCGAAATAGAAGCTACTGAGTGTTAGAAAAAGTCTGTAAAAATGGCAATTTTGGTGACATTGAGGCTTTAAAAAGTAGTTATTCAACATGAGGCACAATCCAAATGACATTTTGAATCAATTCATCTACAGTCCAAAAAATCTATTTCTGATGAAAAACGATGACCCGTGACCTGTCGAACTTTCTCCAGATAGTCAGAAAAGGTAATTTTCTACTGTTTAATTTGTTGACTGTAAATGACTATTGCATGTGAATTATCACTTTTGGAACTGAAATAAGTGTGTTTAGAGTCATATTAATGCCTGAAATTGGTCGAAATAGAAGCTACTGAGTAGGAGAAAAAGTCTGTAAAAATGGCAATTTTGGTGACATTGAGGCTTTAAAAAGTAGTTATTCAACATGAGGCACAATCCAAATGACATTTTGAATAAATTTATCTACAGTCCAAAAAATCTATTTCTGATTAAAAACGATGACCCGTGACCTGTCGAACTTTCTCCAGATGGTCAGAAATGGTAATTTTTTAATGTTTAATTTTTTGACTGTAAATGACTATTGCATGTGAATTATCACTTTTGGAACTAAAATAAGTGTGTTTAGAGTCATTTTAATGCCTGAAATTGGTCGAAATACAAGCTTCTGAGAAGGAGAAAAAGTCTGTAAAAATGGCAATTTTGGTGACATTGAGGCTTTAAAAAGAAGTTATTCAACATGAGGCATAATCCAAATGACATTTTGAATCAATTTTTCTACCGTCCAAAAAATCTATTTTCTGATGAAAAGCAATTACCCGTGACCGGTCAAACTTTCTCCAGATGGTCTGAAAAGGTAATTTTTTAATGTTTAATTTTTTGACTGTAAATGACTATTGCATGTGAATTATCACTTTTGGAACTAAAATAAGTGTGTTTAGAGTCATTTTAATGCCTGAAATTGGTCGAAATACAAGCTTCTGAGAAGGAGAAAAAGTCTGTAAAAATGGCAATTTTGGGTCACATTGAGGCTTTAAAAAGTGGTTATTCAACATGAGGCACAATCCAAATGACATTTTGAATACATTTTTCTACAGTCCAAAAAATCAATGTCTGATGAAAAACGATGACCCGTGACCTGTCGAACTTTCTCCAGATAGTCAGAAAAGGTAATTTTCTACTGTTTAATTTGTTGACTGTAAATGACTATTGCATGTGAATTATCACTTTTGGAACTAAAATAAGTGTGTTTAGAGTCATTTTAATGCCTGAAAATGGTCGAAATAGAAGCTTCTGAGTAGGAGAAAAAGTCTGTAAAAATGGCAATTTTGGTGACATTGAGGCTTTAAAAAGTAGTTATTCAACATGAGGCACAATCCAAATGACATTTTGAATACATTTTTCTACAGTCTAAAAAATCAATTTCTGATGAAAAACGATGACCCGTGACCTGTCAGACTTTCTCCAGATGGTCAGAAATGGTAATTTTTTTATATTTAATTTTTGGACTGTAAATGACTTTTGCATGTGAATTATCTCTTTTGGAACTAAAATAAGTGTGTTTAGAGTCATTTTAATGCCTGAAATTGGTCGAAATAGAAGCTTCTGAGTAGGAGAAAAAGTCTGTAAAAATGGCAATTTCGGTTACATTGAGGCTTTAAAAAGTAGTTATTCAACATGAGGCACAATCCAAATGACATTTTGAATCAATTTATCTACAGTCTAAAAAATCTATTTCTGATTAAAAACGATGACCCGTGACCTGTCAAACTTTCTCCAGATCGTCAGAAATGGTAATTTTTTTATATTTAATTTTTGGACTGTAAATGACTTTTGCATGTGAATTATCACTTTTGGAACTAAAATAGGTGTGTTTAGAGTCATTTTAATGCCTGAAAATGGTCGAAATAGAAACTTCTGAGTAGGAGAAAAGGTCTGTAAAAATGGCAATTTTGGTGACATTGAGGCTTTAAAAAGTAGTTATTCAACATGAGGCACAATCCAAATGACATTTTGAATACATTTTTCTACCGTCCAAAAAATCTATTTCGGATGAAAAACGATGACCCGTGACCTGTCGAACTTTCTCCAGATGGTCTGAAAAGGTAATTTTTTATTGTTTAATTTGTTGACTGTAAATGACTATTGCATGTGAATTATCACATTTGGAACTAAAATAAGTGTGTTTAGAGTCATTTTAATGCCTGAAATTGGTCGAAATACAAGCTTCTGAGAAGGAGAAAAAGTCTGTAAAAATGGCAATTTTGGGTCACATTGAGGCTTTAAAAAGTGGTTATTCAACATGAGGCATAATCCAAATGACATTTTGAATCAATTTTTCTACAGTCCAAAAAATCTATTTTCTGATGAAAAGCGATTACCCGTGACCTGTTGAACTTTCTCCATATGGTCTGAAAAGGTAATTTTTTATTGTTTAATTTGTTGACTGTAAATGACTATTGCATGTGAATTATCACTTTTGGAACTAAAATAAGTGTGTTTAGAGTCATTTTAATGCCTGAAATTGGTCGAAATAGAAGCTTCTCAGTAGGAGAAAAAGTCTGTAAAAATGGCAATTTTGGTGACATTGAGGCTCTAAAAAGTAGTTATTCAACATGAGGCACAATCCAAATGACATTTTGAATCAATTTATCTACAGTCCAAAAAATCAATTTCTGATTAAAAACGATGACCCGTGACCTGTCGAACTTACTCCATATGGTCAGAAATGGTAATTTTTTAATGTTTAATTTTTTGACTGTAAATGACTATTGCATGTGAATTATCACTTTTGGAACTAAAATAAGTGTGTTTAGAGTCATTTTAATGCCTGAAATTGGTCGAAATACAAGCTTCTGAGAAGGAGAAAAAGTCTGTAAAAATGGCAATTTTGGGTCACATTGAGGCTTTAAAAAGTGGTTATTCAACATGAGGCACAATCCAAATGACATTTTGAATACATTTTTCTACAGTCCAAAAAATCAATGTCTGATGAAAAACGATGACCCGTGACCTGTCGAACTTTCTCCAGATAGTCAGAAAAGGTAATTTTCTACTGTTTAATTTGTTGACTGTAAATGACTATTGCATGTGAATTATCACTTTTGGAACTAAAATAAGTGTGTTTAGAGTCATTTTAATGCCTGAAATTGTTCGAAATACAAGCTTCTGAGAAGGAGAAAAAGTCTGTAAAAATGGCAATTTTGGGTCACATTGAGGCTTTAAAAAGTGGTTATACAACATGAGGCACAATCCAAATGACATTTTGAATACATTTTTCTACAGTCCAAAAAATCAATTTCTGATGAAAAGCGATTACCCGTGACCTGTCGAACTTTCTCCAGATGGTCAGAAATGGTAATTTTTTTATATTTAATTTTTGGACTGTAGATGACTATTGCATGTGAATTATCACTTTTGGAACTAAAATAAGTGTGCTTAGAGTCATTTTAATGCCTGAAAATGGTCGAAATAGAAGCTTCTGAGTAGGAGAAAAAGTCTGTAAAAATGGCAATTTTGGTGACATTGAGGCTTTAAAAAGTAGTTATTCAACATGAGGCACAATCCAAATGACATTTTGAATACATTTTTCTACAGTCTAAAAAATCAATTTCTGATGAAAAACGATGACCCGTGACCTGTCAGACTTTCTCCAGATGGTCAGAAATGGTAATTTTTTTATATTTAATTTTTGGACTGTAAATGACTTTTGCATGTGAATTATCTCTTTTGGAACTAAAATAAGTGTGTTTAGAGTCATTTTAATGCCTGAAATTGGTCGAAATAGAAGCTTCTGAGTAGGAGAAAAAGTCTGTAAAAATGGCAATTTCGGTTACATTGAGGCTTTAAAAAGTAGTTATTCAACATGAGGCACAATCCAAATGACATTTTGAATCAATTTATCTACAGTCTAAAAAATCTATTTCTGATTAAAAACGATGACCCGTGACCTGTCAAACTTTCTCCAGATGGTCAGAAATGGTAATTTTTTTATATTTAATTTTTGGACTGTAAATGACTTTTGCATGTGAATTATCTCTTTTGGAACTAAAATAAGTGTGTTTAGAGTCATTTTAATGCCTGAAATTGGTCGAAATAGAAGCTTCTGAGAAGGAGAAAAAGTCTGAAAAATGGCAATTTTGGTGACATTGAGGCTTTAAAAAGTAGTTATTCAACATGAGGCACAATCCAAATGACATTTTGAATCAATTTATCTACAGTCCAAAAAATCTATTTCTGATTAAAAACGATGACCCGTGACCTGTCGAACTTTCTCCAGATGGTCAGAAATGGTAATTTTCTACTGTTTAATTTGTTGACTGTAAATGACTGTTGCATGTGAATTATCACTTTTGGAACTAAAATAAGTGTGTTTAGAGTCATTTTAATGCCTGAAAATGGTCGAAATAGAAGCTTCTGAGTAGGAGAAAAAGTCTGTAAAAATGGCAATTTTGGTGACATTGAGGCTTTAAAAAGTAGTTATTCAACATGAGGCACAATCCAAATGACATTTTGAATACATTTTTCTACAGTCTAAAAAATCAATTTCTGATGAAAAACGATGACCCGTGACCTGTCAGACTTTCTCCAGATGGTCAGAAATGGTAATTTTTTTATATTTAATTTTTGGACTGTAAATGACTTTTGCATGTGAATTATCTCTTTTGGAACTAAAATAAGTGTGTTTAGAGTCATTTTAATGCCTGAAATTGGTCGAAATAGAAGCTTCTGAGTAGGAGAAAAAGTCTGTAAAAATGGCAATTTCGGTTACATTGAGGCTTTAAAAAGTAGTTATTCAACATGAGGCACAATCCAAATGACATTTTGAATCAATTTATCTACAGTCTAAAAAATCTATTTCTGATTAAAAACGATGACCCGTGACCTGTCAAACTTTCTCCAGGTGGTCAGAAATGGTAATTTTTTTATATTTAATTTTTGGACTGTAAATGACTTTTGCATGTGAATTATCTCTTTTGGAACTAAAATAAGTGTGTTTAGAGTCATTTTAATGCCTGTAATTGGTCGAAATAGAAGCTTCTGAGAAGGAGAAAAAGTCTGAAAAATGGCAATTTTGGTGACATTGAGGCTTTAAAAAGTAGTTATTCAACATGAGGCACAATCCAAATGACATTTTGAATCAATTTATCTACAGTCCAAAAAATCTATTTCTGATTAAAAACGATGACCCGTGACCTGTCGAACTTTCTCCAGATGGTCTGAAATGGTAATTTTTTTATGTTTAATTTTTTGACTGTAAATTACTATTGCATGTGAATTCTCACTTTTGGAACTAAAATAAGTGTGTTTAGAGTCATTTTAATGCCTGAAATTGGTCGAAATAGAAGCTTCTGAGTAGGAGAAAAAGTCTGTAAAAATGGCAATTTTGCTGACTTTGAGGCTTTAAAAAGTAGTTATTCAACATGAGGCACAATCCAAATGACATTTTGAATACATTTTTCTACAGTCCAAAAAATCAATTTCTGATGAAAAGCGATTACCCGTGACCTGTCGAACTTTCTCCAGATGGTCAGAAATGGTAATTTTTTTATATTTAATTTTTGGACTGTAGATGACTATTGCATGTGAATTATCACTTTTGGAACTAAAATAAGTGTGTTTAGAGTCATTTTAATGCCTGAAATGGTTGAAATAGAAGCTTCTGAGTAGGAGAAAAAGTCTGTAAAAATGGCAATTTTGGTGACATTGAGGCTTTAAAAAGTAGTTATTCAACATGAGGCACAATCCAAATGACATTTTGAATACATTTTTCTACAGTCTAAAAAATAAATTTCTGATGAAAAACGATGACCCGTGACCTGTCAAACTTTCTCCAGATGGTCAGAAATGGTAATTTTTTAATGTTTAATTTTTTGACTGTAAATGACTATTGCATGTGAATTATCACTTTTGGAACTAAAATAAGTGTGTTTAGAGTCATTTTAATGCCTGAAATTGGTCGAAATACAAGCTTCTGAGAAGGAGAAAAAGTCTGTAAAAATGGCAATTTTGGTGACATTGAGGCTTTAAAAAGAAGTTATTCAACATGAGGCATAATCCAAATGACATTTTGAATCAATTTTTCTACAGTCCAAAAAATCTATTTTCTGATGAAAAGCAATTACCCGTGACCTGTCAAACTTTCTCCAGATGGTCAGAAATGGTAAGTTTTTTTATATTTAATTTTTGGACTGTAAATGACTATTGCATGTGAATTATCACTTTTGGAACTAAAATAAGTGTGTTTAGAGTCATTTTATTGCTTGAAATTGGTTGAAATACAAGCTTCTGAGAAGGAGAATAAGTCTGTAAAAATGGCAATTTTGGTGACTTTGAGGCTTTAAAAAGTAGTTATTCAACATGAGGCACAATCCAAAGGACATTTTGAATACATTTTTCTACAGTACAAAAAATCTATTTCTGATGAAAAACGATGACCCGTGACCTGTCGAACTTTCTCCAGATGGTCTGAAAAGGTGATTTTTTATTGTTTAATTTGTTGACTGTAAATGACTATTGCATGTGAATTATCACTTTTGGAACTAAAATAAGTGTGTTTAGAGTCATTTTAATGCCTGAAATTGGTCGAAATAGAAGCTTCTCAGTAGGAGAAAAAGTCTGTAAAAATGGCAATTTTGATGACTTTGAGGCTTTAAAAAGTAGTTATTCAACATGAGGCACAATCCAAATGACATTTTGAATACATTTTTCTACAGTCCAAAAAATCAATTTCTGATGAAAAACGATGACCCGTGACCTGTCGAACTTTCTCCAGATAGTCAGAAAAGGTAATTTTCTACTGTTTAATTTGTTGACTGTAAATGACTATTGCATGTGAATTATCACTTTTGGAACTAAAATAAGTGTGTTTAGAGTCATTTTAATGCCTGAAATGGTTGAAATAGAAGCTTCTGAGTAGGAGAAAAAGTCTGTAAAAATGGCAATTTTGGTGACATTGAGGCTTTAAAAAGTAGTTATTCAACATGAGGCACAATCCAAATGACATTTTGAATACATTTTTCTACAGTCTAAAAAATCAATTTCTGATGAAAAACGATGACCCGTGACCTGTCAAACTTTCTCCAGATGGTCAGAAATGGTAATTTTTTTATATTTAATTTTTGGACTGTAAATGACTTTTGCATGTGAATTATCTCTTTTAGAACTAAAATAAGTGTGTTTAGAGTCATTTTAATGCCTGAAATTGGTCGAAATAGAAGCTTCTGAGTAGGAGAAAAAGTCTGTAAAAATGGCAATTTTGGTGACATTGAGGCTTTAAAAAGTAGTTATTCAACATGAGGCACAATCCAAATGGCATTTTGAATAAATTTTTCTACAGTCCAAATAATCAATTTCTGATGAAAAACGATGACCCGTGACCTGTCGAACTTTCTCCAGATAGTCAGAAAAGGTAATTTTCTACTGTTTAATTTGTTGACTGTAAATGACTATGCATGTGAATTATCACTTTTGGAACTAAAATAAGTGTGTTTAGAGTCATTTTAATGCCTGAAATTGGTCGAAATATAAGCTCCTGAGTAGGAGAAAAAGTCTGTAAAAATGGCAATTTTGGTGACATTGAGGCTTTAAAAAGGAGTTATTCAACATGAGGCACAATCCAAATGACATTTTGAATCAATTTATCTACAGTCCAAAAAATCAATTTCTGATTAAAAACGATGACCCGTGACCTGTCGAACTTTCTCCAGATGGTCTGAAATGGTAATTTTTTTATGTTTAATTTTTTGACTGTAAATTACTATTGCATGTGAATTCTCACTTTTGGAACTAAAATAAGTGTGTTTAGAGTCATTTTAATGCCTGAAATTGGTCGAAATACAAGCTTCTGAGAAGGAGAAAAAGTCTGAAAAATGGCAATTTTGGAGACATTGAGGCTTCAAAAAGTAGTTATTCAACATGAGACACAATCCAAAAGGTATTTTGGATAAATTTTTCTACAGTCCAAATAATCAATTTCTGATGAAAAACGATGACCCGTGACCTGTCGAACTTTCTCCAGATAGTCAGAAAAAGTAATTTTCTACTGTTTAATTTGTTGACTGTAAATGACTATTGCATGTGAATTTTCACTTTTGGAACTAAAATAAGTGTGTTTAGAGTCATTTTAATGCCTGAAATTGGTCGAAATAGAAGCTTCTGAGTAGGAGAAAAAGTCTGTAAAAAGGGCAATTTTGCTGACTTTGAGGCTTTAAAAAGTAGTTATTCAACATGAGGCACAATCCAAATTACATTTTGAATCAATTTATCTACAGTTTAAAAAATCAATTTTTGATTAAAAACGATGACCCGTGACCTGTCGAACTTTCTCCAGATGGTCAGAAATGGTAATTTTTTAATGTTTAATTTTTTGACTGTAAATGACTATTGCATGTGAATTATCACTTTTGGAACTAAAATAAGTGTGTTTAGAGTCATTTTAATGCCTGAAATTGGGCGAAATACAAGCTTCTGAGAAGGAGAAAAAGTATGTATAAATGGCAATTTTGGGTCACATTGAGGCTTTAAAAAGTGGTTATTTAACATGAGGCACAATCCAAATGACATTTTGAATAAATTTTTCTATAGTCCAAAAAATCAATTTCTGATGAAAAACGATGACCCGTGACCTGTCGAACTTTCTCCAGATAGTCAGAAAAGATCATTTTCTACTGTTTAATTTGTTGACTGTAAATGACTATTGCATGTGAATTATGACTTTTGGAACTAAAATAAGTGTGTTTAGAGTCATTTTAATGCCTGAAATTGGTCGAAATAGAAGCTACTGAGTGTTAGAAAAAGTCTGTAAAAATGGCAATTTTGGTGACATTGAGGCTTTAAAAATTAGTTATTCAACATGAGGCACAATCCAAATGACATTTTGAATCAATTCATCTACAGTCCAAAAAATCTATTTCTGATGAAAAACGATGACCCGTGACCTGTCGAACTTTCTCCAGATGGTCTGAAATGGTAATTTTTTTATGTTTAATTTGTTGACTGTATATGACTATTGCATGTGAATTATTACTTTTGGAACTAAAATAAGTGTGTTTAGAGTCATTTTAATGCCTGAAATTGGTCAAATATAAGCTTCTGAGAAGGAGAAAAAGTCTGTAAAAATTGCTATTTTGGTGACATTGAGGCTTTAAAAAGTAGTTATTCAACATGAGGCACAATCCAAATGACATTTTGAATACATTTTTCTACAGTCCAAAAAATCAATTTCTGATGAAAAACGATGACCCGTGACCTGTCGAACTTTCTCCAGATAGTCAGAAAAGGTAATTTTCTACTGTTTAATTTGTTGACTGTAAATGACTATTGCATGTGAATTATCACTTTTGGAACTAAAATAAGTGTGTTTAGAGTCATTTTAATGCCTGAAATTGGTCGAAATACAAGCTTCTGAGAAGGAGAAAAAGTCTGTAAAAATGGCAATTTTGGTGACATTGAGGCTTTGAAAAGAAGTTATTCAACATGAGGCATAATCCAAATGACATTTTGAATCAATTTTTCTACAGTCCAAAAAATCTATTTTCTGATGAAAAGCAATTACCCGTGACCTGTCAAACTTTCTCCAGATGGTCAGAAATGGTAAGTTTTTTTATATTTAATTTGTTGACTGTAAATGACTATTGCATGTGAATTATCACTTTTGGAACTAAAATAAGTGTGTTTAGAGTCATTTTAATGCCTGAAATTGGTCGAAATAGAAGCTTCTCAGTAGGAGAAAAAGTCTGTAAAAATGGCAATTTTGGTGACATTGAGGCTTTAAAAAGTAGTTATTCAACATGAGGCACAATCCAAATGACATTTTGAATCAATTTATCTACAGTCCAAAAAATCAATTTCTGATTAAAAACGACCCGTGACCTTTCGAACTTTCTCCATATGGTCAGAAATGGTAATTTTTTAATGTTTAATTTGTTGACTGTAAATGACTATTGCATGTGAATTATCACTTTTGGAACTAAAATAAGTGTGTTTAGAGTCATTTTAATGCCTGAAATTGTTCGAAATACAAGCTTCTGAGAAGGAGAAAAAGTCTGTAAAAATGGCAATTTTGGGTCACATTGAGGCTTTAAAAAGTGGTTATTCAACATGAGGCACAATCCAAATGACATTTTGAATACATTTTTCTACAGTCCAAAAAATCAATTTCTGATGAAAAGCGATTACCCGTGACCTGTCGAACTTTCTCCAGATGGTCAGAAATGGTAATTTTTTTATATTTAATTTTTGGACTGTAGATGACTATTGCATGTGAATTATCACTTTTGGAACTAAAATAAGTGTGTTTAGAGTCATTTTAATGCCTGAAAATGGTCGAAATAGAAGCTTCTGAGTAGGAGGAAAAGTCTGTAAAAATGGCAATTTTGGTGACTTTGATGCTTTAAAAAGTAGTTATTCAACATGAGGAACAATCCAAATTACATTTTGAATCAATTTATCTACAGTTTAAAAAATCAATTTTTGATTAAAAACGATGACCCGTGACCTGTCGAACTTTCTCCAGATGGTCAGAAATGGTAATTTTTTAATGTTTAATTTTTTGACTGTAAATGACTATTGCATGTGAATTATCACTTTTGGAACTAAAATAAGTGTGTTTAGAGTCATTTTAATGCCTGAAATTGGTCGAAATACAAGCTTCTGAGGAGAAAAAGTATGTATAAATGGCAATTTTGGGTCACATTGAGGCTTTAAAAAGTGGTTATTTAACATGAGGCATAATCCAAATGACATTTTGAATAAATTTTTCTATAGTCCAAAAAATCAATTTCTGATGAAAAACGATGACCCGTGACCTGTCGAACTTTCTCCAGATAGTCAGAAAAGATCATTTTCTACTGTTTAATTTGTTGACTGTAAATGACTATTGCATGTGAATTATGACTTTTGGAACTAAAATAAGTGTGTTTAGAGTCATTTTAATGCCTGAAATTGGTCGAAATAGAAGCTACTGAGTGTTAGAAAAAGTCTGTAAAAATGGCAATTTTGGTGACATTGAGGCTTTAAAAAGTAGTTATTCAACATGAGGCACAATCCAAATGACATTTTGAATCAATTCATCTACAGTCCAAAAAATCTATTTCTGATGAAAAACGATGACCCGTGACCTGTCGAACTTTCTCCAGATAGTCAGAAAAGATCATTTTCTACTGTTTAATTTGTTGACTGTAAATGACTATTGCATGTGAATTATGACTTTTGGAACTAAAATAAGTGTGTTTAGAGTCATTTTAGTGCCTGAAATTGGTCGAAATAGAAGCTACTGAGTGTTAGAAAAAGTCTGTAAAAATGGCAATTTTGGTGACATTGAGGCTTTAAAAAGTAGTTATTCAACATGAGGCACAATCCAAATGACATTTTGAATCAATTCATCTACAGTCCAAAAAATCTATTTCTGATGAAAAACGATGACCCGTGACCTGTCGAACTTTCTCCAGATAGTCAGAAAAGGTAACTTTCTACTGTTTAATTTGTTGACTGTAAATGACTATTGCATGTGAATTATCACTTTTGGAACTGAAATAAGTGTGTTTAGAGTCATATTAATGCCTGAAATTGGTCGAAATAGAAGCTACTGAGTAGGAGAAAAAGTCTGTAAAAATGGCAATTTTGGTGACATTGAGGCTTTAAAAAGTAGTTATTCAACATGAGGCACAATCCAAATGACATTTTGAATAAATTTATCTACAGTCCAAAAAATCTATTTCTGATTAAAAACGATGACCCGTGACCTGTCGAACTTTCTCCAGATGGTCAGAAATGGTAATTTTTTAATGTTTAATTTTTTGACTGTAAATGACTATTGCATGTGAATTATCACTTTTGGAACTAAAATAAGTGTGTTTAGAGTCATTTTAATGCCTGAAATTGGTCGAAATACAAGCTTCTGAGAAGGAGAAAAAGTCTATAAAAATGGCAATTTTGGTGACATTGAGGCTTTAAAAAGAAGTTATTCAACATGAGGCATAATCCAAATGACATTTTGAATCAATTTTTCTACAGTCCAAAAAATCTATTTTCTGATGAAAAGCAATTACCCGTGACCTGTCAAACTTTCTCCAGATGGTCAGAAATGGTAAGTTTTTTTATATTTAATTTTTGGACTGTAAATGACTATTGCATGTGAATTATCACTTTTGGAACTAAAATAAGTGTGTTTAGAGTCATTTTATAGCCTGAAATTGGTCGAAATACAAGCTTCTGAGAAGGAGAATAAGTCTGTAAAAATGGCAATTTTGGTGACTTTGAGGCTTTAAAAAGTAGTTATTCAACATGAGGCACAATCCAAATGGCATTTTGAATACATTTTTCTACAGTCCAAAAAATCTATTTCTGATGAAAAACGATGACCCGTGACCTGTCGAACTTTCTCCAGATGGTCTGAAAAGGTAATTTTTTATTGTTTAATTTGTTGACTGTAAATGACTATTGCATGTGAATTATCACTTTTGGAACTAAAATAAGTGTGTTTAGAGTCATTTTAATGCCTGAAATTGGTCGAAATAGAAGCTTCTCAGTAGGAGAAAAAGTCTGTAAAAATGGCAATTTTGGTGACATTGAGGCTCTAAAAAGTAGTTATTCAACATGAGGCACAATCCAAATGACATTTTGAATCAATTTATCCACAGTCCAAAAAATCAATTTCTGATTAAAAACGATGACCCGTGACCTGTCGAACTTACTCCATATGGTCAGAAATGGTAATTTTTTAATGTTTAATTTTTTGACTGTAAATGACTATTGCATGTGAATTATCACTTTTGGAACTAAAATAAGTGTGTTTAGAGTCATTTTAATGCCTGAAATTGGTCGAAATACAAGCTTCTGAGGAGAAAAAGTATGTATAAATGGCAATTTTGGGTCACATTGAGGCTTTAAAAAGTGGTTATTTAACATGAGGCACAATCCAAATGACATTTTGAATAAATTTTTCTATAGTCCAAAAAATCAATTTCTGATGAAAAACGATGACCCGTGACCTGTCGAACTTTCTCCAGATAGTCAGAAAAGATCATTTTCTACTGTTTAATTTGTTGACTGTAAATGACTATTGCATGTGAATTATGACTTTTGGAACTAAAATAAGTGTGTTTAGAGTCATTTTAATGCCTGAAATTGGTCGAAATAGAAGCTACTGAGTGTTAGAAAAAGTCTGTAAAAATGGCAATTTTGGTGACATTGAGGCTTTAAAAAGTAGTTATTCAACATGAGGCACAATCCAAATGACATTTTGAATCAATTCATCTACAGTCCAAAAAATCTATTTCTGATGAAAAACGATGACCCGTGACCTGTCGAACTTTCTCCAGATAGTCAGAAAAGATCATTTTCTACTGTTTAATTTGTTGACTGTAAATGACTATTGCATGTGAATTATGACTTTTGGAACTAAAATAAGTGTGTTTAGAGTCATTTTAATGCCTGAAATTGGTCGAAATAGAAGCTACTGAGTGTTAGAAAAAGTCTGTAAAAATGGCAATTTTGGTGACATTGAGGCTTTAAAAAGTAGTTATTCAACATGAGGCACAATCCAAATGACATTTTGAATCAATTCATCTACAGTCCAAAAAATCTATTTCTGATGAAAAACGATGACCCGTGACCTGTCGAACTTTCTCCAGATAGTCAGAAAAGGTAATTTTCTACTGTTTAATTTGTTGACTGTAAATGACTATTGCATGTGAATTATCACTTTTGGAACTGAAATAAGTGTGTTTAGAGTCATATTAATGCCTGAAATTGGTCGAAATAGAAGCTACTGAGTAGGAGAAAAAGTCTGTAAAAATGGCAATTTTGGTGACATTGAGGCTTTAAAAAGTAGTTATTCAACATGAGGCACAATCCAAATGACATTTTGAATAAATTTATCTACAGTCCAAAAAATCTATTTCTGATTAAAAACGATGACCCGTGACCTGTCGAACTTTCTCCAGATGGTCAGAAATGGTAATTTTTTAATGTTTAATTTTTTGACTGTAAATGACTATTGCATGTGAATTATCACTTTTGGAACTAAAATAAGTGTGTTTAGAGTCATTTTAATGCCTGAAATTGGTCGAAATACAAGCTTCTGAGAAGGAGAAAAAGTCTATAAAAATGGCAATTTTGGTGACATTGAGGCTTTAAAAAGAAGTTATTCAACATGAGGCATAATCCAAATGACATTTTGAATCAATTTTTCTACAGTCCAAAAAATCTATTTTCTGATGAAAAGCAATTACCCGTGACCTGTCAAACTTTCTCCAGATGGTCAGAAATGGTAAGTTTTTTTATATTTAATTTTTGGACTGTAAATGACTATTGCATGTGAATTATCACTTTTGGAACTAAAATAAGTGTGTTTAGAGTCATTTTATAGCCTGAAATTGGTCGAAATACAAGCTTCTGAGAAGGAGAATAAGTCTGTAAAAATGGCAATTTTGGTGACTTTGAGGCTTTAAAAAGTAGTTATTCAACATGAGGCACAATCCAAATGGCATTTTGAATACATTTTTCTACAGTCCAAAAAATCTATTTCTGATGAAAAACGATGACCCGTGACCTGTCGAACTTTCTCCAGATGGTCTGAAAAGGTAATTTTTTATTGTTTAATTTGTTGACTGTAAATGACTATTGCATGTGAATTATCACTTTTGGAACTAAAATAAGTGTGTTTAGAGTCATTTTAATGCCTGAAATTGGTCGAAATAGAAGCTTCTCAGTAGGAGAAAAAGTCTGTAAAAATGGCAATTTTGGTGACATTGAGGCTCTAAAAAGTAGTTATTCAACATGAGGCACAATCCAAATGACATTTTGAATCAATTTATCCACAGTCCAAAAAATCAATTTCTGATTAAAAACGATGACCCGTGACCTGTCGAACTTACTCCATATGGTCAGAAATGGTAATTTTTTAATGTTTAATTTTTTGACTGTAAATGACTATTGCATGTGAATTATCACTTTTGGAACTAAAATAAGTGTGTTTAGAGTCATTTTAATGCCTGAAATTGGTCGAAATACAAGCTTCTGAGGAGAAAAAGTATGTATAAATGGCAATTTTGGGTCACATTGAGGCTTTAAAAAGTGGTTATTTAACATGAGGCACAATCCAAATGACATTTTGAATAAATTTTTCTATAGTCCAAAAAATCAATTTCTGATGAAAAACGATGACCCGTGACCTGTCGAACTTTCTCCAGATAGTCAGAAAAGATCATTTTCTACTGTTTAATTTGTTGACTGTAAATGACTATTGCATGTGAATTATGACTTTTGGAACTAAAATAAGTGTGTTTAGAGTCATTTTAATGCCTGAAATTGGTCGAAATAGAAGCTACTGAGTGTTAGAAAAAGTCTGTAAAAATGGCAATTTTGGTGACATTGAGGCTTTAAAAAGTAGTTATTCAACATGAGGCACAATCCAAATGACATTTTGAATCAATTCATCTACAGTCCAAAAAATCTATTTCTGATGAAAAACGATGACCCGTGACCTGTCGAACTTTCTCCAGATAGTCAGAAAAGATCATTTTCTACTGTTTAATTTGTTGACTGTAAATGACTATTGCATGTGAATTATGACTTTTGGAACTAAAATAAGTGTGTTTAGAGTCATTTTAATGCCTGAAATTGGTCGAAATAGAAGCTACTGAGTGTTAGAAAAAGTCTGTAAAAATGGCAATTTTGGTGACATTGAGGCTTTAAAAAGTAGTTATTCAACATGAGGCACAATCCAAATGACATTTTGAATCAATTCATCTACAGTCCAAAAAATCTATTTCTGATGAAAAACGATGACCCGTGACCTGTCGAACTTTCTCCAGATAGTCAGAAAAGGTAATTTTCTACTGTTTAATTTGTTGACTGTAAATGACTATTGCATGTGAATTATCACTTTTGGAACTGAAATAAGTGTGTTTAGAGTCATATTAATGCCTGAAATTGGTCGAAATAGAAGCTACTGAGTAGGAGAAAAAGTCTGTAAAAATGGCAATTTTGGTGACATTGAGGCTTTAAAAAGTAGTTATTCAACATGAGGCACAATCCAAATGACATTTTGAATAAATTTATCTACAGTCCAAAAAATCTATTTCTGATTAAAAACGATGACCCGTGACCTGTCGAACTTTCTCCAGATGGTCAGAAATGGTAATTTTTTAATGTTTAATTTTTTGACTGTAAATGACTATTGCATGTGAATTATCACTTTTGGAACTAAAATAAGTGTGTTTAGAGTCATTTTAATGCCTGAAATTGGTCGAAATACAAGCTTCTGAGAAGGAGAAAAAGTCTGTAAAAATGGCAATTTTGGTGACATTGAGGCTTTAAAAAGAAGTTATTCAACATGAGGCATAATCCAAATGACATTTTGAATCAATTTTTCTACAGTCCAAAAAATCTATTTTCTGATGAAAAGCAATTACCCGTGACCTGTCAAACTTTCTCCAGATGGTCAGAAATGGTAAGTTTTTTTATATTTAATTTTTGGACTGTAAATGACTATTGCATGTGAATTATCACTTTTGGAACTAAAATAAGTGTGTTTAGAGTCATTTTATAGCCTGAAATTGGTCGAAATACAAGCTTCTGAGAAGGAGAATAAGTCTGTAAAAATGGCAATTTTGGTGACTTTGAGGCTTTAAAAAGTAGTTATTCAACATGAGGCACAATCCAAATGGCATTTTGAATACATATTTCTACAGTCCAAAAAATCTATTTCTGATGAAAAACGATGACCCGTGACCTGTCGAACTTTCTCCAGATGGTCTGAAAAGGTAATTTTTTATTGTTTAATTTGTTGACTGTAAATGACTATTGCATGTGAATTATCACTTTTGGAACTAAAATAAGTGTGTTTAGAGTCATTTTAATGCCTGAAATTGGTCGAAATAGAAGCTTCTCAGTAGGAGAAAAAGTCTGTAAAAATGGCAATTTTGGTGACATTGAGGCTCTAAAAAGTAGTTATTCAACATGAGGCACAATCCAAATGACATTTTGAATCAATTTATCTACAGTCCAAAAAATCAATTTCTGATTAAAAACGATGACCCGTGACCTGTCGAACTTACTCCATATGGTCAGAAATGGTAATTTTTTAATGTTTAATTTTTTGACTGTAAATGACTATTGCATGTGAATTATCACTTTTGGAACTAAAATAAGTGTGTTTAGAGTCATTTTAATGCCTGAAATTGGTCGAAATAGAAGCTACTGAGTGTTAGAAAAAGTCTGTAAAAATGGCAATTTTGGTGACATTGAGGCTTTAAAAAGTAGTTATTCAACATGAGGCACAATCCAAATGGCATTTTGAATACATATTTCTACAGTCCAAAAAATCTATTTCTGATGAAAAACGATGACCCGTGACCTGTCGAACTTTCTCCAGATGGTCTGAAAAGGTAATTTTTTATTGTTTAATTTGTTGACTGTAAATGACTATTGCATGTGAATTATCACTTTTGGAACTAAAATAAGTGTGTTTAGAGTCATTTTAATGCCTGAAATTGGTCGAAATACAAGCTTCTGAGAAGGAGAAAAAGTCTGTAAAAATGGCAATTTTGGGTCACATTGAGGCTTTAAAAAGTGGTTATTCAACATGAGGCACAATCCAAATGACATTTTGAATACATTTTTCTACAGTCCAAAAAATCAATGTCTGATGAAAAACGATGACCCGTGACCTGTCGAACTTTCTCCAGATAGTCAGAAAAGGTAATTTTCTACTGTTTAATTTGTTGACTGTAAATGACTATTGCATGTGAATTATCACTTTTGGAACTAAAATAAGTGTGTTTAGAGTCATTTTAATGCCTGAAATTGTTCGAAATACAAGCTTCTGAGAAGGAGAAAAAGTCTGTAAAAATGGCAATTTTGGGTCACATTGAGGCTTTAAAAAGTGGTTATACAACATGAGGCACAATCCAAATGACATTTTGAATACATTTTTCTACAGTCCAAAAAATCAATTTCTGATGAAAAGCGATTACCCGTGACCTGTCGAACTTTCTCCAGATGGTCAGAAATGGTAATTTTTTTATATTTAATTTTTGGACTGTAGATGACTATTGCATGTGAATTATCACTTTTGGAACTAAAATAAGTGTGCTTAGAGTCATTTTAATGCCTGAAAATGGTCGAAATAGAAGCTTCTGAGTAGGAGAAAAAGTCTGTAAAAATGGCAATTTTGGTGACATTGAGGCTTTAAAAAGTAGTTATTCAACATGAGGCACAATCCAAATGACATTTTGAATACATTTTTCTACAGTCTAAAAAATCAATTTCTGATGAAAAACGATGACCCGTGACCTGTCAGACTTTCTCCAGATGGTCAGAAATGGTAATTTTTTTATATTTAATTTTTGGACTGTAAATGACTTTTGCATGTGAATTATCTCCTTTGGAACTAAAATAAGTGTGTTTAGAGTCATTTTAATGCCTGAAATTGGTCGAAATAGAAGCTTCTGAGTAGGAGAAAAAGTCTGTAAAAATGGCAATTTCGGTTACATTGAGGCTTTGAAAAGTAGTTATTCAACATGAGGCACAATCCAAATGACATTTTGAATCAATTTATCTACAGTCTAAAAAATCTATTTCTGATTAAAAACGATGACCCGTGACCTGTCAAACTTTCTCCAGATGGTCAGAAATCGTAATTTTTTTATATTTAATTTTTGGACTGTAAATGACTTTTGCATGTGAATTATCTCTTTTGGAACTAAAATAAGTGTGTTTAGAGTCATTTTAATGCCTGAAATTGGTCGAAATAGAAGCTTCTGAGAAGGAGAAAAAGTCTGAAAAATGGCAATTTTGGTGACATTGAGGCTTTAAAAAGTAGTTATTCAACATGAGGCACAATCCAAATGACATTTTGAATACATTTTTCTACAGTCTAAAAAATAAATTTCTGATGAAAAACGATGACCCGTGACCTGTCAAACTTTCTCCAGATGGTCAGAAATGGTAATTTTTTAATGTTTAATTTTTTGACTGTAAATGACTATTGCATGTGAATTATCACTTTTGGAACTAAAATAAGTGTGTTTAGAGTCATTTTAATGCCTGAAATTGGTCGAAATACAAGCTTCTGAGAAGGAGAAAAAGTCTGTAAAAATGGCAATTTTGGTGACATTGAGGCTTTAAAAAGAAGTTATTCAACATGAGGCATAATCCAAATGACATTTTGAATCAATTTTTCTACAGTCCAAAAAATCTATTTTCTGATGAAAAGCAATTACCCGTGACCTGTCAAACTTTCTCCAGATGGTCAGAAATGGTAAGTTTTTTTATATTTAATTTTTGGACTGTAAATGACTATTGCATGTGAATTATCACTTTTGGAACTAAAATAAGTGTGTTTAGAGTCATTTTATTGCTTGAAATTGGTTGAAATACAAGCTTCTGAGAAGGAGAATAAGTCTGTAAAAATGGCAATTTTGGTGACTTTGAGGCTTTAAAAAGTAGTTATTCAACATGAGGCACAATCCAAAGGACATTTTGAATACATTTTTCTACAGTACAAAAAATCTATTTCTGATGAAAAACGATGACCCGTGACCTGTCGAACTTTCTCCAGATGGTCTGAAAAGGTGATTTTTTATTGTTTAATTTGTTGACTGTAAATGACTATTGCATGTGAATTATCACTTTTGGAACTAAAATAAGTGTGTTTAGAGTCATTTTAATGCCTGAAATTGGTCGAAATAGAAGCTTCTTAGTAGGAGAAAAAGTCTGTAAAAATGGCAATTTTTGTGACTTTGAGGCTTTAAAAAGTAGTTATTCAACATGAGGCACAATCCAAATGACATTTTGAATACATTTTTCTACAGTCTAAAAATCAATTTCTGATGAAAAACGATGACCCGTGACCTGTCAAACTTTCTCCAGATGGTCAGAAATGGTAATTTTTTTATATTTAATTTTTGGACTGTAAATGACTTTTGCATGTGAATTATCTCTTTTAGAACTAAAATAAGTGTGTTTAGAGTCATTTTAATGCCTGAAATTGGTCGAAATAGAAGCTTCTGAGTAGGAGAAAAAGTCTGTAAAAATGGCAATTTTGGTGACATTGAGGCTTTAAAAAGTAGTTATTCAACATGAGGCACAATCCAAATGACATTTTGAATCAATTTATCTACAGTCCAAAAAATCTATTTCTGATTAAAAACGATGACCCGTGACCTGTCGAACTTTCTCCAGATGGTCAGAAATGGTAATTTTTTAATGTTTAATTTTTTGACTGTAAATGACTATTGCATGTGATTTATCACTTTTGGAACTAAAATAAGTGTGTTTAGAGTCATTTTAATGCCTGAAATTGGTCAAAATACAAGCTTCTGAGAAGGAGAAAAAGTCTGAAAAATGGCAATTTTGGAGACATTGAGGCTTCAAAAAGTAGTTATGCAACATGAGGCACAATCCAAATGGCATTTTGAATAAATTTTTCTACAGTCCAAATAATCAATTTCTGATGAAAAACGATGACCCGTGACCTGTCGAACTTTCTCCAGATAGTCAGAAAAGGTAATTTTCTACTGTTTAATTTGTTGACTGTAAATTACTATGCATGTGAATTATCACTTTTGGAACTAAAATAAGTGTGTTTAGAGTCATTTTAATGCCTGAAATTGGTCGAAATATAAGCTCCTGAGTAGGAGAAAAAGTCTGTAAAAATGGCAATTTTGGTGACATTGAGGCTTTAAAAAGGAGTTATTCAACATGAGGCACAATCCAAATGACATTTTGAATCAATTTATCTACAGTCCAAAAAATCAATTTCTGATTAAAAACGATGACCCGTGACCTGTCGAACTTTCTCCAGATGGTCTGAAATGGTAATTTTTTTATGTTTAATTTTTTGACTGTAAATTACTATTGCATGTGAATTCTCACTTTTGGAACTAAAATAAGTGTGTTTAGAGTCATTTTAATGCCTGAAATTGGTCGAAATACAAGCTTCTGAGAAGGAGAAAAAGTCTGAAAAATGGCAATTTTGGAGACATTGAGGCTTCAAAAAGTAGTTATTCAACATGAGACACAATCCAAAAGGTATTTTGGATAAATTTTTCTACAGTCCAAATAATCAATTTCTGATGAAAAACGATGACCCGTGACCTGTCGAACTTTCTCCAGATAGTCAGAAAAGGTAATTTTCTACTGTTTAATTTGTTGACTGTAAATGACTATTGCATGTGAATTATCACTTTTGGAACTAAAATAAGTGTGTTTAGAGTCATTTTAATGCCTGAAATTGGTCGAAATAGAAGCTTCTGAGTAGGAGAAAAAGTCTGTAAAAATGGCAATTTTGCTGACTTTGAGGCTTTAAAAAGTAGTTATTCAACATGAGGCACAATCCAAATTACATTTTGAATCAATTTATCTACAGTTTAAAAAATCAATTTTTGATTAAAAACGATGACCCGTGACCTGTCGAACTTTCTCCAGATGGTCAGAAATGGTAATTTTTTAATGTTTAATTTTTTGACTGTAAATGACTATTGCATGTGAATTATCACTTTTGGAACTAAAATAAGTGTGTTTAGAGTCATTTTAATGCCTGAAATTGGTCGAAATACAAGCTTCTGAGAAGGAGAAAAAGTATGTATAAATGGCAATTTTGGGTCACATTGAGGCTTTAAAAAGTGGTTATTTAACATGAGGCACAATCCAAATGACATTTTGAATACATTTTTCTATAGTCCAAAAAATCAATTTCTGATGAAAAACGATGACCCGTGACCTGTCGAACTTTCTCCAGATAGTCAGAAAAGATCATTTTCTACTGTTTAATTTGTTGACTGTAAATGACTATTGCATGTGAATTATGACTTTTGGAACTAAAATAAGTGTGTTTAGAGTCATTTTAGTGCCTGAAATTGGTCGAAATAGAAGCTACTGAGTGTTAGAAAAAGTCTGTAAAAATGGCAATTTTGGTGACATTGAGGCTTTAAAAATTAGTTATTCAACATGAGGCACAATCCAAATGACATTTTGAATCAATTCATCTACAGTCCAAAAAATCTATTTCTGATGAAAAACGATGACCCGTGACCTGTCGAACTTTCTCCAGATGGTCTGAAATGGTAATTTTTTTATGTTTAATTTGTTGACTGTATATGACTATTGCATGTGAATTATTACTTTTGGAACTAAAATAAGTGTGTTTAGAGTCATTTTAATGCCTGAAATTGGTCAATTATAAGCTTCTGAGAAGGAGAAAAAGTCTGTAAAAATTGCTATTTTGGTGACATTGAGGCTTTAAAAAGTAGTTATTCAACATGAGGCACAATCCAAATGACATTTTGAATCAATTCATCTACAGTCCAAAAAATCTATTTCTGATGAAAAACGATGACCCGTGACCTGTCGAACTTTCTCCAGATAGTCAGAAAAGGTAACTTTCTACTGTTTAATTTGTTGACTGTAAATGACTATTGCATGTGAATTATCACTTTTGGAACTGAAATAAGTGTGTTTAGAGTCATATTAATGCCTGAAATTGGTCGAAATAGAAGCTACTGAGTAGGAGAAAAAGTCTGTAAAAATGGCAATTTTGGTGACATTGAGGCTTTAAAAAGTAGTTATTCAACATGAGGCACAATCCAAATGACATTTTGAATAAATTTATCTACAGTCCAAAAAATCTATTTCTGATTAAAAACGATGACCCGTGACCTGTCGAACTTTCTCCAGATGGTCAGAAATGGTAATTTTTTAATGTTTAATTTTTTGACTGTAAATGACTATTGCATGTGAATTATCAATTTTGGAACTAAAATAAGTGTGTTTAGAGTCATTTTAATGCCTGAAATTGGTCGAAATACAAGCTTCTGAGAAGGAGAAAAAGTCTATAAAAATGGCAATTTTGGTGACATTGAGGCTTTAAAAAGAAGTTATTCAACATGAGGCATAATCCAAATGACATTTTGAATCAATTTTTCTACAGTCCAAAAAATCTATTTTCTGATGAAAAGCAATTACCCGTGACCTGTCAAACTTTCTCCAGATGGTCAGAAATGGTAAGTTTTTTTATATTTAATTTTTGGACTGTAAATGACTATTGCATGTGAATTATCACTTTTGGAACTAAAATAAGTGTGTTTAGAGTCATTTTATAGCCTGAAATTGGTCGAAATACAAGCTTCTGAGAAGGAGAATAAGTCTGTAAAAATGGCAATTTTGGTGACTTTGAGGCTTTAAAAAGTAGTTATTCAACATGAGGCACAATCCAAATGGCATTTTGAATACATTTTTCTACAGTCCAAAAAATCAATTTCTGATGAAAAGCGATTACCCGTGACCTGTCGAACTTTCTCCAGATGGTCAGAAATGGTAATTTTTGTATATTTAATTTTTGGACTGTAGATGACTATTGCATGTGAATTATCACTTTTGGAACTAAAATAAGTGTGCTTAGAGTCATTTTAATGCCTGAAAATGGTCGAAATAGAAGCTTCTGAGTAGGAGAAAAAGTCTGTAAAAATGGCAATTTTGGTGACATTGAGGCTTTAAAAAGTAGTTATTCAACATGAGGCACAATCCAAATGACATTTTGAATACATTTTTCTACAGTCTAAAAAATCAATTTCTGATGAAAAACGATGACCCGTGACCTGTCAGACTTTCTCCAGATGGTCAGAAATGGTAATTTTTTTATATTTAATTTTTGGACTGTAAATGACTTTTGCATGTGAATTATCTCTTTTGGAACTAAAATAAGTGTGTTTAGAGTCATTTTAATGCCTGAAATTGGTCGAAATAGAAGCTTCTGAGTAGGAGAAAAAGTCTGTAAAAATGGCAATTTCGGTTACATTGAGGCTTTAAAAAGTAGTTATTCAACATGAGGCACAATCCAAATGACATTTTGAATCAATTTATCTACAGTCTAAAAAATCTATTTCTGATTAAAAACGATGACCCGTGACCTGTCAAACTTTCTCCAGATGGTCAGAAATGGTAATTTTTTTATATTTAATTTTTGGACTGTAAATGACTTTTGCATGTGAATTATCTCTTTTGGAACTAAAATAAGTGTGTTTAGAGTCATTTTAATGCCTGAAATTGGTCGAAATAGAAGCTTTCGAGAAGGAGAAAAAGTCTGAAAAATGGCAATTTTGGTGACATTGAGGCTTTAAAAAGTAGTTATTCAACATGAGGCACAATCCAAATGACATTTTGAATCAATTTATCTACAGTCCAAAAAATCTATTTCTGATTAAAAACGATGACCCGTGAGGAGGAGCCTAGCGCGCAACCAAGATGGCCGCGTAGGTGCGAGGCTCCCGAGGACCTCCGCGACCTCCTGAATTAATCCTGGCGATATCCTGTCCTTGTTGAGGGGACTGTGTCGGTGAACCCGAGCTGAGGCGCCACCCGTTCTTTGGGCTCGAATCGGACCCCGAACACCGGTGGGAGCATCGATTGAAGGTTGCGGCCTTCTCCTCGCCGGCCCCCCGGATTGGAGTAGTGGGGCGATCCGGGGACGAAGTGAATAACAGCGGCGAGCGGGGCTGGGCGACTCGCGTACCCCGCACTTTCACTTTCGCTTTTGCGCCCTCCTTGCCTCAGGCGGGGTCGGGCTGCGGAGCGGGGTGCGGTGGTGTTGCCTTGTCCAGGTGCCCGGCTGACCCGCCGGCGGTGGGTTGACCCGCGGCCCGGTGGTCGCCCCCGCCCCCCCCCCGACACCCGTGATTTGGTGTGGCGGCCCGTTTGGAGATCTTGGCACGACGGTGGAAGGGCCAGCATGTCCACCAAACAAGATGGCGACCGGGCGAAGATGAAGACAACCCGCCGTGGCACGGCGCACCAGGCCAATAGTATGGATCGCTATACGCTCCAGAAGGGTTCTCCGGAGACATCGCGGTCATCCCTGGTGGGCCCGACGGAGGCGCCTGCCCAACCGATGGATCTGACCCTCCGGGACGTCATGGGCGCCATCGCAGAGATGAAGGCCTCAGTGGACCAGCGTTTCGATACCTTGGCGCAAAAAATTGACTCGGTCCTGGTGGATGTGGGCCTTGTGAGGGCAGACTTGTCAAAAACGAACGACCGAGTTGACTCCCTGGCCCACACCACAACGAGCCTCACTACGGACGTGGTGGCCCTCCAGAAGGAGGTGCGCCGGCTTGGTCAGGCGAGCGCCCTGATGGACCGGCGACTGGAGGATTCCGAGGGTCGGGCCCGGAGGAACAATGTTCGCATTATTGGTGTGCCGGAGGGCCGAGAGGCGGAGGCGGCAGATCTCTTCGTGGAAGAACTGATCCTGACCCATCTCCAGCCCCGGGGGCTGAGTAAGCTTTTTGCGGTGGAGCGTGCCCACCGGGTCCCTGGGGGCCGCCCTAAGACCGGTGCACCGCCGCGGCCTATTATTGCCCGGATTTTTAATTTCCGGGACAGGGACGCCATCCTCCAGACCTCCAGGCAACAGGGACCGGTCAGGCTGGACAACATGGATGTAAACTTCTACCCCGACTTTACTCCGGCGGTCCAGAAGCAGCGACAGAGCTTTCTTGGTATTAAACGTCGCCTAAGGGACCTAAACCTCAAGTACTCAATGCTCTTTCCGGCTAAGCTGAGGGTGGAGGTGGATGGCCGTACGCACTTCTTCGACCGGCCCGAGGTGGCTGGGGACTGGTTAGATACTTTGCCTGGAGATCGGGGTGGGGGGGGGCGCGGCTGGCGGGGAGGGCCCGCCGGATCAGAATTGAGGGGTGACTGTATAGGCCTTGCTCTGGATATTGTTCCTTTACCATATATTGCTTTCGTATGTTCCCCTCCCAGGGAGGTCGGGTGGGGTCTGCTGGGGGCTTCCCTCCTCCTTGGGGGGACTAGTTAGTACTTAGCTATGGGGCGACAGGCACACTGCACTTTGGGGGGGCTGTCTGGGCTCATGCAGGGGTGCAGGGAGGGGGGAGTTCTGTTGGGACCGGGGGGTGGGGGGGGTGTGTTGTTTGTTAGCACCGCAAGGCAAACCCGCAACTGTTTTGTTGTTTTTAAGATGCTCGGTGGGGGGCGACCGATTGTTTTGACGTATGATGGGGGGTAGGGATTTGATTGTGTTGTCATGGAATGTTAACGGCCTGGGGGATAGGATTAAGCGTGGTGTGGTCCTGCAGTATTTAAAACGTATTTCTCCAGATGTTGTCTTCCTGCAGGAGACACACCTTATAGGTAACACCTTTCATGCAATGAATCGGCGGGGATATCGTTTGGCGGCCCACTCCGGCTTCACTTCGGGCTCGCGGGGGGTGGGTATTATGGTCAAGAACTCGCTCCCGTTGGAGATTGATGAGGTGCGCCATGATGAGAGGGGACGTTACACTGTTCTGGTGGGACGAATGGAGGGTAGAGTGTTTATCTTTATATCAGTGTACGTCCCGCCTGGGTTACAAGCCACTACATTTGCGGACCTGGGGCGCCTCCTTCTGGACCTTCCGGGTGGCCTGTTGGTGGTTGGAGGGGACTTTAACGCGGTTGCCTCTGGGTCTATGGATCGCCATCCCCCTAGGGACCTCCCCCGGGCACAGGCGTGGCTGCCCGGCCTTTTAGACACGCTGGGCCTGGTGGATTGCTGGCGCTTAAAGCATCCCGTATTGCAACAGTACACCTTCCACTCGGGGGCCCATGGTAGCCTCTCGCGGCTTGATTACATCCTTGTCCCGGCGGCCCAGGCAGGGAGGGTGGGGGAGGTGCGCCATTTGGCACGGGGTATCTCAGACCACTCCCCATTGTTGTTGCATTTCGATGTCTTCCCGAGGGGGGATGGCAGGGTGGCCCCGATCAATGCATGGTATTTGCGCGACCCCACCATTCGTGCCGACTTGATCAAATCCTTACAGCACTATTTCGATGAGAATGTGGGGTCGGTCCCGTCTGCCATCTCCCTGTGGGAGGCTTTCAAGGTGGTTCTTAGAGGGGAGGCCCTCTCCTTTATTTCCAATGCCCGGCGGCGCGAGCGGGAGGAGGTGACCCGGGTTGAGGCCGAGATTGCAGAACTGGAGGGTGACCTGGGGAGCGGGGTAACAGACGCCAAGTTGCATGTTTTGCACTTAAAGCAGGCGGCCTATCGGGCCCTCGTCACGGAGGCGGCCAGGGGCCTCAGTAGAGAGCAGCAGGGGCGATTGTATGATGTGGGTGACAAGGCTGGCAAATTGATTGCGTGGTTGGACAAGAGGGAAAGAGCGAGCCGCGTGGTGCCTTTGATTGAGAGCGTGGATGGTGTGTGCGTCACTGAGCCGGAAGCCATTGTCTCCTGCTTCGCGGATTATTTCCGCGAAGTCTACTCCCCGGTTTCTCCCGGCTCGGAGGAAGATTCCCATGCCTTGCTTCGGGACATCGCACTGCCCTCCCTTACGGTGGAGGACAGGGATTCGCTGGATGCCCCGCCCACCTCGGACGAAATTGCCTCGGCTATTCGCTCGGTTGCATCCGGCAAGGCCATGGGCCCCAATGGTATTCCCATTGAGCTATACAAGCTACGCCCGGATGTGTTGGCGCCCCACCTGCGCGCGATGTTCCTTGCGGCCCACTCGCAGGGCTCCCTCCCGCCGGACCAGCGTCTGGCTACAATTGTGGTGATCCATAAGGAGGGGAAGCCCCGTGAGCGGGTCACATCCTATAGGCCGATTTCGCTTCTGAACGCGGAGCCCAAAATCCTCGCCAAGGTGTTGGCCAACCGGTTGGTTGGCGTGGTGGGCGATTTGGTCCACCAAGACCAATCGGGCTTTATACCACACCGCAACACGGCGCTTAATCTGCGGCGCTTACACGGGGTGCTCGCGCGTGTCCCATTTGTGCGGGAGCCGGCCATCTTGGCGTCCTTGGACGCCACCATGGCGTTTGATACGCTCGAATGGCCATATATTTGGGCGATGCTGGCGAAGTTTGGGTTCGGCCCGGGTTTTGTCAGCTGGGTCAAATTGCTATATTCGGGCCCGTTGGCGCAGGTGGTGGTGAATGGGCGAGTATCTGCCCCATTCGCGCTGGGGCGGGGCACGCGACAGGGTTGTCCCCTGTCGCCTCTCCTGTTCGCCCTGGCCATGGAGCCCCTGGCGGAGTGGTTGCGGTGGCACCCTTCTATCCGTGGTCTCCGCTGGACCCCCGAGCATGAGGACCGCGTGTCCCTCTATGCTGACGATATCCTTTTGTATCTCGCCTCCCCGCGCAAGTCACTGATCGTCCTGGTTGATGTTTTGCGCTCCTTCGGTCGCAACTCAGGCCTGGTCATCAACTGGGCGAAATCCTGTGTCTATGTGCTCTCCGGGGAGGCCCCGGTCTTGCCACGGGACTGTCCGATCCAGATTGCCTCCCAGGGTTTCCGGTACCTGGGTATATATATCACTCTTGACCCGGAGGCCCGCTATGAGCGGAACTTGCTGCCCCCCCTCCAGCGTCTGAGGGAGGACGTGGTGCGCTGGCGGCGTCTGCTGCTCTCGCCGCTCGGCCGAGCGGCCTTATTTAAAATGATGTCCCTGCCGCGCTTTCTCTACGCCCTCCAGAATACCATGGACCTGGTCCCGGCACGCTACTTTCGCGAGGTGGAGGGCCTCCAGCGGCGCCTGTTCTGGGACGGGAGGCCGCGTATTGCTCTGGCTAAATTGACGCTCCCGTGGTACGATGGAGGGGTCGCCCTCCCGGACATCAAACGGTACTACTGGGCCTCCCAACTAGCTGCAATTAATCATGGCCTTTACGGGCCCGCCTTGAACCCGGCATTTGAGATGGACAGGACGCTTCTGCCCGGTGGCGATTATAATCGAGCGCTCTACTCTGGCGCGCCCGACTCCCGTTTGACGGGACCGACGCGTGTCATGGTGCGTGTCTGGCACGCGGCTAATGCAGCTATGGGGTGGAAGGACCGTTTGACCCGAGCGTCTCCGCTGTATGCATCTGAGAGGTTGGGCTCCCTGTGGACGTCGAAGGGCTTCGAGAAGTGGGACACGATCGGAATCAGCACGGTGGGAGATCTCTGGACGAGGGGGGGATTCAAAACTTTTGAGACGCTGCAGGCGGAGTTTCAGCTGCAGGGCAGTGAGTACTTTCGGTACCTACAGGTCCGCCATGCGCTGGGCTCCGTCTTTCCGGATGTTGCATCCATTCCGGAGTCTTCCCCCCTGGAGGACAGAGTGCTAGATGGCCATGTCCCGGACAGCACGATCTCCCTCATATACAAAAAATTGATTAACGATAGATCGTGTCTGCTGACTAGTCTCCGCGAGGCTTGGGTTGCCGACGGGCTGGAGCTGGACGACGAGGATTGGATCTCCGCGGTGGCCTCTCCGAAAGAGGTGGCCATCCCGGCTCGCCTTCGTTTCGTCCAGCTCAAGAGATCCTTCACCGGGTCTACGTGACGGGGCCAAGGCTTTTACGTATGGGTTTTGCCGGTGATGGAATGTGTAAGCGTGGCTGTGGTGCGTTGGCGACTTTCATGCATATACTGTGGGAGTGCCCGAAGGTGGAGCGATTCTGGCGTGGTGTGCATGAGGTTCAACGAATGGTTACGCGTGTCGCGCTGCTGCCTGAAGCGAGGAGATGCTTGCTGAATGTCTGGGAACCAAATGACTACTCGGTCCCGCAGGCGCGGTGGGTGACTCTGGGATACATGATAGCCAAGCGTGATATTGCCCAATTGTGGGGATCCCAGAGGCCCCCTGCGGTGTCGGCCTGGAAAGAGCACATGGATTGGTGTATGTTTCGTGAAAAGGTGGTGTATGTGGCGAGGGGTAAGCCTGGGGCGTGGATGAAACTCTGGGGCCCCTGGAACGCCTACCGCGGGGGTATTTGTGAGCCGCCGCTGCTACCGGCGGCCTCGCCGGCTCCGTCTCCCTAGATGGCGCCCCTCCCTTGGCCGCGGGCGCGCGGTCCCCCAGTCCCTGATCTACTCCCGTCCCCCTCTTCAGAATTTTGCTGCTGGTTTGGATCCCCCACTTATGGAGCACGTGTTGTCACTTTGGATCGAGGGTTGCCTTGCGGTTGTGGTTTGTTTACGTTGTTTTGCGTTAAGAAAATGGAACCGTACTGTGGGCATGGAGCTGTGAGGCCTGCACCATTGATCACTCCTGTCTTTCTACTGTGCACCGCTGAGAAAGCTTTTTGCTGTATGTATGTAATATGCTTTTGATGCTCTAGCGGCCGGCCGTGTGGTTGTAGGCCCATACCTGTAACTTCTATAAACTGCAATAAACGGTTTCAAAAAAAAAAAAAAAAAAAAAAAAAAACGATGACCCGTGACCTGTCGAACTTTCTCCAGATGGTCAGAAATGGTAATTTTCTACTGTTTAATTTGTTGACTGTAAATGACTGTTGCATGTGAATTATCACTTTTGGAACTAAAATAAGTGTGTTTAGAGTCATTTTAATGCCTGAAAATGGTCGAAATAGAAGCTTCTGAGTAGGAGAAAAAGTCTGTAAAAATGGCAATTTTGGTGACATTGAGGCTTTAAAAAGTAGTTATTCAACATGAGGCACAATCCAAATGACATTTTGAATACATTTTTCTACAGTCTAAAAAATCAATTTCTGATGAAAAACGATGACCCGTGACCTGTCAGACTTTCTCCAGATGGTCAGAAATGGTAATTTTTTTATATTTAATTTTTGGACTGTAAATGACTTTTGCATGTGAATTATCTCTTTTGGAACTAAAATAAGTGTGTTTAGAGTCATTTTAATGCCTGAAATTGGTCGAAATAGAAGCTTCTGAGTAGGAGAAAAAGTCTGTAAAAATGGCAATTTCGGTTACATTGAGGCTTTAAAAAGTAGTTATTCAACATGAGGCACAATCCAAATGACATTTTGAATCAATTTATCTACAGTCTAAAAAATCTATTTCTGATTAAAAACGATGACCCGTGACCTGTCAAACTTTCTCCAGGTGGTCAGAAATGGTAATTGTTTTATATTTAATTTTTGGACTGTAAATGACTTTTGCATGTGAATTATCTCTTTTGGAACTAAAATAAGTGTGTTTAGAGTCATTTTAATGCCTGAAATTGGTCGAAATAGAAGCTTCTGAGAAGGAGAAAAAGTCTGTAAAATGGCAATTTTGGTGACATTGAGGCTTTAAAAAGTAGTTATTCAACATGAGGCACAATCCAAATGACATTTTGAATCAATTTATCTACAGTCCAAAAAATCTATTTCTGATTAAAAACGATGACCCGTGACCTGTCGAACTTTCTCCAGATGGTCTGAAATGGTAATTTTTTTATGTTTAATTTTTTGACTGTAAATTACTATTGCATGTGAATTATCACTTTTGGAACTAAAATAAGTGTGTTTAGAGTCATTTTAATGCCTGAAATTGGTCGAAATACAAGCTTCTGAGAAGGAGAAAAAGTATGTATAAATGGCAATTTTGGGTCACATTGAGGCTTTAAAAAGTGGTTATTTAACATGAAGCACAATCCAAATGACATTTTGAATAAATTTTTCTATAGTCCAAAAAATCAATTTCTGATGAAAAACGATGACCCGTGACCTGTCGAACTTTCTCCAGATAGTCAGAAAAGATCATTTTCTACTGTTTAATTTGTTGACTGTAAATGACTATTGCATGTGAATTATGTCTTTTGGAACTAAAATAAGTGTGTTTAGAGTCATTTTAATGCCTGAAATTGGTCGAAACAGAAGCTACTGAGTGTTAGAAAAAGTCTGTAAAAATGGCAATTTTGGTGACATTGAGGCTTTAAAAAGTAGTTATTCAACATGAGGCACAATCCAAATGACATTTTGAATCAATTCATCTACAGTCCAAAAAATCTATTTCTGATGAAAAACGATGACCCGTGACCTGTCGAACTTTCTCCAGATAGTCAGAAAAGGTAATTTTCTACTGTTTAATTTGTTGACTGTAAATGACTATTGCATGTGAATTATCACTTTTGGAACTGAAATAAGTGTGTTTAGAGTCATATTAATGCCTGAAATTGGTCGAAATAGAAGCTACTGAGTAGGAGAAAAAGTCTGTAAAAATGGCAATTTTGGTGACATTGAGGCTTTAAAAAGTAGTTATTCAACATGAGGCACAATCCAAATGACATTTTGAATAAATTTATCTACAGTCCAAAAAATCTATTTCTGATTAAAAACGATGACCCGTGACCTGTCGAACTTTCTCCAGATGGTCAGAAATGGTAATTTTTTAATGTTTAATTTTTTGACTGTAAATGACTATTGCATGTGAATTATCACTTTTGGAACTAAAATAAGTGTGTTTAGAGTCATTTTAATGCCTGAAATTGGTCGAAATACAAGCTTCTGAGAAGGAGAAAAAGTCTGTAAAAATGGCAATTTTGGTGACATTGAGGCTTTAAAAAGAAGTTATTCAACATGAGGCATAATCCAAATGACATTTTGAATCAATTTTTCTACAGTCCAAAAAATCTATTTTCTGATGAAAAGCAATTACCCGTGACCTGTCAAACTTTCTCCAGATGGTCAGAAATGGTAAGTTTTTTATATTTAATTTTTGGACTGTAAATGACTATTGCATGTGAATTATCACTTTTGGAACTAAAATAAGTGTGTTTAGAGTCATTTTATAGCCTGAAATTGGTCGAAATACAAGCTTCTGAGAAGGAGAATAAGTCTGTAAAAATGGCAATTTTGGTGACTTTGAGGCTTTAAAAAGTAGTTATTCAACATGAGGCACAATCCAAATGGCATTTTGAATACATTTTTCTACAGTCCAAAAAATCTATTTCTGATGAAAAACGATGACCCGTGACCTGTCGAACTTTCTCCAGATGGTCTGAAAAGGTAATTTTTTATTGTTTAATTTGTTGACTGTAAATGACTATTGCATGTGAATTATCACTTTTGGAACTAAAATAAGTGTGTTTAGAGTCATTTTAATGCCTGAAATTGGTCGAAATAGAAGCTTCTCAGTAGGAGAAAAAGTCTGTAAAAATGGCAATTTTGGTTACATTGAGGCTTTAAAAAGTAGTTATTCAACATGAGGCACAATCCAAATGACATTTTGAATCAATTTATCTACAGTCCAAAAAATCAATTTCTGATTAAAAACGATGACCCGTGACCTGTCGAACTTTCTCCATATGGTCAGAAATGGTAATTTTTTAATGTTTAATTTTTTTACTGTAAATGACTATTGCATGTGAATTATCACTTTTGGAACTAAAATAAGTGTGTTTAGAGTCATTTTAATGCCTGAAATTGGTCGAAATACAAGCTTCTGAGAAGGAGAAAAAGTCTGTAAAAATGGCAATTTTGGGTCACATTGAGGCTTTAAAAAGTGGTTATTCAACATGAGGCACAATCCAAATGACATTTTGAATACATTTTTCTACAGTCCAAAAAATCAATGTCTGATGAAAAACGATGACCCGTGACCTGTCGAACTTTCTCCAGATAGTCGGAAAAGGTAATTTTCTACTGTTTAATTTGTTGACTGTAAATGACTATTGCATGTGAATTATCACTTTTGGAACTAAAATAAGTGTGTTTAGAGTCATTTTAATGCCTGAAATTGTTCGAAATACAAGCTTCTAAGAAGGAGAAAAAGTCTGTAAAAATGGCAATTTTGGGTCACATTGAGGCTTTAAAAAGTGGTTATTCAACATGAGGCACAATCCAAATGACATTTTGAATACATTTTTCTACAGTCCAAAAAATCAATTTCTGATGAAAAGCGATTACCCGTGACCTGTCGAACTTTCTCCAGATGGTCAGAAATGGTAATTTTTTTATATTTAATTTTTGGACTGTAGATGACAATTGCATGTGAATTATCACTTTTGGAACTAAAATAAGTGTGTTTAGAGTCATTTTAATGCCTGAAAATGGTCGAAATAGAAGCTTCTGAGTAGGAGAAAAAGTCTGTAAAAATGGCAATTTTGGTGACATTGAGGCTTTAAAAAGTAGTTATTCAACATGAGGCACAATCCAAATGACATTTTGAATACATTTTTCTACAGTCTAAAAAATCAATTTCTGATGAAAAACGATGACCCGTGACCTGTCAGACTTTCTCCAGATGGTCAGAAATGGTAATTTTTTTATATTTAATTTTTGGACTGTAAATGACTTTTGCATGTGAATTATCTCTTTTGGAACTAAAATAAGTGTGTTTAGAGTCATTTTAATGCCTGAAATTGGTCGAAATACAAGCTTCTGAGAAGGAGAAAAAGTCTGAAAAATGGCAATTTTGGAGACATTGAGGCTTCAAAAAGTAGTTATTCAACATGAGGCATAATCCAAATGACATTTTGAATCAATTTTTCTACAGTCCAAAAAATCTATTTTCTGATGAAAAGCAATTACCCGTGACCTGTCAAACTTTCTCCAGATGGTCAGAAATGGTAAGTTTTTTTATATTTAATTTTTGGACTGTAAATGACTATTGCATGTGAATTATCACTTTTGGAACTAAAATAAGTGTGTTTAGAGTCATTTTATAGCCTGAAATTGGTCGAAATACAAGCTTCTGAGAAGGAGAATAAGTCTGTAAAAATGGCAATTTTGGTGACTTTGAGGCTTTAAAAAGTAGTTATTCAACATGAGGCACAATCCAAATGGCATTTTGAATACATTTTTCTACAGTCCAAAAAATCTATTTCTGATGAAAAACGATGACCCGTGACCTGTCGAACTTTCTCCAGATGGTCTGAAAAGGTAATTTTTTATTGTTTAATTTGTTGACTGTAAATGACTATTGCATGTGAATTATCACTTTTGGAACTAAAATAAGTGTGTTTAGAGTCATTTTAATGCCTGAAATTGGTCGAAATAGAAGCTTCTCAGTAGGAGAAAAAGTCTGTAAAAATGGCAATTTTGGTGACATTGAGGCTTTAAAAAGTAGTTATTCAACATGAGGCACAATCCAAATGACATTTTGAATCAATTTATCTACAGTCCAAAAAATCAATTTCTGATTAAAAACGATGACCTGTGACCTGTCGAACTTTCTCCAGATAGTCAGAAAAGGTAATTTTCTACTGTTTAATTTGTTGACTGTAAATGACTATTGCATGTGAATTATCACTTTTGGAACTAAAATAAGTGTGTTTAGAGTCATTTTAATGCCTGAAATTGTTCGAAATACAAGCTTCTGAGAAGGAGAAAAAGTCTGTAAAAATGGCAATTTTGGGTCACATTGAGGCTTTAAAAAGTGGTTATTCAACATGAGGCACAATCCAAATGACATTTTGAATACATTTTTCTACAGTCCAAAAAATCAATTTCTGATGAAAAGCGATTACCCGTGACCTGTCGAACTTTCTCCAGATGGTCAGAAATGGTAATTTTTTTATATTTAATTTTTGGACTGTAGATGACTATTGCATGTGAATTATCACTTTTGGAACTAAAATAAGTGTGTTTAGAGTCATTTTAATGCCTGAAAATGGTCGAAATAGAAGCTTCTGAGTAGGAGAAAAAGTCTGTAAAAATGGCAATTTTGGTGACATTGAGGCTTTAAAAAGTAGTTATTCAACATGAGGCACAATCCAAATGACATTTTGAATACATTTTTCTACAGTCTAAAAAATCAATTTCTGATGAAAAACGATGACCCGTGACCTGTCAGACTTTCTCCAGATGGTCAGAAATGGTAATTTTTTTATATTTAATTTTTGGACTGTAAATGACTTTTGCATGTGAATTATCTCTTTTGGAACTAAAATAAGTGTGTTTAGAGTCATTTTAATGCCTGAAATTGGTCGAAATAGAAGCTTCTGAGTAGGAGAAAAAGTCTGTAAAAATGGCAATTTCGGTTACATTGAGGCTTTAAAAAGTAGTTATTCAACATGAGGCACAATCCAAATGACATTTTGAATCAATTTATCTACAGTCCAAAAAATCTATTTCTGATTAAAAACGATGACCCGTGACCTGTCGAACTTTCTCCAGATGGTCAGAAATGGTAATTTTTTAATGTTTAATTTTTTGACTGTAAATGACTATTGCATGTGAATTATCACTTTTGGAACTAAAATAAGTATGTTTAGAGTCATTTTAATGCCTAAAATTGGTCGAAATACAAGCTTCTGAGAAGGAGAAAAAGTCTGAAAAATGGCAATTTTGGAGACATTGAGGCTTCAAAAAGTAGTTATTCAACATGAGGCACAATCCAAATGGCATTTTTAATGAATTTTTATACAGTCCAAATAATCAATTTCTGATGAAAACCGATGACCCGTGACCTGTCGAACTTTCTCCAGATAGTCAGAAAAGGTAATTTTCTACTGTTTAATTTGTTGACTGTAAATGACTATTGCATGTGAATTATCACTTTTGGAACTAAAATAAGTGTGTTTAGAGTCATTTTAATGCCTGAAATTGGTCGAAATATAAGCTCCTGAGTAGGAGAAAAAGTCTGTAAAAATGGCAATTTTGGTGACATTGAGGCTTTAAAAAGGAGTTATTCAACATGAGGCACAATCCAAATGACATTTTGAATCAATTTATCTACAGTCCAAAAAATCAATTTCTGATTAAAAACGATGACCCGTGACCTGTCGAACTTTCTCCAGATGGTCTGAAATGGTAATTTTTTTATGTTTAATTTTTTGACTGTAAATTACTATTGCATGTGAATTCTCACTTTTGGCACTAAAATAAGTGTGTTTAGAGTCATTTTAATGCCTGAAATTGGTCGAAATACAAGCTTCTGAGAAGGAGAAAAAGTCTGAAAAATGGCAATTTTGGAGACATTGAGGCTTCAAAAAGTAGTTATTCAACATGAGGCACAATCCAAAAGGCATTTTGAATAAATTTTTCTACAGTCCAAATAATCAATTTCTGATGAAAAACGATGACCCGTGACCTGTCGAACTTTCTCCAGATAGTCAGAAAAGGTAATTTTCTACTGTTTAATTTGTTGACTGTAAATGACTATTGCATGTAAATGATCACTTTTGGAACTAAAATAAGTGTGTTTAGAGTCATTTTAATGCCTGAAATTGGTCGAAATACAAGCTTCTGAGAAGGAGAAAAAGTCTGTAAAAATTGCAATTTTGGTGACATTGAGGCTTTAAAAAGAAGTTATTCAACATGAGGCATAATCCAAATGACATTTTGAATACATTTTTCTACTGTCCAAAAATCTATTTTCTGATGAAAAGCGATTACCTGTGACCTGTTAAACTTTCTCCAGATAGTCAGAAAAGGTAATTTTCTACTGTTTAATTTGTTGACTGTAAATGACTATTGCATGTAAATGATCACTTTTGGAACTAAAATAAGTGTGTTTAGAGTCATTTTAATGCCTGAAATTGGTCGAAATACAAGCTTCTGAGAAGGAGAAAAAGTCTGTAAAAATTGCAATTTTGGTGACATTGAGGCTTTAAAAAGAAGTTATTCAACATGAGGCATAATCCAAATGACATTTTGAATACATTTTTCTACTGTCCAAAAATCTATTTTCTGATGAAAAGCGATTACCTGTGACCTGTTAAACTTTCTCCAGATGGTCAGAAATGGTAAGTTTTTTTATATTTAATTTTTGGACTGTAAATGACTATTGCATGTGAATTACCACTTTTGGAACTAAAATAAGTGTGTTTAGAGTCATTTTAATGCCTGAAATTGGTTGAAATAGAAGCTTCAGAGTAGGAAAAAAAAGTCTGTAAAAATGGCAATTTTGGAGACATTGAGGCTTCAAAAAGTAGTTATTCATTATGAGGCACAATCCAAATGACATTTTGAATAAATTTTTCTACAGACCAAATAATCAATTTCTGATGAAAAACGATGACCCGTGACCTGTCGAACTTTCTCCAGATGGTCAGAAAAGGTAATTTTTTAATGTTTAATTTTTTGACTGTAAATGACTATTACATGTGAATTCTCACTTTTGGAACTAAAATAAGTGTGTTTAGAGTCATTTTAATGCCTGAAATTGGTCGAAATACAAGCTTCTGAGAAGGAGAAAAAGTCTGTAAAAATGGCAATTTTGGGACACATTGATGCTTTAAAATGTAGTTATTAAACATGAGGCATAATCCAAATGACATTTTGAATCAATTTTTCTACAGTCCAAAAAATCTATTATCTGATGAAAAGCGATTACCCGTGACCTCTCAAACTTTCTCCAGATGGTCAGAAATGGTAAGTTTTTTTATATTTAATTTGTGGACTGTAAATGACTATTGCATGTGAATTATCACTTTTGGAACTAAAATAAATGTGTTTAGAGTAATTTTAATGCCAAAATTGGTCAAAATACAAGCTTCTGAGAAGGAGAAAAAGTCTGGAAAAATGGCAATTTTGGTGACATTGAGGCTTTAAAAAGTAGTTATTCAACATGAGGCATAATCCAAATGACATTTTGAATCAATTTTTCTACAGTCCAAAAAATCGATTTTCTGATGAAAAGCGATTACCCGTGACCTGTTGAACTTTCTCCAGATGGTCAGAAAAGGTAATTTTTTATATTTAATTTTTGGACTGTAAATGACTATTGCATGTGAATTATCACTTTTGGAACTAAAATAAGTGTGTTTAGAGTCATTTTAATGCCTGAAAATGGTTGAAATAGAAACTTCTGAGTAGGAGAAAAGGTCTGTAAAAATGGCAATTTTGGTGACATTGAGGCTTCAAAAAGTAGTTATTCAACATGAGGCACAATCCAAATGACATTTTGAATACATTTTTCTACAGTCCCAAAAATCTATTTTCTGATGAAAAGCGATTACCCGTGACCTGTTGAACTTTCTCCAGATGGTCAGAAAAGGTAATTTTTTATATTTAATTTGTTGACTGTAAATGACTATTGCATGTGAATTATCACTTTTGGAACTAAAATAAGTGTGTTTAGAGTCATTTTAAAGCCAGAAATTGGTCGAAATAGAAGCTACTGAGTAGGAGAAAAAGTCTGTAAAAATGGCAATTTTGGTGACATTGAGGCTTTAAAAAGTAGTTATTCAACATGAGGCACAATCCAAATGACATTTTGAATCAATTTATCTATAGTCCGAAAAAACAATTTTCTAATTAAAAACGATGAACCGTGACCTGTCGAACTTTCTCCAGATGGTCAGAAAAGGCATTTTTTTAATGATTAATATTTTGACTGTAAATGACTATTGCATGTGAATTATTACTTTTGGAACTAAAATAAGTGTGTTTAGAATCATTTTAATGCCTGGAAATGGTCGAAATAGAAGCTTCTGAGTAGGAGAAAATGTCTGTAAAAATGGCAATTTTGGTGACTTTGAGGCTTTAAAAAGTAGTTATTCAACATGAGGCACAATCCAAATGACATTTTGAATCAATTTATCTACAGTCCAAAAAATCAATTTCTGATGAAAAACGATGACCCGTGACCTGTCGAACTTTCTCCAGATGGTCAGAAATGGTAATTTTTTTATATTTAATTTTTGGACTGTAGATGACTATTGCATGTGAATTATCACTTTTGGAACTAAAATAAGTGTGTTTAGAGTCATTTTAATGCCTGAAATTGGTCGAAATAGAAGCTTCTGAGTAGGAAAAAAAGCCTGTAAAAATGGCAATTTTGGTGACATTGAGGCTTTAAAAAGTAGTTATTCAACATGAGGCACAATCCAAATGACATTTTGAATCAATTTATCTACAGTCCAAAAAATCTATTTCTGATTAAAAACGATGACCCGTGACCTGTCAAACTTTCTCCAGATGGTCAGAAATGGTAATTTTTTAATGTTTAATTTTTGGACTGTAAATGACTATTGCATGTGAATTATCACTTTTGGAACTAAAATAAGTGTGTTTAGAGTCATTTTAATGCCTGAAATTGGTTGAAATAGAAGCTTCAGAGTAGGAAAAAAAAGTCTGTAAAAATGGCAATTTTGGAGACATTGAGGCTTTAAAAAGTACTTATTCAACATGAGGCACAATCCAAATGATATTTTGAATACATTTTTCTACAGTCCAAAAAATCAATTTCTGATGAAAAACGGTGACCCGTGACCTGTCGAACTTTCTCCAGATGGTCAGAAAAGGTAATTTTTTATATTTAATTTTTGGACTGTAAATGACTATTGCATGTGAATTATCACTTTTGGAACTAAAATAAGTGTGTTTAGAGTCATTTTAATGCCTGAAAATGGTCGAAATAGAAGCTTCTGAGTAGGAGAAAAGGTCTGTAAAAATGGCAATTTTGGTGACATTGAGGCTTCAAAAAGTAGTTATTCAACATGAGGCACAATCCAAATGACATTTTGAATCAATTTATCTATAGTCCAAAAAAACAATTTTCTAATTAAAAACGATGACCCGTGACATGTCGAACTTTCTCCAGATGGTCAGAAAAGGTAATTTTTTAATGATTAATTTTTTGACTGTAAATTACTATTGCATGTGAATTATTACTTTTGGAACTAAAATAAGTGTGTTTAGAGTCATTTTAATGCCTGAAATTGGTTGAAATAGAAGCTTCTGAGTAGGAGGAAAAGTCTGTAAAAATGGCAATTTTGGGTCACATTGAGTCTTTAAAAAGTGGTTATTCAACATGAGGCATAATCCAAATGACATTTTGAAGCAATTTTTCTACAGTCCAAAAAAGCGATTTTTTTATTAAAAACGATGACCCGTGACCTGTTGAACTTTCTCCAGATGGTCAGAAATGGTAATTTTTTAATGTTTAATTTTTTGACTGTAAATGACTATTGCATGTGAATTCTCACTTTTGGAACTAAAATAAGTGTGTTTAGAGTCATTTTAATGCCTGAAATTGGTCGAAATACAAGCTTCTGAGAAGGAGAAAAGGTCTGTAAAATGGCAATTTTGGTGACATTGAGGCTTTAAAAAGTAGTTATTCAACATGAGGCACAATCCAAATGACATTTTGAATACATTTTTCTACAGTCCAAAAAATCAATTTCTGATGAAAAACGATGACCCGTGACCTGTCGAACTTCCTCCAGATAGTCAGAAAAGGTAATTTTCTACTGTTTAATTTGTTGACTGTAAATGACTATTGCATGTGAATTATCACTTTTGGAACTAAAATAAGTGTGTTTAGAGTAATTTTAATGCCTGACATTGATCGAAATAGAAGCTACTGAGTAGGAGAAAAAGTCTGTAAAAATGGCAATTTTGGTGACATTGAGGCTTTAAAAAGTAGTTATTCAACATGAGGCACAATCCAAATGACATTTTGAATCAATTTATCTATAGTCCAAAAAAACAATTTTCTAATTAAAAACGATGACCCGTGACATGTCGAACTTTCTCCAGATGGTCAGAAAAGGTAATGTTTTAATGATTAATTTTTTGACTGTAAATTACTATTGCATGTGAATTATTACTTTTGGAACTAAAATAAGTGTGTTTAGAGTCATTTTAATGCCTGAAATTGGTTGAAATAGAAGCTTCTGAGTAGGAGGAAAAGTCTGTAAAAATGGCAATTTTGGGTCACATTGAGTCTTTAAAAAGTGGTTATTCAACATGAGGCATAATCCAAATGACATTTTGAAGCAATTTTTCTACAGTCCAAAAAAGCGATTTTCCGATGAAAAGCGATTACCCGTGACCTGTCGAACTTTCTCCAGATGGTCAGAAATGGTAAGTTTTTTTATATTTAATTTGTGGACTGTAAATGACTATTGCATGTGAATTATTACTTTTGGAACTAAAATAAGTCTGTTTAGAGTCATTTTAATGCCTGAAATTGGTCGAAATACAAGCTTCTGAGAAGGAGAAAAAGTCTGTAAAAATGGCAATTTTGGTGACATTGAGGCTTTAAAAAGTAGTTATTCAACATGAGGCATAATCCAAATGACATTTTGAATAAATTTTTCTACAGTCCAAAAAATCTATTTTCTGATGAAAAGCAATTACCCGTGACCTGTCAAACTTTCTCCAGATGGTCAGAAATGGTAATTTTTTTTATATTTAATTTTAGACTGTACATGACTATTGCATGTGAATTCTCACTTTTGGAACTAAAATAAGCGTGTTTAGAGGTATTTTAATGCCTGAAAATGGTCGAAATAGAAGCTTCTGAGAAGGAGAAAAGGTCTGTAAAATGGCAATTTTGGTGACATTGAGGCTTTAAAAAGTAGTTATTCAACATGAGGCACAATCCAAATGACATTTTGAATACATTTTTCTACAGTCCAAAAAATCAATTTCTGATGAAAAACGATGACCCGTGACCTGTCGAACTTCCTCCAGATAGTCAGAAAAGGTAATTTTCTACTGTTTAATTTGTTGACTGTAAATGACTATTGCATGTGAATTATCACTTTTGGAACTAAAATAAGTGTGTTTAGAGTCATTTTAATGCCTGACATTGATCGAAATAGAAGCTACTGAGTAGGAGAAAAAGTCTGTAAAAATTGCAATTTTGGTGACATTGAGGCTTTAAAAAGTAGTTATTCAACATGAGGCACAATCCAAATGACATTTTGAATTAATTTATCTATAGTCCAAAAAAACAATTTTCTAATTAAAAACGATGACCCGTGACCTGTCGAACTTTCTCCAGATGGTCAGAAAAGGTAATTTTTTAATGATTAATTTTTTGACTGTAAATGACTATTGCATGTGAATTATTACTTTTGGAACTAAAATAAGTGTGTTTAGAGTCATTTTAATGCCTGAAATTGGTTGAAATAGAAGCTTCTGAGTAGGAGGAAAAGTCTGTAAAAATGGCAATTTTGGGTCACATTGAGTCTTTAAAAAGTGGTTATTCAACATGAGGCATAATCCAAATGACATTTTGAAGCAATTTTTCTACAGTCCAAAAAAGCGATTTTCCGATGAAAAGCGATTACCCGTGACCTGTCGAACTTTCTCCAGATGGTCAGAAATGGTAATTTTTTTATATTTAATTTTTGGACTGTAAATGACTATTGCATGTGAATTATCACTTTTGGAACTAAAATAAGTGTGTTTAGAGTCATTTTAATGCCTGAAATTGGTTGAAATAGAAGCTTCTGAGTAGGAGGAAAAGTCTGTAAAAATGGCAATTTTGGAGACATTGAGGCTTCAAAAAGTAGTTATTCAACATTAGGCACAATCCAAATGACATTTTGAATACATTTTTCTACAGTCCAAATAATCAATTTCTGATGAAAAACGATGACCCATGACCTGTCGAACTTTCTCCAGATGGTCAGAAAAGGTAATTTTTTAATGATTAATTTTTTGACTGTAAATGACTATTGCATGTGAATTATGACTTTTGGAACTAAAATAAGTGTGTTTAGAGTCATTTTAATGCCTGAAATTGGTTGAAGTAGAAGCTTCAGAGTAGGAGAAAAAGTCTGTAAAAATGGCAATTTTGGAGACATTGAGGCTTCAAAAAGTAGTTATTCAACATGAGGCACAATCCAAATGACATTTTGAATAAATTTATCTACAGGCCAAAAAAGCGATTTTCCGATGAAAAGCGATTACCCGTGACCTGTCGAACTTTCTCCAGATGGTCAGAAATGGTAATTTTTTTATATTTAATTTTTGGACTGTAAATGACTATTGCATGTGAATTATCACTTTTGGAACTAAAATAAGTGTGTTTAGAGTCATTTTAATGCCTGAAATTGGTTGAAATAGAAGCTTCTGAGTAGGAGAAAAAGTCTGTAAAAATGGCAATTTTGGAGACATTGAGGCTTCAAAAAGTAGTTATTCAACATGAGGCACAATCCAAATGACATTTTGAATAAATTTTTCTAGAGTCCAAATAATCAATTTTTGATGAAAAACGATGACCCGTTACCTGTCGAACTTTCTCCAGATGGTCAGAAAAGGTAATTTTTTAATGATTACTTTTTTGACTGTAAATGACTATTGCATGTGAATTATTACTTTTGGAACTAAAATAAGTGTGTTTAGAGTCATTTTAATGCCTGAAATTGGTTGAAGTAGAAGCTTCAGAGTAGGAGAAGAAGTCTGTAAAAATGGCAATTTTGGTGACATTGAGGCTTTTAAATGTAGTTATTCAACATGAGGCATAATCCAAATGACATTTTGAATAAATTTTTCTACAGTCCAAAAAATCTATTTTTTGATGAAAAGCAATTACCCGTGACCTGTCAAACTTTCTCCAGATGGTCAGAAATGGTAAGTTTTTTTATATTGAATTTTTGGACTGTAAATGACTATTGCATGTGAATTATTACTTTTGGAACTAAAATAAGTGTGTTTAGAGTCATTTTAATGCCTGAAATTGGTCGAAATACAAGCTTCTGAGAAGGAGAAAAAGTCTGTAAAAATGGCAATTTTGGTGCCATTGAGGCTTTAAAAAGTAGTTATTCAACATGAGGCATAATCCAAATGACATTTTGAATACATTTTTCTACAGTCCCAAAAATCTATTTTCTGATGAAAAGCAATTACCCGTGACCTGTCAAACTTTCTCCAGATGGTCAGAAATGGTAAGTTTTTTTATATTTAATTTTTAGACTGTCCATGACTATTGCATGTGAATTCTCACTTTTGGAACTAAAATAAGTGTGTTTAGAGTCATTTTAATGCCTGAAATTGGTCGAAATAGAAGCTTCTGAGTAGGAGAAAAAGTCTGTAAAAATGGCAATTTTGGGTCACATTGAGTCTTTAAAACGTGGTTATTCAACATGAGGCATAATCCAAATGACATTTTGAATCAATTTTTCTACAGTCCAAAAAATCGATTTTCCGATGAAAAGCGATTACACGTGACCTGTCGAACTTTCTCCAGATGGTCAGAAATGGTAATTTTCTACTGTTTAATTTGTTGACTGTAAATGACTATTGCATGTGAATTATCACTTTTGGAACTAAAATAAGTGTGTTTAGAGTCATTTTAATGCCTGAAATTGGTTGAAATAGAAGCTTCTGAGTAGGAGGAAAAGTCTGTAAAAATGGCAATTTTGGAGACATTGAGGCTTCAAAAAGTAGTTATTCAACATGAGGCACAATCCAAATGACATTTTGAATACATTTTTCTACAGTCCAAAAAATCAATTTCTGATGAAAAACGATGACCCCGTGACCTGTCGAACTTTCTCCAGATAGTCAGAAAAGGTAATTTTCTACTGTTTAATTTGTTGACTGTAAATGACTATTGCATGTGAATTATTATTTTTGGAACTAAAATAAGTGTGTTTAGAGTCATTTTAATGCCTGAAATTGGTTGAAATAGAAGCTTCTCAGTAGGAGGAAAAGTCTGTAAAAATGGCAATTTTGGAGACATTGAGGCTTCAAAAAGTAGTTATTCAACATTAGGCACAATCCAAATGACATTTTGAATAAATTTTTCAACAGTCCAAATAAGCAATTTCTGATGAAAAACGATGACCCGTGACCTGTCGAACTTTCTCCAGATGGTCAGAAAAGGTAATTTTTTAATGATTAATTTTTTGACTGTAAATGACTATTGCATGTGAATTATTACTTTTGGAACTAAAATAAGTGTGTTTAGAGTCCTTTTAATGCCTGAAATTGGTTGAAGTAGAAGCTTCAGAGTAGGAGAAAAAGTCTGTAAAAATGGCAATTTTGGAGACATTGAGGCTTCAAAAAGTAGTTATTCAACATGAGGCACAATCCAAATGACATTTTGAATACATTTATCTACAGGCCAAAAAATCAATTTCTGATTAAAAACGATGACCCCTGACCTGTTGAACTTTCTCCAGATGGTCAGAAATGGTAATTTTTTAATGTTTAATTTTTTGACTGTAAATGACTATTGCATGTGAATTCTCACTTTTGGAACTAAAATAAGTGTGTTTAGAGTCATTTTAATGCCTGAAATTGGTCGAAATACAAGCTTCTGAGAAGGAGAAAAAGTCTGTAAAAATGGCAATTTTGGGTCACATTGAGTCTTTAAAAAGTGGTTATTCAACATGAGGCATAATCCAAATGACATTTTGAAGCAATTTTTCTACAGTCCAAAAAAGCGATTTTCCGATGAAAAGCGATTACCCGTGACCTGTCGAACTTTCTCCAGATGGTCAGAAATGGTAATTTTTTTATATTTAATTTTTGGACTGTAAATGACTATTGCATGTGAATTATCACTTTTGGAACTAAAATAAGTGTGTTTAGAGTCATTTTAATGCCTGAAATTGGTTGAAATAGAAGCTTCTGAGTAGGAGAAAAAGTCTGTAAAAATGGCAATTTTGGAGACATTGAAGCTTCAAAAAGTAGTTATTCAACATGAGGCACAATCCAAATGACATTTTGAATAAATTTTTCTACAGTCCAAATAATCAATTTCTGATGAAAAATGATGACCCGTTACCTGTCGAACTTTCTCCAGATGGTCAGAAAAGGTAATTTTTTAATGATTAATTTTTTGACTGTAAATGACTATTGCATGTGAATTCTCACTTTTGGAACTAAAATAAGTGTGTTTAGAGTCATTTTAATGCCTGAAATTGGTCGAAATACAAGCTTCTGAGAAGGAGAAAAAGTCAGTAAAAATGGCAATTTTGGGTCACATTGAGTCTTTAAAAAGTGGTTATTCAACATGAGGCATAATCCAAATGACATTTTGAAGCAATTTTTCTACAGTCCAAAAAAGCGATTTTCCGATGAAAAGCGATTACCCGTGACCTGTCGAACTTTCTCCAGATGGTCAGAAATGGTAAGTTTTTTTATATTTAATTTGTGGACTGTAAATGACTATTGCATGTGAATTATTACTTTTGGAACTAAAATAAGTGTGTTTAGAGTCATTTTAATGCCTGAAATTGGTCGAAATACAAGCTTCTGAGAAGGAGAAAAAGTCTGTAAAAATGGCAATTTTGGTGACATTGAGGCTTTAAAAAGTAGTTATTCAACATGAGGCATAATCCAAATGACATTTTGAATACATTTTTCTACAGTCCAAAAAATCTATTTTCTGATGAAAAGCAATTACCCGTGACCTGTCAAACTTTCTCCAGATAGTCAGAAATGGTAAGTTTTTTTATATTTAATTTTTAGACTGTACATGACTATTGCATGTGAATTCTCACTTTTGGAACTAAAATAAGTGTGTTTAGAGGTATTTTAATGCCTGAAAATGGTCGAAATAGAAGCTTCTGAGAAGGAGAAAAAGTCTGTAAAAATGGCAATTTTGGTGACATTGAGGCTTTAAAAAGTAGTTATTCAACATGAGGCACAATCCAAATGACATTTTGAATTAATTTATCTATAGTCCAAAAAAACTATTTTCTAATTAAAAACGATGACCCGTGACCTGTCGAACTTTCTCCAGATGGTCAGAAAAGGTAATTTTTTAATGATTAATTTTTTGACTGTAAATGACTATTGCATGTGAATTATTACTTTTGGAACTAAAATAAGTGTGTTTAGAGTCATTTTAATGCCTGAAATTGGTTGAAATAGAAGCTTCTGAGTAGGAGGAAAAGTCTGTAAAAATGGCAATTTTGGGTCACATTGAGTCTTTAAAAAGTGGTTATTCAACATGAGGCATAATCCAAATGACATTTTGAAGCAATTTTTCTACAGTCCAAAAAAGCGATTTTCCGATGAAAAGCGATTACCCGTGACCTGTCGAACTTTCTCCAGATGGTCAGAAATGGTAATTTTTTTATATTTAATTTTTGGACTGTAAATGACTATTGCATGTGAATTATCACTTTTGGAACTAAAATAAGTGTGTTTAGAGTCATTTTAATGCCTGAAATTGGTTGAAATAGAAGCTTCTGAGTAGGAGGAAAAGTCTGTAAAAATGGCAATTTTGGAGACATTGAGGCTTCAAAAAGTAGTTATTCAACATTAGGCACAATCCAAATGACATTTTGAATACATTTTTCTACAGTCCAAATAATCAATTTCTGATGAAAAACGATGACCCATGACCTGTCGAACTTTCTCCAGATGGTCAGAAAAGGTAATTTTTTAATGATTAATTTTTTGACTGTAAATGACTATTGCATGTGAATTATGACTTTTGGAACTAAAATAAGTGTGTTTAGAGTCATTTTAATGCCTGAAATTGGTTGAAGTAGAAGCTTCAGAGTAGGAGAAAAAGTCTGTAAAAATGGCAATTTTGGAGACATTGAGGCTTCAAAAAGTAGTTATTCAACATGAGGCACAATCCAAATGACATTTTGAATAAATTTATCTACAGGCCAAAAAAGCGATTTTCCGATGAAAAGCGATTACCCGTGACCTGTCGAACTTTCTCCAGATGGTCAGAAATGGTAATTTTTTTATATTTAATTTTTGGACTGTAAATGACTATTGCATGTGAATTATCACTTTTGGAACTAAAATAAGTGTGTTTAGAGTCATTTTAATGCCTGAAATTGGTTGAAATAGAAGCTTCTGAGTAGGAGAAAAAGTCTGTAAAAATGGCAATTTTGGAGACATTGAGGCTTCAAAAAGTAGTTATTCAACATGAGGCACAATCCAAATGACATTTTGAATAAATTTTTCTAGAGTCCAAATAATCAATTTTTGATGAAAAACGATGACCCGTTACCTGTCGAACTTTCTCCAGATGGTCAGAAAAGGTAATTTTTTAATGATTACTTTTTTGACTGTAAATGACTATTGCATGTGAATTATTACTTTTGGAACTAAAATAAGTGTGTTTAGAGTCATTTTAATGCCTGAAATTGGTTGAAGTAGAAGCTTCAGAGTAGGAGAAGAAGTCTGTAAAAATGGCAATTTTGGTGACATTGAGGCTTTTAAATGTAGTTATTCAACATGAGGCATAATCCAAATGACATTTTGAATAAATTTTTCTACAGTCCCAAAAATCTATTTTTTGATGAAAAGCAATTACCCGTGACCTGTCAAACTTTCTCCAGATGGTCAGAAATGGTAAGTTTTTTTATATTGAATTTTTGGACTGTAAATGACTATTGCATGTGAATTATTACTTTTGGAACTAAAATAAGTGTGTTTAGAGTCATTTTAATGCCTGAAATTGGTTGAAATACAAGCTTCTGAGAAGGAGAAAAAGTCTGTAAAAATGGCAATTTTGGTGCCATTGAGGCTTTAAAAAGTAGTTATTCAACATGAGGCATAATCCAAATGACATTTTGAATACATTTTTCTACAGTCCAAAAAATCTATTTTCTGATGAAAAGCAATTACCCGTGACCTGTCAAACTTTCTCCAGATGGTCAGAAATGGTAAGTTTTTTTATATTTAATTTTTAGACTGTCCATGACTATTGCATGTGAATTCTCACTTTTGGAACTAAAATAAGTGTGTTTAGAGTCATTTTAATGCCTGAAATTGGTCGAAATACAAGCTTCTGAGAAGGAGAAAAAGTCTGTAAAAATGGCAATTTTGGGTCACATTGAGTCTTTAAAAAGTGGTTATTCAACATGAGGCATAATCCAAATGACATTTTGAATCAATTTTTCTACAGTCCAAAAAATCGATTTTCCGATGAAAAGCGATTACACGTGACCTGTCGAACTTTCTCCAGATGGTCAGAAATGGTAATTTTCTACTGTTTAATTTGTTGACTGTAAATGACTATTGCATGTGAATTATCACTTTTGGAACTAAAATAAGTGTGTTTAGAGTCATTTTAATGCCTGAAATTGGTTGAAATAGAAGCTTCTGAGTAGGAGGAAAAGTCTGTAAAAATGGCAATTTTGGAGACATTGAGGCTTCAAAAAGTAGTTATTCAACATGAGGCACAATCCAAATGACATTTTGAATACATTTTTCTACAGTCCAAAAAATCAATTTCTGATGAAAAACAATGACCCCGTGACCTGTCGAACTTTCTCCAGATAGTCAGAAAAGGTAATTTTCTACTGTTTAATTTGTTGACTGTAAATGACTATTGCATGTGAATTATTATTTTTGGAACTAAAATAAGTGTGTTTAGAGTCATTTTAATGCCTGAAATTGGTTGAAATAGAAGCTTCTCAGTAGGAGGAAAAGTCTGTAAAAATGGCAATTTTGGAGACATTGAGGCTTCAAAAAGTAGTTATTCAACATTAGGCACAATCCAAATGACATTTTGAATAAATTTTTCAACAGTCCAAATAAGCAATTTCTGATGAAAAACGATGACCCGTGACCTGTCGAACTTTCTCCAGATGGTCAGAAAAGGTAATTTTTTAATGATTAATTTTTTGACTGTAAATGACTATTGCATGTGAATTATTACTTTTGGAACTAAAATAAGTGTGTTTAGAGTCATTTTAATGCCTGAAATTGGTCGAAATACAAGCTTCTGAGAAGGAGAAAAAGTCTGTAAAAATGGCAATTTTGGGTCACATTGAGTCTTTAAAAAGTGGTTATTCAACATGAGGCATAATCCAAATGACATTTTGAAGCAATTTTTCTACAGTCCAAAAAAGCGATTTTCCGATGAAAAGCGATTACCCGTGACCTGTCGAACTTTCTCCAGATGGTCAGAAATGGTAAGTTTTTTTATATTTAATTTGTGGACTGTAAATGACTATTGCATGTGAATTATTACTTTTGGAACTAAAATAAGTGTGTTTAGAGTCATTTTAATGCCTGAAATTGGTCGAAATACAAGCTTCTGAGAAGGAGAAAAAGTCAGTAAAAATGGCAATTTTGGGTCACATTGAGTCTTTAAAAAGTGGTTATTCAACATGAGGCATAATCCAAATGACATTTTGAAGCAATTTTTCTACAGTCCAAAAAAGCGATTTTCCGATGAAAAGCGATTACCCGTGACCTGTCGAACTTTCTCCAGATGGTCAGAAATGGTAAGTTTTTTTATATTTAATTTGTGGACTGTAAATGACTATTGCATGTGAATTATTACTTTTGGAACTAAAATAAGTGTGTTTAGAGTCATTTTAATGCCTGAAATTGGTCGAAATACAAGCTTCTGAGAAGGAGAAAAAGTCTGTAAAAATGGCAATTTTGGTGACATTGAGGCTTTAAAAAGTAGTTATTCAACATGAGGCATAATCCAAATGACATTTTGAATACATTTTTCTACAGTCCAAAAAATCTATTTTCTGATGAAAAGCAATTACCCGTGACCTGTCAAACTTTCTCCAGATAGTCAGAAATGGTAAGTTTTTTTATATTTAATTTTTAGACTGTACATGACTATTGCATGTGAATTCTCACTTTTGGAACTAAAATAAGTGTGTTTAGAGGTATTTTAATGCCTGAAAATGGTCGAAATAGAAGCTTCTGAGAAGGAGAAAAAGTCTGTAAAAATGGCAATTTTGGTGACATTGAGGCTTTAAAAAGTAGTTATTCAACATGAGGCACAATCCAAATGACATTTTGAATTAATTTATCTATAGTCCAAAAAAACTATTTTCTAATTAAAAACGATGACCCGTGACCTGTCGAACTTTCTCCAGATGGTCAGAAAAGGTAATTTTTTAATGATTAATTTTTTGACTGTAAATGACTATTGCATGTGAATTATTACTTTTGGAACTAAAATAAGTGTGTTTAGAGTCATTTTAATGCCTGAAATTGGTTGAAATAGAAGCTTCTGAGTAGGAGGAAAAGTCTGTAAAAATGGCAATTTTGGGTCACATTGAGTCTTTAAAAAGTGGTTATTCAACATGAGGCATAATCCAAATGACATTTTGAAGCAATTTTTCTACAGTCCAAAAAAGCGATTTTCCGATGAAAAGCGATTACCCGTGACCTGTCGAACTTTCTCCAGATGGTCAGAAATGGTAATTTTTTTATATTTAATTTTTGGACTGTAAATGACTATTGCATGTGAATTATCACTTTTGGAACTAAAATAAGTGTGTTTAGAGTCATTTTAATGCCTGAAATTGGTTGAAATAGAAGCTTCTGAGTAGGAGGAAAAGTCTGTAAAAATGGCAATTTTGGAGACATTGAGGCTTCAAAAAGTAGTTATTCAACATTAGGCACAATCCAAATGACATTTTGAATACATTTTTCTACAGTCCAAATAATCAATTTCTGATGAAAAACGATGACCCATGACCTGTCGAACTTTCTCCAGATGGTCAGAAAAGGTAATTTTTTAATGATTAATTTTTTGACTGTAAATGACTATTGCATGTGAATTATGACTTTTGGAACTAAAATAAGTGTGTTTAGAGTCATTTTAATGCCTGAAATTGGTTGAAGTAGAAGCTTCAGAGTAGGAGAAAAAGTCTGTAAAAATGGCAATTTTGGAGACATTGAGGCTTCAAAAAGTAGTTATTCAACATGAGGCACAATCCAAATGACATTTTGAATAAATTTATCTACAGGCCAAAAAAGCGATTTTCCGATGAAAAGCGATTACCCGTGACCTGTCGAACTTTCTCCAGATGGTCAGAAATGGTAATTTTTTTATATTTAATTTTTGGACTGTAAATGACTATTGCATGTGAATTATCACTTTTGGAACTAAAATAAGTGTGTTTAGAGTCATTTTAATGCCTGAAATTGGTTGAAATAGAAGCTTCTGAGTAGGAGAAAAAGTCTGTAAAAATGGCAATTTTGGAGACATTGAGGCTTCAAAAAGTAGTTATTCAACATGAGGCACAATCCAAATGACATTTTGAATAAATTTTTCTAGAGTCCAAATAATCAATTTTTGATGAAAAACGATGACCCGTTACCTGTCGAACTTTCTCCAGATGGTCAGAAAAGGTAATTTTTTAATGATTACTTTTTTGACTGTAAATGACTATTGCATGTGAATTATTACTTTTGGAACTAAAATAAGTGTGTTTAGAGTCATTTTAATGCCTGAAATTGGTTGAAGTAGAAGCTTCAGAGTAGGAGAAGAAGTCTGTAAAAATGGCAATTTTGGTGACATTGAGGCTTTTAAATGTAGTTATTCAACATGAGGCATAATCCAAATGACATTTTGAATAAATTTTTCTACAGTCCAAAAAATCTATTTTTTGATGAAAAGCAATTACCCGTGACCTGTCAAACTTTCTCCAGATGGTCAGAAATGGTAAGTTTTTTTATATTGAATTTTTGGACTGTAAATGACTATTGCATGTGAATTATTACTTTTGGAACTAAAATAAGTGTGTTTAGAGTCATTTTAATGCCTGAAATTGGTCGAAATACAAGCTTCTGAGAAGGAGAAAAAGTCTGTAAAAATGGCAATTTTGGTGCCATTGAGGCTTTAAAAAGTAGTTATTCAACATGAGGCATAATCCAAATGACATTTTGAATACATTTTTCTACAGTCCCAAAAATCTATTTTCTGATGAAAAGCAATTACCCGTGACCTGTCAAACTTTCTCCAGATGGTCAGAAATGGTAAGTTTTTTTATATTTAATTTTTAGACTGTCCATGACTATTGCATGTGAATTCTCACTTTTGGAACTAAAATAAGTGTGTTTAGAGTCATTTTAATGCCTGAAATTGGTCGAAATAGAAGCTTCTGAGTAGGAGAAAAAGTCTGTAAAAATGGCAATTTTGGGTCACATTGAGTCTTTAAAACGTGGTTATTCAACATGAGGCATAATCCAAATGACATTTTGAATCAATTTTTCTACAGTCCAAAAAATCGATTTTCCGATGAAAAGCGATTACACGTGACCTGTCGAACTTTCTCCAGATGGTCAGAAATGGTAATTTTCTACTGTTTAATTTGTTGACTGTAAATGACTATTGCATGTGAATTATCACTTTTGGAACTAAAATAAGTGTGTTTAGAGTCATTTTAATGCCTGAAATTGGTTGAAATAGAAGCTTCTGAGTAGGAGGAAAAGTCTGTAAAAATGGCAATTTTGGAGACATTGAGGCTTCAAAAAGTAGTTATTCAACATGAGGCACAATCCAAATGACATTTTGAATACATTTTTCTACAGTCCAAAAAATCAATTTCTGATGAAAAACGATGACCCCGTGACCTGTCGAACTTTCTCCAGATAGTCAGAAAAGGTAATTTTCTACTGTTTAATTTGTTGACTGTAAATGACTATTGCATGTGAATTATTATTTTTGGAACTAAAATAAGTGTGTTTAGAGTCATTTTAATGCCTGAAATTGGTTGAAATAGAAGCTTCTCAGTAGGAGGAAAAGTCTGTAAAAATGGCAATTTTGGAGACATTGAGGCTTCAAAAAGTAGTTATTCAACATTAGGCACAATCCAAATGACATTTTGAATAAATTTTTCAACAGTCCAAATAAGCAATTTCTGATGAAAAACGATGACCCGTGACCTGTCGAACTTTCTCCAGATGGTCAGAAAAGGTAATTTTTTAATGATTAATTTTTTGACTGTAAATGACTATTGCATGTGAATTATTACTTTTGGAACTAAAATAAGTGTGTTTAGAGTCCTTTTAATGCCTGAAATTGGTTGAAGTAGAAGCTTCAGAGTAGGAGAAAAAGTCTGTAAAAATGGCAATTTTGGAGACATTGAGGCTTCAAAAAGTAGTTATTCAACATGAGGCACAATCCAAATGACATTTTGAATACATTTATCTACAGGCCAAAAAATCAATTTCTGATTAAAAACGATGACCCCTGACCTGTTGAACTTTCTCCAGATGGTCAGAAATGGTAATTTTTTAATGTTTAATTTTTTGACTGTAAATGACTATTGCATGTGAATTCTCACTTTTGGAACTAAAATAAGTGTGTTTAGAGTCATTTTAATGCCTGAAATTGGTCGAAATACAAGCTTCTGAGAAGGAGAAAAAGTCTGTAAAAATGGCAATTTTGGGTCACATTGAGTCTTTAAAAAGTGGTTATTCAACATGAGGCATAATCCAAATGACATTTTGAAGCAATTTTTCTACAGTCCAAAAAAGCGATTTTCCGATGAAAAGCGATTACCCGTGACCTGTCGAACTTTCTCCAGATGGTCAGAAATGGTAATTTTTTTATATTTAATTTTTGGACTGTAAATGACTATTGCATGTGAATTATCACTTTTGGAACTAAAATAAGTGTGTTTAGAGTCATTTTAATGCCTGAAATTGGTTGAAATAGAAGCTTCTGAGTAGGAGAAAAAGTCTGTAAAAATGGCAATTTTGGAGACATTGAAGCTTCAAAAAGTAGTTATTCAACATGAGGCACAATCCAAATGACATTTTGAATAAATTTTTCTACAGTCCAAATAATCAATTTCTGATGAAAAATGATGACCCGTTACCTGTCGAACTTTCTCCAGATGGTCAGAAAAGGTAATTTTTTAATGATTAATTTTTTGACTGTAAATGACTATTGCATGTGAATTCTCACTTTTGGAACTAAAATAAGTGTGTTTAGAGTCATTTTAATGCCTGAAATTGGTCGAAATACAAGCTTCTGAGAAGGAGAAAAAGTCAGTAAAAATGGCAATTTTGGGTCACATTGAGTCTTTAAAAAGTGGTTATTCAACATGAGGCATAATCCAAATGACATTTTGAAGCAATTTTTCTACAGTCCAAAAAAGCGATTTTCCGATGAAAAGCGATTACCCGTGACCTGTCGAACTTTCTCCAGATGGTCAGAAATGGTAAGTTTTTTTATATTTAATTTGTGGACTGTAAATGACTATTGCATGTGAATTATTACTTTTGGAACTAAAATAAGTGTGTTTAGAGTCATTTTAATGCCTGAAATTGGTCGAAATACAAGCTTCTGAGAAGGAGAAAAAGTCTGTAAAAATGGCAATTTTGGTGACATTGAGGCTTTAAAAAGTAGTTATTCAACATGAGGCATAATCCAAATGACATTTTGAATACATTTTTCTACAGTCCAAAAAATCTATTTTCTGATGAAAAGCAATTACCCGTGACCTGTCAAACTTTCTCCAGATAGTCAGAAATGGTAAGTTTTTTTATATTTAATTTTTAGACTGTACATGACTATTGCATGTGAATTCTCACTTTTGGAACTAAAATAAGTGTGTTTAGAGGTATTTTAATGCCTGAAAATGGTCGAAATAGAAGCTTCTGAGAAGGAGAAAAAGTCTGTAAAAATGGCAATTTTGGTGACATTGAGGCTTTAAAAAGTAGTTATTCAACATGAGGCACAATCCAAATGACATTTTGAATTAATTTATCTATAGTCCAAAAAAACTATTTTCTAATTAAAAACGATGACCCGTGACCTGTCGAACTTTCTCCAGATGGTCAGAAAAGGTAATTTTTTAATGATTAATTTTTTGACTGTAAATGACTATTGCATGTGAATTATTACTTTTGGAACTAAAATAAGTGTGTTTAGAGTCATTTTAATGCCTGAAATTGGTTGAAATAGAAGCTTCTGAGTAGGAGGAAAAGTCTGTAAAAATGGCAATTTTGGGTCACATTGAGTCTTTAAAAAGTGGTTATTCAACATGAGGCATAATCCAAATGACATTTTGAAGCAATTTTTCTACAGTCCAAAAAAGCGATTTTCCGATGAAAAGCGATTACCCGTGACCTGTCGAACTTTCTCCAGATGGTCAGAAATGGTAATTTTTTTATATTTAATTTTTGGACTGTAAATGACTATTGCATGTGAATTATCACTTTTGGAACTAAAATAAGTGTGTTTAGAGTCATTTTAATGCCTGAAATTGGTTGAAATAGAAGCTTCTGAGTAGGAGGAAAAGTCTGTAAAAATGGCAATTTTGGAGACATTGAGGCTTCAAAAAGTAGTTATTCAACATTAGGCACAATCCAAATGACATTTTGAATACATTTTTCTACAGTCCAAATAATCAATTTCTGATGAAAAACGATGACCCATGACCTGTCGAACTTTCTCCAGATGGTCAGAAAAGGTAATTTTTTAATGATTAATTTTTTGACTGTAAATGACTATTGCATGTGAATTATGACTTTTGGAACTAAAATAAGTGTGTTTAGAGTCATTTTAATGCCTGAAATTGGTTGAAGTAGAAGCTTCAGAGTAGGAGAAAAAGTCTGTAAAAATGGCAATTTTGGAGACATTGAGGCTTCAAAAAGTAGTTATTCAACATGAGGCACAATCCAAATGACATTTTGAATAAATTTATCTACAGGCCAAAAAAGCGATTTTCCGATGAAAAGCGATTACCCGTGACCTGTCGAACTTTCTCCAGATGGTCAGAAATGGTAATTTTTTTATATTTAATTTTTGGACTGTAAATGACTATTGCATGTGAATTATCACTTTTGGAACTAAAATAAGTGTGTTTAGAGTCATTTTAATGCCTGAAATTGGTTGAAATAGAAGCTTCTGAGTAGGAGAAAAAGTCTGTAAAAATGGCAATTTTGGAGACATTGAGGCTTCAAAAAGTAGTTATTCAACATGAGGCACAATCCAAATGACATTTTGAATAAATTTTTCTAGAGTCCAAATAATCAATTTTTGATGAAAAACGATGACCCGTTACCTGTCGAACTTTCTCCAGATGGTCAGAAAAGGTAATTTTTTAATGATTACTTTTTTGACTGTAAATGACTATTGCATGTGAATTATTACTTTTGGAACTAAAATAAGTGTGTTTAGAGTCATTTTAATGCCTGAAATTGGTTGAAGTAGAAGCTTCAGAGTAGGAGAAGAAGTCTGTAAAAATGGCAATTTTGGTGACATTGAGGCTTTTAAATGTAGTTATTCAACATGAGGCATAATCCAAATGACATTTTGAATAAATTTTTCTACAGTCCCAAAAATCTATTTTTTGATGAAAAGCAATTACCCGTGACCTGTCAAACTTTCTCCAGATGGTCAGAAATGGTAAGTTTTTTTATATTGAATTTTTGGACTGTAAATGACTATTGCATGTGAATTATTACTTTTGGAACTAAAATAAGTGTGTTTAGAGTCATTTTAATGCCTGAAATTGGTTGAAATACAAGCTTCTGAGAAGGAGAAAAAGTCTGTAAAAATGGCAATTTTGGTGCCATTGAGGCTTTAAAAAGTAGTTATTCAACATGAGGCATAATCCAAATGACATTTTGAATACATTTTTCTACAGTCCAAAAAATCTATTTTCTGATGAAAAGCAATTACCCGTGACCTGTCAAACTTTCTCCAGATGGTCAGAAATGGTAAGTTTTTTTATATTTAATTTTTAGACTGTCCATGACTATTGCATGTGAATTCTCACTTTTGGAACTAAAATAAGTGTGTTTAGAGTCATTTTAATGCCTGAAATTGGTCGAAATACAAGCTTCTGAGAAGGAGAAAAAGTCTGTAAAAATGGCAATTTTGGGTCACATTGAGTCTTTAAAAAGTGGTTATTCAACATGAGGCATAATCCAAATGACATTTTGAATCAATTTTTCTACAGTCCAAAAAATCGATTTTCCGATGAAAAGCGATTACACGTGACCTGTCGAACTTTCTCCAGATGGTCAGAAATGGTAATTTTCTACTGTTTAATTTGTTGACTGTAAATGACTATTGCATGTGAATTATCACTTTTGGAACTAAAATAAGTGTGTTTAGAGTCATTTTAATGCCTGAAATTGGTTGAAATAGAAGCTTCTGAGTAGGAGGAAAAGTCTGTAAAAATGGCAATTTTGGAGACATTGAGGCTTCAAAAAGTAGTTATTCAACATGAGGCACAATCCAAATGACATTTTGAATACATTTTTCTACAGTCCAAAAAATCAATTTCTGATGAAAAACAATGACCCCGTGACCTGTCGAACTTTCTCCAGATAGTCAGAAAAGGTAATTTTCTACTGTTTAATTTGTTGACTGTAAATGACTATTGCATGTGAATTATTATTTTTGGAACTAAAATAAGTGTGTTTAGAGTCATTTTAATGCCTGAAATTGGTTGAAATAGAAGCTTCTCAGTAGGAGGAAAAGTCTGTAAAAATGGCAATTTTGGAGACATTGAGGCTTCAAAAAGTAGTTATTCAACATTAGGCACAATCCAAATGACATTTTGAATAAATTTTTCAACAGTCCAAATAAGCAATTTCTGATGAAAAACGATGACCCGTGACCTGTCGAACTTTCTCCAGATGGTCAGAAAAGGTAATTTTTTAATGATTAATTTTTTGACTGTAAATGACTATTGCATGTGAATTATTACTTTTGGAACTAAAATAAGTGTGTTTAGAGTCATTTTAATGCCTGAAATTGGTCGAAATACAAGCTTCTGAGAAGGAGAAAAAGTCTGTAAAAATGGCAATTTTGGGTCACATTGAGTCTTTAAAAAGTGGTTATTCAACATGAGGCATAATCCAAATGACATTTTGAAGCAATTTTTCTACAGTCCAAAAAAGCGATTTTCCGATGAAAAGCGATTACCCGTGACCTGTCGAACTTTCTCCAGATGGTCAGAAATGGTAAGTTTTTTTATATTTAATTTGTGGACTGTAAATGACTATTGCATGTGAATTATTACTTTTGGAACTAAAATAAGTGTGTTTAGAGTCATTTTAATGCCTGAAATTGGTCGAAATACAAGCTTCTGAGAAGGAGAAAAAGTCAGTAAAAATGGCAATTTTGGGTCACATTGAGTCTTTAAAAAGTGGTTATTCAACATGAGGCATAATCCAAATGACATTTTGAAGCAATTTTTCTACAGTCCAAAAAAGCGATTTTCCGATGAAAAGCGATTACCCGTGACCTGTCGAACTTTCTCCAGATGGTCAGAAATGGTAAGTTTTTTTATATTTAATTTGTGGACTGTAAATGACTATTGCATGTGAATTATTACTTTTGGAACTAAAATAAGTGTGTTTAGAGTCATTTTAATGCCTGAAATTGGTCGAAATACAAGCTTCTGAGAAGGAGAAAAAGTCTGTAAAAATGGCAATTTTGGTGACATTGAGGCTTTAAAAAGTAGTTATTCAACATGAGGCATAATCCAAATGACATTTTGAATACATTTTTCTACAGTCCAAAAAATCTATTTTCTGATGAAAAGCAATTACCCGTGACCTGTCAAACTTTCTCCAGATAGTCAGAAATGGTAAGTTTTTTTATATTTAATTTTTAGACTGTACATGACTATTGCATGTGAATTCTCACTTTTGGAACTAAAATAAGTGTGTTTAGAGGTATTTTAATGCCTGAAAATGGTCGAAATAGAAGCTTCTGAGAAGGAGAAAAAGTCTGTAAAAATGGCAATTTTGGTGACATTGAGGCTTTAAAAAGTAGTTATTCAACATGAGGCACAATCCAAATGACATTTTGAATTAATTTATCTATAGTCCAAAAAAAACTATTTTCTAATTAAAAACGATGACCCGTGACCTGTCGAACTTTCTCCAGATGGTCAGAAAAGGTAATTTTTTAATGATTAATTTTTTGACTGTAAATGACTATTGCATGTGAATTATTACTTTTGGAACTAAAATAAGTGTGTTTAGAGTCATTTTAATGCCTGAAATTGGTTGAAATAGAAGCTTCTGAGTAGGAGGAAAAGTCTGTAAAAATGGCAATTTTGGGTCACATTGAGTCTTTAAAAAGTGGTTATTCAACATGAGGCATAATCCAAATGACATTTTGAAGCAATTTTTCTACAGTCCAAAAAAGCGATTTTCCGATGAAAAGCGATTACCCGTGACCTGTCGAACTTTCTCCAGATGGTCAGAAATGGTAATTTTTTTATATTTAATTTTTGGACTGTAAATGACTATTGCATGTGAATTATCACTTTTGGAACTAAAATAAGTGTGTTTAGAGTCATTTTAATGCCTGAAATTGGTTGAAATAGAAGCTTCTGAGTAGGAGGAAAAGTCTGTAAAAATGGCAATTTTGGAGACATTGAGGCTTCAAAAAGTAGTTATTCAACATTAGGCACAATCCAAATGACATTTTGAATACATTTTTCTACAGTCCAAATAATCAATTTCTGATGAAAAACGATGACCCATGACCTGTCGAACTTTCTCCAGATGGTCAGAAAAGGTAATTTTTTAATGATTAATTTTTTGACTGTAAATGACTATTGCATGTGAATTATGACTTTTGGAACTAAAATAAGTGTGTTTAGAGTCATTTTAATGCCTGAAATTGGTTGAAGTAGAAGCTTCAGAGTAGGAGAAAAAGTCTGTAAAAATGGCAATTTTGGAGACATTGAGGCTTCAAAAAGTAGTTATTCAACATGAGGCACAATCCAAATGACATTTTGAATAAATTTATCTACAGGCCAAAAAAGCGATTTTCCGATGAAAAGCGATTACCCGTGACCTGTCGAACTTTCTCCAGATGGTCAGAAATGGTAATTTTTTTATATTTAATTTTTGGACTGTAAATGACTATTGCATGTGAATTATCACTTTTGGAACTAAAATAAGTGTGTTTAGAGTCATTTTAATGCCTGAAATTGGTTGAAATAGAAGCTTCTGAGTAGGAGAAAAAGTCTGTAAAAATGGCAATTTTGGAGACATTGAGGCTTCAAAAAGTAGTTATTCAACATGAGGCACAATCCAAATGACATTTTGAATAAATTTTTCTAGAGTCCAAATAATCAATTTTTGATGAAAAACGATGACCCGTTACCTGTCGAACTTTCTCCAGATGGTCAGAAAAGGTAATTTTTTAATGATTACTTTTTTGACTGTAAATGACTATTGCATGTGAATTATTACTTTTGGAACTAAAATAAGTGTGTTTAGAGTCATTTTAATGCCTGAAATTGGTTGAAGTAGAAGCTTCAGAGTAGGAGAAGAAGTCTGTAAAAATGGCAATTTTGGTGACATTGAGGCTTTTAAATGTAGTTATTCAACATGAGGCATAATCCAAATGACATTTTGAATAAATTTTTCTACAGTCCAAAAAATCTATTTTTTGATGAAAAGCAATTACCCGTGACCTGTCAAACTTTCTCCAGATGGTCAGAAATGGTAAGTTTTTTTATATTGAATTTTTGGACTGTAAATGACTATTGCATGTGAATTATTACTTTTGGAACTAAAATAAGTGTGTTTAGAGTCATTTTAATGCCTGAAATTGGTTGAAATACAAGCTTCTGAGAAGGAGAAAAAGTCTGTAAAAATGGCAATTTTGGTGCCATTGAGGCTTTAAAAAGTAGTTATTCAACATGAGGCATAATCCAAATGACATTTTGAATACATTTTTCTACAGTCCAAAAAATCTATTTTCTGATGAAAAGCAATTACCCGTGACCTGTCAAACTTTCTCCAGATGGTCAGAAATGGTAAGTTTTTTTATATTTAATTTTTAGACTGTCCATGACTATTGCATGTGAATTTTCACTTTTGGAACTAAAATAAGTGTGTTTAGAGTCATTTTAATGCCTGAAATTGGTCGAAATACAAGCTTCTGAGAAGGAGAAAAAGTCTGTAAAAATGGCAATTTTGGGTCACATTGAGTCTTTAAAAAGTGGTTATTCAACATGAGGCATAATCCAAATGACATTTTGAATCAATTTTTCTACAGTCCAAAAAATCGATTTTCCGATGAAAAGCGATTACACGTGACCTGTCGAACTTTCTCCAGATGGTCAGAAATGGTAATTTTCTACTGTTTAATTTGTTGACTGTAAATGACTATTGCATGTGAATTATCACTTTTGAACTAAAATAAGTGTGTTTAGAGTCATTTTAATGCCTGAAATTGGTTGAAATAGAAGCTTCTGAGTAGGAGGAAAAGTCTGTAAAAATGGCAATTTTGGAGACATTGAGGCTTCAAAAAGTAGTTATTCAACATGAGGCACAATCCAAATGACATTTTGAATACATTTTTCTACAGTCCAAAAAATCAATTTCTGATGAAAAACGATGACCCCGTGACATGTCGAACTTTCTCCAGATAGTCAGAAAAGGTAATTTTCTACTGTTTAATTTGTTGACTGTAAATGACTATTGCATGTGAATTATTATTTTTGGAACTAAAATAAGTGTGTTTAGAGTCATTTTAATGCCTGAAATTGGTTGAAATAGAAGCTTCTCAGTAGGAGGAAAAGTCTGTAAAAATGGCAATTTTGGAGACATTGAGGCTTCAAAAAGTAGTTATTCAACATTAGGCACAATCCAAATGACATTTTGAATAAATTTTTCAACAGTCCAAATAAGCAATTTCTGATGAAAAACGATGACCCGTGACCTGTCGAACTTTCTCCAGATGGTCAGAAAAGGTAATTTTTTAATGATTAATTTTTTGACTGTAAATGACTATTGCATGTGAATTATTACTTTTGGAACTAAAATAAGTGTGTTTAGAGTCCTTTTAATGCCTGAAATTGGTTGAAGTAGAAGCTTCAGAGTAGGAGAAAAAGTCTGTAAAAATGGCAATTTTGGAGACATTGAGGCTTCAAAAAGTAGTTATTCAACATGAGGCACAATCCAAATGACATTTTGAATACATTTATCTACAGGCCAAAAAATCAATTTCTGATTAAAAACGATGACCCCTGACCTGTTGAACTTTCTCCAGATGGTCAGAAATGGTAATTTTTTAATGTTTAATTTTTTGACTGTAAATGACTATTGCATGTGAATTCTCACTTTTGGAACTAAAATAAGTGTGTTTAGAGTCATTTTAATGCCTGAAATTGGTCGAAATACAAGCTTCTGAGAAGGAGAAAAAGTCTGTAAAAATGGCAATTTTGGGTCACATTGAGTCTTTAAAAAGTGGTTATTCAACATGAGGCATAATCCAAATGACATTTTGAAGCAATTTTTCTACAGTCCAAAAAAGCGATTTTCCGATGAAAAGCGATTACCCGTGACCTGTCGAACTTTCTCCAGATGGTCAGAAATGGTAATTTTTTTATATTTAATTTTTGGACTGTAAATGACTATTGCATGTGAATTATCACTTTTGGAACTAAAATAAGTGTGTTTAGAGTCATTTTAATGCCTGAAATTGGTTGAAATAGAAGCTTCTGAGTAGGAGAAAAAGTCTGTAAAAATGGCAATTTTGGAGACATTGAAGCTTCAAAAAGTAGTTATTCAACATGAGGCACAATCCAAATGACATTTTGAATAAATTTTTCTACAGTCCAAATAATCAATTTCTGATGAAAAATGATGACCCGTTACCTGTCGAACTTTCTCCAGATGGTCAGAAAAGGTAATTTTTTAATGATTAATTTTTTGACTGTAAATGACTATTGCATGTGAATTCTCACTTTTGGAACTAAAATAAGTGTGTTTAGAGTCATTTTAATGCCTGAAATTGGTAGAAATACAAGCTTCTGAGAAGGAGAAAAAGTCAGTAAAAATGGCAATTTTGGGTCACATTGAGTCTTTAAAAAGTGGTTATTCAACATGAGGCATAATCCAAATGACATTTTGAAGCAATTTTTCTACAGTCCAAAAAAGCGATTTTCCGATGAAAAGCGATTACCCGTGACCTGTCGAACTTTCTCCAGATGGTCAGAAATGGTAAGTTTTTTTATATTTAATTTGTGGACTGTAAATGACTATTGCATGTGAATTATTACTTTTGGAACTAAAATAAGTGTGTTTAGAGTCATTTTAATGCCTGAAATTGGTCGAAATACAAGCTTCTGAGAAGGAGAAAAAGTCTGTAAAAATGGCAATTTTGGTGACATTGAGGCTTTAAAAAGTAGTTATTCAACATGAGGCATAATCCAAATGACATTTTGAATACATTTTTCTACAGTCTAAAAAATCTATTTTCTGATGAAAAGCAACTACCCGTGACCTGTCAAACTTTCTCCAGATAGTCAGAAATGGTAAGTTTTTTTATATTTAATTTTTAGACTGTACATGACTATTGCATGTGAATTCTCACTTTTGGAACTAAAATAAGTGTGTTTAGAGGTATTTTAATGCCTGAAAATGGTCGAAATAGAAGCTTCTGAGAAGGAGAAAAAGTCTGTAAAAATGGCAATTTTGGTGACATTGAGGCTTTAAAAAGTAGTTATTCAACATGAGGCACAATCCAAATGACATTTTGAATTAATTTATCTATAGTCCAAAAAAACTATTTTCTAATTAAAAACGATGACCCGTGACCTGTCGAACTTTCTCCAGATGGTCAGAAAAGGTAATTTTTTAATGATTAATTTTTTGACTGTAAATGACTATTGCATGTGAATTATTACTTTTGGAACTAAAATAAGTGTGTTTAGAGTCATTTTAATGCCTGAAATTGGTTGAAATAGAAGCTTCTGAGTAGGAGGAAAAGTCTGTAAAAATGGCAATTTTGGGTCACATTGAGTCTTTAAAAAGTGGTTATTCAACATGAGGCATAATCCAAATGACATTTTGAAGCAATTTTTCTACAGTCCAAAAAAGCGATTTTCCGATGAAAAGCGATTACCCGTGACCTGTCGAACTTTCTCCAGATGGTCAGAAATGGTAATTTTTTTATATTTAATTTTTGGACTGTAAATGACTATTGCATGTGAATTATCACTTTTGGAACTAAAATAAGTGTGTTTAGAGTCATTTTAATGCCTGAAATTGGTTGAAATAGAAGCTTCTGAGTAGGAGAAAAAGTCTGTAAAAATGGCAATTTTGGGGACATTGAGGCTTCAAAAAGTAGTTATTCAACATGAGGCACAATCCAAATGACATTTTGAATACATTTTTCTACAGTCCAAAAAATCAATTTCTGATGAAAAACGATGACCCCGTGACCTGTCGAACTTTCTCCAGATAGTCAGAAAAGGTAATTTTCTACTGTTTAATTTGTTGACTGTAAATGACTATTGCATGTGAATTATTATTTTTGGATCTAAAATAAGTGTGTTTAGAGTCATTTTAATGCCTGAAATTGGTTGAAATAGAAGCTTCTGAGTAGGAGGAAAAGTCTGTAAAAATGGCAATTTTGGAGACATTGAGGCTTCAAAAAGTAGTTATTCAACATTAGGCACAATCCAAATGATATTTTGAATAAATTTTTCAACAGTCCAAATAAGCAATTTCTGATGAAAAACGATGACCCGTGACCTGTCGAACTTTCTCCAGATGGTCAGAAAAGGTAATTTTTTAATGATTAATTTTTTGACTGTAAATGACTATTGCATGTGAATTATTACTTTTGGAACTAAAATAAGTGTGTTTAGAGTCCTTTTAATGCCTGAAATTGGTTGAAGTAGAAGCTTCAGAGTAGGAGAAAAAGTCTGTAAAAATGGCAATTTTGGAGACATTGAGGCTTCAAAAAGTAGTTATTCAACATGAGGCACAATCCAAATGACATTTTGAATACATTTATCTACAGGCCAAAAAATCAATTTCTGATTAAAAACGATGACCCCTGACCTGTTGAACTTTCTCCAGATGGTCAGAAATGGTAATTTTTTAATGTTTAATTTTTTGACTGTAAATGACTATTGCATGTGAATTCTCACTTTTGGAACTAAAATAAGTGTGTTTAGAGTCATTTTAATGCCTGAAATTGGTCGAAATACAAGCTTCTGAGAAGGAGAAAAAGTCTGTAAAAATGGCAATTTTGGGTCACATTGAGTCTTTAAAAAGTGGTTATTCAACATGAGGCATAATCCAAATGACATTTTGAAGCAATTTTTCTACAGTCCAAAAAAGCGATTTTCCGATGAAAAGCGATTACCCGTGACCTGTCGAACTTTCTCCAGATGGTCAGAAATGGTAATTTTTTTATATTTAATTTTTGGACTGTAAATGACTATTGCATGTGAATTATCACTTTTGGAACTAAAATAAGTGTGTTTAGAGTAATTTTAATGCCTGAAATTGGTTGAAATAGAAGCTTCTGAGTAGGAGAAAAAGTCTGTAAAAATGGCAATTTTGGAGACATTGAAGCTTCAAAAAGTAGTTATTCAACATGAGGCACAATCCAAATGACATTTTGAATAAATTTTTCTACAGTCCAAATAATCAATTTCTGATGAAAAATGATGACCTGTTACCTGTCGAACTTTCTCCAGATGGTCAGAAAAGGTAATTTTTTAATGATTAATTTTTTGACTGTAAATGACTATTGCATGTGAATTCTCACTTTTGGAACTAAAATAAGTGTGTTTAGAGTCATTTTAATGCCTGAAATTGGTCGAAATACAAGCTTCTGAGAAGGAGAAAAAGTCTGTAAAAATGGCAATTTTGGTGACATTGAGGCTTTAAAAAGTAGTTATTCAACATGAGGCATAATCCAAATGACATTTTGAAGCAATTTTTCTACAGTCCAAAAAATCTATTTTCTGATGAAAAGCAATTACCCGTGACCTGTCAAACTTTCTCCAGATAGTCAGAAATGGTAAGTTTTTTTATATTTAATTTTTAGACTGTACATGACTATTGCATGTGAATTCTCACTTTTGGAACTAAAATAAGTGTGTTTAGAGGTATTTTAATGCCTGAAAATGGTCGAAATAGAAGCTTCTGAGAAGGAGAAAAAGTCTGTAAAAATGGCAATTTTGGTGACATTGAGGCTTTAAAAAGTAGTTATTCAACATGAGGCACAATCCAAATGACATTTTGAATTAATTTATCTATAGTCCAAAAAAACAATTTTCTAATTAAAAACGATGACCCGTGACCTGTCGAACTTTCTCCAGATGGTCAGAAAAGGTAATTTTTTAATGATTAATTTTTTGACTGTAAATGACTATTGCATGTGAATTATTACTTTTGGAACTAAAATAAGTGTGTTTAGAGTCATTTTAATGCCTGAAATTGGTTGAAATAGAAGCTTCTGAGTAGGAGGAAAAGTCTGTAAAAATGGCAATTTTGGAGACATTGAGGCTTCAAAAAGTAGTTATTCAACATTAGGCACAATCCAAATGACATTTTGAATACATTTATCTACAGGCCAAAAAATCAATTTCTGATTAAAAACGATGACCCCTGACCTGTTGAACTTTCTCCAGATGGTCAGAAATGGTAATTTTTTAATGTTTAATTTTTTGACTGTAAATGACTATTGCATGTGAATTCTCACTTTTGGAACTAAAATAAGTGTGTTTAGAGTCATTTTAATGCCTGAAATTGGTCGAAATACAAGCTTCTGAGAAGGAGAAAAAGTCTGTAAAAATGGCAATTTTGGGTCACATTGAGTCTTTAAAAAGTGGTTATTCAACATGAGGCATAATCCAAATGACATTTTGAAGCAATTTTTCTACAGTCCAAAAAAGCGATTTTCCGATGAAAAGCGATTACCCGTGACCTGTCGAACTTTCTCCAGATGGTCAGAAATGGTAATTTTTTTATATTTAATTTTTGGACTGTAAATGACTATTGCATGTGAATTATCACTTTTGGAACTAAAATAAGTGTGTTTAGAGTAATTTTAATGCCTGAAATTGGTTGAAATAGAAGCTTCTGAGTAGGAGAAAAAGTCTGTAAAAATGGCAATTTTGGAGACATTGAAGCTTCAAAAAGTAGTTATTCAACATGAGGCACAATCCAAATGACATTTTGAATAAATTTTTCTACAGTCCAAATAATCAATTTCTGATGAAAAATGATGACCCGTTACCTGTCGAACTTTCTCCAGATGGTCAGAAAAGGTAATTTTTTAATGATTAATTTTTTGACTGTAAATGACTATTGCATGTGAATTCTCACTTTTGGAACTAAAATAAGTGTGTTTAGAGTCATTTTAATGCCTGAAATTGGTCGAAATACAAGCTTCTGAGAAGGAGAAAAAGTCTGTAAAAATGGCAATTTTGGGTCACATTGAGTCTTTAAAAAGTGGTTATTCAACATGAGGCATAATCCAAATGACATTTTGAAGCAATTTTTCTACAGTCCAAAAAAGCGATTTTCCGATAAAAAGCGATTACCCGTGACCTGTCGAACTTTCTCCAGATGGTCAGAAATGGTAAGTTTTTTTATATTTAATTTGTGGACTGTAAATGACTATTGCATGTGAATTATTACTTTTGGAACTAAAATAAGTGTGTTTAGAGTCATTTTAATGCCTGAAATTGGTCGAAATACAAGCTTCTGAGAAGGAGAAAAAGTCTGTAAAAATGGCGATTGTGGTGACATTGAGGCTTTAAAAAGTAGTTATTCAACATGAGGCATAATCCAAATGACATTTTGAATAAATTTTTCTACAGTCCAAAAAATCTATTTTCTGATGAAAAGCAATTACCCGTGACCTGTCAAACTTTCTCCAGATAGTCAGAAATGGTAAGTTTTTTTATATTTAATTTTTAGACTGTACATGACTATTGCATGTGAATTCTCACTTTTGGAACTAAAATAAGTGTGTTTAGAGGTATTTTAATGCCTGAAAATGGTCGAAATAGAAGCTTCTGAGAAGGAGAAAAAGTCTGTAAAAATGGCAATTTTGGTGACATTGAGGCTTTAAAAAGTAGTTATTCAACATGAGGCACAATCCAAATGACATTTTGAATTAATTTATCTATAGTCCAAAAAAACAATTTTCTAATTAAAAACGATGACCCGTGACCTGTCGAACTTTCTCCAGATGGTCAGAAAAGGTAATTTTTTAATGATTAATTTTTTGACTGTAAATGACTATTGCATGTGAATTCTCACTTTTGGAACTAAAATAAGTGTGTTTAGAGTCATTTTAATGCCTGACATTGATCGAAATAGAAGCTTCTGAGTAGGAGGAAAAGTCTGTAAAAATGGCAATTTTGGAGACATTGAGGCTTCAAAAAGTAGTTATTCAACATTAGGCACAATCCAAATGACATTTTGAATACATTTATCTACAGGCCAAAAAATCAATTTCTGATTAAAAACGATGACCCCTGACCTGTTGAACTTTCTCCAGATGGTCAGAAATGGTAATTTTTTAATGTTTAATTTTTTGACTGTAAATGACTATTGCATGTGAATTCTCACTTTTGGAACTAAAATAAGTGTGTTTAGAGTCATTTTAATGCCTGAAATTGGTCGAAATACAAGCTTCTGAGAAGGAGAAAAAGTCTGTAAAAATGGCAATTTTGGGTCACATTGAGTCTTTAAAAAGTGGTTATTCAACATGAGGCATAATCCAAATGACATTTTGAAGCAATTTTTCTACAGTCCAAAAAAGCGATTTTCCGATGAAAAGCGATTACCCGTGACCTGTCGAACTTTCTCCAGATGGTCAGAAATGGTAATTTTTTTATATTTAATTTTTGGACTGTAAATGACTATTGCATGTGAATTATCACTTTTGGAACTAAAATAAGTGTGTTTAGAGTAATTTTAATGCCTGAAATTGGTTGAAATAGAAGCTTCTGAGTAGGAGAAAAAGTCTGTAAAAATGGCAATTTTGGAGACATTGAAGCTTCAAAAAGTAGTTATTCAACATGAGGCACAATCCAAATGACATTTTGAATAAATTTTTCTACAGTCCAAATAATCAATTTCTGATGAAAAATGATGACCCGTTACCTGTCGAACTTTCTCCAGATGGTCAGAAAAGGTAATTTTTTAATGATTAATTTTTTGACTGTAAATGACTATTGCATGTGAATTCTCACTTTTGGAACTAAAATAAGTGTGTTTAGAGTCATTTTAATGCCTGAAATTGGTCGAAATACAAGCTTCTGAGAAGGAGAAAAGTCTGTAAAAATGGCAATTTTGGGTCACATTAAGTCTTTAAAAAGTGGTTATTCAACATGAGGCATAATCCAAATGACATTTTGAAGCAATTTTTCTACAGTCCAAAAAAGCGATTTTCCGATAAAAAGCGATTACCCGTGACCTGTCGAACTTTCTCCAGATGGTCAGAAATGGTAAGTTTTTTTATATTTAATTTGTGGACTGTAAATGACTATTGCATGTGAATTATTACTTTTGGAACTAAAATAAGTGTGTTTAGAGTCATTTTAATGCCTGAAATTGGTCGAAATACAAGCTTCTGAGAAGGAGAAAAAGTCTGTAAAAATGGCAATTTTGGTGACATTGAGGCTTTAAAAAGTAGTTATTCAACATGAGGCATAATCCAAATGACATTTTGAAGCAATTTTTCTACAGTCCAAAAAATCTATTTTCTGATGAAAAGCAATTACCCGTGACCTGTCAAACTTTCTCCAGATAGTCAGAAATGGTAAGTTTTTTTATATTTAATTTTTAGACTGTACATGACTATTGCATGTGAATTCTCACTTTTGGAACTAAAATAAGTGTGTTTAGAGGTATTTTAATGCCTGAAAATGGTCGAAATAGAAGCTTCTGAGAAGGAGAAAAAGTCTGTAAAAATGGCAATTTTGGTGACATTGAGGCTTTAAAAAGTAGTTATTCAACATGAGGCACAATCCAAATGACATTTTGAATTAATTTATCTATAGTCCAAAAAAACAATTTTCTAATTAAAAACGATGACCCGTGACCTGTCGAACTTTCTCCAGATGGTCAGAAAAGGTAATTTTTTAATGATTAATTTTTTGACTGTAAATGACTATTGCATGTGAATTATTACTTTTGGAACTAAAATAAGTGTGTTTAGAGTCATTTTAATGCCTGAAATTGGTTGAAATAGAAGCTTCTGAGTAGGAGGAAAAGTCTGTAAAAATGGCAATTTTGGGTCACATTGAGTCTTTAAAAAGTGGTTATTCAACATGAGGCATAATCCAAATGACATTTTGAAGCAATTTTTCTACAGTCCAAAAAAGCGATTTTCCGATGAAAAGCGATTACCCGTGACCTGTCGAACTTTCTCCAGATGGTCAGAAATGGTAATTTTTTTATATTTAATTTTTGGACTGTAAATGACTATTGCATGTGAATTATCACTTTTGGAACTAAAATAAGTGTGTTTAGAGTCATTTTAATGCCTGAAATTGGTTGAAATAGAAGCTTCTGAGTAGGAGAAAAAGTCTGTAAAAATGGCAATTTTGGAGACATTGAGGCTTCAAAAAGTAGTTATTCAACATGAGGCACAATCCAAATGACATTTTGAATAAATTTTTCTACAGTCCAAATAATCAATTTCTGATGAAAAACGATGACCCGTTACCTGTCGAACTTTCTCTAGATGGTCAGAAAAGGTAATTTTTTAATGATTACTTTTTTGACTGTAAATGACTATTGCATGTGAATTATTACTTTTGGAACTAAAATAAGTGTGTTTAGAGTCATTTTAATGCCTGAAATTGGTTGAAGTAGAAGCTTCAGAGTAGGAGAAGAAGTCTGTAAAAATGGCAATTTTGGTGACATTGAGGCTTTTAAATGTAGTTATTCAACATGAGGCAAAATCCAAATGACATTTTGAATACATTTTTCTACAGTCAAAAAAATCTATTTTCTGATGAAAAGCGATTACACGTGACCTGTCGAACTTTCTCCAGATGGTCAGAAATGGTAATTTTCTACTGTTTAATTTGTTGACTGTAAATGACTTTTGCATGTGAATTATCACTTTTGGAACTAAAATAAGTGTGTTTAGAGTCATTTTAATGCCTGACATTGATCGAAATAGAAGCTACAGAGTAGGAGAAAAAGTCTGTAAAAATGGCAATTTTGGTGACATTGAGGCTTTAAAAATTAGTTATTCAACATGAGGCACAATCCAAATGACATTTTGAATCAATTTTTCTACAGTCCAAAAAATCGATTTTCTGATGAAAAGCGATTACCCGTGACCTGTTGAACTTTCTCCAGATGGTCAGAAATGGTAATTTTTTTATATTTAATGTTTGGACTGTAAATGACTATTGCATGTGAATTATCACTTTTGGAACTAAAATAAGTGTGTTTAGAGTCATTTTAATGCCTGAAAATGGTCGAAATATAAGCTTCTGAGTAGGAGAAAAGGGGTGTAAAAATGGCAATTTTGGTGACATTGAGGCTTCAAAAGGTAGTTATTCAACATGAGGCACAATCCAAATGACATTTTGAATAAATTTTTCTACAGTCCAAATAATCAATTTCTGATGAAAAACGATGACCCGTGACCTGTCGAACTTTCTCCAGATGGTCAGAAAAAGTAATTTTCTTCTGTTTAATTTGTTGACTGTAAATGACTATTGCATGTGAATTATCACTTTTGGAACTAAAAAAAGTGTGTTTAGAGTCATTTTAATGCCTGAAATTGGTTGAAATAGAAGCTTCTGAGTAGGAGAAAAAGTCTGTAAAAATGGCAATTTTGGAGACATTGAGGCTTCAAAAAGTAGTTATTCAACATGAGGCACAATCGAAATGACATTTTGAATACATTTTTCTACAGTCCAAAAAATCAATTTCTGATGAAAAACGATGACCCCGTGACCTGTCGAACTTTCTCCAGATAGTCAGAAAAGGTAATTTTCTACTGTTTAATTTGTTGACTGTAAATGACTATTGCATGTGAATTATTATTTTTGTAACTAAAATAAGTGTGTTTAGAGTCATTTTAATGCCTGAAATTGGTTGAAGTAGAAGCTTCAGAGTCGGAGAAAAAGTCTGTAAAAATGGCAATTTTGGAGACATTGAGGCTTCAAAAAGTAGTTATTCAACATGAGGCACAATCCAAATGACATTTTGAATACATTTTTCTACAGTCCAAATAATCAATTTCTGATGAAAAACGATGACCCGTGACCTGTCGAACTTTCTCCAGATGGTCGGAAATGGTAATTTTTTAATGTTTAATTTTTTGACTGTAAATGACTTTTGCATGTGAATTATCTCTTTTGGAACTAAAATAAGTGTGTTTAGAGTCATTTTAATGCCTGAAATTGGTCGAAATAGAAGCTTCTGAGAAGGAGAAAAAGTCTGAAAAATGGCAATTTTGGTGACATTGAGGCTTTAAAAAGTAGTTATTCAACATGAGGCACAATCCAAATGACATTTTGAATCAATTTATCTACAGTCCAAAAAATCTATTTCTGATTAAAAACGATGACCCGTGACCTGTCGAACTTTCTCCAGATGGTCAGAAATGGTAATTTTCTACTGTTTAATTTGTTGACTGTAAATGACTGTTGCATGTGAATTATCACTTTTGGAACTAAAATAAGTGTGTTTAGAGTCATTTTAATGCCTGAAAATGGTCGAAATAGAAGCTTCTGAGTAGGAGAAAAAGTCTGTAAAAATGGCAATTTTGGTGACATTGAGCTTTAAAAAGTAGTTATTCAACATGAGGCACAATCCAAATGACATTTTGAATACATTTTTCTACAGTCTAAAAAATCAATTTCTGATGAAAAACGATGACCCGTGACCTGTCAGACTTTCTCCAGATGGTCAGAAATGGTAATTTTTTTATATTTAATTTTTGGACTGTAAATGACTTTTGCATGTGAATTATCTCTTTTGGAACTAAAATAAGTGTGTTTAGAGTCATTTTAATGCCTGAAATTGGTCGAAATAGAAGCTTCTGAGTAGGAGAAAAAGTCTGTAAAAATGGCAATTTCGGTTACATTGAGGCTTTAAAAAGTAGTTATTCAACATGAGGCACAATCCAAATGACATTTTGAATCAATTTATCTACAGTCTAAAAAATCTATTTCTGATTAAAAACGATGACCCGTGACCTGTCAAACTTTCTCCAGGTGGTCAGAAATGGTAATTTTTTTATATTTAATTTTTGGACTGTAAATGACTTTTGCATGTGAATTATCTCTTTTGGAACTAAAATAAGTGTGTTTAGAGTCATTTTAATGCCTGAAATTGGTCGAAATAGAAGCTTCTGAGAAGGAGAAAAAGTCTGAAAAATGGCAATTTTGGTGACATTGAGGCTTTAAAAAGTAGTTATTCAACATGAGGCACAATCCAAATGACATTTTGAATCAATTTATCTACAGTCCAAAAAATCTATTTCTGATTAAAACGATGACCCGTGACCTGTCGAACTTTCTCCAGATGGTCTGAAATGGTAATTTTTTTATGTTTAATTTTTTGACTGTAAATTACTATTGCATGTGAATTCTCACTTTTGGAACTAAAATAAGTGTGTTTAGAGTCATTTTAATGCCTGAAATTGGTCGAAATACAAGCTTCTGAGTAGGAGAAAAAGTCTGTAAAAATGGCAATTTTGCTGACTTTGAGGCTTTAAAAAGTAGTTATTCAACATGAGGCACAATCCAAATTACATTTTGAATCAATTTATCTACAGTTTAAAAAATCAATTTTTGATTAAAAACGATGACCCGTGACCTGTCGAACTTTCTCCAGATGGTCAGAAATGGTAATTTTTTAATGTTTAATTTTTTGACTGTAAATGACTATTGCATGTGAATTATCACTTTTGGAACTAAAATAAGTGTGTTTAGAGTCATTTTAATGCCTGAAATTGGTCGAAATACAAGCTTCTGAGAAGGAGAAAAAGTATGTATAAATGGCAATTTTGGGTCACATTGAGGCTTTAAAAAGTGGTTATTTAACATGAAGCACAATCCAAATGACATTTTGAATAAATTTTTCTATAGTCCAAAAAATCAATTTCTGATGAAAAACGATGACCCGTGACCTGTCGAACTTTCTCCAGATAGTCAGAAAAGATCATTTTCTACTGTTTAATTTGTTGACTGTAAATGACTATTGCATGTGAATTATGTCTTTTGGAACTAAAATAAGTGTGTTTAGAGTCATTTTAATGCCTGAAATTGGTCGAAACAGAAGCTACTGAGTGTTAGAAAAAGTCTGTAAAAATGGCAATTTTGGTGACATTGAGGCTTTAAAAAGTAGTTATTCAACATGAGGCACAATCCAAATGACATTTTGAATCAATTCATCTACAGTCCAAAAAATCTATTTCTGATGAAAAACGATGACCCGTGACCTGTCGAACTTTCTCCAGATAGTCAGAAAAGGTAATTTTCTACTGTTTAATTTGTTGACTGTAAATGACTATTGCATGTGAATTATCACTTTTGGAACTGAAATAAGTGTGTTTAGAGTCATATTAATGCCTGAAATTGGTCGAAATAGAAGCTACTGAGTAGGAGAAAAAGTCTGTAAAAATGGCAATTTTGGTGACATTGAGGCTTTAAAAAGTAGTTATTCAACATGAGGCACAATCCAAATGACATTTTGAATAAATTTATCTACAGTCCAAAAAATCTATTTCTGATTAAAAACGATGACCCGTGACCTGTCGAACTTTCTCCAGATGGTCAGAAATGGTAATTTTTTAATGTTTAATTTTTTGACTGTAAATGACTATTGCATGTGAATTATCACTTTTGGAACTAAAATAAGTGTGTTTAGAGTCATTTTAATGCCTGAAATTGGTCGAAATACAAGCTTCTGAGAAGGAGAAAAAGTCTGTAAAAATGGCAATTTTGGTGACATTGAGGCTTTAAAAAGAAGTTATTCAACATGAGGCATAATCCAAATGACATTTTGAATCAATTTTTCTACAGTCCAAAAAATCTATTTTCTGATGAAAAGCAATTACCCGTGACCTGTCAAACTTTCTCCAGATGGTCAGAAATGGTAAGTTTTTTATATTTAATTTTTGGACTGTAAATGACTATTGCATGTGAATTATCACTTTTGGAACTAAAATAAGTGTGTTTAGAGTCATTTTATAGCCTGAAATTGGTCGAAATACAAGCTTCTGAGAAGGAGAATAAGTCTGTAAAAATGGCAATTTTGGTGACTTTGAGGCTTTAAAAAGTAGTTATTCAACATGAGGCACAATCCAAATGGCATTTTGAATACATTTTTCTACAGTCCAAAAAATCTATTTCTGATGAAAAACGATGACCCGTGACCTGTCGAACTTTCTCCAGATGGTCTGAAAAGGTAATTTTTTATTGTTTAATTTGTTGACTGTAAATGACTATTGCATGTGAATTATCACTTTTGGAACTAAAATAAGTGTGTTTAGAGTCATTTTAATGCCTGAAATTGGTCGAAATAGAAGCTTCTCAGTAGGAGAAAAAGTCTGTAAAAATGGCAATTTTGGTTACATTGAGGCTTTAAAAAGTAGTTATTCAACATGAGGCACAATCCAAATGACATTTTGAATCAATTTATCTACAGTCCAAAAAATCAATTTCTGATTAAAAACGATGACCCGTGACCTGTCGAACTTTCTCCATATGGTCAGAAATGGTAATTTTTTAATGTTTAATTTTTTTACTGTAAATGACTATTGCATGTGAATTATCACTTTTGGAACTAAAATAAGTGTGTTTAGAGTCATTTTAATGCCTGAAATTGGTCGAAATACAAGCTTCTGAGAAGGAGAAAAAGTCTGTAAAAATGGCAATTTTGGGTCACATTGAGGCTTTAAAAAGTGGTTATTCAACATGAGGCACAATCCAAATGACATTTTGAATACATTTTTCTACAGTCCAAAAAATCAATGTCTGATGAAAAACGATGACCCGTGACCTGTCGAACTTTCTCCAGATAGTCGGAAAAGGTAATTTTCTACTGTTTAATTTGTTGACTGTAAATGACTATTGCATGTGAATTATCACTTTTGGAACTAAAATAAGTGTGTTTAGAGTCATTTTAATGCCTGAAATTGTTCGAAATACAAGCTTCTAAGAAGGAGAAAAAGTCTGTAAAAATGGCAATTTTGGGTCACATTGAGGCTTTAAAAAGTGGTTATTCAACATGAGGCACAATCCAAATGACATTTTGAATACATTTTTCTACAGTCCAAAAAATCAATTTCTGATGAAAAGCGATTACCCGTGACCTGTCGAACTTTCTCCAGATGGTCAGAAATGGTAATTTTTTTATATTTAATTTTTGGACTGTAGATGACTATTGCATGTGAATTATCACTTTTGGAACTAAAATAAGTGTGTTTAGAGTCATTTTAATGCCTGAAAATGGTCGAAATAGAAGCTTCTGAGTAGGAGAAAAAGTCTGTAAAAATGGCAATTTTGGTGACATTGAGGCTTTAAAAAGTAGTTATTCAACATGAGGCACAATCCAAATGACATTTTGAATACATTTTTCTACAGTCTAAAAAATCAATTTCTGATGAAAAACGATGACCCGTGACCTGTCAGACTTTCTCCAGATGGTCAGAAATGGTAATTTTTTTATATTTAATTTTTGGACTGTAAATGCCTTTTGCATGTGAATTATCTCTTTTGGAACTAAAATAAGTGTGTTTAGAGTCATTTTAATGCCTGAAATTGGTCGAAATACAAGCTTCTGAGAAGGAGAAAAAGTCTGAAAAATGGCAATTTTGGAGACATTGAGGCTTCAAAAAGTAGTTATTCAACATGAGGCATAATCCAAATGACATTTTGAATCAATTTTTCTACAGTCCAAAAAATCTATTTTCTGATGAAAAGCAATTACCCGTGACCTGTCAAACTTTCTCCAGATGGTCAGAAATGGTAAGTTTTTTTATATTTAATTTTTGGACTGTAAATGACTATTGCATGTGAATTATCACTTTTGGAACTAAAATAAGTGTGTTTAGAGTCATTTTATAGCCTGAAATTGGTCGAAATACAAGCTTCTGAGAAGGAGAATAAGTCTGTAAAAATGGCAATTTTGGTGACTTTGAGGCTTTAAAAAGTAGTTATTCAACATGAGGCACAATCCAAATGGCATTTTGAATACATTTTTCTACAGTCCAAAAAATCTATTTCTGATGAAAAAAACGATGACCCGTGACCTGTCGAACTTTCTCCAGATGGTCTGAAAAGGTAATTTTTTATTGTTTAATTTGTTGACTGTAAATGACTATTGCATGTGAATTATCACTTTTGGAACTAAAATAAGTGTGTTTAGAGTCATTTTAATGCCTGAAATTGGTCGAAATAGAAGCTTCTCAGTAGGAGAAAAAGTCTGTAAAAATGGCAATTTTGGTGACATTGAGGCTTTAAAAAGTAGTTATTCAACATGAGGCACAATCCAAATGACATTTTGAATCAATTTATCTACAGTCCAAAAAATCAATTTCTGATTAAAAACGATGACCTGTGACCTGTCGAACTTTCTCCAGATAGTCAGAAAAGGTAATTTTCTACTGTTTAATTTGTTGACTGTAAATGACTATTGCATGTGAATTATCACTTTTGGAACTAAAATAAGTGTGTTTAGAGTCATTTTAATGCCTGAAATTGTTCGAAATACAAGCTTCTGAGAAGGAGAAAAAGTCTGTAAAAATGGCAATTTTGGGTCACATTGAGGCTTTAAAAAGTGGTTATTCAACATGAGGCACAATCCAAATGACATTTTGAATACATTTTTCTACAGTCCAAAAAATCAATTTCTGATGAAAAGCGATTACCCGTGACCTGTCGAACTTTCTCCAGATGGTCAGAAATGGTAATTTTTTTATATTTAATTTTTGGACTGTAGATGACTATTGCATGTGAATTATCACTTTTGGAACTAAAATAAGTGTGTTTAGAGTCATTTTAATGCCTGAAAATGGTCGAAATAGAAGCTTCTGAGTAGGAGAAAAAGTCTGTAAAAATGGCAATTTTGGTGACATTGAGGCTTTAAAAAGTAGTTATTCAACATGAGGCACAATCCAAATGACATTTTGAATACATTTTTCTACAGTCTAAAAAATCAATTTCTGATGAAAAACGATGACCCGTGACCTGTCAGACTTTCTCCAGATGGTCAGAAATGGTAATTTTTTTATATTTAATTTTTGGACTGTAAATGACTTTTGCATGTGAATTATCTCTTTTGGAACTAAAATAAGTGTGTTTAGAGTCATTTTAATGCCTGAAATTGGTCGAAATAGAAGCTTCTGAGTAGGAGAAAAAGTCTGTAAAAATGGCAATTTCGGTTACATTGAGGCTTTAAAAAGTAGTTATTCAACATGAGGCACAATCCAAATGACATTTTGAATCAATTTATCTACAGTCCAAAAAATCTATTTCTGATTAAAAACGATGACCCGTGACCTGTCGAACTTTCTCCAGATGGTCAGAAATGGTATTTTTTTAATGTTTAATTTTTTGACTGTAAATGACTATTGCATGTGAATTATCACTTTTGGAACTAAAATAAGTATGTTTAGAGTCATTTTAATGCCTAAAATTGGTCGAAATACAAGCTTCTGAGAAGGAGAAAAAGTCTGAAAAATGGCAATTTTGGAGACATTGAGGCTTCAAAAAGTAGTTATTCAACATGAGGCACAATCCAAATGGCATTTTTAATAAATTTTTATACAGTCCAAATAATCAATTTCTGATGAAAACCGATGACCCGTGACCTGTCGAACTTTCTCCAGATAGTCAGAAAAGGTAATTTTCTACTGTTTAATTTGTTGACTGTAAATGACTATTGCATGTGAATTATCACTTTTGGAACTAAAATAAGTGTGTTTAGAGTCATTTTAATGCCTGAAATTGGTCGAAATATAAGCTCCTGAGTAGGAGAAAAAGTCTGTAAAAATGGCAATTTTGGTGACATTGAGGCTTTAAAAAGGAGTTATTCAACATGAGGCACAATCCAAATGACATTTTGAATCAATTTATCTACAGTCCAAAAAATCAATTTCTGATTAAAAACGATGACCCGTGACCTGTCGAACTTTCTCCAGATGGTCTGAAATGGTAATTTTTTTATGTTTAATTTTTTGACTGTAAATTACTATTGCATGTGAATTCTCACTTTTGGAACTAAAATAAGTGTGTTTAGAGTCATTTTAATGCCTGAAATTGGTCGAAATACAAGCTTCTGAGAAGGAGAAAAAGTCTGAAAAATGGCAATTTTGGAGACATTGAGGCTTCAAAAAGTAGTTATTCAACATGAGGCACAATCCAAAAGGCATTTTGAATAAATTTTTCTACAGTCCAAATAATCAATTTCTGATGAAAAACGATGACCCGTGACCTGTCGAACTTTCTCCAGATAGTCAGAAAAGGTAATTTTCTACTGTTTAATTTGTTGACTGTAAATGACTATTGCATGTAAATGATCACTTTTGGAACTAAAATAAGTGTGTTTAGAGTCATTTTAATGCCTGAAATTGGTCGAAATACAAGCTTCTGAGAAGGAGAAAAAGTCTGTAAAAATTGCAATTTTGGTGACATTGAGGCTTTAAAAAGAAGTTATTCAACATGAGGCATAATCCAAATGACATTTTGAATACATTTTTCTACTGTCCAAAAATCTATTTTCTGATGAAAAGCGATTACCTGTGACCTGTTAAACTTTCTCCAGATGGTCAGAAATGGTAAGTTTTTTTATATTTAATTTTTGGACTGTAAATGACTATTGCATGTGAATTACCACTTTTGGAACTAAAATAAGTGTGTTTAGAGTCATTTTAATGCCTGAAATTGGTTGAAATAGAAGCTTCAGAGTAGGAAAAAAAAGTCTGTAAAAATGGCAATTTTGGAGACATTGAGGCTTCAAAAAGTAGTTATTCATTATGAGGCAGAATCCAAATGACATTTTGAATAAATTTTTCTACAGACCAAATAATCAATTTCTGATGAAAAACGATGACCCGTGACCTGTCGAACTTTCTCCAGATGGTCAGAAAAGGTAATTTTTTAATGTTTAATTTTTTGACTGTAAATGACTATTACATGTGAATTCTCACTTTTGGAACTAAAATAAGTGTGTTTAGAGTCATTTTAATGCCTGAAATTGGTCGAAATACAAGCTTCTGAGAAGGAGAAAAAGTCTGTAAAAATGGCAATTTTGGGACACATTGATGCTTTAAAATGTAGTTATTAAACATGAGGCATAATCCAAATGACATTTTGAATCAATTTTTCTACAGTCCAAAAAATCTATTATCTGATGAAAAGCGATTACCCGTGACCTCTCAAACTTTCTCCAGATGGTCAGAAATGGTAAGTTTTTTTATATTTAATTTGTGGACTGTAAATGACTATTGCATGTGAATTATCACTTTTGGAACTAAAATAAATGTGTTTAGAGTAATTTTAATGCCAAAATTAGTCGAAATACAAGCTTCTGAGAAGGAGAAAAAGTCTGGAAAAATGGCAATTTTGGTGACATTGAGGCTTTAAAAAGTAGTTATTCAACATGAGGCATAATCCAAATGACATTTTGAATCAATTTTTCTACAGTCCAAAAAATCGATTTTCTGATGAAAAGCGATTACCCGTGACCTGTTGAACTTTCTCCAGATGGTCAGAAAAGGTAATTTTTTATATTTAATTTTTGGACTGTAAATGACTATTGCATGTGAATTATCACTTTTGGAACTAAAATAAGTGTGTTTAGAGTCATTTTAATGCCTGAAAATGGTTGAAATAGAAACTTCTGAGTAGGAGAAAAGGTCTGTAAAAATGGCAATTTTGGTGACATTGAGGCTTCAAAAAGTAGTTATTCAACATGAGGCACAATCCAAATGACATTTTGAATACATTTTTCTACAGTCCCAAAAATCTATTTTCTGATGAAAAGCGATTACCCGTGACCTGTTGAACTTTCTCCAGATGGTCAGAAAAGGTAATTTTTTATATTTAATTTGTTGACTGTAAATGACTATTGCATGTGAATTATCACTTTTGGAACTAAAATAAGTGTGTTTAGAGTCATTTTAAAGCCAGAAATTGGTCGAAATAGAAGCTACTGAGTAGGAGAAAAAGTCTGTAAAAATGGCAATTTTGGTGACATTGAGGCTTTAAAAAGTAGTTATTCAACATGAGGCACAATCCAAATGACATTTTGAATCAATTTATCTATAGTCCGAAAAAACAATTTTCTAATTAAAAACGATGAACCGTGACCTGTCGAACTTTCTCCAGATGGTCAGAAAAGGCATTTTTTTAATGATTAATATTTTGACTGTAAATGACTATTGCATGTGAATTATTACTTTTGGAACTAAAATAAGTGTGTTTAGAATCATTTTAATGCCTGGAAATGGTCGAAATAGAAGCTTCTGAGTAGGAGAAAATGTCTGTAAAAATGGCAATTTTGGTGACTTTGAGGCTTTAAAAAGTAGTTATTCAACATGAGGCACAATCCAAATGACATTTTGAATCAATTTATCTACAGTCCAAAAAATCAATTTCTGATGAAAAACGATGACCCGTGACCTGTCGAACTTTCTCCAGATGGTCAGAAATGGTAATTTTTTTATATTTAATTTTTGGACTGTAGATGACTATTGCATGTGAATTATCACTTTTGGAACTAAAATAAGTGTGTTTAGAGTCATTTTAATGCCTGAAATTGGTCGAAATAGAAGCTTCTGAGTAGGAAAAAATGTCTGTAAAAATGGCAATTTTGGTGACATTGAGGCTTTAAAAAGTAGTTATTCAACATGAGGCACAATCCAAATGACATTTTGAATCAATTTATCTACAGTCCAAAAAATCTATTTCTGATTAAAAACGATGACCCGTGACCTGTCAAACTTTCTCCAGATGGTCAGAAATGGTAATTTTTTAATGTTTAATTTTTGGACTGTAAATGACTATTGCATGTGAATTATCACTTTTGGAACTAAAATAAGTGTGTTTAGAGTCATTTTAATGCCTGAAATTGGTTGAAATAGAAGCTTCAGAGTAGGAAAAAAAAGTCTGTAAAAATGGCAATTTTGGAGACATTGAGGCTTTAAAAAGTACTTATTCAACATGAGGCACAATCCAAATGATATTTTGAATACATTTTTCTACAGTCCAAAAAATCAATTTCTGATGAAAAACGGTGACCCGTGACCTGTCGAACTTTCTCCAGATGGTCAGAAAAGGTAATTTTTTAATGATTAATTTTTTTACTGTAAATGACTATTGCATGTGAATTATTACTTTTGGAACTAAAATAAGTGTGTTTAGAGTCATTTTAATGCCTGAAATTGGTCGAAATACAAGCTTCTGAGAAGGAGAAAAAGTCTGTAAAAATGGCAATTTTGGTGAAATTGAGGCTTTAAAATGAAGTTATTCAACATGAGGCATAATCCAAATGACATTTTGAATCAATTTTTCTACAGTCCCAAAAATCTATTATCTGATGAAAAGCGATTACCCGTGACCTCTCAAACTTTCTCCAGATGGTCAGAAATAGTAAGTTTTTTTATATTTAATTTTTGGACTGTAAATGACTATTGCATGTGAATTATCACTTTTGGAACTAAAATAACTGTGTTTAGAGTCATTTTAATGCCTGAAATTGGTTGAAATAGAAGCTTCTGAGTAGGAGGAAAAGTCTGTAAAAATGGCAATTTTGGTGACATTGAGGCTTTAAAAAGTAGTTATTCAACATGAGGCACAATCCAAATGATATTTTGAATCAATTTATCTATAGTCCAAGAAAACAATTTTCTAATTAAAAACGATGACTCGTGACCTGTCGAACTTTCTCCAGATGGTCAGAAAAGGTAATTTTTTAATGATTAATTTTTTGACTGTAAATGACTATTGCATGTGAATTATCACTTTTGGGACTAAAATAAGTGTGTTTAGCGTCATTTTAATGCCTGAAAATGGTCGAAATAGAAGCTTCTGAGTAGGAGAAAAGGTGTGTAAAAATGGCAATTTTGGTGACATTGAGGCTTCAAAAAGTAGTTATTCAACATGAGGCACAATCCAAATGACATTTTGATTAAATTTTTCTACAGTCCAAATAATCAATTTCTGATGAAAAACGATGACCCCTGACCTGTCGAACTTTCTCCAGATGGTCAGAAAAAGTAATTTTCTACTGTTTAATTTGTTGACTGTAAATGACTATTGCATGTGAATTATCACTTTTGGAACTAAAATAAGTGTGTTTAGAGTCATTTTAATGCCTGACATTGATCGAAATAGAAGCTACTGAGTAGGAGAAAAAGTCTGTAAAAATGGCAATTTTGGTGACATTGAGGCTTTAAAAAGTAGTTATTCAACATGAGGCACAATCCAAATGACATTTTGAATCAATTTATCTATAGTCCAAAAAAACAATTTTCTAATTAAAAACGATGACCCGTGACCTGTCGAACTTTCTCCAGATGGTCAGAAAAGGTAATTTTTTAATGATTAATTTTTTGACTGTAAATGACTATTGCATGTGAATTATTACTTTTGGAACTAAAATAAGTGTGTTTAGAGTCATTTTAATGCCTGAAATTGGTTGAAATAGAAGCTTCTGAGTAGGAGGAAAAGTCTGTAAAAATGGCAATTTTGGGTCACATTGAGTCTTTAAAAAGTGGTTATTCAACATGAGGCATAATCCAAATGACATTTTGAAGCAATTTTTCTACAGTCCAAAAAAGCAATTTTCCGATGAAAAGCGATTACCCGTGACCTGTCGAACTTTCTCCAGATGGTCAGAAATGGTAATTTTTTTATATTTAATTTTTGGACTGTAAATGACTATTGCATGTGAATTATCACTTTTGGAACTAAAATAAGTGTGTTTAGAGTCATTTTAATGCCTGAAATTGGTTGAAATAGAAGCTTCTGAGTAGGAGGAAAAGTCTGTAAAAATGGCAATTTTGGAGACATTGAGGCTTCAAAAAGTAGTTATTCAACATTAGGCACAATCCAAATGACATTTTGAATACATTTTTCTACAGTCCAAATAATCAATTTCTGATGAAAAACGATGACCCATGACCTGTCGAACTTTCTCCAGATGGTCAGAAAAGGTAATTTTTTAATGATTAATTTTTTGACTGTAAATGACTATTGCATGTGAATTATGACTTTTGGAACTAAAATAAGTGTGTTTAGAGTCATTTTAATGCCTGAAATTGGTTGAAGTAGAAGCTTCAGAGTAGGAGAAAAAGTCTGTAAAAATGGCAATTTTGGAGACATTGAGGCTTCAAAAAGTAGTTATTCAACATGAGGCACAATCCAAATGACATTTTGAATAAATTTATCTACAGGCCAAAAAAGCGATTTTCCGATGAAAAGCGATTACCCGTGACCTGTCGAACTTTCTCCAGATGGTCAGAAATGGTAATTTTTTTATATTTAATTTTTGGACTGTAAATGACTATTGCATGTGAATTATCACTTTTGGAACTAAAATAAGTGTGTTTAGAGTCATTTTAATGCCTGAAATTGGTTGAAATAGAAGCTTCTGAGTAGGAGAAAAAGTCTGTAAAAATGGCAATTTTGGAGACATTGAGGCTTCAAAAAGTAGTTATTCAACATGAGGCACAATCCAAATGACATTTTGAATAAATTTTTCTAGAGTCCAAATAATCAATTTTTGATGAAAAACGATGACCCGTTACCTGTCGAACTTTCTCCAGATGGTCAGAAAAGGTAATTTTTTAATGATTACTTTTTTGACTGTAAATGACTATTGCATGTGAATTATTACTTTTGGAACTAAAATAAGTGTGTTTAGAGTCATTTTAATGCCTGAAATTGGTTGAAGTAGAAGCTTCAGAGTAGGAGAAGAAGTCTGTAAAAATGGCAATTTTGGTGACATTGAGGCTTTTAAATGTAGTTATTCAACATGAGGCATAATCCAAATGACATTTTGAATAAATTTTTCTACAGTCCAAAAAATCTATTTTTTGATGAAAAGCAATTACCCGTGACCTGTCAAACTTTCTCCAGATGGTCAGAAATGGTAAGTTTTTTTATATTGAATTTTTGGACTGTAAATGACTATTGCATGTGAATTATTACTTTTGGAACTAAAATAAGTGTGTTTAGAGTCATTTTAATGCCTGAAATTGGTCGAAATACAAGCTTCTGAGAAGGAGAAAAAGTCTGTAAAAATGGCAATTTTGGTGCCATTGAGGCTTTAAAAAGTAGTTATTCAACATGAGGCATAATCCAAATGACATTTTGAATACATTTTTCTACAGTCCAAAAAATCTATTTTCTGATGAAAAGCAATTACCCGTGACCTGTCAAACTTTCTCCAGATGGTCAGAAATGGTAAGTTTTTTTATATTTAATTTTTAGACTGTCCATGACTATTGCATGTGAATTCTCACTTTTGGAACTAAAATAAGTGTGTTTAGAGTCATTTTAATGCCTGAAATTGGTTGAAATAGAAGCTTCTGACTAGGAGGAAAAGTCTGTAAAAATGGCAATTTTGGGTCACATTGAGTCTTTAAAAAGTGGTTATTCAACATGAGGCATAATCCAAATGACATTTTGAATCAATTTTTCTACAGTCCAAAAAATCGATTTTCCGATGAAAAGCGATTACACGTGACCTGTCGAACTTTCTCCAGATGGTCAGAAATGGTAATTTTTTTATATTTAATTTTTGGACTGTAAATGACTATTGCATGTGAATTATCACTTTTGGAACTAAAATAAGTGTGTTTAGAGTCATTTTAATGCCTGAAATTGGTTGAAATAGAAGCTTCTGAGTAGGAGAAAAAGTCTGTAAAAATGGCAATTTTGGAGACATTGAGGCTTCAAAAAGTAGTTATTCAACATGAGGCACAATCCAAATGACATTTTGAATACATTTTTCTACAGTCCAAAAAATCAATTTCTGATGAAAAACGATGACCCCGTGACCTGTCGAACTTTCTCCAGATAGTCAGAAAAGGTAATTTTCTACTGTTTAATTTGTTGACTGTAAATGACTATTGCATGTGAATTATTATTTTTGGATCTAAAATAAGTGTGTTTAGAGTCATTTTAATGCCTGAAATTGGTTGAAATAGAAGCTTCTGAGTAGGAGGAAAAGTCTGTAAAAATGGCAATTTTGGAGACATTGAGGCTTCAAAAAGTAGTTATTCAACATTAGGCACAATCCAAATGACATTTTGAATAAATTTTTCAACAGTCCAAATAAGCAATTTCTGATGAAAAACGATGACCCGTGACCTGTCGAACTTTCTCCAGATGGTCAGAAAAGGTAATTTTTTAATGATTAATTTTTTGACTGTAAATGACTATTGCATGTGAATTATTACTTTTGGAACTAAAATAAGTGTGTTTAGAGTCCTTTTAATGCCTGAAATTGGTTGAAGTAGAAGCTTCAGAGTAGGAGAAAAAGTCTGTAAAAATGGCAATTTTGGAGACATTGAGGCTTCAAAAAGTAGTTATTCAACATGAGGCACAATCCAAATGACATTTTGAATACATTTATCTACAGGCCAAAAAATCAATTTCTGATTAAAAACGATGACCCCTGACCTGTTGAACTTTCTCCAGATGGTCAGAAATGGTAATTTTTTAATGTTTAATTTTTTGACTGTAAATGACTATTGCATGTGAATTCTCACTTTTGGAACTAAAATAAGTGTGTTTAGAGTCATTTTAATGCCTGAAATTGGTCGAAATACAAGCTTCTGAGAAGGAGAAAAAGTCTGTAAAAATGGCAATTTTGGGTCACATTGAGTCTTTAAAAAGTGGTTATTCAACATGAGGCATAATCCAAATGACATTTTGAAGCAATTTTTCTACAGTCCAAAAAAGCGATTTTCCGATGAAAAGCGATTACCCGTGACCTGTCGAACTTTCTCCAGATGGTCAGAAATGGTAATTTTTTTATATTTAATTTTTGGACTGTAAATGACTATTGCATGTGAATTATCACTTTTGGAACTAAAATAAGTGTGTTTAGAGTAATTTTAATGCCTGAAATTGGTTGAAATAGAAGCTTCTGAGTAGGAGAAAAAGTCTGTAAAAATGGCAATTTTGGAGACATTGAAGCTTCAAAAAGTAGTTATTCAACATGAGGCACAATCCAAATGACATTTTGAATAAATTTTTCTACAGTCCAAATAATCAATTTCTGATGAAAAATGATGACCCGTTACCTGTCGAACTTTCTCCAGATGGTCAGAAAAGGTAATTTTTTAATGATTAATTTTTTGACTGTAAATGACTATTGCATGTGAATTCTCACTTTTGGAACTAAAATAAGTGTGTTTAGAGTCATTTTAATGCCTGAAATTGGTCGAAATACAAGCTTCTGAGAAGGAGAAAAAGTCTGTAAAAATGGCAATTTTGGTGACATTGAGGCTTTAAAAAGTAGTTATTCAACATGAGGCATAATCCAAATGACATTTTGAAGCAATTTTTCTACAGTCCAAAAAATCTATTTTCTGATGAAAAGCAATTACCCGTGACCTGTCAAACTTTCTCCAGATAGTCAGAAATGGTAAGTTTTTTTATATTTAATTTTTAGACTGTACATGACTATTGCATGTGAATTCTCACTTTTGGAACTAAAATAAGTGTGTTTAGAGGTATTTTAATGCCTGAAAATGGTCGAAATAGAAGCTTCTGAGAAGGAGAAAAAGTCTGTAAAAATGGCAATTTTGGTGACATTGAGGCTTTAAAAAGTAGTTATTCAACATGAGGCACAATCCAAATGACATTTTGAATTAATTTATCTATAGTCCAAAAAAACAATTTTCTAATTAAAAACGATGACCCGTGACCTGTCGAACTTTCTCCAGATGGTCAGAAAAGGTAATTTTTTAATGATTAATTTTTTGACTGTAAATGACTATTGCATGTGAATTATTACTTTTGGAACTAAAATAAGTGTGTTTAGAGTCATTTTAATGCCTGAAATTGGTTGAAATAGAAGCTTCTGAGTAGGAGGAAAAGTCTGTAAAAATGGCAATTTTGGAGACATTGAGGCTTCAAAAAGTAGTTATTCAACATTAGGCACAATCCAAATGACATTTTGAATACATTTATCTACAGGCCAAAAAATCAATTTCTGATTAAAAACGATGACCCCTGACCTGTTGAACTTTCTCCAGATGGTCAGAAATGGTAATTTTTTAATGTTTAATTTTTTGACTGTAAATGACTATTGCATGTGAATTCTCACTTTTGGAACTAAAATAAGTGTGTTTAGAGTCATTTTAATGCCTGAAATTGGTCGAAATACAAGCTTCTGAGAAGGAGAAAAAGTCTGTAAAAATGGCAATTTTGAGTCACATTGAGTCTTTAAAAAGTGGTTATTCAACATGAGGCATAATCCAAATGACATTTTGAAGCAATTTTTCTACAGTCCAAAAAAGCGATTTTCCGATGAAAAGCGATTACCCGTGACCTGTCGAACTTTCTCCAGATGGTCAGAAATGGTAATTTTTTTATATTTAATTTTTGGACTGTAAATGACTATTGCATGTGAATTATCACTTTTGGAACTAAAATAAGTGTGTTTAGAGTAATTTTAATGCCTGAAATTGGTTGAAATAGAAGCTTCTGAGTAGGAGAAAAAGTCTGTAAAAATGGCAATTTTGGAGACATTGAAGCTTCAAAAAGTAGTTATTCAACATGAGGCACAATCCAAATGACATTTTGAATAAATTTTTCTACAGTCCAAATAATCAATTTCTGATGAAAAATGATGACCCGTTACCTGTCGAACTTTCTCCAGATGGTCAGAAAAGGTAATTTTTTAATGATTAATTTTTTGACTGTAAATGACTATTGCATGTGAATTCTCACTTTTGGAACTAAAATAAGTGTGTTTAGAGTCATTTTAATGCCTGAAATTGGTCGAAATACAAGCTTCTGAGAAGGAGAAAAAGTCTGTAAAAATGGCAATTTTGGGTCACATTGAGTCTTTAAAAAGTGGTTATTCAACATGAGGCATAATCCAAATGACATTTTGAAGCAATTTTTCTACAGTCCAAAAAAGCGATTTTCCGATAAAAAGCGATTACCCGTGACCTGTCGAACTTTCTCCAGATGGTCAGAAATGGTAAGTTTTTTTATATTTAATTTGTGGACTGTAAATGACTATTGCATGTGAATTATTACTTTTGGAACTAAAATAAGTGTGTTTAGAGTCATTTTAATGCCTGAAATTGGTCGAAATACAAGCTTCTGAGAAGGAGAAAAAGTCTGTAAAAATGGCGATTGTGGTGACATTGAGGCTTTAAAAAGTAGTTATTCAACATGAGGCATAATCCAAATGACATTTTGAATAAATTTTTCTACAGTCCAAAAAATCTATTTTCTGATGAAAAGCAATTACCCGTGACCTGTCAAACTTTCTCCAGATAGTCAGAAATGGTAAGTTTTTTTATATTTAATTTTTAGACTGTACATGACTATTGCATGTGAATTCTCACTTTTGGAACTAAAATAAGTGTGTTTAGAGGTATTTTAATGCCTGAAAATGGTCGAAATAGAAGCTTCTGAGAAGGAGAAAAAGTCTGTAAAAATGGCAATTTTGGTGACATTGAGGCTTTAAAAAGTAGTTATTCAACATGAGGCACAATCCAAATGACATTTTGAATTAATTTATCTATAGTCCAAAAAAACAATTTTCTAATTAAAAACGATGACCCGTGACCTGTCGAACTTTCTCCAGATGGTCAGAAAAGGTAATTTTTTAATGATTAATTTTTTGACTGTAAATGACTATTGCATGTGAATTCTCACTTTTGGAACTAAAATAAGTGTGTTTAGAGTCATTTTAATGCCTGAAATTGGTCGAAATACAAGCTTCTGAGAAGGAGAAAAAGTCTGTAAAAATGGCAATTTTGGTGACATTGAGGCTTTAAAAAGTAGTTATTCAACATGAGGCATAATCCAAATGACATTTTGAAGCAATTTTTCTACAGTCCAAAAAATCTATTTTCTGATGAAAAGCAATTACCCGTGACCTGTCAAACTTTCTCCAGATAGTCAGAAATGGTAAGTTTTTTTATATTTAATTTTTAGACTGTACATGACTATTGCATGTGAATTCTCACTTTTGGAACTAAAATAAGTGTGTTTAGAGTCATTTTAATGCCTGAAATTGGTCGAAATACAAGCTTCTGAGAAGGAGAAAAAGTCTGTAAAAATGGCAATTTTGGGTCACATTGAGGCTTCAAAAAGTAGTTATTCAACATGAGGCACAATTCAAATGACATTTTGAATAAATCTTTCTACAGTCCAAATAATCAATTTCTGATGAAAAACGATGACCCGTGACCTGTCGAACTTTCTCCAGATGGTCAGAAAAAGTAATTTTCTACTGTTTAATTTAATGACTGTAAATGACTATTGCATGTGAATTATCACTTTTGGAACTAAAATAAGTGTGTTTAGAGTCATTTTAATGCCTGACATTGATCGAAATAGAAGCTTCTGAGTAGGAGGAAAAGTCTGTAAAAATGGCAATTTTGGAGACATTGAGGCTTCAAAAAGTAGTTATTCAACATTAGGCACAATCCAAATGACATTTTGAATACATTTATCTACAGGCCAAAAAATCAATTTCTGATTAAAAACGATGACCCCTGACCTGTTGAACTTTCTCCAGATGGTCAGAAATGGTAATTTTTTAATGTTTAATTTTTTGACTGTAAATGACTATTGCATGTGAATTCTCACTTTTGGAACTAAAATAAGTGTGTTTAGAGTCATTTTAATGCCTGAAATTGGTCGAAATACAAGCTTCTGAGAAGGAGAAAAAGTCTGTAAAAATGGCAATTTTGGGTCACATTGAGTCTTTAAAAAGTGGTTATTCAACATGAGGCATAATCCAAATGACATTCTGAAGCAATTTTTCTACAGTCCAAAAAAGCGATTTTCCGATGAAAAGCGATTACCCGTGACCTGTCGAACTTTCTCCAGATGGTCAGAAATGGTAATTTTTTTATATTTAATTTTTGGACTGTAAATGACTATTGCATGTGAATTATCACTTTTGGAACTAAAATAAGTGTGTTTAGAGTAATTTTAATGCCTGAAATTGGTTGAAATAGAAGCTTCTGAGTAGGAGAAAAAGTCTGTAAAAATGGCAATTTTGGAGACATTGAAGCTTCAAAAAGTAGTTATTCAACATGAGGCACAATCCAAATGACATTTTGAATAAATTTTTCTACAGTCCAAATAATCAATTTCTGATGAAAAATGATGACCCGTTACCTGTCGAACTTTCTCCAGATGGTCAGAAAAGGTAATTTTTTAATGATTAATTTGTGGACTGTAAATGACTATTGCATGTGAATTATTACTTTTGGAACTAAAATAAGTGTGTTTAGAGTCATTTTAATGCCTGAAATTGGTCGAAATACAAGCTTCTGAGAAGGAGAAAAAGTCTGTAAAAATGGCAATTTTGGTGACATTGAGGCTTTAAAAAGTAGTTATTCAACATGAGGCATAATCCAAATGACATTTTGAATAAATTTTTCTACAGTCCAAAAAATCTATTTTCTGATGAAAAGCAATTACCCGTGACCTGTCAAACTTTCTCCAGATAGTCAGAAATGGTAAGTTTTTTTATATTTAATTTTTAGACTGTACATGACTATTGCATGTGAATTCTCACTTTTGGAACTAAAATAAGTGTGTTTAGAGGTATTTTAATGCCTGAAAATGGTCGAAATAGAAGCTTCTGAGAAGGAGAAAAAGTCTGTAAAAATGGCAATTTTGGTGACATTGAGGCTTTAAAAAGTAGTTATTCAACATGAGGCACAATCCAAATGACATTTTGAATTAATTTATCTATAGTCCAAAAAAACAATTTTCTAATTAAAAACGATGACCCGTGACCTGTCGAACTTTCTCCAGATGGTCAGAAAAGGTAATTTTTTAATGATTAATTTTTTGACTGTAAATGACTATTGCATGTGAATTATTACTTTTGGAACTAAAATAAGTGTGTTTAGAGTCATTTTAATGCCTGAAATTGGTTGAAATAGAAGCTTCTGAGTAGGAGGAAAAGTCTGTAAAAATGGCAATTTTGGGTCACATTGAGTCTTTAAAAAGTGGTTATTCAACATGAGGCATAATCCAAATGACATTTTGAAGCAATTTTTCTACAGTCCAAAAAAGCGATTTTCCGATGAAAAGCGATTACCCGTGACCTGTCGAACTTTCTCCAGATGGTCAGAAATGGTAATTTTTTTATATTTAATTTTTGGACTGTAAATGACTATTGCATGTGAATTATCACTTTTGGAACTAAAATAAGTGTGTTTAGAGTCATTTTAATGCCTGAAATTGGTTGAAATAGAAGCTTCTGAGTAGGAGAAAAAGTCTGTAAAAATGGCAATTTTGGAGACATTGAGGCTTCAAAAAGTAGTTATTCAACATGAGGCACAATCCAAATGACATTTTGAATAAATTTTTCTACAGTCCAAATAATCAATTTCTGATGAAAAACGATGACCCGTTACCTGTCGAACTTTCTCTAGATGGTCAGAAAAGGTAATTTTTTAATGATTACTTTTTTGACTGTAAATGACTATTGCATGTGAATTATTACTTTTGGAACTAAAATAAGTGTGTTTAGAGTCATTTTAATGCCTGAAATTGGTTGAAGTAGAAGCTTCAGAGTAGGAGAAGAAGTCTGTAAAAATGGCAATTTTGGTGACATTGAGGCTTTTAAATGTAGTTATTCAACATGAGGCAAAATCCAAATGACATTTTGAATACATTTTTCTACAGTCAAAAAAATCTATTTTCTGATGAAAAGCGATTACACGTGACCTGTCGAACTTTCTCCAGATGGTCAGAAATGGTAATTTTCTACTGTTTAATTTGTTGACTGTAAATGACTTTTGCATGTGAATTATCACTTTTGGAACTAAAATAAGTGTGTTTAGAGTCATTTTAATGCCTGACATTGATCGAAATAGAAGCTACAGAGTAGGAGAAAAAGTCTGTAAAAATGGCAATTTTGGTGACATTGAGGCTTTAAAAATTAGTTATTCAACATGAGGCACAATCCAAATGACATTTTGAATCAATTTTTCTACAGTCCAAAAAATCGATTTTCTGATGAAAAGCGATTACCCGTGACCTGTTGAACTTTCTCCAGATGGTCAGAAATGGTAATTTTTTTATATTTAATGTTTGGACTGTAAATGACTATTGCATGTGAATTATCACTTTTGGAACTAAAATAAGTGTGTTTAGAGTCATTTTAATGCCTGAAAATGGTCGAAATATAAGCTTCTGAGTAGGAGAAAAGGGGTGTAAAAATGGCAATTTTGGTGACATTGAGGCTTCAAAAGGTAGTTATTCAACATGAGGCACAATCCAAATGACATTTTGAATAAATTTTTCTACAGTCCAAATAATCAATTTCTGATGAAAAACGATGACCCGTGACCTGTCGAACTTTCTCCAGATGGTCAGAAAAAGTAATTTTCTTCTGTTTAATTTGTTGACTGTAAATGACTATTGCATGTGAATTATCACTTTTGGAACTAAAAAAAGTGTGTTTAGAGTCATTTTAATGCCTGAAATTGGTTGAAATAGAAGCTTCTGAGTAGGAGAAAAAGTCTGTAAAAATGGCAATTTTGGAGACATTGAGGCTTCAAAAAGTAGTTATTCAACATGAGGCACAATCGAAATGACATTTTGAATACATTTTTCTACAGTCCAAAAAATCAATTTCTGATGAAAAACGATGACCCCGTGACCTGTCGAACTTTCTCCAGATAGTCAGAAAAGGTAATTTTCTACTGTTTAATTTGTTGACTGTAAATGACTATTGCATGTGAATTATTATTTTTGTAACTAAAATAAGTGTGTTTAGAGTCATTTTAATGCCTGAAATTGGTTGAAGTAGAAGCTTCAGAGTCGGAGAAAAAGTCTGTAAAAATGGCAATTTTGGAGACATTGAGGCTTCAAAAAGTAGTTATTCAACATGAGGCACAATCCAAATGACATTTTGAATACATTTTTCTACAGTCCAAATAATCAATTTCTGATGAAAAACGATGACCCGTGACCTGTCGAACTTTCTCCAGATGGTCAGAAATGGTAAATTTTTACTGTTTAAATTTTTTGACTGTAAATGACTATTGCATGTGAATTCTCACTTTTGGAACTAAAATAAGTGTGTTTAGAGTCATTTTAATGCCTGAAATTGGTCGAAATACAAGCTTCTGAGAAGGAGAAAAAGTCTGTAAAAATGGCAATTTTGGGTCACATTGAGGCTTCAAAAAGTAGTTATTCAACATGAGGCACAATTCAAATGACATTTTGAATAAATCTTTCTACAGTCCAAATAATCAATTTCTGATGAAAAACGATGACCCGTGACCTGTCGAACTTTCTCCAGATGGTCAGAAAAAGTAATTTTCTACTGTTTAATTTAATGACTGTAAATGACTATTGCATGTGAATTATCACTTTTGGAACTAAAATAAGTGTGTTTAGAGTCATTTTAATGCCTGACATTGATCGAAATAGAAGCTACTGAGTAGGAGAAGAGTCTGTAAAAATGGCGATTTTGGTGACATTGAGGCTTTAAAAAGTAGTTATTCAACATGAGGCACAATCCAAATGACATTTTGAATCAATTTATCTACAGGCCAAAAAATCAATTTCTGATGAAAAACGATGACCCGTGACCTGTCGAACTTTCTCCAGATGGTCAGAAAAGGTAATTTTTTAATGATTAATTTTTTGACTGTAAATGACTGTTGCATGTGAATTATTACTTTTGGAACTAAAATAAGTGTGTTTACAGTCATTTTAATGCCTAAAATTGGTTGAAGTAGAAGCTTCAGAGTAGGAGAAAAAGTCTGTAAAAATGGCAATTTTGGAGACATTGAGGCTTCAAAAAGTAGTTATTCAACATGAGGCACAAACCAAATGACATTTTGAATACATTTTTCTACAGTCCAAATAATCAATTTCTGATGAAAAACGATGACCCGTGACCTGTCGAACTTTCTCCAGATGGTCAGAAATGGTAAATTTGTAATGTTTAATTTTTTGACTGTAAATGACTATTGCATGTGAATTCTCACTTTTGGAACTAAAATAAGTGTGTTTAGAGTCATTTTAATGCCTGAAATTGGTCGAAATACAAGCTTCTGAGAAGGAGAAAAAGTCTGTAAAAATGGCAATTTTGGGTCACATTGAGGCTTTAAAAAGTGGTTATTCTACATGAGGCATAATCCAAATGACATTTTGAATCAATTTTTCTACAGTCCAAAAAATCTATTTTCTGATGAAAAGCGATTACCCGTGACCTGTTGAACTTTCTCCATATGGTCAGAAATGGTAATTTTTTTATATTTAATGTTTGGACTGTAAATGACTATTGCATGTGAATGATCACTTTTGGAACTAAAATAAGTGTGTTTAGAGTCATTTTAATGCCTGAAAATGGTCGAAATATAAGCTTCTGAGTAGGAGAAAAGGGGTGTAAAAATGGCAATTTTGGTGACATTGAGGCTTCAAAAGGTAGTTATTCAACATGAGGCACAATCCAAATGACATTTTGAATAAATTTTTCTACAGTCCAAATAATCAATTTCTGATGAAAAACGATGACCCGTGACCTGTCGAACTTTCTCCAGATGGTCAGAAAAAGTAATTTTCTTCTGTTTAATTTGTTGACTGTAAATGACTATTGCATGTGAATTATCACTTTTGGAACTAAAAAAAGTGTGTTTAGAGTCATTTTAATGCCTGAAATTGGTTGAAATAGAAGCTTCTGAGTAGGAGAAAAAGTCTGTAAAAATGGCAATTTTGGAGACATTGAGGCTTCAAAAAGTAGTTATTCAACATGAGGTACAATCCAAATGACATTTTGAATACATTTTTCTACAGTCCAAAAAATCAATTTCTGATGAAAAACGATGACCCCGTGACCTGTCGAACTTTCTCCAGATAGTCAGAAAAGGTAATTTTCTACTGTTTAATTTGTTGACTGTAAATGACTATTGCATGTGAATTATTATTTTTGGAACTAAAATAAGTGTGTTTAGAGTCATTTTAATGCCTGAAATTGGTTGAAGTAGAAGCTTCAGAGTCGGAGAAAAAGTCTGTAAAAATGGCAATTTTGGAGACATTGAGGCTTCAAAAAGTAGTTATTCAACATGAGGCACAATCCAAATGACATTTTGAATACATTTTTCTACAGTCCAAATAATCAATTTCTGATGAAAAACGATGACCCGTGACCTGTCGAAATTTCTCCAGATGGTCAGAAATGGTAAATTTTTACTGTTTACATTTTTTGACTGTAAATGACTATTGCATGTGAATTCTCACTTTTGGAACTAAAATAAGTGTGTTTAGAGTCATTTTAATGCCTGAAATTGGTCGAAATACAAGCTTCTGAGAAGGAGAAAAAGTCTGTAAAAATGGCAATTTTGGGTCACATTGAGGCTTCAAAAAGTAGTTATTCAACATGAGGCACAATTCAAATGACATTTTGAATAAATCTTTCTACAGTCCAAATAATCAATTTCTGATGAAAAACGATGACCCGTGACCTGTCGAACTTTCTCCAGATGGTCAGAAAAAGTAATTTGCTACTGTTTAATTTAATGACTGTAAATGACTATTGCATGTGAATTATCACTTTTGGAACTAAAATAAGTGTGTTTAGAGTCATTTTAATGCCTGACATTGATCGAAATAGAAGCTACTGAGTAGGAGAAGAGTCTGTAAAAATGGCGATTTTGGTGACATTGAGGCTTTAAAAAGTAGTTATTCAACATGAGGCACAATCCAAATGACATTTTGAATCAATTTATCTACAGGCCAAAAAATCAATTTCTGATGAAAAACGATGACCCGTGACCTGTCGAACTTTCTCCAGATGGTCAGAAAAGGTAATTTTTTAATGATTAATTTTTTGACTGTAAATGACTGTTGCATGTGAATTATTACTTTTGGAACTAAAATAAGTGTGTTTAGAGTCATTTTAATGCCTGAAATTGGTCCAAATACAAGCTTCTGAGAAGGAGAAAAAGTCTGTAAAAATGGCAATTTTGGTGACATTGAGGCTTTAAAAAGTAGTTATTCAACATGAGGCATAATCCAAATGACATTTTGAATACATTTTTCTACAGTCCAAAAAATCTATTTTCTGATGAAAAGCAATTACCCGTGACCTGTCAAACTTTCTCCAGATGGTCAGAAATGGTAAGTTTTTTTATATTTAATTTTTAGACTGTCCATGACTATTGCATGTGAATTCTCACTTTTGGAACTAAAATAAGTGTGTTTAGAGTCATTTTAATGCCTGAAATTGGTCGAAATAGAAGCTTCTGAGTAGGAGAAAAAGTCTGTAAAAATGGCAATTTTGGAGACATTGAGGCTTCAAAAAGTAGTTATTCAACATGAGGCACAATTCAAATGACATTTTGAATAAATCTTTCTACAGTCCAAATAATCAATTTCTGATGAAAAACGATGACCCGTGACCTGTCGAACTTTCTCCAGATGGTCAGAAAAGGTAATTTTCTACTGTTTAATTTAATGACTGTGGAATGACTATTGCATGTGAATTATCACTTTTGGAACTAAAATAAGTGTGTTTAGAGTCATTTTAATGCCTGACATTGATCGAAATAGAAGCTACTGAGTAGGAGAAGAGTCTGTAAAAATGGCGATTTTGGTGACATTGAGGCTTTAAAAAGTAGTTATTCAACATGAGGCACAATCCAAATGACATTTTGAATCAATTTATCTACAGGCCAAAAAATCAATTTCTGATGAAAAACGATGACCCGTGACCTGTCGAACTTTCTCCAGATGGTCAGAAAAGGTAATTTTTTAATGATTAATTTTTTGACTGTAAATGACTGTTGCATGTGAATTATTACTTTTGGAACTAAAATAAGTGTGTTTACAGTCATTTTAATGCCTAAAATTGGTTGAAGTAGAAGCTTCAGAGTAGGAGAAAAAGTCTGTAAAAATGGCAATTTTGGAGACATTGAGGCTTCAAAAAGTAGTTATTCAACATGAGGCACAAACCAAATGACATTTTGAATACATTTTTCTACAGTCCAAATAATCAATTTCTGATGAAAAACGATGACCCGTGACCTGTCGAACTTTCTCCAGATGGTCAGAAATGGTACATTTTTAATGTTTAATTTTTTGACTGTAAATGACTATTGCATGTGAATTCTCACTTTTGGAACTAAAATAAGTGTGTTTAGAGTCATTTTAATGCCTGAAATTGGTCGAAATACAAGCTTCTGAGAAGGAGAAAAAGTCTGTAAAAATGGCAATTTTGGGTCACATTGAGGCTTTAAAAAGTGGTTATTCAACATGAGGCATAATCCAAATGACATTTTGAATCAATTTTTCTACAGTCCAAAAAATCTATTTTCTGATGAAAAGCGATTACCCGTGACCTGTTGAACTTTCTCCATATGGTCAGAAATGGTAATTTTTTTATATTTAATTTTTGGACTGTAAATGACTATTGCATGTGAATTTTAACTTTTGGAACTAAAATAAGTGTGTTTAGAGTCATTTTAATGCCTGAAATTGGTTGAAATAGAAGCTTCTGAGTAGGAGAAAAAGTCTGTAAAAATGGCAATTTTGGAGACATTGAGACTTCAAAAAGTATTTATTCAACATGAGGCACAATCCAAATGACATTTTGAATAAATTTTTCTACAGTCCAAATAATCAATTTCTGATGAAAAACGATGACCCGTGACCTGTCGAACTTTCTCCAGATGGTCAGAAATGGTAAATTTTTAATGTTTAATTTTTTGACTGTAAATGACTATTGCATGTGAATTATTACTTTTGGAACTAAAATAAGTGTGTTTAGAGTCATTTTAATGCCTGAAATTGGTCCAAATACAAGCTTCTGAGAAGGAGAAAAAGTCTGTAAAAATGGCAATTTTGGTGACATTTAGGCTTTAAAAAGTAGTTATTCAACATGAGGCATAATCCAAATGACATTTTGAATACATTTTTCTACAGTCCAAAAAATCTATTTTCTGATGAAAAGCAATTACCCGTGACCTGTCAAACTTTCTCCAGATGGTCAGAAATGGTAAGTTTTTTTATATTTAATTTTTAGACTGTCCATGACTATTGCATGTGAATTCTCACTTTTGGAACTAAAATAAGTGTGTTTAGAGTCATTTTAATGCCTGAAATTGGTCGAAATAGAAGCTTCTGAGTAGGAGAAAAAGTCTGTAAAAATGGCAATTTTGGAGACATTGAGGCTTCAAAAAGTAGTTATTCAACATGAGGCACAATCCAAATGACATTTTGAATACATTTTTCTACAGTCCAAAAAATCAATTTCTGATGAAAAACGATGACCCCGTGACCTGTCGAACTTTCTCCAGATAGTCAGAAAAGGTAATTTTCTACTGTTTAATTTGTTGACTGTAAATGACTATTGCATGTGAATTATTATTTTTGGAACTAAAATAAGTGTGTTTAGAGTCATTTTAATGCCTGAAATTGGTTGAAGTAGAAGCTTCAGAGTAGGAGAAAAAGTCTGTAAAAATGGAAATTTTGGAGAAATTGAGGCTTCAAAAAGTAGTTATTCAACATGAGGCACAATCCAAATGACATTTTGAATACATTTTTCTACAGTCCAAATAATCAATTTCTGATGAAAAACGATGACCCGTGACCTGTCGAACTTTCTCCAGATGGTCAGAAATGGTAAATTTTTACTGTTTAAATTTGTTGACTGTAAATGACTATTGCATGTGAATTCTCACTTTTGGAACTAAAATAAGTGTGTTTAGAGTCATTTTAATGCCTGAAATTGGTCGAAATACAAGCTTCTGAGAAGGAGAAAAAGTCTGTAAAAATGGCAATTTTGGGTCACATTGAGGCTTCAAAAAGTAGTTATTCAACATGAGGCACAATTCAAATGACATTTTGAATAAATCTTTCTACTGTCCAAATAATCAATTTCTGATGAAAAACGATGACCCGTGACCTGTCGAACTTTCTCCAGATGGTCAGAAAAAGTAATTTTCTACTGTTTAATTTAATGACTGTAAATGACTATTGCATGTGAATTATCACTTTTGGAACTAAAATAAGTGTGTTTAGAGTCATTTTAATGCCTGACATTGATCGAAATAGAAGCTACTGAGTAGGAGAAGAGTCTGTAAAAATGGCGATTTTGGTGACATTGAGGCTTTAAAAAGTAGTTATTCAACATGAGGCACAATCCAAATGACATTTTGAATCAATTTATCTACAGGCCAAAAAATCAATTTCTGATGAAAAACGATGACCCGTGACCTGTCGAACTTTCTCCAGATGGTCAGAAAAGGTAATTTTTTAATGATTAATTTTTTGACTGTAAATGACTGTTGCATGTGAATTATTACTTTTGGAACTAAAATAAGTGTGTTTACAGTCATTTTAATGCCTAAAATTGGTTGAAGTAGAAGCTTCAGAGTAGGAGAAAAAGTCTGTAAAAATGGCAATTTTGGAGACATTGAGGCTTCAAAAAGTAGTTATTCAACATGAGGCACAAACCAAATGACATTTTGAATACATTTTTCTACAGTCCAAATAATCAATTTCTGATGAAAAACGATGACCCGTGACCTGTCGAACTTTCTCCAGATGGTCAGAAATGGTAAATTTTTAATGTTTAATTTTTTGACTGTAAATGACTATTGCATGTGAATTCTCACTTTTGGAACTAAAATAAGTGTGTTTAGAGTCATTTTAATGCCTGAAATTGGTCGAAATACAAGCTTCTGAGAAGGAGAAAAAGTCTGTAAAAATGGCAATTTTGGGTCACATTGAGTCTTTAAAAAGTGGTTATTCAACATGAGGCATAATCCAAATGACATTTTGAAGCAATTTTTCTACAGTCCAAAAAAGCGATTTTCCGATAAAAAGCGATTACCCGTGACCTGTCGAACTTTCTCCAGATGGTCAGAAATGGTAAGTTTTTTTATATTTAATTTGTGGACTGTAAATGACTATTGCATGTGAATTATTACTTTTGGAACTAAAATAAGTGTGTTTAGAGTCATTTTAATGCCTGAAATTGGTCGAAATACAAGCTTCTGAGAAGGAGAAAAAGTCTGTAAAAATGGCAATTTTGGTGACATTGAGGCTTTAAAAAGTAGTTATTCAACATGAGGCATAATCCAAATGACATTTTGAATAAATTTTTCTACAGTCCAAAAAATCTATTTTCTGATGAAAAGCAATTACCCGTGACCTGTCAAACTTTCTCCAGATAGTCAGAAATGGTAAGTTTTTTTATATTTAATTTTTAGACTGTACATGACTATTGCATGTGAATTCTCACTTTTGGAACTAAAATAAGTGTGTTTAGAGGTATTTTAATGCCTGAAAATGGTCGAAATAGAAGCTTCTGAGAAGGAGAAAAAGTCTGTAAAAATGGCAATTTTGGTGACATTGAGGCTTTAAAAAGTAGTTATTCAACATGAGGCACAATCCAAATGACATTTTGAATTAATTTATCTATAGTCCAAAAAAACAATTTTCTAATTAAAAACGATGACCCGTGACCTGTCGAACTTTCTCCAGATGGTCAGAAAAGGTAATTTTTTAATGATTAATTTTTTGACTGTAAATGACTATTGCATGTGAATTATTACTTTTGGAACTAAAATAAGTGTGTTTAGAGTCATTTTAATGCCTGAAATTGGTTGAAATAGAAGCTTCTGAGTAGGAGGAAAAGTCTGTAAAAATGGCAATTTTGGGTCACATTGAGTCTTTAAAAAGTGGTTATTCAACATGAGGCATAATCCAAATGACATTTTGAAGCAATTTTTCTACAGTCCAAAAAAGCGATTTTCCGATGAAAAGCGATTACCCGTGACCTGTCGAACTTTCTCCAGATGGTCAGAAATGGTAATTTTTTTATATTTAATTTTTGGACTGTAAATGACTATTGCATGTGAATTATCACTTTTGGAACTAAAATAAGTGTGTTTAGAGTCATTTTAATGCCTGAAATTGGTTGAAATAGAAGCTTCTGAGTAGGAGAAAAAGTCTGTAAAAATGGCAATTTTGGAGACATTGAGGCTTCAAAAAGTAGTTATTCAACATGAGGCACAATCCAAATGACATTTTGAATACATTTTTCTACAGTCCAAAAAATCAATTTCTGATGAAAAACGATGACCCCGTGACCTGTCGAACTTTCTCCAGATAGTCAGAAAAGGTAATTTTCTACTGTTTAATTTGTTGACTGTAAATGACTATTGCATGTGAATTATTATTTTTGGAACTAAAATAAGTGTGTTTAGAGTCATTTTAATGCCTGAAATTGGTTGAAATAGAAGCTTCTGAGTAGGAGGAAAAGTCTGTAAAAATGGCAATTTTGGAGACATTGAGGCTTCAAAAAGTAGTTATTCAACATTAGGCACAATCCAAATGACATTTTGAATACATTTTTCTACAGTCCAAATAATCAATTTCTGATGAAAAACGATGACCCATGACCTGTCGAACTTTCTCCAGATGGTCAGAAAAGGTAATTTTTTAATGATTAATTTTTTGACTGTAAATGACTATTGCATGTGAATTATGACTTTTGGAACTAAAATAAGTGTGTTTAGAGTCATTTTAATGCCTGAAATTGGTTGAAGTAGAAGCTTCAGAGTAGGAGAGGAAGTCTGTAAAAATGGCAATTTTGGAGACATTGAGGCTTCAAAAAGTAGTTATTCAACATGAGGCACAATCCAAATGACATTTTGAATACATTTATCTACAGGCCAAAAAATCAATTTCTGATTAAAAACGATGACCCATGACCTGTCGAACTTTCTCCAGATGGTCAGAAATGGTTATTTTTTAATGTTTAATTTTTTGACTGTAAATGACTATTGCATGTGAATTCTCACTTTTGGAACTAAAATAAGTGTGTTTAGAGTCATTTTAATGCCTGAAATTGGTCGAAATACAAGCTTCTGAGAAGGAGAAAAAGTCTGTAAAAATGGCAATTTTGGGTCACATTGAGTCTTTAAAAAGTGGTTATTCAACATGAGGCATAATCCAAATGACATTTTGAAGCAATTTTTCTACAGTCCAAAAAAGCGATTTTCCGATGAAAAGCGATTACCCGTGACCTGTCGAACTTTCTCCAGATGGTCAGAAATGGTAATTTTTTTATATTTAATTTTTGGACTGTAAATAACTATTGCATGTGAATTATCACTTTTGGAACTAAAATAAGTGTGTTTAGAGTCATTTTAATGCCTGAAATTGGTTGAAACAGAAGCTTCTGAGTAGGAGAAAAAGTCTGTAAAAATGGCAATTTTGGAGACATTGAGGCTTCAAAAAGTAGTTATTCAACATGAGGCACAATCCAAATGACATTTTGAATAAATTTTTCTACAGTCCAAATAATCAATTTCTGATGAAAAACGATGACCCGTTACCTGTCGAACTTTCTCTAGATGGTCAGAAAAGGTAATTTTTTAATGATTACTTTTTTGACTGTAAATGACTATTGCATGTGAATTATTACTTTTGGAACTAAAATAAGAGTGTTTAGAGTCATTTTAATGCCTGAAATTGGTTGAAGTAGAAGCTTCAGAGTAGGAGAAGAAGTCTGTAAAAATGGCAATTTTGGTGACATTGAGGCTTTAAAAAGGAGTTATTCAACATGAGGCACAATCCAAATGACATTTTGAATACATTTTTCTACAGTCAAAAAAATCTATTTTCTGATGAAAAGCGATTACACGTGACCTGTCGAACTTTCTCGAGATGGTCAGAAATGGTAATTTTCTACTGTTTAATTTGTTGACTGTAAATGACTTTTGCATGTGAATTATCACTTTTGGAACTAAAATAAGTGTGTTTAGAGTCATTTTAATGCCTGACATTGATCGAAATAGAAGCTACAGAGTAGGAGAAAAAGTCTGTAAAAATGGCAATTTTGGTGACATTGAGGCTTTAAAAATTAGTTATTCAAAATGAGGCACAATCCAAATGACATTTTGAATCAATTTTTCTACAGTCCAAAAAATCGATTTTCTGATGAAAAGCGATTACCCGTGACCTGTTGAACTTTCTCCAGATGGTCAGAAATGGTAATTTTTTTATATTTAATGTTTGGACTGTAAATGACTATTGCATGTGAATTATCACTTTTGGAACTAAAATAAGTGTGTTTAGAGTCATTTTAATGCCTGAAAATGGTCGAAATATAAGCTTCTGAGTAGGAGAAAAGGGGTGTAAAAATGGCAATTTTGGTGACATTGAGGCTTCAAAAGGCAGTTATTCAACATGAGGCACAATCCTAATGACATTTTGAATAAATTTTTCTACAGTCCAAATAATCAATTTCTGATGAAAAACGATGACCCGTGACCTGTCGAACTTTCTCCAGATGGTCAGAAAAAGTAATTTTCTTCTGTTTAATTTTTGGACTGTAAATGACTGTTGCATGTGAATTATTACTTTTGGAACTAAAATAAGTGTGTTTAGAGTCATTTTAATGCCTGAAATTGGTCCAAATACAAGCTTCTGAGAAGGAGAAAAAGTCTGTAAAAATGGCAATTTTGGTGACATTGAGGCTTTAAAAAGTAGTTATTCAACATGAGGCATAATCCAAATGACATTTTGAATACATTTTTCTACAGTCCAAAAAATCTATTTTCTGATGAAAAGCAATTACCCGTGACCTGTCAAACTTTCTCCAGATGGTCAGAAATGGTAAGTTTTTTTATATTTAATTTTTAGACTGTCCATGACTATTGCATGTGAATTCTCACTTTTGGAACTAAAATAAGTGTGTTTAGAGTCATTTTAATGCCTGAAATTGGTCGAAATAGAAGCTTCTGAGTAGGAGAAAAGGGGTGTAAAAATGGCAATTTTGGTGACATTGAGGCTTCAAAAGGTAGTTATTCAACATGAGGCACAATCCAAATGACATTTTGAATACATTTTTCTACAGTCCAAAAAATCAATTTCTGATGAAAAACGATGACCCGTGACCTGTCGAACTTTCTCCAGATGGTCAGAAAAAGTAATTTTCTTCTGTTTAATTTGTTGACTGTAAATGACTATTGCATGTGAATTCTCACTTTTGGAACTAAAAAAAGTGTGTTTAGAGTCATTTTAATGCCTGAAATTGGTTGAAATAGAAGCTTCTGAGTAGGAGAAAAAGTCTGTAAAAATGGCAATTTTGGAGACATTGAGGCTTCAAAAAGTAGTTATTCAACATGAGGCACAATCCAAATGACATTTTGAATACATTTTTCTACAGTCCAAAAAATCAATTTCTGATGAAAAACGATGACCCCGTGACCTGTCGAACTTTCTCCAGATAGTCAGAAAAGGTAATTTTCTACTGTTTAATTTGTTGACTGTAAATGACTATTGCATGTGAATTATTATTTTTGTAACTAAAATAAGTGTGTTTAGAGTCATTTTAATGCCTGAAATTGGTTGAAGTAGAAGCTTCAGAGTCGGAGAAAAAGTCTGTAAAAATGGCAATTTTGGAGACATTGAGGCTTCAAAAAGTAGTTATTCAACATGAGGCACAATCCAAATGACATTTTGAATACATTTTTCTACAGTCCAAATAATCAATTTCTGATGAAAAACGATGACCTGTGACCTGTCGAACTTTCTCCAGATGGTCAGAAATGGTAAATTTTTACTGTTTAAATTTTTTGACTGTAAATGACTATTGCATGTGAATTCTCACTTTTGGAACTAAAATAAGTGTGTTTAGAGTCATTTTAATGCCTGAAATTGGTCGAAATACAAGCTTCTGAGAAGGAGAAAAAGTCTGTAAAAATGGCAATTTTGGGTCACATTGAGGCTTCAAAAAGTAGTTATTCAACATGAGGCACAATTCAAATGACATTTTGAATAAATCTTTCTACAGTCCAAATAATCAATTTCTGATGAAAAACGATGACCCGTGACCTGTCGAACTTTCTCCAGATGGTCAGAAAAAGTAATTTTCTACTGTTTAATTTAATGACTGTAAATGACTATTGCATGTGAATTATCACTTTTGGAACTAAAATAAGTGTGTTTAGAGTCATTTTAATGCCTGACATTGATCGAAATAGAAGCTACTGAGTAGGAGAAGAGTCTGTAAAAATGGCGATTTTGGTGACATTGAGGCTTTAAAAAGTAGTTATTCAACATGAGGCACAATCCAAATGACATTTTGAATCAATTTATTTACAGGCCAAAAAATCAATTTCTGATGAAAAACGATGACCCGTGACCTGTCGAACTTTCTCCAGATGGTCAGAAAAGGTAATTTTTTAATGATTAATTTTTTGACTGTAAATGACTGTTGCATGTGAATTATTACTTTTGGAACTAAAATAAGTGTGTTTACAGTCATTTTAATGCCTAAAATTGGTTGAAGTAGAAGCTTCAGAGTAGGAGAAAAAGTCTGTAAAAATGGCAATTTTGGAGACATTGAGGCTTCAAAAAGTAGTTATTCAACATGAGGCACAAACCAAATGACATTTTGAATACATTTTTCTACAGTCCAAATAATCAATTTCTGATGAAAAACGATGACCCGTGACCTGTCGAACTTTCTCCAGATGGTCAGAAATGGTAAATTTTTAATGTTTAATTTTTTGACTGTAAATGACTATTGCATGTGAATTCTCACTTTTGGAACTAAAATAAGTGTGTTTAGAGTCATTTTAATGCCTGAAATTGGTCGAAATACAAGCTTCTGAGAAGGAGAAAAAGTCTGTAAAAATGGCAATTTTGGGTCACATTGAGGCTTTAAAAAGTGGTTATTCAACATGAGGCATAATCCAAATGACATTTTGAATCAATTTTTCTACAGTCCAAAAAATCTATTTTCTGATGAAAAGCGATTACCCGTGACCTGTTGAACTTTCTCCATATGGTCAGAAATGGTAATTTTTTTATATTTAATTTTTGGACTGTAAATGACTATTGCATGTGAATTTTAACTTTTGGAACTAAAATAAGTGTGTTTAGAGTCATTTTAATGCCTGAAATTGGTTGAAATAGAAGCTTCTGAGTAGGAGAAAAAGTCTGTAAAAATGGCAATTTTGGAGACATTGAGACTTCAAAAAGTATTTATTCAACATGAGGCACAATCCAAATGACATTTTGAATAAATTTTTCTACAGTCCAAATAATCAATTTCTGATGAAAAACGATGACCCGTGACCTGTCGAACTTTCTCCAGATGGTCAGAAATGGTAATTTTTTAATGTTTAATTTTTTGACTGTAAATGACTATTGCATGTGAATTCTCACTTTTGGAACTAAAATAAGTGTGTTTAGAGTCATTTTAATGCCTGAAATTGGTCGAAATACAAGCTTCTGAGAAGGAGAAAAAGTCTGTAAAAATGGCAATTTTGGGTCACATTGAGGCTTTAAAAAGTGGTTATTCAACATGAGGCATAATCCAAATGACATTTTGAACCAATTTTTCTACAGTCCAAAAAATCGATTTTCTGATGAAAAGCGATTACCCGTGACCTGTTGAACTTTCTCCAGATGGTCAGAAATGGTAATTTTTTTATATTTAATGTTTGGACTGTAAATGACTATTGCATGTGAATTATCACTTTTGGAACTTAAATAAGTGTGTTTAGAGTCATTTTAATGCCTGAAAATGGTCGAAATATAAGCTTCTGAGTAGGAGAAAAGGGGTGTAAAAATGGCAATTTTGGTGACATTGAGGCTTCAAAAGGTAGTTATTCAACATGAGGCACAATCCAAATGACATTTTGAATAAATTTTTCTACAGTCCAAATAATCAATTTCTGATGAAAAACGATGACCCGTGACCTGTCGAACTTTCTCCAGATGGTCAGAAAAAGTAATTTTCTTCTGTTTAATTTGTTGACTGTAAATGACTATTGCATGTGAATTATCACTTTTGGAACTAAAAAAAGTGTGTTTAGAGTCATTTTAATGCCTGAAATTGGTTGAAGTAGAAGCTTCAGAGTAGGAGAAAAAGTCTGTAAAAATGGCAATTTTGGAGACATTGAGGCTTCAAAAAGTAGTTATTCAACATGAGGCACAATCCAAATGACATTTTGAATACATTTTTCTACAGTCCAAATAATCAATTTCTGATGAAAAACGATGACCCGTGACCTGTCGAACTTTCTCCAGATGGTCAGAAATGGTAAATTTTTACTGTTTACATTTTTTGACTGTAAATGACTATTGCATGTGAATTCTCACTTTTGGAACTAAAATAAGTGTGTTTAGAGTCATTTTAATGCCTGACATTGATCGAAATAGAAGCTACTGAGTAGGAGAAGAGTCTGTAAAAATGGCGATTTTGGTGACATTGAGGCTTTAAAAAGTAGTTATTCAACATGAGGCACAATCCAAATGACATTTTGAATCAATTTATCTAAAGGCCAAAAAATCAATTTCTGATGAAAAACGATGACCCGTGACCTGTCGAACTTTCTCCAGATGGTCAGAAAAGGTAATTTTTTAATGATTAATTTTTTGACTGTAAATGACTGTTGCATGTGAATTATTACTTTTGGAACTAAAATAAGTGTGTTTAGAGTCATTTTAATGCCTGAAATTGGTCCAAATACAAGCTTCGAGAAGGAGAAAAAGTCTGTAAAAATGGCAATTTTGGTGACATTGAGGCTTTAAAAAGTAGTTATTCAACATGAGGCATAATCCAAATGACATTTTGAATACATTTTTCTACAGTCCAAAAAATCTATTTTCTGATGAAAAGCAATTACCCGTGACCTGTCAAACTTTCTCCAGATGGTCAGAAATGGTAAGTTTTTTTATATTTAATTTTTAGACTGTCCATGACTATTGCATGTGAATTCTCACTTTTGGAACTAAAATAAGTGTGTTTAGAGTCATTTTAATGCCTGAAATTGGTCGAAATAGAAGCTTCTGAGTAGGAGAAAAAGTCTGTAAAAATGGCAATTTTGGAGACATTGAGGCTTCAAAAAGTAGTTATTCAACATGAGGCACAATCCAAATGACATTTTGAATACATTTTTCTACAGTCCAAATAATCAATTTCTGATGAAAAACGATGACCCGTGACCTGTCGAACTTTCTCCAGATGGTCAGAAATGGTAAATTTTTACTGTTTAAATTTTTGGACTGTAAATGACTATTGCATGTGAATTCTCACTTTTGGAACTAAAATAAGTGTGTTTAGAGTCATTTTAATGCCTGAAAATTGGTCGAAATACAAGCTTCTGAGAAGGAGAAAAAGTCTGTAAAAATGGCAATTTTGGGTCACATTGAGGCTTCAAAAAGTAGTTATGCAACATGAGGCACAATCCAAATGGCATTTTGAATAAATTTTTCTACAGTCCAAATAATCAATTTCTGATGAAAAACGATGACCCGTGACCTGTCGAACTTTCTCCAGATAGTCAGAAAAGGTAATTTTCTACTGTTTAATTTGTTGACTGTAAATGACTATGCATGTGAATTATCACTTTTGGAACTAAAATAAGTGTGTTTAGAGTCATTTTAATGCCTGAAATTGGTCGAAATATAAGCTCCTGAGTAGGAGAAAAAGTCTGTAAAAATGGCAATTTTGGTGACATTGAGGCTTTAAAAAGTAGTTATTCAACATGAGGCATAATCCAAATGACATTTTGAATCAATTTTTCTACAGTCCAAAAAATATGTTATCAGATGAAAAGCGATTACCCGTGACCTCTCAAACTTTCTCCAGATGGTCAGAAATGGTAAGTTTTTTTTTATTTAATTTTTGGACTGTAAATGACTATTGCATGTGAATTATCTCTTTTGGAACTAAAATAAGTGTGTTTAGAGTCATTTTAATGCCTGAAATTGGTCGAAATACAAGCTTCTGAGAAGGAGAAAAAGTCTGTAAAAATGGCAATTTTGGGTCACATTGAGGCTTTAAAAAGTGGTTATTCAACATGAGGCATAATCCAAATGACATTTTGAACCAATTTTTCTACAGTCCAAAAAATCTATTTCTGATGAAAAACGATGACCCTTGACCTGTCGAACTTTCTCCATATGGTCAGAAATGGTAATTTTTTTATATTTAATTTTTGGACTGTAAATGACTATTGCATGTGAATTTTAACTTTTGGAACTAAAATAAGTGTGTTTAGAGTCATTTTAATGCCTGAAATTGGTTGAAATAGAAGCTTCTGAGTAGGAGAAAAAGTCTGTAAAAATGGCAATTTTGGAGACATTGAGACTTCAAAAAGTATTTATTCAACATGAGGCACAATCCAAATGACATTTTGAATACATTTTTCTACAGTCCAAATAATCAATTTCTGATGAAAAACGATGACCCGTGACCTGTCGAACTTTCTCCAGATGGTCAGAAATGGTAATTTTTTAATGTTTAATTTTTTGACTGTAAATGACTATTGCATGTGAATTCTCACTTTTGGAACTAAAATAAGTGTGTTTAGAGTCATTTTAATGCCTGAAATTGGTCGAAATACAAGCTTCTGAGAAGGAGAAAAAGTCTGTAAAAATGGCAATTTTGGGTCACATTGAGGCTTTAAAAAGTGGTTATTCAACATGAGGCATAATCCAAATGACATTTTGAACCAATTTTTCTACAGTCCAAAAAATCGATTTTCTGATGAAAAGCGATTACCCGTGACCTGTTGAACTTTCTCCAGATGGTCAGAAATGGTAATTTTTTTATATTTAATGTTTGGACTGTAAATGACTATTGCATGTGAATTATCACTTTTGGAACTAAAATGAGTGTGTTTAGAGTCATTTTAATGCCTGAAAATGGTCGAAATATAAGCTTCTGAGTAGGAGAAAAGGGGTGTAAAAATGGCAATTTTGGTGACATTGAGGCTTCAAAAGGTAGTTATTCAACATGAGGCACAATCCAAATGACATTTTGAATAAATTTTTCTACAGTCCAAATAATCAATTTCTGATGAAAAACGATGACCCGTGACCTGTCGAACTTTCTCCAGATGGTCAGAAAAAGTAATTTTCTTCTGTTTAATTTGTTGACTGTAAATGACTATTGCATGTGAATTATCACTTTTGGAACTAAAAAAAGTGTGTTTAGAGTCATTTTAATGCCTGAAATTGGTTGAAATAGAAGCTTCTGAGTAGGAGAAAAAGTCTGTAAAAATGGCAATTTTGGAGACATTGAGGCTTCAAAAAGTAGTTATTCAACATGAGGCACAATCCAAATGACATTTTGAATACATTTTTCTACAGTCCAAAAAATCAATTTCTGATGAAAAACGATGACCCCGTGACCTGTCGAACTTTCTCCAGATAGTCAGAAAAGGTAATTTTCTACTGTTTAATTTGTTGACTGTAAATTACTATTGCATGTGAATTATTATTTTTGGAACTAAAATAAGTGTGTTTAGAGTCATTTTAATGCCTGAAATTGGTTGAAGTAGAAGCTTCAGAGTCGGAGAAAAAGTCTGTAAAAATGGCAATTTTGGAGACATTGAGGCTTCAAAAAGTAGTTATTCAACATGAGGCACAATCCAAATGACATTTTGAATACATTTTTCTACAGTCCAAATAATCAATTTCTGATGAAAAGCGATTACCCGTGACCTGTCGAACTTTCTCCAGATGGTCAGAAATGGTAAATTTTTACTGTTTAATTTTTTGACTGTAAATGACTATTGCATGTGAATTCTCACTTTTGGAACTAAAATAAGTGTGTTTAGAGTCATTTTAATGCCTGAAATTGGTCGAAATAGAAGCTACTGAGTAGGAGAAGAGTCTGTAAAAATGGCGATTTTGGTGACATTGAGGCTTTAAAAAGTAGTTATTCAACATGAGGCACAATCCAAATGACATTTTGAATCAATTTATCTACAGGCCAAAAAATCAATTTCTGATGAAAAACGATGACCCGTGACCTGTCGAACTTTCTCCAGATGGTCAGAAAAGGTAATTTTTTAATGATTAATTTTTTGACTGTAAATGACTGTTGCATGTGAATTATTACTTTTGGAACTAAAATAAGTGTGTTTAGAGTCATTTTAATGCCTGAAATTGGTCCAAATACAAGCTTCTGAGAAGGAGAAAAAGTCTGTAAAAATGGCAATTTTGGTGACATTGAGGCTTTAAAAAGTAGTTATTCAACATGAGGCATAATCCAAATGACATTTTGAATCAATTTTTCTACAGTCCAAAAAATCTATTTTCTGATGAAAAACGATGACCCGTGACCTGTCGAACTTTCTCCAGATGGTCAGAAATGGTAATTTTTTAATGTGTTGTCTTTTGACTGTAAATTACTATTGCATGTGAATTAGAACTCTTGGAACTAAAATAAGTGTGCTTAGAGTCATTTTAATGCCTGAAATAGGTCGCAATAGAAGCTTCAGAGAAGGAGAAAAAGTCTGTAAAAGTGGCAATTTCGGTCACATTGAGGCTTTAAAAGTAGTTATGCAATATGAGGCACAATCCAAATGACATTTTGAATCAATTTTTGTACAGTCCAAAAAATCAATTTTCTGATGAAAAACTATGATCCGTGACCTGTCGAACTTTCTCCAGATGGTCAGAAATGGTAATTTTTTAATGTTTAATTTTTTGACTGTAAATGACTATTGCATGTGAATTCTCACTTTTGGAACTAAAATAAGTGTGTTTAGAGTCATTTTAATGCCTGAAATTGGTCGAAATACAAGCTTCTGAGAAGGAGAAAAAGTCTGTAAAAATGGCAATTTTGGGTCACATTGAGTCTTTAAAAAGTGGTTATTCAACATGAGGCATAATCCAAATGACATTTTGAATCAATTTTTCTACAGTCCAAAAAATCTATTTTCTGATGAAAAGCGATTACCCGTGACCTGTTGAACTTTCTCCATATGGTCAGAAATGGTAATTTTTTTATATTTAATTTTTGGACTGTAAATGACTATTGCATGTGAATTTTAACTTTTGGAACTAAAATAAGTGTGTTTAGAGTCATTTTAATGCCTGAAATTGGTTGAAATAGAAGCTTCTGAGTAGGAGAAAAAGTCTGTAAAAATGGCAATTTTGGAGACATTGAGACTTCAAAAAGTATTTATTCAACATGAGGCACAATCCAAATGACATTTTGAATAAATTTTTCTACAGTCCAAATAATCAATTTCTGATGAAAAACGAGGACCCGTGACCTGTCGAACTTTCTCCAGATGGTCAGAAATGGTAATTTTTTAATGTTTAATTTTTTGACTGTAAATGACTATTGCATGTGAATTCTCACTTTTGGAACTAAAATAAGTGTGTTTAGAGTCATTTTAATGCCTGAAATTGGTCAAAATACAAGCTTCTGAGAAGGAGAAAAAGTCTGAAAAATGGCAATTTTGGAGACATTGAGGCTTCAAAAAGTAGTTATGCAACATGAGGCACAATCCAAATGGCATTTTGAATAAATTTTTCTACAGTCCAAATAATCAATTTCTGATGAAAAACGATGAACCGTGACCTGTCGAACTTTCTCCAGATAGTCAGAAAAGGTAATTTTCTACTGTTTAATTTGTTGACTGTAAATGACTATGCATGTGAATTATCACTTTTGGAACTAAAATAAGTGTGTTTAGAGTCATTTTAATGCCTGAAATTGGTCGAAATATAAGCTCCTGAGTAGGAGAAAAAGTCTGTAAAAATGGCAATTTTGGTGACATTGAGGCTTTAAAAAGTAGTTATTCAACATGAGGCATAATCCAAATGACATTTTGAATCAATTTTTCTACAGTCCAAAAAATATGTTATCAGATGAAAAGCGATTACCCGTGACCTCTCAAACTTTCTCCAGATGGTCAGAAATGGTAAGTTTTTTTTTTATTTAATTTTTGGACTGTAAATGACTATTGCATGTGAATTATCTCTTTTGGAACTAAAATAAGTGTGTTTAGAGTCATTTTAATGCCTGAAATTGGTCGAAATACAAGCTTCTGAGAAGGAGAAAAAGTCTGTAAAAATGGCAATTTTGGGTCACATTGAGGCTTTAAAAAGTGGTTATTCAACATGAGGCATAATCCAAATGACATTTTGAACCAATTTTTCTACAGTCCAAAAAATCTATTTTCTGATGAAAAGCGATTACCCGTGACCTGTTGAACTTTCTCCATATGGTCAGAAATGGTAATTTTTTTATATTTAATTTTTGGACTGTAAATGACTATTGCATGTGAATTTTAACTTTTGGAACTAAAATAATTGTGTTTAGAGTCATTTTAATGCCTGAAATTGGTTGAAATAGAAGCTTCTGAGTAGGAGAAAAAGTCTGTAAAAATGGCAATTTTGGAGACATTGAGACTTCAAAAAGTATTTATTCAACATGAGGCACAATCCAAATGACATTTTGAATAAATTTTTCTACAGTCCAAATAATCGATTTTCTGATGAAAAGCGATTACCCGTGACCTGTTGAACTTTCTCCAGATGGTCAGAAATGGTAATTTTTTTATATTTAATTTTTGGACTGTAAATGACTATTGCATGTGAATTATCACTTTTGGAACTAAAATAAGTGTGTTTAGAGTCATTTTAATGCCTGAAATTGGTTGAAATAGAAGCTTCTGAGTAGGAGAAAAAGTCTGTAAAAATGGCAATTTTGGAGACATTGAGACTTCAAAAAGTAGTTATTCAACATGAGGCACAATCCAAATGACATTTTGAATACATTTATCTACAGGCCAAAAAATCAATTTCTGATGAAAAACGATGACCCGTGACCTGTCGAACTTTCTCCAGATGGTCAGAAAAGGTAATTTTTTAATGATTAATTTTTTGACTGTAAATGACTGTTGCATGTGAATTATTACTTTTGGAACTAAAATAAGTGTGTTTACAGTCATTTTAATGCCTGAAATTGGTTGAAGTAGAAGCTTCAGAGTAGGAGAAAAAGTCTGTAAAAATGGCAATTTTGGAGACATTGAGGCTTCAAAAAGTAGTTATTCAACATGAGGCATAATCCAAATGACATTTTGAATACATTTTTCTACAGTCCAAAAAATCTATTTTCTGATGAAAAGCGATTACCCGTGACCTGTTGAACTTTCTCCATATGGTCAGAAATGGTAATTTTTTTATATTTAATTTTTGGACTGTAAATGACTATTGCATGTGAATTTTAACTTTTGGAACTAAAATAAGTGTGTTTAGAGTCATTTTAATGCCTGAAATTGGTTGAAATAGAAGCTTCTGAGTAGGAGAAAAAGTCTGTAAAAATGGCAATTTTGGAGACATTGAGACTTCAAAAAGTATTTATTCAACATGAGGCACAATCCAAATGACATTTTGAATAAATTTTTCTACAGTCCAAATAATCAATTTCTGATGAAAAACGATGACCCGTGACCTGTCGAACTTTCTCCAGATGGTCAGAAATGGTAATTGTTTAATGTTTAATTTTTTGACTGTAAATGACTATTGCATGTGAATTCTCACTTTTGGAACTAAAATAAGTGTGTTTAGAGTCATTTTAATGCCTGAAATTGGTCGAAATACAAGCTTCTGAGAAGGAGAAAAAGTCTGTAAAAATGGCAATTTTGGGTCACATTGAGTCTTTAAAAAGTGGTTATTCAACATGAGGAATAATCCAAATGACATTTTGAAGCAATTTTTCTACAATCCAAAAAAGCGATTTTCCGATGAAAAGCGATTACCCGTGACCTGTCGAACTTTCTCCAGATGGTCAGAAATGGTAATTTTTTTATATTTAATGTTTGGACTGTAAATGACTATTGCATGTGAATTATCACTTTTGGAACTAAAATAAGTGTGTTTAGAGTCATTTTAATGCCTGATATTGGTTGAAATAGAAGCTTCTGAGTAGGAGAAAAAGTCTGTAAAAATGGCAATTTTGGAGACATTGAGACTTCAAAAAGTAGTTATTCAACATGAGGCACAATCCAAATGACATTTTGAATACATTTTGCTACAGTCCAAAAAATCTATTTTCTGATGAAAAGCAATTACCCGTGACCTGTCAAACTTTCTCCAGATGGTCAGAAATGGTAAGTTTTTTTATATTTAATTTTTGGGCTGTACATGACTGTTGCATGTGAATTATCACTTTTTGAACTAAAATAAGTGTGTTTAGAGTCATTTTAATGCCTGAAATTGGTCGAAATACAAGCTTCTGAGAAGGAGAAAAAGTCTGTAAAAATGGCAATTTTGGTGACATTGAGGCTTTAAAAAGTAGTTATTCAACATGAGGCACAATCCAAATGACATTTTGAATACAGTTTTCTACAGTACAAATAATCAATTTCTGATGAAAAACGATGACCCGTGACCTGTCGAACTTTCTCCAGATGGTCAGAAATGGTAAATTTTTAATGTTTAATTTTTTGACTGTAAATGACTATTGCATGTGAATTCTCACTTTTGGAACTAAAATAAGTGTGTTTAGAGTCATTTTAATGCCTGAAATTGGTCGAAATACAAGCTTCTGAGAAGGAGAAAAAGTCTGTAAAAATGGCAATTTTGGGTCACATTGAGGCTTTAAAAAGTGGTTATTCAACATGAGGCACAATCCAAATGACATTTTGAATCAATTTATCTATAGTCCGAAAAAACAATTTTCTAATGAAAAACGATGACCCGTGACCTGTTGAACTTTCTCCAGATGGTCAGAAAAAGTAATTTTCTACTGTTTAATTTGTTGACTGTAAATGACTATTGCATGTGAATTATCACTTTTGGAACTAAAATAAGTATGTTTAGAGTAATTTTAATGCCTGACATTGATCGAAATAGAAGCTACTGAGTAGGAGAAGAGTCTGTAAAAATGGCGATTTTGGTGACATTGAGGCTTTAAAAAGTAGTTATTCAACATGAGGCACAATCCAAATGACATTTTGAATAAATTTTTCTACAGTCCAAATAATCAATTTCTGATGAAAAACGATGACCCGTGACCTGTCGCACTTTCTCCAGATGGTCAGAATTGGTAATTTTTTAATGTTTAATTTTTTGACTGTAAATGACTATTGCATGTGAATTCTCACTTTTGGAACTAAAATAAGTGTGTTTAGAGTCATTTTAATGCCTGAAATTGGTCGAAATACAAGCTTCTGAGAAGGAGAAAAAGTCTGTAAAAATGGCAATTTTGGTTACATTGACGCTTTAAAAAGTAGTTATTCAACATGAGGCACAATCCAAATGACATTTTGAATACATTTTTCTACAGTCCAAAAAATCTATTTTCTGATGAAAAGCAATTACCCGTGACCTGTCAAACTTTCTCCAGATGGTCAGAAATGGTAATTTTTTTATATTCAATTTTTGGACTGTAAATTACTATTGCATGTGAATTATCACTTTTGGAACTAAAATAAGTGTGTTGAGAGTCCGTTTAATGCCTGAAATTGGTCGAAATAGAAGCTTCTGAGTAGGAGAAAAAGTCTGTAAAAATGGCAATTTTGGTGACTTTGAGGCTTTAAAAAGTAGTTATTCAACATGAGACACAATCCAAATGACATTTTGAATCAATTTATCTACAGTCCAAAAAATCAATTTCTGATTAAAAACGATGACCCGTGACCTGTCGAACTTTCTCCAGATGGTCAGAAATGGTAAATTTTTAATGTTTAATTTTTTGACTGTAAATGTCTATTGCATGTGAATTCTCACTTTTGGAACTAAAATAAGTGTGTTTAGAGTCATTTTAATGCCTGAAATTGTTCGAAATACAAGCTTCTGAGAAGGAGAAGGAGAATAAGTGTGTAAAAATGGCAATTTTGGTGACATTCAGGCTTTTAAAAGTAGTTATTCCACATGAGGCACAATCCAAATGACATTTTGAATAAATTTTTCTACAGTCCAAATAATCAATTTCTGATGAAAAACGATGACCCGTGACCTGTCGAACTTTCTCCAGATGGTCAGAATTGGTAATTTTTTAATGTTTAATTTTTTGACTGTAAATGACTATTGCATGTGAATTATCACTTTTGGAACTAAAATAAGTGTGTTTAGAGTCTTTTTAATGCCTGACATTGATCGAAATACAAGCTTCTGAGAAGGAGAAAAAGTCTGTAAAAATGGCAATTTTGGGTCACATTGAGTCTTTAAAAAGTGGTTATTCAACATGAGGCATAATCCAAATGACATTTTGAAGCAATTTTTCTACAGTCCAAAAAAGCGATTTTCCGATGAAAAGCGATTACCCGTGACCTGTCGAACTTTCTCCAGATGGTCAGAAATGGTAATTTTTTTATATTTAATTTTTGGGCTGTACATGACTGTTGCATGTGAATTATCACTTTTTGAACTAAAATAAGTGTGTTTAGAGTCATTTTAATGCCTGAAATTGGTCGAAATACAAGCTTCTGAGAAGGAGAAAAAGTCTGTAAAAATGGCAATTTTGGTGACATTGAGGCTTTAAAAAGTAGTTATTCAACATGAGGCACAATCCAAATGACATTTTGAATACATTTTTCTACAGTCCAAAAAATCTATTTTCTGATGAAAAGCAATTACCCGTGACCTGTCAAACTTTCTCCAGATGGTCAGAAATGGTAATTTTTTTATATTTAATTTTTGGACTGTAAATTACTATTGCATGTGAATTATCACATTTGGAACTAAAATAAGTGTGTTTAGAGTCATTTTAATGTCTGAAATTGGTTGAAATAGAAGCTTCTGAGTAGGAGAAAAAGTCTGTAAAAATGGCAATTTTGGAGACATTGAGGCTTCAAAAAGTAGTTATTCAACATGAGGCACAATCCAAAGGACATTTTGAATAAATTTTTCTACAGTCCAAATAATCAATTTCTGATGAAAAACGATGACCCGTGACCTGTCGAACTTTCTCCAGATAGTCAGAAAAGGTAATATTCTACTGTTTAATTTGTTGACTGTAAATGACTATTGCATGTGAATTCTCACTTTTGGAACTAAAATAAGTGTGTTTAGAGTCATTTTAATGCCTGACATTGATCGAAATAGAAGCTACTGAGTAGGAGAAGAGTCTGTAAAAATGGCGATTTTGGTGACATTGAGGCTTTAAAAAGTAGTTATTCAACATGAGGCACAATCCAAATGACATTTTGAATACATTTTTCTACAGTCCAAAAAATCTATTTTCTGATGAAAAGCAATTACCCGTGACCTGTCAAACTTTCTCCAGATGGTCAGAAATGGTAATTTTTTTATATTTAATTTTTGGACTGTAAATTACTATTGCATGTGAATTATCACATTTGGAACTAAAATAAGTGTGTTTAGAGTCATTTTAATGTCTGAAATTCGTTGAAATAGAAGCTTCTGAGTAGGAGAAAAAGTCTGTAAAAATGGCAATTTTGGAGACATTGAGGCTTCAAAAAGTAGTTATTCAACATGAGGCACAATCCAAAGGACATTTTGAATAAATTTTTCTACAGTCCAAATAATCAATTTCTGATGAAAAATGATGACCCGTGACCTGTCGAACTTTCTCCAGATGGTCAGAAATGGTAAATTTTTAATGTTTAATTTTTTGACTGTAAATGACTATTGCATGTGAATTCTCACTTTTGGAACTAAAATAAGTGTGTTTAGAGTCATTTTAATGCCTGAAATTGTTCGAAATACAAGCTTCTGAGAAGGAGAATAAGTGTGTAAAAATAGCAATTTTGGTGACATTCAGGCTTTAAAAAGTAGTTATTCCACATGAGGCACAACCCAAATGACATTTTGAATACATTTTTCTACAGTCCAAAAAATCAATTTCTGATGAAAAACGATGACCCGTGACCTGTCGAACTTTCTCCAGATAGTCAGAAAAGGTAATTTTCTACTGTTTAATTTTTTGACTGTAAATGACTATTGCATGTGAATTCTCACTTTTGGAACTAAAATAAGTGTGTTTAGAGTCATTTTAATGCCTGAAATTGGTCGAAATACAAGCTTCTGAGAAGGAGAAAAAGTCTGTAAAAATGGCAATTTTGGGTCACATTGAGGCTTTAAAAAGTGGTTATTCAACATGAGGCATAATCCAAATGACATTTTGAACCAATTTTTCTACAGTCCAAAAAATCGATTTTCTGATGAAAAGCGATTACCCGTGACCTGTTGAACTTTCTCCAGATGGTCAGAAATGGTAATTTTTTTTATATTTAATTTTTGGACTGTAAATGACTATTGCATGTGAATTATCACTTTTGGAACTAAAATAAGTGTGTTTAGAGTCATTTTAATGCCTGAAATTGGTCGAAATACAAGCTTCTGAGAAGGAGAAAAAGTCTGTAAAAATGGCAATTTTGGGTCACATTGAGTCTTTAAAAAGTGGTTATTCAACATGAGGCATAATCCAAATGACATTTTGAAGCAATTTTTCCACAGTCCAAAAAAGCGATTTTCCGATGAAAAGCGATTACCCGTGACCTGTCGAACTTTCTCCAGATGGTCAGAAATGGTAATTTTTTTATATTTAATGTTTGGACTGTAAATGACTATTGCATGTGAATTATCACTTTTGGAACTAAAATAAGTGTGTTTAGAGTCATTTTAATGCCTGAAATTGGTTGAAATAGAAGCTTCTGAGTAGGAGAAAAAGTCTGTAAAAATGGCAATTTTGGAGACATTGAGACTTCAAAAAGTGGTTATTCAACATGAGGCACAATCCAAATGACATTCTGAATAAATTTATCTACAGGCCAAAAAATCAATTTCTGATGAAAAACGATGACCCGTGACCTGTCGAACTTTCTCCAGATGGTCAGAATTGGTAATTTTTTAATGTTTAATTTTTTGACTGTAAATGACTATTGCATGTGAATTATCACTTTTGGAACTAAAATAAGTGTGTTTAGAGTCATTTTAATGCCTGACATTGATCGAAATACAAGCTTCTGAGAAGGAGAAAAAGTCTGTAAAAATGGCAATTTTGGGTCACATTGAGTCTTTAAAAAGTGGTTATTCAACATGAGGCATAATCCAAATGACATTTTGAAGCAATTTTTCTACAGTCCAATAAAGCGATTTTCCGATGAAAAGCGATTACCCGTGACCTGTCGAACTTTCTCCAGATGGTCAGAAATGGTAATTTTTTTATATTTAATGTTTGGACTGTAAATGACTATTGCATGTGAATTATCACTTTTGGAACTAAAATAAGTGTGTTTAGAGTCATTTTAATGCCTGAAATTGGTTGAAATAGAAGCTTCTGAGAAGGAGAAAAAGTCTGTAAAAATGGCAATTATGGAGACATTGAGACTTCAAAAAGTAGTTATTCAACATGAGGCACAATCCAAATGACATTTTGAATAAATTTATCTACAGGCCAAAAAATCAATTTCTGATTAAAAACGATGACCCGTGACCTGTCGAACTTTCTCCAGATGGTCAGAAATGGTAATTTTTTAATATTTAATTTTTTGACTGTAAATGACTATTGCATGTGAATTCTCACTTTTGGAACTAAAATAAGTGTGTTTAGAGTCATTTTAATGCCTGAAATTGGTCGAAATACAAGCTTCTGAGAAGGAGAAAAAGTCTGTAAAAACAGCAATTTTGGGTCACATTGAGGCTTTAAAAAGTGTTTATTCACCATGAGGCATAATCCAAATGACATTTTGAATCAATTTTTCTACAGTCCAAAAAATCGATTTTCCGATGAAAAGCGATGACCCGTGACCTGTCGAACTTTCTCCAGATAGTCAGAAAAGGTAATATTCTACTGTTTAATTTGTTGACTGTAAATGACTATTGCATGTGAATTCTCACTTTTGGAACTAAAATAAGTGTGTTTAGAGTCCGTTTAATGCCTGAAATTGGTCGAAATAGAAGCTTCTGAGTAAGAGAAAAAGTCTGTAAAAATGGCAATTTTGGTGACTTTGAGGCTTTAAAAAGTAGTTATTCAACATGAGACACAATCCAAATGACATTTTGAATCAATTTATCTACAGTCCAAAAAATCAATTTCTGATTAAAAACGATGACCCGTGACCTGTCGAACTTTCTCCAGATGGTCAGAAATGGTAAATTTTTAATGTTTAATTTTTTGACTGTAAATGACTATTGCATGTGAATTCTCACTTTTGGAACTAAAATAAGTGTGTTTAGAGTCATTTTAATGCCTGAAATTGTTCGAAATACAAGCTTCTGAGAAGGAGAATAAGTGTGTAAAAATGGCAATTTTGGTTACATTGAGGCTTTAAAAAGTAGTTATTCAACATGAGGCACAATCCAAATGACATTTTGAATACAGTTTTCTACAGTCCAAAAAATCAATTTCTGATGAAAAACGATGACCCGTGACCTGTCGAACTTTCTCCAGATAGTCAGAAATGGTAATTTTCTACTGTTTAATTTGTTGACTGTAAATGACTATTGCATGTGAATTATCACTTTTGGAACTAAAATAAGTGTGTTTAGAGTCATTTTAATGCCTGACATTGATCGAAATAGAAGCTACTGAGTAGGAGAAGAGTCTGTAAAAATGGCGATTTTGGTGACATTGAGGCTTTAAAAAGTAGTTATTCAACATGAGGCACAATCCAAATGACATTTTGAATACATTTTTCTACAGTCCAAAAAATCAATTTCTGATGAAAAACGATGACCCGTGACCTGTCAAACTTTCTCCAGATGGTCAGAAATGGTAAATTTTTAATGTTTAATTTTTTGACTGTAAATGACTATTGCATGTGAATTCTCACTTTTGGAACTAAAATAAGTGTGTTTAGAGTCATTTTAATGCCTGATATTGGTCGAAATACAAGCTTCTGAGAAGGAGAATAAGTGTGTAAAAATGGCAATTTTGGTGACATTGAGGCTTCAAAAAGTAGTTATTCAACATGAGGCACAATCCAAATGACATTTTGAATAAATCTTTCTACAGTCCAAATAATCAATTTCTGATGAAAAACGATGACCCGTGACCTGTCGAACTTTCTCCAGATGGTCAGAAAAAGCAATTTTCTACTGTTTAATTTGTTGACTGTAAATGACTATTGCATGTGAATTATCACTTTTGGAACTAAAATAAGTGTGTTTAGAGTCATTTTAATGCCTGATATTGGTTGAAATAGAAGCTTCTGAGTAGGAGAAAAAGTCTGTAAAAATGGCAATTTTGGAGACATTGAGACTTCAAAAAGTAGTTATTCAACATGAGGCACAATCGAAATGACATTTTGAATACATTTTGCTACAGTCCAAAAAATCTATTTTCTGATGAAAAGCAATTACCCGTGACCTGTCAAACTTTCTCCAGATGGTCAGAAATGGTAAGTTTTTTTATATTTAATTTTTGGGCTGTACATGACTGTTGCATGTGAATTATCACTTTTTGAACTAAAATAAGTGTGTTTAGAGTCATTTTAATGCCTGAAATTGGTCGAAATACAAGCTTCTGAGAAGGAGAAAAAGTCTGTAAAAATGGCAATTTTGGTGACATTGAGGCTTTAAAAAGTAGTTATTCAACATGAGGCACAATCCAAATGACATTTTGAATACAGTTTTCTACAGTACAAATAATCAATTTCTGATGAAAAACGATGACCCGTGACCTGTCGAACTTTCTCCAGATGGTCAGAAATGGTAAATTTTTAATGTTTAATTTTTTGACTGTAAATGACTATTGCATGTGAATTCTCACTTTTGGAACTAAAATAAGTGTGTTTAGAGTCATTTTAATGCCTGAAATTGGTCGAAATACAAGCTTCTGAGAAGGAGAAAAAGTCTGTAAAAATGGCAATTTTGGGTCACATTGAGGCTTTAAAAAGTGGTTATTCAACATGAGGCACAATCCAAATGACATTTTGAATCAATTTATCTATAGTCCGAAAAAACAATTTTCTAATGAAAAACGATGACCCGTGACCTGTTGAACTTTCTCCAGATGGTCAGAAAAAGTAATTTTCTACTGTTTAATTTGTTGACTGTAAATGACTATTGCATGTGAATTATCACTTTTGGAACTAAAATAAGTATGTTTAGAGTAATTTTAATGCCTGACATTGATCGAAATAGAAGCTACTGAGTAGGAGAAGAGTCTGTAAAAATGGCGATTTTGGTGACATTGAGGCTTTAAAAAGTAGTTATTCAACATGAGGCACAATCCAAATGACATTTTGAATCAATTTATCTACAGGCCAAAAAATAAATTTCTGATTAAAAACGATGACCCGTGACCTGTCGAACTTTCTCCAGATAGTCAGAAAAGGTAATTTTCTACTGTTTAATTTGTTGACTGTAAATGACTATTGCATGTGAATTATTATTTTTGGAACTAAAATAAGTGTGTTTAGAGTCATTTTAATGCCTGAAATTGGTTGAAGTAGAAGCTTCAGAGTAGGAGATAAAGTCTGTAAAAATGGCAATTTTGGAGACATTGAGGCTTCAAAAAGTAGTTATTCAACATGAGGCACAATCCAAATGACATTTTGAATAAATTTTTCTACAGTCCAAATAATCAATTTCTGATGAAAAACGATGACCCGTGACCTGTCGAACTTTCTCCAGATGGTCAGAAATGGTAAATTTTTAATGTTTAATTTTTTGACTGTAAATGACTATTGCATGTGAATTCTCACTTTTGGAACTAAAATAAGTGTGTTTAGAGTCATTTTAATGCCTGAAATTGGTCGAAATACAAGCTTCTGAGAAGGAGAAAAAGTCTGTAAAAATGGCAATTTTGGGTCACATTGAGGCTTTAAAAAGTGGTTATTCAACATGAGGCACAATCCAAATGACATTTTGAATCAATTTATCTATAGTCCGAAAAAACAATTTTCTAATGAAAAACGATGACCCGTGACCTGTTGAACTTTCTCCAGATGGTCAGAAAAAGTAATTTTCTACTGTTTAATTTGTTGACTGTAAATGACTATTGCATGTGAATTATCACTTTTGGAACTAAAATAAGTATGTTTAGAGTAATTTTAATGCCTGACATTGATCGAAATAGAAGCTACTGAGTAGGAGAAGAGTCTGTAAAAATGGCGATTTTGGTGACATTGAGGCTTTAAAAAGTAGTTATTCAACATGAGGCACAATCCAAATGACATTTTGAATAAATTTTTCTACAGTCCAAATAATCAATTTCTGATGAAAAACGATGACCCGTGACCTGTCGCACTTTCTCCAGATGGTCAGAATTGGTAATTTTTTAATGTTTAATTTTTTGACTGTAAATGACTATTGCATGTGAATTCTCACTTTTGGAACTAAAATAAGTGTGTTTAGAGTCATTTTAATGCCTGAAATTGGTCGAAATACAAGCTTCTGAGAAGGAGAAAAAGTCTGTAAAAATGGCAATTTTGGGTCACATTGAGGCTTTAAAAAGTGTTTATTCACCATGAGGCATAATCCAAATGACATTTTGAATCATTTTTTCTACAGTCCAAAAAATCGATTTTCCGATGAAAAGCGATTACCCGTGACCTGTTGAACTTTCTCCAGATGGTCAGAAAAGGTAATTTTTTAATGATTAATTTTTTGACTGTAAATGACTATTGCATGTGAATTATTACTTTTGGAACTAAAATAAGTGTGTTTAGAGTCATTTTAATGCCTGAAATTGATCGAAATACAAGCTTCTGAGAAGGAGAAAAAGTCTGTAAAAATGGCAATTTTGGGTCACATTGAGTCTTTAAAAAGTGGTTATTCAACATGAGGCATAATCCAAATGACATTTTGAAGCAATTTTTCTACAGTCCAAAAAAGCGATTTTCCGATGAAAAGCGATTACCCGTGACCTGTCGAACTTTCTCCAGATGGTCAGAAATGGTAATTTTTTTATATTTAATTTTTGGGCTGTACATGACTGTTGCATGTGAATTATCACTTTTTGAACTAAAATAAGTGTGTTTAGAGTCATTTTAATGCCTGAAATTGGTCGAAATACAAGCTTCTGAGAAGGAGAAAAAGTCTGTAAAAATGGCAATTTTGGTGACATTGAGGCTTTAAAAAGTAGTTATTCAACATGAGGCACAATCCAAATGACATTTTGAATACATTTTTCTACAGTCCAAAAAATCTATTTTCTGATGAAAAGCAATTACCCGTGACCTGTCAAACTTTCTCCAGATGGTCAGAAATGGTAATTTTTTTATATTTAATTTTTGGACTGTAAATTACTATTGCATGTGAATTATCACATTTGGAACTAAAATAAGTGTGTTTAGAGTCATTTTAATGTCTGAAATTGGTTGAAATAGAAGCTTCTGAGTAGGAGAAAAAGTCTGTAAAAATGGCAATTTTGGAGACATTGAGGCTTCAAAAAGTAGTTATTCAACATGAGGCACAATCCAAAGGACATTTTGAATAAATTTTTCTACAGTCCAAATAATCAATTTCTGATGAAAAACGATGACCCGTGACCTGTCGAACTTTCTCCAGATAGTCAGAAAAGGTAATATTCTACTGTTTAATTTGTTGACTGTAAATGACTATTGCATGTGAATTCTCACTTTTGGAACTAAAATAAGTGTGTTTAGAGTCATTTTAATGCCTGACATTGATCGAAATAGAAGCTACTGAGTAGGAGAAGAGTCTGTAAAAATGGCGATTTTGGTGACATTGAGGCTTTAAAAAGTAGTTATTCAACATGAGGCACAATCCAAATGACATTTTGAATACATTTTTCTACAGTCCAAAAAATCTATTTTCTGATGAAAAGCAATTACCCGTGACCTGTCAAACTTTCTCCAGATGGTCAGAAATGGTAATTTTTTTATATTTAATTTTTGGACTGTAAATTACTATTGCATGTGAATTATCACATTTGGAACTAAAATAAGTGTGTTTAGAGTCATTTTAATGTCTGAAATTCGTTGAAATAGAAGCTTCTGAGTAGGAGAAAAAGTCTGTAAAAATGGCAATTTTGGAGACATTGAGGCTTCAAAAAGTAGTTATTCAACATGAGGCACAATCCAAAGGACATTTTGAATAAATTTTTCTACAGTCCAAATAATCAATTTCTGATGAAAAACGATGACCCGTGACCTGTCGAACTTTCTCCAGATGGTCAGAAATGGTAAATTTTTAATGTTTAATTTTTTGACTGTAAATGACTATTGCATGTGAATTCTCACTTTTGGAACTAAAATAAGTGTGTTTAGAGTCATTTTAATGCCTGAAATTGTTCGAAATACAAGCTTCTGAGAAGGAGAATAAGTGTGTAAAAATAGCAATTTTGGTGACATTCAGGCTTTAAAAAGTAGTTATTCCACATGAGGCACAACCCAAATGACATTTTGAATACATTTTTCTACAGTCCAAAAAATCAATTTCTGATGAAAAACGATGACCCGTGACCTGTCGAACTTTCTCCAGATAGTCAGAAAAGGTAATTTTCTACTGTTTAATTTTTTGACTGTAAATGACTATTGCATGTGAATTCTCACTTTTGGAACTAAAATAAGTGTGTTTAGAGTCATTTTAATGCCTGAAATTGGTCGAAATACAAGCTTCTGAGAAGGAGAAAAAGTCTGTAAAAATGGCAATTTTGGGTCACATTGAGGCTTTAAAAAGTGGTTATTCAACATGAGGCATAATCCAAATGACATTTTGAAGCAATTTTTCTACAGTCCAAAAAATCGATTTTCTGATGAAAAGCGATTACCCGTGACCTGTCGAACTTTCTCCAGATGGTCAGAAATGGTAATTTTTTTTATATTTAATTTTTGGACTGTAAATGACTATTGCATGTGAATTATCACTTTTGGAACTAAAATAAGTGTGTTTAGAGTCATTTTAATGCCTGAAATTGGTTGAAATAGAAGCTTCTGAGTAGGAGAAAAAGTCTGTAAAAATGGCAATTTTGGAGACATTGAGACTTCAAAAAGTGGTTATTCAACATGAGGCACAATCCAAATGACATTCTGAATAAATTTATCTACAGGCCAAAAAATCAATTTCTGATGAAAAACGATGACCCGTGACCTGTCGAACTTTCTCCAGATGGTCAGAATTGGTAATTTTTTAATGTTTAATTTTTTGACTGTAAATGACTATTGCATGTGAATTATCACTTTTGGAACTAAAATAAGTGTGTTTAGAGTCATTTTAATGCCTGACATTGATCGAAATACAAGCTTCTGAGAAGGAGAAAAAGTCTGTAAAAATGGCAATTTTGGGTCACATTGAGTCTTTAAAAAGTGGTTATTCAACATGAGGCATAATCCAAATGACATTTTGAAGCAATTTTTCTACAGTCCAATAAAGCGATTTTCCGATGAAAAGCGATTACCCGTGACCTGTCGAACTTTCTCCAGATGGTCAGAAATGGTAATTTTTTTATATTTAATGTTTGGACTGTAAATGACTATTGCATGTGAATTATCACTTTTGGAACTAAAATAAGTGTGTTTAGAGTCATTTTAATGCCTGAAATTGGTTGAAATAGAAGCTTCTGAGAAGGAGAAAAAGTCTGTAAAAATGGCAATTATGGAGACATTGAGACTTCAAAAAGTAGTTATTCAACATGAGGCACAATCCAAATGACATTTTGAATAAATTTATCTACAGGCCAAAAAATCAATTTCTGATTAAAAACGATGACCCGTGACCTGTCGAACTTTCTCCAGATGGTCAGAAATGGTAATTTTTTAATATTTAATTTTTTGACTGTAAATGACTATTGCATGTGAATTCTCACTTTTGGAACTAAAATAAGTGTGTTTAGAGTCATTTTAATGCCTGAAATTGGTTGAAGTAGAAGCTTCAGAGTAGGAGAAAAAGTCTGTAAAAATGGCAATTTTGGAGACATTGAGGCTTCAAAAAGTAGTTATTCAACATCCAAATGACATTTTGAATACATTTTTCTACAGTCCAAATAATCAATTTCTGATGAAAAACGATGACCCGTGACCTGTCGAACTTTCTCCAGATGGTCAGAAATGGTAAATTTTTAATGTTTAATTTTTTGACTGTAAATGACTATTGCATGTGAATTCTCACTTTTGGAACTAAAATAAGTGTGTTTAGTCATTTTAATGCCTGAAATTGGTCGAAATACAAGCTTCTGAGAAGGAGAAAAAGTCTGTAAAAATGGCAATTTTGGGTCACATTGAGGCTTTAAAAAGTGGTTATTCAACATGAGGCATAATCCAAATGACATTTTGAATCAATTTTTCTACAGTCCAAAAAATCGATTTTCTGATGAAAAGCAATTACCCGTGACCTGTCGAACTTTCTCCAGATGGTCAGAAATGGTAATTTTCTTATATTTAATTTGTTGACTGTAAATGACTAATGCATGTGAATTATCACTTTTGGAACTAAAATAAGTGTGTTTAGAGTCATTTTAATGCCTGACATTGATCGAAATAGAAGCTACTGAGTAGGAGAAGAGTCTGTAAAAATGGCGATTTTGGTGACATTGAGGCTTTAAAAAGTAGTTATTCAACATGAGGCACAATCCAAATGACATTTTGAATCAATTTATCTATAGTCCGAAAAAACAATTTTCTAATTAAAAACGATGACCCGTGACCTGTTGAACTTTCTCCAGATGGTCAGAAAAGGTCATTTTTTAATGATTAATTTTTTGACTGTAAATGACTATTGCATGTGAATTATTACTTTTGGAACTAAAATAAGTGTGTTTAGAGTGATTTTAATGCCTGAAATTGGTCGAAATACAAGCTTCTGAGAGGGAGAAAAAGTCTGTAAAAATGGCAATTTTGGTGACATTGAGGCTTTAAAAAGTAGTTATTCAACATGAGGCATAATCCAAATGACATTTTGAATACATTTTTCTACAGTCCAAAAAATCTATTTTCTGATGAAAAGCAATTACCCGTAACCTGTCAAACTTTCTCCAGATGGTCAGAAATGGTAAGTTTTTTAAAATTTAATTTTAGGACTGTACATGACTATTGCATGTGAATTATCACTTTTGGAACTAAAATAAATGTGTTTAGAGTCATTTTAATGCCTGAAATTGGTCGAAATATAAGCTTCTGATTAGGAGAAAAAGTCTGTAAAAATGGCAATTTTGGAGACATTGAGGCTTCAAAAAGTAGTTATTCAACATGAGGCACAATCCAAATGACATTTTGAATACATTTATCTACAGGCCAAAAAATCAATTTCTGATTAAAAACGATGACCCGTGACCTGTCGAACTTTCTCCAGATGGTCAGAAATGGTAATTTTTTAATGTTTAATTTTTTGACTGTAAATGACTATGGCATGTGAATTATCACTTTTGGAATTAAAATAAGTGTGTTTAGAGTCATTTTAATGCCTGAAATTGGTTGAAATAGAAGCTTCTGAGTAGGAGAAAAAGTCTGTAAAAATGGCAATTTTGGAGACATTGAGACTTCAAAAAGTAGTTATTCAACATGAGGCACAATCCAAATGACATTTTGAATACATTTTTCTACAGTCCAAATAATCAATTTCTGATGAAAAACGATGACTCGTGACCTGTCGAACTTTCTCCAGATGGTCAGAAATGGTAATTTTCTACTGTTTAATTTGTTGACTGTAAATGACTATTGCATGTGAATTATCACTTTTGGAACTAAAATAAGTGTGTTTAGAGTCATTTTAATGCCTAACATTGATCGAAATAGAAGCTACTGAGTAGGAGAAGAGTCTGTAAAAATGGCGATTTTGGTGACATTGAGGCTTTAAAAAGTAGTTATTCAACATGAGGCACAATCCAAATGACATTTTGAATTAATTTATCTATAGTCCGAAAAAACAATTTTCTAATTAAAAACGATGACCCGTGACCTGTTGAACTTTCTCCAGATGGTCAGAAAAGGTAATTTTTTAATGATTAATTTTTTGACTGTAAATGACTATTGCATGTGAATTCTTACTTTTGGAACTAAAATAAGTGTGTTTAGAGTCATTTTAATGCCTGAAATTGGTCGAAATACAAGCTTCTGAGAAGGAGAAAAAGTCTGTAAAAATGGCAATTTTGGTGACATTGAGGCTTTAAAAAGTAGTTATTCAACATGAGGCATAATCCAAATGACATTTTGAATACATTTTTCTACAGTCCAAAAAATCTATTTCTGATGAAAAACGATGACCGTGACCTGTCGAACTTTCTCCAGATGGTCAGAAAAGGATTTTTTTTAATGATTAATTTTTTGACTGTAAATGACTATTGCATGTGAATTATTACTTTTGGAACTATCTACAGGCCAAAAAATCAATTTCTGATTAAAAACGATGACCTGTCGAACTTTCTCCAGATGGTCAGAAATGGTAATTTTTTAATGTTTAATTTTTTGACTGTAAATGACTATGGCATGTGAATTATCACTTTTGGAATTAAAATAAGTGTGTTTAGAGTCATTTTAATGCCTGAAATTGGTTGAAATAGAAGCTTCTGAGTAGGAGAAAAAGTCTGTAAAAATGGCAATTTTGGTGACTTTGAGGCTTTAAAAAGTAGTTATTCAACATGAGGCACAATCCAAATGACATTTTGAATACATTTTTCTACAGTCCAAAAAACCAATTTCTGATGAAAAACGATGACCCGTGACCTGTCGAACTTTCTCCAGATGGTCAGAAAAGGATTTTTTTTAATGATTAATTTTTTGACTGTAAATGACTATTGCATGTGAATTATTACTTTTGGAACTAAAATAAGAGTGTTTAGAGTCATTTTAATGCCTGAAGTAGAAGCTTCAGAGTAGGAGAAAAAGTCTGTAAAAATGGCAATTTTGGAGACATTGAGGCTTCAAAAAGTAGTTATTCAACATGAGGCACAATCTAAATGACATTTTGAATCAATTTATATATAGTCCAAAAAAACAATTTTCTAATTAAAAACGATGACCCGTGACCTGTCGAACTTTCTCCAGATGGTCAGAAAAGGTAATTTTTTAATGATTAATTTTTTGACTGTAAATGACTATTGCATGTGAATTATCACTTTTGGAACTAAAATAAGTGTGTTTAGAGTCATTTTAATGCCTGAAAATGGTCGAAATAGAAGCTTCTGAGTAGGAGAAAATGTCTGTAAAAATGGCAATTTTGGTGACATTGAGGCTTTAAAAAGTAGTTATTCAACATGAGGCACAATCCAAATGACATTTTGAATACATTTTTCTACAGTCCAAAAAATCAATTTCTGATGAAAAACGATGACCCGTGACCAGTCGAACTTTCTCCAGATGGTCAGAAATGGTAATTTTTTTATATTTAATTTTTGGACTGTAAATGACTATTGCATGTGAATTATCACTTTTGGAACTAAAATAAGTGTGTTTAGAGTCATTTTAATGCCTGAAATTGGTTGACATAGAAGCTTCTGAGCAGGAGAAAAAGTCTGTAAAAATGGCAATTTTGGAGACATTGAGGCTTCAAAAAGTAGTTATTCAACATGAGGCACAATCCAAATGACATTTTGAATCAATTTATATATAGTCCAAAAAAACAATTTTCTAATTAAAAACGATTACCCGTGACCTGTCGAACTTTCTCCAGATGGTCAGAAATGGTAATTTTTTTATATTTAATTTTTGGACTGTAAATGACTATTGCATGTGAATTATCACTTTTGGAACTAAAATAAGTGTGTTTAGAGTCATTTTAATGCCTGAAATTGGTTGAAATAGAAGCTTCTGAGTAGGAGAAAAAGTCTGTAAAAAGGGTAATTTTGGTCACATTGAGGATTTAAAAAGAAGTTATTCAACATGAGGAACAATCAAAATGACATTTTGAATCAATTTTTCTACTGTTCAAAAGTTCATTTTTCTGATGAAAAATGATGACCTGTTGAACTTTCTCCAGATGGTCAGAAATGGTAATTTTTTAATGATTAATTTTTTGACTGTAAATGACTATTGCATGTGAATTATTACTTTTGGAACTAAAATAAGTGTGTTTAGAGTCATTTAATGCCTGAAATTGGTCGAAATATAAGCTCCTGAGTAGGAGAAAAAGTCGGTAAAAATGGCAATTTTGGTGACATTGAGGCTTTAAAAAGTAGTTATTCAACATGAGGCACAATCCAAATGACATTTTGAATCAATTTATCTACAGGCCAAAAAATCAATTTCTGATTAAAAACGATGACCCGTGACCTGTTGAACTTTCTCCAGATGGTCAGAAATGGTAATTTTTTTATATTTAATTTTTGGACTGTAAATGACTATTGCATGTGAATTATCACTTTTGGAACTAAAATAAGTGTGTTTAGAGTCATTTTAATGCCTGAAATTGGTTGAAATAGAAGCTTCTGAGTAGGAGAAAAAGTCTGTAAAAATGGCAATTTTGGAGACATTGAGGCTTCAAAAAGTAGTTATTCAACATGAGGCACAATCCAAATGACATTTTGAATACATTTTTCTACAGTCCAAATAATCAATTTCTGATGAAAAACGATGACCCGTGACCTGTCGAACTTTCTCCAGATGGTCAGAAAAGGTAATTTTTTAATGATTAATTTTTTGACTGTAAATGACTATTGCATGTGAATTATTACTTTTGGAACTGAAATAAGTGTGTTTAGAGTCATTTTAATGCCTGAAATTGGTCGAAATACAAGCTTCTGAGAAGGAGAAAAAGTCTGTAAAAATGGCAATTTTGGGTCACATTGAGGCTTAAAAATGTCGTTATTCAACATGAGGCATAATCCAAATGTCATTTTGAATCAATTTTTCTACAGTCCGAAAAATCTATTATCTGATGAAAAGCGATTACCCGTGACCTCTCAAACTTTCTCCAGATGGTCAGAAATGGTAAGTTTTTTTATATTTAATTTTTGGACTGTAAATGACTATTGCATGTGAATTATCACTTTTGGAACTAAAATAATTGTGTTTAGAGTCATTTTAATGCCTGAAATTGGTTGAAATAGAAGCTTCTGAGTAGGAGAAAAAGTCTGTAAAAATGGCAATTTTGGAGACATTGAGGCTTCAAAAAGTAGTTATTCAACATGAGGCACAATCCAAATGACATTTTGAATAAATTTTTCTACAGTCCAAATAATCAATTTCTGATGAAAAACGATGACCCGTGACCTGTCGAACTTTCTCCAGATGGTCAGGAAAGGTAATTTTTTAATGATTAATTTTTTGACTGTAAATGACTATTGCATGTGAATTATTACTTTTGGAACTAAAATAAGTGTGTTTAGAGTCATTTTAATGCCTGGAATTGGTCGAAATACAAGCTTCTGAGAAGGAGAAAAAGTCTGTAAAAATGGCAATTTTGGGTCACATTGAGGTTTTAAAAAGTGGTTATTCAACATGAGGCATAATCCAAATGACATTTTGAATCAATTTTTCTACAGTCCAAAAAATCAATTTTCTGATGAAAAGCGATTACCCGTGACCTGTTGAACTTTCTCCAGATGGTCAGAAATGGTAATTTTTTTATATTTAATGTTTGGACTGTAAATGACTATTGCATGTGAATTATCACTTTTGGAACTAAAATAAGTGTGTTTAGAGTCATTTTAATGCCTGAAAATGGTTGAAATAGAAACTTCTGAGTAGGAGAAAAGGTGTGTAAAAATGGCAATTTTGGTGACATTGAGGCTTCAAAAAGTAGTTATTCAACATGAGGCACAATCCAAATGACATTTTGAATACATTTTTCTACAGTCCAAATAATCAATTTCTGATGAAAAACGATGACCCGTGACCTGTCGAACTTTCTCCAGATGGTCAGAAACGTAATTTTCTACTGTTTAATTTTTTGACTGTAAATGACTATTGCATGTGAATTATTACTTTTGGAACTAAAATAAGTGTGTTTAGAGTCATTTTAATGCCTGAAATTGGTCGAAATACAAGCTTCTGAGAAGGAGAAAAAGTCTGTAAAAATGGCAATTTTGGGTCACATTGAGGTTTTAAAAAGTGGTTATTCAACATGAGGCACAATCCAAATGACATTTTGAATCAATTTTTCTACAGTCCAAAAAATCGATTTTCTGATGAAAAGCGATTACCCGTGACCTGTTGAACTTTCTCCAGATGGTCAGAAATGGTAATTTTTTTATATTTAATGTTTGGACTGTAAATGACTATTGCATGTGAATTATCACTTTTGGAACTAAAATAAGTGTGTTTAGAGTCATTTTAATGCCTGAAAATGGTTGAAATAGAAACTTCTGAGTAGGAGAAAAGGTGTGTAAAAATGGCAATTTTGGTGACATTGAGGCTTCAAAAAGTAGTTATTCAACATGAGGCACAATCCAAATGACATTTAGAATCAATTTATCTACAGGCCAAAAAATCAATTTCTGATTAAAAACGATGACCCGTGACCTGTCGAACTTTCTCCAGATGGTCAGAAATGGTAATTTTTTTATATTTGATTTTTGGACTGTAAATGACTATTGCATGTGAATTATCACTTTTGGAACTAAAATAAGTGTGTTTAGAGTCATTTTAATGCCTGAAATTGGTTGAAATAGAAGCTTCTGAGTAGGAGAAAAAGTCTGTAAAAATGGCAATTTTGGGTCACATTGAGTCTTTAAAAAGTGGTTATTCAACATGAGGCATAATCCAAATGACATTTTGAAGCAATTTTTCTACAGTCCAAAAAAGCGATTTTCCGATGAAAAGCGATTACCCGTGACCTGTCGAACTTTCTCCAGATGGTCAGAAATGGTAATTTTTTTATATTTAATTTTTGGACTGTAAATGACTATTGCATTTGAATTATCACTTTTGGAACTAAAATAAGTGTGTTTAGAGTCATTTTAATGCCTGAAATTGGTTGAAATAGAAGCTTCTGAGTAGGAGAAAAAGTCTGTAAAAATGGCACTTTTGGAGACATTGAGGCTTCAAAAAGTAGTTATTCAACATGAGGCACAATCCAAATGACATTTTGAATACATTTTTCTACAGTCCAAATAATCAATTTCTGATGAAAAACGATGACCCGTGACCTGTCGAACTTTCTCCAGATGGTCAGAAAAGGTAATTTTTTAATGATTAATTTTTTGACTGTAAATGACTATTGCATGTGAATTATTACTTTTGGAACTAAAATAAGTGTGTTTAGAGTCATTTTAATGCCTGAAATTAGTTGAAGTAGAAGCTTCAGAGTAGGAGAAAAAGTCTGTAAAAATGGCAATTTTGGAGACATTGAGGCTTCAAAAAGTAGTTATTCAACATGAGGCACAATCCAAATGACATTTTGAATACATTTTTCTACAGTCCAAATAATCAATTTCTGACCAAAAACGATGACCCGTGACCTGTCGAACTTTCTCCAGATGGTCAGAAAAGGTAATTTTTTAATGATTCATTTTTTGACTGTAAATGACTATTGCATGTGAATTATTACTTTTGGAACTAAAATAAGTGTGTTTAGAGTCATTTTAATGTCTTAAATTGGTCGAAATACAAGCTTCTGAGAAGGAGAAAAAGTCTGTAAAAATGGCAATTTTGGGTCACATTGAGGCTTTAAAATGTAGTTATTCAACATGAGGCACAATCCAAATGACATTTTGAATCAATTTATCTATAGTCCAAAAAAACTATTTTCTAATTAAAAACGATGACCCGTGACCTGTCGAACTTTCTCCAGATGGTCAGAAAAGGTAATTTTTTAATGATTAATTTTTTGACTATAAATGACTATTGCATGTGAATTATTACTTTTGGAACTAAAATAAGTGTGTTTAGAGTTATTTTAATGCCTGAAAATGGTAGAAATAGAAGCTTCTGAGTAGGAGAAAAGGTCTGTAAAAATTGCAATTTTGGTGACATTGAGGCTTTAAAAAGTAGTTATTCAACATGAGGCACAATCCAAATGACATTTTGAATACATTTTTCTACAGTCCAAAAAATCAATTTCTGATGAAAAACGATGACCCGTGACCTGTCGAACTTTCTCCAGATAGTCAGAAAAGGTAATTTTCTACTGTTTAATTTGTTGACTGTAAATGACTATTGCATGTGAATTATCACTTTTGGAACTAAAATAAGTGTGTTTAGAGTCATTTTAATGCCTGAAATTGGTCGAAATAGAAGCTACTGAGTAGGAGAAGAAGTCTGTAAAAATGGCGATTTTGGTGACATTGAGGCTTTAAAAAGTAGTTATTCAACATGAGGCACAATCCAAATTACATTTTGAATCAATTTATCTATAGTCCGAAAAAACAATTTTCTAATTAAAAACGATGACCCGTGACCTGTCGAACTTTCTCCAGATGGTCAGAAAAGGTAATTTTTTAATGATTAATTTTTTGACTGTAAATGACTATTGCATGTGAAATATTACTTTTGGAAGTAAAATAAGTGTGTTTAGAGTCATTTTAATGCCTGAAAATCGTCGAAATAGAAGATTCTGAGTAGGAGAAAAGGTGTGTAAAAATGGCAACTTTGGTGACATTGAGGCTTCAAAAAGTAGTTATTCAACATGAGGCACAATCCAAATGACATTTTGAATCAATTTTTCTACAGTCCAAATAATCAATTTCTGATGAAAAACGATGACCCGTGACCTGTCGAACTTTCTCCAGATGATCAGAAAAGGTAATTTTTTAATGAATAATTTTTTGACTGTAAATGACTATTGCATGTGAATTATTACTTTTGGAACTAAAATAAGTGTGTTTAGAGTCATTTTAATGCCTGAAATTGGTCGAAATACAAGCTTCTGAGAAGGAGAAAAAGTCTGTAAAAATGGCAATTTTGGGTCACATTGAGGCTTTAACCCCTTCGGCGCTCATGACGGAACGGTTCCGTCATGAGCGTCGGTTGAGCTGTGCTCATGACGGAACCGTTCCGTCATGACCACGCCCGCGCAAGCAGCGCTCAGCACAGCGGGGGAATCCGCCCCGCATGGAAGGGGTTAAAATGTAGTTATTCAACATGAGGCATAATCCAAATGACATTTTGCATCAATTTTTCTACAGTCCCAAAAATCGATTATCTGATGAAAAGCGATGACCCGTGACCTGTCGAACTTTCTCCAGATGGTCAGAAATGGTAAGTTTTTTAATGTTTAATTTTTTGGCTGTAAATGACTATTGCATGTGAATTCTCACTTTTGGAACTAAAATAAGTGTGTTTAGAGTCATTTCATTGCCTGAAATTGGTCGAAATACAAGCTTCTGAGAGGGAGAAAAAGTCTGTAAAAATGGCAATTTTGGGTCCCATTGAGGCTTTAAAAAGTGTTTATTCAACATGAGGCATAATCCAAATGACATTTTGAATCAATTTTTCTACAGTCCAAAAAATCGATTTTCCGATGAAAAGCGATTACCCGTGACCTGTCGAACTTTCTCCAGATGGTCAGAAATGGTAATTTTTTTATATTTAATTTTTGGACAGTAAATGACTATTGCATGTGAATTATCACTTTTGGAACTAAAATAAGTGTGTTTAGAGTCATTTTAATGCCTGAAAATGGTCGAAATAGAAGCTTCTGAGTAGGAGAAAAGGTGTGTAAAAATGGCAATTTTGGTGACATTGAGGCTTCAAAAAGTAGTTATTCAACATGAGGCACAATCCAAATGACATTTTGAATACATTTTTCTACAGTCCAAAAAATCAATTTCTGATGAAAAACGATGACCCGTGACCTGTCGAACTTTCTCCAGATAGTCAGAAAAGGTAATTTTCTACTGTTTAATTTGTTGACTGTAAATGACTATTGCATGTGAATTATCACTTTTGGAACTAAAATAAGTGTGTTTAGAGTCATTTTAATGCCTGAAATTGGTTGAAATAGAAGCTTCTGAGTAGGAGAAAAAGTCTGTAAAAATGGCAATTTTGGGTCACATTGAGTCTTTAAAAAGTGGTTATTCAACATGAGGCACAATCCAAATGACATTTTGAAGCAATTTTTCTACAGTCCAAAAAAGCGATTTTCCGATGAAAAGCGATTACCCGTGACCTGTCGAACTTTCTCCAGATGGTCAGAAATGGTAATTTTTTTATATTTAATTTGTTGACTGTAAATGACTATTGCATGTGAATTATCAATTTTGGAACTAAAATAAGTGTGTTTAGAGTCATTTTAATGCCTGAAATTGGTTGAAATAGAAGCTTCTGAGTAGGAGAAAAAGTCTGTAAAAATGGCAATTTTGGAGACATTGAGGCTTCAAAAAGTAGTTGTTCAACATGAGGCACAATCCAAATGACATTTTGAATAAATTTTTCTACAGTCCAAATAATCAATTTCTGATCAAAAACGATGACCCGTGACCTGTCGAACTTTCTCCAGATGGTCAGGAAAGGTAATTTTTTAATGATTAATTTTTTGACTGTAAATGACTATTGCATGTGAATTATTACTTTTGGAACTAAAATAGGTGTGTTTAGAGTCATTTTAATGCCTGGAATTGGTCGAAATACAAGCTTCTGAGAAGGAGAAAAAGTCTGTAAAAATGGCAATTTTGGGTCACATTGAGGTTTTAAAAAGTGGTTATTCAACATGAGGCATAATCCAAATGACATTTTGAATCAATTTTTCTACAGTCCAAAAAATCAATTTTCTGATGAAAAGCGATTACCCGTGACCTGTTGAACTTTCTCCAGATGGTCAGAAATGGTAATTTTTTTATATTTAATGTTTGGACTGTAAATGACTATTGCATGTGAATTATCACTTTTGGAACTAAAATAAGTGTGTTTAGAGTCATTTTATTGCTTGAAATTGGTTGAAATAGAAACTTCTGAGAAGGAGAATAAGTCTGTAAAAATGGCAATTTTGGTGACATTGAGGCTTCAAAAAGTAGTTATTCAACATGAGGCACAATCCAAATGACATTTTGAATACATTTTTCTACAGTCCAAATAATCAATTTCTGATGAAAAACGATGACCCGTGACCTGTCGAACTTTCTCCAGATGGTCAGAAAAGTAATTTTCTACTGTTTAATTTGTTGACTGTAAATGACTATTGCATGTGAATTATCACTTTTGGAACTAAAATAAGTGTGTTTAGAGTCATTTTAATGCCTGAAATTGGTCAAAATATAAGCTCCTGAGTAGGAGAAAAAGTCTGTAAAAATGGCAATTTTGGTGACATTGAGGCTTTAAAAAGTAGTTATTCAACATGAGGCACAATCCAAATGACATTTTGAATCAATTTATCTACAGGCCAAAAAATCAATTTCTGATTAAAAACGATGACCCGTGACCTGTCGAACTTTCTCCAGATGGTCAGAAATGGTAATTTTTTTATATTTAATTTTTGGACTGTAAATGACTATTGCATGTGAATTATCACTTTTGGAACTAAAATAAGTGTGTTTAGAGTCATTTTAATGCCTGAAATTGGTTGAAATAGAAGCTTCTGAGTAGGAGAAAAAGTCTGTAAAAATGGCAATTTTGGAGACATTGAGGCTTCAAAAAGTAGTTATTCAACATGAGGCACAATCCAAATGACATTTTGAATACATTTTTCTACAGTCCACATAATCAATTTCTGATGAAAAACGATGACCCGTGACCTGTCGAACTTTCTCCAGATGGTCAGAAAAGGTAATTTTTTAATGATTAATTTTTTGACTGTAAACGACTATTGCATGTGAATTATTACTTTTGGAACTAAAATAAGTGTGTTTAGAGTCATTTTAATGCCTGAAATTGGTTGAAGTAGAAGCTTCAGAGTAGGAGAAAAAGTCTGTAAAAATGGCAATTTTGGAGACATTGAGGCTTCAAAAAGTAGTTATTCAACATGAGGCATAATCCAAATGACATTTTGAATAAATGTTTCTACAGTCCAAATAATCAATTTCTGATCAAAAACGATGACCCGTGACCTGTCGAACTTTCACCAGATGGTCAGAAAAGGTAATTTTTTAATGATTAATTTTTTGACTGTAAATGACTATTGCATGTGAATTATTACTTTTGGAACTAAAATAAGTGTGTTTAGAGTCATTTTAATGCCTGAAATTGGTCGAAATACAAGCTTCTGAGAAGGAGAAAAAGTCTGTAAAAATGGCAATTTTGGGTCACATTGAGGCTTTAAAATGTAGTTATTCAACATGAGGCATAATCCAAATGACATTTTGAATCAATTTTTCTACAGTCCAAAAAATCTATTATCTGATGAAAAGCGATTACCCGTGACCTCTCAAACTTTCTCCAGATGGTCAGAAATGGTAAGTTTTTTTATATTTAATTTTTGGACTGTAAATGACTATTGCATGTGAATTATCACTTTTGGAACTAAAATAAGTGTGTTTAGAGTCATTTTAATGCCTGAAATTGGTCGAAATACAAGCTTCTGAGAAGGAGAAAAAGTCTGTAAAAATGGCAATTTTGGGTCACATTGAGGTTTTAAAAAGTGGTTAGTCAACATGAGGCATAATCCAAATGACATTTTGAATCAATTTTTCTACAGTCCAAAAAAGCGATTTTCCGATGAAAAGCGATTACCCGTGACCTGTCGAACTTTCTCCAGATGGTCAGAAATGGTAATTTTTTTATATTTAATTTTTGGACTGTAAATGACTATTGCATGTGAATTATCACTTTTGGAACTAAAATAAGTGTGTTTAGAGTCATTTTAATGCCTGAAAATGGTTGAAATAGAAACTTCTGAGTAGGAGAAAAGGTGTGTAAAAATGGCAATTTTGGTGACATTGAGGCTTCAAAAAGTAGTTATTCAACATGAGGCATAATCCAAATGACATTTTGAATCAATTTATCTACAGGCCAAAAAATCAATTTCTGATTAAAAACGATGACCCGTGACCTGTCGAACTTTCTCCAGATGGTCAGAAATGGTAATTTTTTTATATTTGATTTTTGGACTGTAAATGACTATTGCATGTGAATTATCACTTTTGGAACTAAAATAAGTGTGTTTAGAGTCATTTTAATGCCTGAAATTGGTTGAAATAGAAGCTTCTGAGTAGGAGAAAAAGTCTGTAAAAATGGCAATTTTGGGTCACATTGAGTCTTTAAAAAGTGGTTATTCAACATGAGGCATAATCCAAATGACATTTTGAAGCAATTTTTCTACAGTCCAAAAAAGCGATTTTCCGATGAAAAGCGATTACCCGTGACCTGTCGAACTTTCTCCAGATGGTCAGAAATGGTAATTTTTTTATATTTAATTTTTGGACTGTAAATGACTATTGCATTTGAATTATCACTTTTGGAACTAAAATAAGTGTGTTTAGAGTCATTTTAATGCCTGAAATTGGTTGAAATAGAAGCTTCTGAGTAGGAGAAAAAGTCTGTAAAAATGGCACTTTTGGAGACATTGAGGCTTCAAAAAGTAGTTATTCAACATGAGGCACAATCCAAAAGACATTTTGAATACATTTTTCTACAGTCCAAATAATCAATTTCTGACCAAAAACGATGACCCGTGACCTGTCGAACTTTCTCCAGATGGTCAGAAAAGGTAATTTTTTAATGATTCATTTTTTGACTGTAAATGACTATTGCATGTGAATTATTACTTTTGGAACTAAAATAAGTGTGTTTAGAGTTATTTTAATGCCTGAAAATGGTAGAAATAGAAGCTTCTGAGTAGGAGAAAAGGTCTGTAAAAATTGCAATTTTGGTGACATTGAGGCTTTAAAAAGTAGTAATTCAACATGAGGCACAATCCAAATGACATTTTGAATACATTTTTCTACAGTCCAAAAAATCAATTTCTGATGAAAAACTATGACCCGTGACCTGTCGAACTTTCTCCAGATAGTCAGAAAAGGTAATTTTCTACTGTTTAATTTGTTGACTGTAAATGACTATTGCATGTGAATTATCACTTTTGGAACTAAAATAAGTGTGTTTAGAGTCATTTTAATGCCTGAAATTGGTCGAAATAGAAGCTACTGAGTAGGAGAAGAAGTCTGTAAAAATGGCGATTTTGGTGACATTGAGGCTTTAAAAAGTAGTTATTCAACATGAGGCACAATCCAAATTACATTTTGAATCAATTTATCTATAGTCCGAAAAAACAATTTTCTAATTAAAAACGATGACCCGTGACCTGTCGAACTTTCTCCAGATGGTCAGAAAAGGTAATTTTTTAATGATTAATTTTTTGACTGTAAGTGACTATTGCATGTGAATTATTACTTTTGGAAGTAAAATAAGTGTGTTTAGAGTCATTTTAATGCCTGAAATTGGTCGAAATACAAGCTTCTGAGAAGGAGAAAAAGTCTGTAAAAATGGCAATTTTGGAGACATTGAGGCTTCAAAAAGTAGTTATTCAACATGAGGCACAATCCAAATGACATTTTGAATACATTTTTCTACAGTCCAAATAATCAATTTCTGATGAAAAACGATGACCCGTGACCTGTCGAACTTTCTCCAGATGGTCAGAAAAGGTAATTTTTTAATGATTAATTTTTTGACTGTAAATGACTATTGCATGTGAATTATTACTTTTGGAACTAAAATAAGTGTGTTTAGAGTCATTTTAATGCCTGAAATTGGTCAAAATACAAGCTTCTGAGAAGGAGAAGTCTGTAAAAATGGCAATTTTGGGTCACATTGAGGCTTTAAAATGTCGTTATTCAACATGAGGCATAATCCAAATGACATTTTGAATCAATTTTTCTACAGTCCGAAAAATCTATTATCTGATGAAAAGCGATTACCCGTGACCTCTCAAACTTTCTCCAGATGGTCAGAAATGGTAAGTTTTTTTATATTTAATTTTTGGACTGTAAATGACTATTGATTGTGAATTATCACTTTTGGAACTAAAATAAGTGTGTTTAGAGTCATTTTAATGCCTGAAATTGGTTGAAATAGAAGCTTCTGAGTAGGAGAAAAAGTCTGTAAAAATGGCAATTTTGGAGACATTGAGGCTTCAAAAAGTAGTTATTCAACATGAGGCACAATCCAAATGACATTTTGAATACATTTTTCTACAGTCCAAATAATCAATTTCTGATGAAAAACGATGACCCGTGACCTGTCGAACTTTCTCCAGATGGTCAGAAAAGGTAATTTTTTAATGATTAATTTTTTGACTGTAAATGACTATTGCATGTGAATTATTACTTTTGGAACTAAAATAAGTGTGTTTAGAGTCATTTTAATGCCTGAAATTGGTCGAAATACAAGCTTCTGAGAAGGAGAAAAAGTCTGTAAAAATGGCAATTTTGGGTCACATTGAGGTTTTAAAAAGTGGTTATTCAACATGAGGCATAATCCAAATGACATTTTGAATCAATTTTTCTACAGTCCAAAAAATCGATTTTCTGATGAAAAGCGATTACCCGTGACCTGTTGAACTTTTTCCAGATGGTCAGAAATGGTAATTTTTTTATATTCTGATGAAAAACGATGACCCGTGACCTGTCGAACTTTCTCCAGATGGTCAGAAAAGTAATTTTCTACTGTTTAATTTGTTGACTGTAAATGACTATTGCATGTGAATTATTACTTTTGGAACTAAAATAAGTGTGTTTAGAGTCATTTTAATGCCTGAAATTGGTTGAAGTAGAAGCTTCAGAGTAGGAGAAAAAGTCTGTAAAAATGGCAATTTTGGAGACGTTGAGGCTTCAAAAAGTAGTTATTCAACATGAGGCACAATCCAAATGACATTTTGAATAAATTTTTCTACAGTCCAAATAATCAATTTCTGATCAAAAACGATGACCCGTGACCTGTTGAACTTACTCCAGATGGTCAGAAATGGTAATTTTTTTATATTTAATGTTTGGACTGTAAATGACTATTGCATGTGAATTATCACTTTTGGAACTAAAATAAGTGTGTTTAGAGTCATTTTAATGCCTGAAAATGGTTGAAATAGAAACTTCTGAGTAGGAGAAAAGGTGTGTAAAAATGGCAATTTTGGTGACATTGAGGCTTCAAAAAGTAGTTATTCAACATGAGGCACAATCCAAATGACATTTTGAATCAATTTATCTACAGGCCAAAAAATCAATTTCTGATTAAAAACGATGACCCGTGACCTGTCGAACTTTCTCCAGATGGTCAGAAATAGTAATTTTTTTATATTTGATTTTTGGACTGTAAATGACTATTGCATGTGAATTATCACTTTTGGAACTAAAATAAGTGTGTTTAGAGTCATTTTAATGCCTGAAATTGGTTGAAATAGAAGCTTCTGAGTAGGAGAAAAAGTCTGTAAAAATGGCACTTTTGGAGACATTGAGGCTTCAAAAAGTAGTTATTCAACATGAGGCACAATCCAAATGACATTTTGAATACATTTTTCTACAGTCCAAATAATCAATTTCTGATGAAAAACGATGACCCGTGACCTGTCGAACTTTCTCCAGATGGTCAGAAAAGGTAATTTTTTAATGATTCATTTTTTGACTGTAAATGACTATTGCATGTGAATTATTACTTTTGGAACTAAAATAAGTGTGTTTAGAGTCATTTTAATGCCTTAAATTGGTCGAAATACAAGCTTCTGAGAAGGAGAAAAAGTCTGTAAAAATGGCAATTTTGGGTCACATTGAGGCTTTAAAATGTAGTTATTCAACATGAGGCACAATCCAAATGACATTTTGAATCAATTTATCTATAGTCCAAAAAAACTATTTTCTAATTAAAAACGATGACCCGTGACCTGTTGAACTTTCTCCAGATGGTCAGAAAAGGTAATTTTTTAATGATTAATTTTTGGACTGTACATGACTATTGCATGTGAATTATCACTTTTGGAACTAAAATAAGTGTGTTTAGAGTCATTTTAATGCCTGAAAATGGTCGAAATAGAAGATTCTGAGTAGGAGAAAAGGTGTGTAAAAATGGCAACTTTGGTGACATTGAGGCTTCAAAAAGTAGTTATTCAACATGAGGCACAATCCAAATGACATTTTGAATAAATTTTTCTACAGTCCAAATAATCAATTTCTGATGAAAAACGATGACCCGTGACCTGTCGAACTTTCTCCAGATGGTCAGAAATGGTAATTTTTTTATATTCTGATGAAAAACGATTACCCGTGACCTGTCGAACTTTCTCCAGATGGTCAGAAATGGTAATTTTTTAATGTTTAATTTTTTGACTGTAAATGACTATTGCAAGTGAATTCTCACTTTTGGAACTAAAATAAGTGTGTTTAGAGTCATTTTAATGCCTGAAATTGGTCGAAATACAAGCTTCTGAGAAGGAGAAAAAGTCTGTAAAAATGGCAATTTTGGGTCACATTGAGGCTTTAAAATGTAGTTATTCAACATGAGGCATAATCCAAATGACATTTTGAATCAATTTTTCTACAGTCCAAAAAATCTATTATCTGATGAAAAGCGATTACCCGTGACCTCTCAAACTTTCTCCAGATGGTCAGAAATGGTAAGTTTTTTTATATTTAATTTTTGGACTGTAAATAACTATTGCATGTGAATTATCACTTTTGGAACTAAAATAAGTGTGTTTAGAGTCATTTTAATGCCTGAAATTGGTTGAAATAGAAGCTTCTGAGTAGGAGAAAAAGTCTGCAAAAATGGCAATTTTGGAGACATTGAGGTTTCAAAAAGTAGTTATTCAACATGAGGCACAATCCAAATGACATTTTGAATAAATTTTTCTACAGTCCAAATAATCAATTTCTGATGAAAAACGTGACCTGTCGAACTTTCTCCAGATAGTCAGAAAAGGTAAATTTCTACTGTTTAATTTGTTGACTGTAAATGACTATTGCATGTGAATTATCACTTTTGGAACTAAAATAAGTGTGTTTAGAGTCATTTTAATGCCTGACATTGATCGAAATAGAAGCTACTGAGTAGGAGAAAAAGTCTGTAAAAATGGCAATTTTGGTGACATTGAGGCTTTAAAAAGTAGTTATTCAACATGAGGCACAATCCAAATGACATTTTGAATAAATTTATCTACAGGCCAAAAAATCAATTTCTGATTAAAAACGATGACCCGTGACCTGTCGAACTTTCTCCAGATGGTCAGAAATGGTAATTTTTTAATGTTTAATTTTTTGGCTGTAAATGACTATTGCATGTGAATTCTCACTTTTGGAACTAAAATAAGTGTGTTTAGAGTCATTTCATTGCCTGAAATTGGTCGAAATACAAGCTTCTGAGAGGGAGAAAAAGTCTGTAAAAATGGCAATTTTGGGTCCCATTGAGGCTCTAAAAAGTGTTTATTCAACATGAGGCATAATCCAAATGACATTTTGAATCAATTTTTCTACAGTCCAAAAAATCGATTTTCCGATGAAAAGCGATTACCCGTGACCTGTCGAACTTTCTCCAGATGGTCAGAAATGGTAATTTTTTTATATTTAATTTTTGGACAGTAAATGACTATTGCATGTGAATTATCACTTTTGGAACTAAAATAAGTGTGTTTAGAGTCATTTTAATGCCTGAAATTGGTCGAAATACAAGCTTCTGAGAAGGAGAATAAGTCTGTAAAAATGGCCATTTTGGTGACTTTGAGGCTTTAAAAAGTAGTTATTCAACATGAGGCATAATCCAAATGACATTTTGAATCAATTTTTCTACAGTCCAAAAAATCGATTTTCTGCTGAAAAGCGATTACTCGTGACCTGTCGAACTTTCTCCAGATGGTCAGAAAAGGTAATTTTTTAATGATTAATTTTTTGACTGTAAATGACTATTGCATGTGAATTATTACTTTTGGAACTAAAATAAGTGTGTTTAGAGTCATTTTAATGCCTGAAATTGGTCGAAATACAAGCTTCTGAGAAGGAGAAAAAGTCTGTAAAAATGGCAATTTTGGGTCACATTGAGGCTTTAAAATGTAGTTATTCAACATGAGGCATAATCCAAATGACATTTTGAATCAATTTTTCTACAGTCCAAAAAATCTATTATCTGATGAAAAGCGATTACCCGTGACCTCTCAAACTTTCTCCAGATGGTCAGAAATGGTAAGTTTTTTTATATTTAATTTTTGGACTGTAAATAACTATTGCATGTGAATTATCACTTTTGGAACTAAAATAAGTGTGTTTAGAGTCATTTTAATGCCTGAAATTGGTTGAAATAGAAGCTTCTGAGTAGGAGAAAAAGTCTGCAAAAATGGCAATTTTGGAGACATTGAGGTTTCAAAAAGTAGTTATTCAAGATGAGGCACAATCCAAATGACATTTTGAATACATTTTTCTACAGTCCAAATAATCAATTTCTGATGAAAAACGATGACCCGTGACCTGTCGAACTTTCTCCAGATGGTCAGAAAAGTAATTTTCTACTGTTTAATTTGTTGACTGTAAATGACTATTGCATGTGAATTATCACTTTTGGAACTAAAATAAGTGTGTTTAGAGTCATTTTAATGCCTGAAATTGGTCGAAATACAAGCTTCTGAGAAGGAGAAAAAGTCTGTAAAAATGGCAATTTTGGGTCACATTGAGGTTTTAAAAAGTGGTTAGTCAACATGAGGCATAATCCAAATGACATTTTGAATCAATTTTTCTACAGTCCAAAAAAGCGATTTTCCGATGAAAAGCGATTACCCGTGACCTGTCGAACTTTCTCCAGATGGTCAGAAATGGTAATTTTTTTATATTTAATTTTTGGACTGTAAATGACTATTGCATTTGAATTATCACTTTTGGAACTAAAATAAGTGTGTTTAGAGTCATTTTAATGCCTGAAATTGGTTGAAATAGAAGCTTCTGAGTAGGAGAAAAAGTCTGTAAAAATGGCAATTTTGGAGACATTGAGGCTTCAAAAAGTAGTTATTCAACATGAGGCACAATCCAAATGACATTTTGAATACATTTTTCTACAGTCCAAATAATCAATTTCTGATGAAAAACGATGACCCGTGACCTGTCGAACTTTCTCCAGATGGTCAGAAAAGGTAATTTTTTAATGATTAATTTTTTGACTGTAAATGACTATTGGATGTGAATTATTACTTTTGGAACTAAAATAAGTGTGTTTAGAGTCATTTTAATGCCTGAAATTGGTTGAAGTAGAAGCTTCAGAGTAGGAGAAAAAGTCTGTAAAAATGGCAATTTTGGAGACATTGAGGCTTCAAAAAGTAGTTATTCAACATGAGGCACAATCCAAATGACATTTTGAATAAATGTTTCTACAGTCCAAATAATCAATTTCTGATCAAAAACGATGACCCGTGACCTGTCGAACTTTCTCCAGATGGTCAGAAAAGGTAATTTTTTAATGATTAATTTTTTGACTGTAAATGACTATTGCATGTGAATTATTACTTTTGGAACTAAAATAAGTGTGTTTAGAGTCATTTTAATGCCTGAAATTAGTCGAAATACAAGCTTCTGAGAAGGATAAAAAGTCTGTAAAAATGGCAATTTTGGGTCACATTGAGGCTTTAAAATGTAGTTATTCAACATGAGGCATAATCCAAATGACATTTTGAATCAATTTTTCTACAGTCCAAAAAATCTATTATCTGATGAAAAGCGATTACCCGTGACCTCTCAAACTTTCTCCAGATGGTCAGAAATGGTAAGTTTTTTTATATTTAATTTTTGGACTGTAAATGACTATTGCATGTGAATTATCACTTTTGGAACTAAAATAAGTGTGTTTAGAGTCATTTTAATGCCTGAAATTGGTTGAAATAGAAGCTTCTGAGTAGGAGAAAAAGTCTGCAAAAATGGCAATTTTGGAGACATTGAGGCTTCAAAAAGTAGTTATTCAACATGAGGCACAATCCAAATGACATTTTGAATGAATTTTTCTACAGTCCAAATAATCAATTTCTGATGAAAAACGTGACCTGTCGAACTTTCTCCAGATACTCAGAAAAGGTAAATTTCTACTGTTTAATTTGTTGACTGTAAATGACTATTGCATGTGAATTCTCACTTTTGGAACTAAAATAAGTGTGTTTAGAGTCATTTTAATGCCTGAAATTGGTCGAAATACCAGCTTCTGAGAAGGAGAAAAAGTCTGTAAAAATGGCAATTTTGGGTCACATTGATTCAAAATGTCATTTGGATTATGCCTCATGTTGAATAACCACTTTTTAAAACCTCAATTTTTCTACAGTCCAAAAAATCGATTTTCTGATGAAAAGCGATTACCCGTGACCTGTTGAACTTTCTCCAGATGGTCAGAAATGGTAATTTTTTTATATTTAATGTTTGGACTGTAAATGACTATTGCATGTGAATTATCACTTTTGGAACTAAAATAAGTGTGTTTAGAGTCATTTTAATGCCTGAAAATGGTTGAAATAGAAACTTCTGAGTAGGAGAAAAGGTGTGTAAAAATGGCAATTTTGGTGACATTGAGGCTTCAAAAAGTAGTTATTCAACATGAGGCACAATCCAAATGACATTTTGAATCAATTTATCTACAGGCCAAAAAATCAATTTCTGATTAAAAACGATGACCCGTGACCTGTCGAACTTTCTCCAGATGGTCAGAAATGGTAATTTTTTTATATTTGATTTTTGGACTGTAAATGACTATTGCATGTGAATTATCACTTTTGGAACTAAAATAAGTGTGTTTAGAGTCATTTTAATGCCTGAAATTGGTTGAAATAGAAGCTTTTGAGTAGGAGAAAAAGTCTGTAAAAATGGCAATTTTGGGTCACATTGAGTCTTTAAAAAGTGGTTATTCAACATGAGGCATAATCCAAATGACATTTTGAAGCAATTTTTCTACAGTCCAAAAAAGCGATTTTCCGATGAAAAGCGATTACCCGTGACCTGTCGAACTTTCTCCAGATGGTCAGAAATGGTAATTTTTTTATATTTAATTTTTGGACTGTAAATGACTATTGCATTTGAATTATCACTTTTGGAACTAAAATAAGTGTGTTTAGAGTCATTTTAATGCCTGAAATTGGTTGAAATAGAAGCTTCTGAGTAGGAGAAAAAGTCTGTAAAAATGGCACTTTTGGAGACATTGAGGCTTCAAAAAGTAGTTATTCAACATGAGGCACAATCCAAATGACATTTTGAATACATTTTTCTACAGTCCAAATAATCAATTTCTGATGAAAAACGATGACCCGTGACCTGTCGAACTTTCTCCAGATGGTCAGAAAAGGTAAATTTTTAATGATTAATTTTTTGACTGTAAATGACTATTGCATGTGAATTATTACTTTTGGAACTAAAATAAGTGTGTTTAGAGTCATTTTAATGCCTGAAATTGGTTGAAGTAGAAGCTTCAGAGTAGGAGAAAAAGTCTGTAAAAATGGCACTTTTGGAGACATTGAGGCTTTAAAAAGTAGTTATTCAACATGAGGCACAATCCAAATGACATTTTGAATCAATTTATCTATAGTCCGAAAAAAAAAATTTCTAATTAAAAACGATGACCCGTGACCTGTCGAACTTGCTCCAGATGGTCAGAAAAGGTAATTTTTTAATGAATAATTTTTTGACTGTAAATGACTATTGCATGTGAATTATTACTTTTGGAACTAAAATAAGTGTGTTTAGAGTTATTTTAATGCCTGAAAATGGTAGAAATAGAAGCTTCTGAGTAGGAGAAAAGGTCTGTAAAAATTGCAATTTTGGTGACATTGAGGCTTTAAAAAGTAGTAATTCAACATGAGGCACAATCCAAATGACATTTTGAATACATTTTTCTACAGTCCAAAAAATCAATTTCTGATGAAAAACGATGACCCGTGACCTGTCGAACTTTCTCCAGATAGTCAGAAAAGGTAATTTTCTACTGTTTAATTTGTTGACTGTAAATGACTATTGCATGTGAATTATCACTTTTGGAACTAAAATAAGTGTGTTTAGAGTCATTTTAATGCCTGAAATTGGTCGAAATAGAAGCTACTGAGTAGGAGAAGAAGTCTGTAAAAATGGCGATTTTGGTGACATTGAGGCTTTAAAAAGTAGTTATTCAACATGAGGCACAATCCAAATTACATTTTGAATCAATTTATCTATAGTCCGAAAAAACTATTTTCTAATTAAAAACGATGACCCGTGACCTGTCGAACTTTCTCCAGATGGTCAGAAAAGGTAATTTTTTAATGATTAATTTTTTGACTGTAAGTGACTATTGCATGTGAATTATTACTTTTGGAAGTAAAATAAGTGTGTTTAGAGTCATTTTAATGCCTGAAATTGGTCGAAATACAAGCTTCTGAGAAGGAGAAAAAGTCTGTAAAAATGGCAATTTTGGTGACATTGAGGCTTTAAAAAGTAGTTATTCAACATGAGGCATAATCCAAATGACATTTTGAATACATTTTGCTACAGTCCAAAAAATCCATTTTCTGATGAAAAACGATGACCCGTGACCTGTCGAACTTTCTCCAGATGGTCAGAAATGGTCAGTTTTTTAATGTTTAATTTTTTGGCTGTAAATGACTATTGCATGTGAATTCTCACTTTTGGAACTAAAATAAGTGTGTTTAGAGTCATTTCATTGCCTGAAATTGGTCGAAATACAAGCTTCTGAGAGGGAGAAAAAGTCTGTAAAAATGGCAATTTTGGGTCCCATTGAGGCTTTAAAAAGTGTTTATTCAACATGAGGCATAATCCAAATGACATTTTGAATCAATTTTTCTACAGTCCAAAAAATCGATTTTCCGATGAAAAGCGATTACCCGTGACCTGTCGAAATTTCTCCAGATGGTCAGAAATGGTAATTTTTTTATATTTAATTTTTGGACAGTAAATGACTATTGCATGTGAATTATCACTTTTGGAACTAAAATAAGTGTGTTTAGAGTCATTTTAATGCCTGAAAATGGTCGAAATAGAAGCTTCTGAGTAGGAGAAAAGGTGTGTAAAAATGGCAATTTTGGTGACATTGAGGCTTCAAAAAGTAGTTATTCAACATGAGGCACAATCCAAATGACATTTTGAATACATTTTTTTACAGTCCAAATAATCAATTTCTGATGAAAAACGATGACCCGTGACCTGTCGAACTTTCTCCAGATGGTCAGAAAAGGTAATTTTTTAATGATTAATTTTTTGACTGTAAATGACTATTGCATGTGAATTATTACTTTTGGAACTAAAATAAGTGTGTTTAGAGTCATTTTAATGCCTGAAATTGGTCAAAATACAAGCTTCTGAGAAGGAGAAGAAGTCTGTAAAAATGGCAATTTTGGGTCACATTGAGGTTTTAAAAAGTGGGTATTCAACATGAGGCATAATCCAAATGACATTTTGAATCAATTTTTCTACAGTCCAAAAAATCGATTTTCTGATGAAAAGCGATTACCCGTGACCTGTTGAACTTTCTCCAGATGGTCAGAAATGGTAATTTTTTTATATTTAATTTTTGGACAGTAAATGACTATTGCATGTGAATTATCACTTTTGGAACTAAAATAAGTGTGTTTAGAGTCATTTTAATGCCTGAAAATGGTTGAAATAGAAACTTTTGAGTAGGAGAAAAGGTGTGTAAAAATGGCAATTTTGGTGACATTGAGGCTTCAAAAAGTAGTTATTCAACATGAGGCATAATCCAAATGACATTTTGAATAAATTTTTCTACAGTCCAAAAAATCGATTTTCTGCTGAAAAGCGATTACCCGTGACCTGTTGAACTTTTTCCAGATGGTCAGAAATGGTAATTTTTTTATATTCTGATGAAAAACGATGACCCGTGACCTGTCGAACTTTCTCCAGATGGTCAGAAAAGTAATTTTCTACTGTTTAATTTGTTGACTGTAAATGACTATTGCATGTGAATTATTACTTTTGGAACTAAAATAAGTGTTTAGAGTCATTTTAATGCCTGAAATTGGTTGAAGTAGAAGCTTCAGAGTAGGAGAAAAAGTCTGTAAAAATGGCAATTTTGGAGACATTGAGGCTTCAAAAAGTAGTTATTCAACATGAGGCACAATCCAAATGACATTTTGAATAAATTTTTCTACAGTCCAAATAATCAATTTCTGATCAAAAACGATGACCCGTGACCTGTTGAACTTACTCCAGATGGTCAGAAATGGTAATTTTTTTATATTTAATGTTTGGACTGTAAATGACTATTGCATGTGAATTATCACTTTTGGAACTAAAATAAGTGTGTTTAGAGTCATTTTAATGCCTGAAAATGGTTGAAATAGAAACTTCTGAGTAGGAGAAAAGGTGTGTAAAAATGGCAATTTTGGTGACATTGAGGCTTCAAAAAGTAGTTATTCAACATGAGGCACAATCCAAATGACATTTTGAATCAATTTATCTACAGGCCAAAAAATCAATTTCTGATTAAAAACGATGACCCGTGACCTGTCGAACTTTCTCCAGATGGTCAGAAATGGTAATTTTTTTATATTTGATTTTTGGACTGTAAATGACTATTGCATGTGAATTATAACTTTTGGAACTAAAATAAGTGTGTTTAGAGTCATTTTAATGCCTGAAATTGGTTGAAATAGAAGCTTCTGAGTAGGAGAAAAAGTCTGTAAAAATGGCAATTTTGGGTCACATTGAGTCTTTAAAAAGTGGTTATTCAACATGAGGCATAATCCAAATGACATTTTGAAGCAATTTTTCTACAGTCCAAAAAAGCGATTTTCCGATGAAAAGCGATTACCCGTGACCTGTCGAACTTTCTCCAGATGGTCAAAAATGGTAATTTTTTTATATTTAATTTTTGGACTGTAAATGACTATTGCATTTGAATTATCACTTTTGGAACTAAAATAAGTGTGTTTAGAGTCATTTTAATGCCTGAAATTGGTTGAAATAGAAGCTTCTGAGTAGGAGAAAAAGTCTGTAAAAATGGCACTTTTGGAGACATTGAGGCTTCAAAAAGTAGTTATTCAACATGAGGCACAATCCAAATGACATTTTGAATACATTTTTCTACAGTCCAAATAATCAATTTCTGATGAAAAACGATGACCCGTGACCTGTCGAACTTTCTCCAGATGGTCAGAAAAGGTAATTTTTTAATGATTAATTTTTTGACTGTAAATGACTATTGCATGTGAATTATTACTTTTGGAACTAAAATAAGTGTGTTTAGAGTCATTTTAATGCCTGAAATTGGTTGAAGTAGAAGCTTCAGAGTAGGAGAAAAAGTCTGTAAAAATGGCAATTTTGGAGACATTGAGGCTTCAAAAAGTAGTTATTCAACATGAGGCACAATCCAAATGACATTTTGAATAAATTTTTCTACAGTCCAAATAATCAATTTCTGACCAAAAACGATGACCCGTGACCTGTCGAACTTTCTCCAGATGGTCAGAAAAGGTAATTTTTTAATGATTCATTTTTTGACTGTAAATGACTATTGCATGTGAATTATTACTTTTGGAACTTAAATAAGTGTGTTTAGAGTCATTTTAATGCCTTAAATTGGTCGAAATACAAGCTTCTGAGAAGGAGAAAAAGTCTGTAAAAATGGCAATTTTGGGTCACATTGAGGCTTTAAAATGTAGTTATTCAACATGAGGCACAATCCAAATGACATTTTGAATCAATTTATCTATAGTCCGAAAAAACAATTTTCTAATTAAAAACGATGACCCCTGACCTGTCGAACTTTCTCCAGATGGTCAGAAAAGGTAATTTTTTAATGATTAATTTTTTGACTGTAAATGACTATTGCATGTGAATTATTACTTTTGGAAGTAAAATAAGTGTGTTTAGAGTCATTTTAATGCCTGAAATTGGTCGAAATACAAGCTTCTGAGAAGGAGAAAAAGTCTGTAAAAATGGCAATTTTGGTGACATTGAGGCTTTAAAAAGTAGTTATTCAACATGAGGCATAATCCAAATGACATTTTGAATAAATTTTTCTACAGTCCAAATAATCAATTTCTGATGAAAAACGATGACCCGTGACCTGTCGAACTTTCTCCAGATGGTCAGAAAAGGTAATTTTTTAATGATTAATTTTTTGACTGTAAATGACTATTGCATGTGAATTATTACTTTTGGAACTAAAATAAGTGTGTTTAGAGTCATTTTAATGCCTGAAATTGGTCGAAATACAAGCTTCTGAGAAGGAGAAAAAGTCTGTAAAAATGGCAATTTTGGGTCACATTGAGGTTTTAAAAAGTGGTTATTCAACATGAGGCATAATCCAAATGACATTTTGAATCAATTTTTCTACAGTCCAAAAAATCGATTTTCTGATGAAAAGCGATTACCCGTGACCTGTCGAACTTTCTCCAGATGGTCAGAAATGGTAATTTTTTTATATTTAATTTTTGGACAGTAAATGACTATTGCATGTGAATTATCACTTTTGGAACTAAAATAAGTGTGTTTAGAGTCATTTTAATGCCTGAAAATGGTTGAAATAGAAACTTCTGAGTAGGAGAAAAGGTGTGTAAAAATGGCAATTTTGGTGACATTGAGGCTTCAAAAAGTAGTTATTCAACATGAGGCATAATCCAAATGACATTTTGAATCAATTTTTCTACAGTCCAAAAAATCGATTTTCTGCTGAAAAGCGATTACCCGTGACCTGTTGAACTTTTTCCAGATGGTCAGAAATGGTAATTTTTTTATATTCTGATGAAAAACGATGACCCGTGACCTGTCGAACTTTCTCCAGATGGTCAGAAAAGGTAATTTTTTAATGATTATATTTTGACTGTAAATGACTATTGCATGTGAATTATTACTTTTGGAACTAAAATAAGTGTGTTTAGAGTCATTTTAATGCCTGAAATTGGTCGAAATACAAGCTTCTGAGAACTAGAAAAAGTCTGTAAAAATGGCAATTTTGGGTCACATTGAGGCTTTAAAATGTAGTTATTCAACATGAGGCATAATCCAAATGACATTTTGAATCAATTTTTCTACAGTCCAAAAAATCTATTATCTGATGAAAAGCGATTACCCGTGACCTCTCAAACTTTCTCCAGATGGTCAGAAATGGTAAGTTTTTTTATATTTAATTTTTGGACTGTAAATAACTATTGCATGTGAATTATCACTTTTGGAACTAAAATAAGTGTGTTTAGAGTCATTTTAATGCCTGAAATTGGTTGAAATAGAAGCTTCTGAGTAGGAGAAAAAGTCTGCAAAAATGGCAATTTTGGAGACATTGAGGTTTCAAAAAGTAGTTATTCAACATGAGGCACAATCCAAATGACATTTTGAATAAATTTTTCTACAGTCCAAATAATCAATTTCTGATGAAAAACGTGACCTGTCGAACTTTCTCCAGATAGTCAGAAAAGGTAATTTTCTGCTGTTTAATTTGTTGACTGTAAATGACTATTGCATGTGAATTATCACTTTTGGAACTAAAATAAGTGTGTTTAGAGTCATTTTAATGCCTGACATTGATCGAAATAGAAGCTACTGAGTAGGAGAAAAAGTCTGTAAAAATGGCAATTTTGGTGACATTGAGGCTTTAAAAAGTAGTTATTCAACATGAGGCACAATCCAAATGACATTTTGAATAAATTTATCTACAGGCCAAAAAATCAATTTCTGATTAAAAACGATGACCCGTGACCTGTCGAACTTTCTCCAGATGGTCAGAAATGGTAATTTTTTAATGTTTAATTTTTTGGCTGTAAATGACTATTGCATGTGAATTCTCACTTTTGGAACTAAAATAAGTGTGTTTAGAGTCATTTCATTGCCTGAAATTGGTCGAAATACAAGCTTCTGAGAGGGAGAAAAAGTCTGTAAAAATGGCAATTTTGGGTCCCATTGAGGCTTTAAAAAGTGTTTATTCAACATGAGGCATAATCCAAATGACATTTTGAATCAATTTTTCTACAGTCCAAAAAATCGATTTTCCGATGAAAAGCGATTACCCGTGACCTGTCGAACTTTCTCCAGATGGTCAGAAATGGTAATTTTTTTATATTTAATTTTTGGACAGTAAATGACTATTGCATGTGAATTATCACTTTTGGAACTAAAATAAGTGTGTTTAGAGTCATTTTAATGCCTGAAATTGGTCGAAATACAAGCTTCTGAGAAGGAGAATAAGTCTGTAAAAATGGCCATTTTGGTGACTTTGAGGCTTTAAAAAGTAGTTATTCAACATGAGGCATAATCCAAATGACATTTTGAATCAATTTTTCTACAGTCCAAAAAATCGATTTTCTGCTGAAAAGCGATTACTCGTGACCTGTCGAACTTTCTCCAGATGGTCAGAAAAGGTAATTTTTTAATGATTAATTTTTTGACTGTAAATGACTATTGCATGTGAATTATTACTTTTGGAACTAAAATAAGTGTGCTTAGAGTCATTTTAATGCCTGAAATTGGTCGAAATACAAGCTTCTGAGAAGGAGAAAAAGTCTGTAAAAATGGCAATTTTGGGTCACATTGAGGCTTTAAAATGTAGTTATTCAACATGAGGCATAATCCAAATGACATTTTGAATCAATTTTTCTACAGTCCAAAAAATCTATTATCTGATGAAAAGCGATTACCCGTGACCTCTCAAACTTTCTCCAGATGGTCAGAAATGGTAAGTTTTTTTATATTTAATTTTTGGACTGTAAATAACTATTGCATGTGAATTATCACTTTTGGAACTAAAATAAGTGTGTTTAGAGTCATTTTAATGCCTGAAATTGGTTGAAATAGAAGCTTCTGAGTAGGAGAAAAAGTCTGCAAAAATGGCAATTTTGGAGACATTGAGGTTTCAAAAAGTAGTTATTCAACATGAGGCACAATCCAAATGACATTTTGAATAAATTTTTCTACAGTCCAAATAATCAATTTCTGATGAAAAATGTGACCTGTCGAACTTTCTCCAGATAGTCAGAAAAGGTAAATTTCTACTGTTTAATTTGTTGACTGTAAATGACGATTGCATGTGAATTATCACTTTTGGAACTAAAATAAGTGTGTTTAGAGTCATTTTAATGCCTGACATTGATCGAAATAGAAGCTACTGAGTAGGAGAAAAAGTCTGTAAAAATGGCAATTTTGGAGACATTGAGGCTTTAAAAAGTAGTTATTCAACATGAGGCACAATCCAAATGACATTTTGAATAAATTTTTCTACAGTCCAAATAATCAATTTCTGACCAAAAACGATGACCCGTGACCTGTCGAACTTTCTCCAGATGGTCAGAAAAGGTAATTTTTTAATGATTCATTTTTTGACTGTAAATGACTATTGCATGTGAATTATTACTTTTGGAACTTAAATAAGTGTGTTTAGAGTCATTTTAATGCCTTAAATTGGTCGAAATACAAGCTTCTGAGAAGGAGAAAAAGTCTGTAAAAATGGCAATTTTGGGTCACATTGAGGCTTTAAAATGTAGTTATTCAACATGAGGCACAATCCAAATGACATTTTGAATCAATTTATCTATAGTCCGAAAAAACAATTTTCTAATTAAAAACGATGACCCCTGACCTGTCGAACTTTCTCCAGATGGTCAGAAAAGGTAATTTTTTAATGATTAATTTTTTGACTGTAAATGACTATTGCATGTGAATTATTACTTTTGGAAGTAAAATAAGTGTGTTTAGAGTCATTTTAATGCCTGAAATTGGTCGAAATACAAGCTTCTGAGAAGGAGAAAAAGTCTGTAAAAATGGCAATTTTGGTGACATTGAGGCTTTAAAAAGTAGTTATTCAACATGAGGCATAATCCAAATGACATTTTGAATAAATTTTTCTACAGTCCAAATAATCAATTTCTGATGAAAAACGATGACCCGTGACCTGTCGAACTTTCTCCAGATGGTCAGAAAAGGTAATTTTTTAATGATTAATTTTTTGACTGTAAATGACTATTGCATGTGAATTATTACTTTTGGAACTAAAATAAGTGTGTTTAGAGTCATTTTAATGCCTGAAATTGGTCGAAATACAAGCTTCTGAGAAGGAGAAAAAGTCTGTAAAAATGGCAATTTTGGGTCACATTGAGGTTTTAAAAAGTGGTTATTCAACATGAGGCATAATCCAAATGACATTTTGAATCAATTTTTCTACAGTCCAAAAAATCGATTTTCTGATGAAAAGCGATTACCCGTGACCTGTCGAACTTTCTCCAGATGGTCAGAAATGGTAATTTTTTTATATTTAATTTTTGGACAGTAAATGACTATTGCATGTGAATTATCACTTTTGGAACTAAAATAAGTGTGTTTAGAGTCATTTTAATGCCTGAAAATGGTTGAAATAGAAACTTCTGAGTAGGAGAAAAGGTGTGTAAAAATGGCAATTTTGGTGACATTGAGGCTTCAAAAAGTAGTTATTCAACATGAGGCATAATCCAAATGACATTTTGAATCAATTTTTCTACAGTCCAAAAAATCGATTTTCTGCTGAAAAGCGATTACCCGTGACCTGTTGAACTTTTTCCAGATGGTCAGAAATGGTAATTTTTTTATATTCTGATGAAAAACGATGACCCGTGACCTGTCGAACTTTCTCCAGATGGTCAGAAAAGGTAATTTTTTAATGATTATATTTTGACTGTAAATGACTATTGCATGTGAATTATTACTTTTGGAACTAAAATAAGTGTGTTTAGAGTCATTTTAATGCCTGAAATTGGTCGAAATACAAGCTTCTGAGAACTAGAAAAAGTCTGTAAAAATGGCAATTTTGGGTCACATTGAGGCTTTAAAATGTAGTTATTCAACATGAGGCATAATCCAAATGACATTTTGAATCAATTTTTCTACAGTCCAAAAAATCTATTATCTGATGAAAAGCGATTACCCGTGACCTCTCAAACTTTCTCCAGATGGTCAGAAATGGTAAGTTTTTTTATATTTAATTTTTGGACTGTAAATAACTATTGCATGTGAATTATCACTTTTGGAACTAAAATAAGTGTGTTTAGAGTCATTTTAATGCCTGAAATTGGTTGAAATAGAAGCTTCTGAGTAGGAGAAAAAGTCTGCAAAAATGGCAATTTTGGAGACATTGAGGTTTCAAAAAGTAGTTATTCAACATGAGGCACAATCCAAATGACATTTTGAATAAATTTTTCTACAGTCCAAATAATCAATTTCTGATGAAAAACGTGACCTGTCGAACTTTCTCCAGATAGTCAGAAAAGGTAATTTTCTGCTGTTTAATTTGTTGACTGTAAATGACTATTGCATGTGAATTATCACTTTTGGAACTAAAATAAGTGTGTTTAGAGTCATTTTAATGCCTGACATTGATCGAAATAGAAGCTACTGAGTAGGAGAAAAAGTCTGTAAAAATGGCAATTTTGGTGACATTGAGGCTTTAAAAAGTAGTTATTCAACATGAGGCACAATCCAAATGACATTTTGAATAAATTTATCTACAGGCCAAAAAATCAATTTCTGATTAAAAACGATGACCCGTGACCTGTCGAACTTTCTCCAGATGGTCAGAAATGGTAATTTTTTAATGTTTAATTTTTTGGCTGTAAATGACTATTGCATGTGAATTCTCACTTTTGGAACTAAAATAAGTGTGTTTAGAGTCATTTCATTGCCTGAAATTGGTCGAAATACAAGCTTCTGAGAGGGAGAAAAAGTCTGTAAAAATGGCAATTTTGGGTCCCATTGAGGCTTTAAAAAGTGTTTATTCAACATGAGGCATAATCCAAATGACATTTTGAATCAATTTTTCTACAGTCCAAAAAATCGATTTTCCGATGAAAAGCGATTACCCGTGACCTGTCGAACTTTCTCCAGATGGTCAGAAATGGTAATTTTTTTATATTTAATTTTTGGACAGTAAATGACTATTGCATGTGAATTATCACTTTTGGAACTAAAATAAGTGTGTTTAGAGTCATTTTAATGCCTGAAATTGGTCGAAATACAAGCTTCTGAGAAGGAGAATAAGTCTGTAAAAATGGCCATTTTGGTGACTTTGAGGCTTTAAAAAGTAGTTATTCAACATGAGGCATAATCCAAATGACATTTTGAATCAATTTTTCTACAGTCCAAAAAATCGATTTTCTGCTGAAAAGCGATTACTCGTGACCTGTCGAACTTTCTCCAGATGGTCAGAAAAGGTAATTTTTTAATGATTAATTTTTTGACTGTAAATGACTATTGCATGTGAATTATTACTTTTGGAACTAAAATAAGTGTGCTTAGAGTCATTTTAATGCCTGAAAATGGTAGAAATAGAAGCTTCTGAGTAGGAGAAAAGGTCTATAAAAATTGCAATTTTGGTGACATTGAGGCTTTAAAAAGTAGTTATTCAACATGAGGCACAATCCAAATGACATTTTGAATAAATTTTTCTACAGTCCAAAAAATCAATTTCTGATGAAAAACGATGACCCGTGACCTGTCGAACTTTCTCCAGATAGTCAGAAAAGGTAATTTTCTACTGTTTAATTTGTTGACTGTAAATGACTATTGCATGTGAATTATCACTTTTGGAACTAAAATAAGTGTGTTTAGAGTCATTTTAATGCCTGAAAATGGTCGAAATAGAAGATTCTGAGTAGGAGAAAAGGTGTGTAAAAATGGCAACTTTGGTGACATTGAGGCTTCAAAAAGTAGTTATTCAACATGAGGCACAATCCAAATGACATTTTGAATCAATTTTTCTACAGTCCAAATAATCAATTTCTGATGAAAAACGATGACCCGTGACCTGTCGAACTTTCTCCAGATGATCAGAAAAGGTAATTTTTTAATGAATAATTTTTTGACTGTAAATGACTATTGCATGTGAATTATTACTTTTGGAACTAAAATAAGTGTGTTTAGAGTCATTTTAATGCCTGAAATTGGTCGAAATACAAGCTTCTGAGAAGGAGAAAAAGTCTGTAAAAATGGCAATTTTGGGTCACATTGAGGCTTTAAAATGTAGTTATTCAACATGAGGCATAATCCAAATGACATTTTGCATCAATTTTTCTACAGTCCCAAAAATCGATTATCTGATGAAAAGCGATTACCCGTGACCTCTCAAACTTTCTCCAGATGGTCAGAAATGGTAAGTTTTTTTATATTTAATTTTTGGACTGTAAATGACTATTGCAAGTGAATTATTACTTTTGGAACTAAAATAAGTGTGTTTAGAGTCATTTTAATGCCTGAAATTGGTCGAAATACAAGCTTCTGAGAAGGAGAAAAAGTCTGTAAAAATGGCAATTTTGTGTCACATTGAGGCTTTAAAAAGTGTTTATTCAACATGAGGCACAATCCAAATGACATTTTGAATAAATTTATCTACAGGCCAAAAAATCAATTTCTGATTAAAAACGATGACCCGTGACCTGTCGAACTTTCTCCAGATGGTCAGAAATGGTAATTTTTTAATGTTTAATTTTTTAGCTGTAAATGACTATTGCATGTGAATTCTCACTTTTGGAACTAAAATAAGTGTGTTTAGAGTCATTTCATTGCCTGAAATTGGTCGAAATACAAGCTTCTGAGAGGGAGAAAAAGTCTGTAAAAATGGCAATTTTGGGTCCCATTGAGGCTTTAAAAAGTGTTTATTCAACATGAGGCATAATCCAAATGACATTTTGAATCAATTTTTCTACAGTCCAAAAAATCGATTTTCCGATGAAAAGCGATTACCCGTGACCTCTCAAACTTTCTCCAGATGGTCAGAAATGGTAATTTTTTTATATTTAATTTTTGGACAGTAAATGACTATTGCATGTGAATTATCACTTTTGGAACTAAAATAAGTGTGTTTAGAGTCATTTTAATGCCTGAAAATGGTCGAAATAGAAGCTTCTGAGTAGGAGAAAAGGTGTGTAAAAATGGCAATTTTGGTGACATTGAGGCTTCAAAAAGTAGTTATTCAACATGAGGCACAATCCAAATGACATTTTGAATACATTTTTCTACAGTCCAAAAAATCAATTTCTGATGAAAAACGATGACCCGTGACCTGTCGAACTTTCTCCAGATAGTCAGAAAAGGTAATTTTCTACTGTTTAATTTGTTGACTGTAAATGACTATTGCATGTGAATTATCACTTTTGGAACTAAAATAAGTGTGTTTAGAGTCATTTTAATGCCTGAAATTGGTCGAAATAGAAGCTACTGAGTAGGAGAAGAAGTTTGTAAAAATGGCAATTTTGGTGACATTGAGGCTTTAAAAAGTAGTTATTCAACATGAGGCATAATCCAAATGACATTTTGAATACATTTTTCTACAGTCCAAATAATCAATTTCTGATGAAAAACGATGACCCGTGACCTGTCGAACTTTCTCCAGATGGTCAGAAAAGGTAATTTTTTAATGATTAATTTTTTGACTGTAAATGACTATTGCATGTGAATTATTACTTTTGGAACTAAAATAAGTGTGTTTAGAGTCATTTTAATGCCTGAAATTGGTCGAAATACAAGCTTCTGAGAAGGAGAAAAAGTCTGTAAAAATGGCAATTTTGGGTCACATTGAGGTTTTAAAAAGTGGTTATTCAACATGAGGCATAATCCAAATGACATTTTGAATCAATTTTTCTACAGTCCAAAAAATCGATTTTCTGATGAAAAGCGATTACCCGTGACCTGTCGAACTTTCTCCAGATGGTCAGAAATGGTAATTTTTTTATATTTAATTTTTGGACAGTAAATGACTATTGCATGTGAATTATCACTTTTGGAACTAAAATAAGTGTGTTTAGAGTCATTTTAATGCCTGAAAATGGTTGAAATAGAAACTTCTGAGTAGGAGAAAAGGTGTGTAAAAATGGCAATTTTGGTGACATTGAGGCTTCAAAAAGTAGTTATTCAACATGAGGCATAATCCAAATGACATTTTGAATCAATTTTTCTACAGTCCAAAAAATCGATTTTCTGCTGAAAAGCGATTACCCGTGACCTGTTGAACTTTTTCCAGATGGTCAGAAATGGTAATTTTTTTATATTCTGATGAAAAACGATGACCCGTGACCTGTCGAACTTTCTCCAGATGGTCAGAAAAGGTAATTTTTTAATGATTATATTTTGACTGTAAATGACTATTGCATGTGAATTATTACTTTTGGAACTAAAATAAGTGTGTTTAGAGTCATTTTAATGCCTGAAATTGGTCGAAATACAAGCTTCTGAGAACTAGAAAAAGTCTGTAAAAATGGCAATTTTGGGTCACATTGAGGCTTTAAAATGTAGTTATTCAACATGAGGCATAATCCAAATGACATTTTGAATCAATTTTTCTACAGTCCAAAAAATCTATTATCTGATGAAAAGCGATTACCTGTGACCTCTCAAACTTTCTCCAGATGGTCAGAAATGGTAAGTTTTTTTATATTTAATTTTTGGACTGTAAATAACTATTGCATGTGAATTATCACTTTTGGAACTAAAATAAGTGTGTTTAGAGTCATTTTAATGCCTGAAATTGGTTGAAATAGAAGCTTCTGAGTAGGAGAAAAAGTCTGCAAAAATGGCAATTTTGGAGACATTGAGGTTTCAAAAAGTAGTTATTCAACATGAGGCACAATCCAAATGACATTTTGAATAAATTTTTCTACAGTCCAAATAATCAATTTCTGATGAAAAACGTGACCTGTCGAACTTTCTCCAGATAGTCAGAAAAGGTAATTTTCTGCTGTTTAATTTGTTGACTGTAAATGACTATTGCATGTGAATTATCACTTTTGGAACTAAAATAAGTGTGTTTAGAGTCATTTTAATGCCTGACATTGATCGAAATAGAAGCTACTGAGTAGGAGAAAAAGTCTGTAAAAATGGCAATTTTGGTGACATTGAGGCTTTAAAAAGTAGTTATTCAACATGAGGCACAATCCAAATGACATTTTGAATAAATTTATCTACAGGCCAAAAAATCAATTTCTGATTAAAAACGATGACCCGTGACCTGTCGAACTTTCTCCAGATGGTCAGAAATGGTAATTTTTTAATGTTTAATTTTTTGGCTGTAAATGACTATTGCATGTGAATTCTCACTTTTGGAACTAAAATAAGTGTGTTTAGAGTCATTTCATTGCCTGAAATTGGTCGAAATACAAGCTTCTGAGAGGGAGAAAAAGTCTGTAAAAATGGCAATTTTGGGTCCCATTGAGGCTTTAAAAAGTGTTTATTCAACATGAGGCATAATCCAAATGACATTTTGAATCAATTTTTCTACAGTCCAAAAAATCGATTTTCCGATGAAAAGCGATTACCCGTGACCTGTCGAACTTTCTCCAGATGGTCAGAAATGGTAATTTTTTTATATTTAATTTTTGGACAGTAAATGACTATTGCATGTGAATTTTCACTTTTGGAACTAAAATAAGTGTGTTTAGAGTCATTTTAATGCCTGAAATTGGTCGAAATACAAGCTTCTGAGAAGGAGAATAAGTCTGTAAAAATGGCCATTTTGGTGACTTTGAGGCTTTAAAAAGTAGTTATTCAACATGAGGCATAATCCAAATGACATTTTGAATCAATTTTTCTACAGTCCAAAAAATCGATTTTCTGCTGAAAAGCGATTACTCGTGACCTGTCGAACTTTCTCCAGATGGTCAGAAAAGGTAATTTTTTAATGATTAATTTTTTGACTGTAAATGACTATTGCATGTGAATTATTACTTTTGGAACTAAAATAAGTGTGCTTAGAGTCATTTTAATGCCTGAAATTGGTCGAAATACAAGCTTCTGAGAAGGAGAAAAAGTCTGTAAAAATGGCAATTTTGGGTCACATTGAGGCTTTAAAATGTAGTTATTCAACATGAGGCATAATCCAAATGACATTTTGAATCAATTTTTCTACAGTCCAAAAAATCTATTATCTGATGAAAAGCGATTACCCGTGACCTCTCAAACTTTCTCCAGATGGTCAGAAATGGTAAGTTTTTTTATATTTAATTTTTGGACTGTAAATAACTATTGCATGTGAATTATCACTTTTGGAACTAAAATAAGTGTGTTTAGAGTCATTTTAATGCCTGAAATTGGTTGAAATAGAAGCTTCTGAGTAGGAGAAAAAGTCTGCAAAAATGGCAATTTTGGAGACATTGAGGTTTCAAAAAGTAGTTATTAAACATGAGGCACAATCCAAATGACATTTTGAATAAATTTTTCTACAGTCCAAATAATCAATTTCTGATGAAAAATGTGACCTGTCGAACTTTCTCCAGATAGTCAGAAAAGGTAAATTTCTACTGTTTAATTTGTTGACTGTAAATGACGATTGCATGTGAATTATCACTTTTGGAACTAAAATAAGTGTGTTTAGAGTCATTTTAATGCCTGACATTGATCGAAATAGAAGCTACTGAGTAGGAGAAAAAGTCTGTAAAAATGGCAATTTTGGTGACATTGAGGCTTTAAAAAGTAGTTATTCAACATGAGGCACAATCCAAATGACATTTTGAATCAATTTATCTATAGTCCAAAAAAACAATTTTCTAATTAAAAACGATGACCCGTGACCTGTCGAACTTTCTCCAGATGGTCAGAAAAGGTAATTTTTTAATGAATAATTTTTTGACTGTAAATGACTATTGCATGTGAATTATTACTTTTGGAACTAAAATTAGTGTGTTTAGAGTCATTTTAATGCCTGAAAATGGTAGAAATAGAAGCTTCTGAGTAGGAGAAAAGGTCTATAAAAATTGCAATTTTGGTGACATTGAGGCTTTAAAAAGTAGTTATTCAACATGAGGCACAATCCAAATGACATTTTGAATAAATTTTTCTACAGTCCAAAAAATCAATTTCTGATGAAAAACGATGACCCGTGACCTGTCGAACTTTCTCCAGATAGTCAGAAAAGGTAATTTTCTACTGTTTAATTTGTTGACTGTAAATGACTATTGCATGTGAATTATCACTTTTGGAACTAAAATAAGTGTGTTTAGAGTCATTTTAATGCCTGAAAATGGTCGAAATAGAAGATTCTGAGTAGGAGAAAAGGTGTGTAAAAATGGCAACTTTGGTGACATTGAGGCTTCAAAAAGTAGTTATTCAACATGAGGCACAATCCAAATGACATTTTGAATCAATTTTTCTACAGTCCAAATAATCAATTTCTGATGAAAAACGATGACCCGTGACCTGTCGAACTTTCTCCAGATGATCAGAAAAGGTAATTTTTTAATGAATAATTTTTTGACTGTAAATGACTATTGCATGTGAATTATTACTTTTGGAACTAAAATAAGTGTGTTTAGAGTCATTTTAATGCCTGAAATTGGTCGAAATACAAGCTTCTGAGAAGGAGAAAAAGTCTGTAAAAATGGCAATTTTGGGTCACATTGAGGCTTTAAAATGTAGTTATTCAACATGAGGCATAATCCAAATGACATTTTGCATCAATTTTTCTACAGTCCCAAAAATCGATTATCTGATGAAAAGCGATTACCCGTGACCTCTCAAACTTTCTCCAGATGGTCAGAAATGGTAAGTTTTTTTATATTTAATTTTTGGACTGTAAATGACTATTGCAAGTGAATTATTACTTTTGGAACTAAAATAAGTGTGTTTAGAGTCATTTTAATGCCTGAAATTGGTCGAAATACAAGCTTCTGAGAAGGAGAAAAAGTCTGTAAAAATGGCAATTTTGTGTCACATTGAGGCTTTAAAAAGTGTTTATTCAACATGAGGCACAATCCAAATGACATTTTGAATAAATTTATCTACAGGCCAAAAAATCAATTTCTGATTAAAAACGATGACCCGTGACCTGTCGAACTTTCTCCAGATGGTCAGAAATGGTAATTTTTTAATGTTTAATTTTTTAGCTGTAAATGACTATTGCATGTGAATTCTCACTTTTGGAACTAAAATAAGTGTGTTTAGAGTCATTTCATTGCCTGAAATTGGTCGAAATACAAGCTTCTGAGAGGGAGAAAAAGTCTGTAAAAATGGCAATTTTGGGTCCCATTGAGGCTTTAAAAAGTGTTTATTCAACATGAGGCATAATCCAAATGACATTTTGAATCAATTTTTCTACAGTCCAAAAAATCGATTTTCCGATGAAAAGCGATTACCCGTGACCTGTCGAACTTTCTCCAGATGGTCAGAAATGGTAATTTTTTTATATTTAATTTTTGGACAGTAAATGACTATTGCATGTGAATTATCACTTTTGGAACTAAAATAAGTGTGTTTAGAGTCATTTTAATGCCTGAAAATGGTCGAAATAGAAGCTTCTGAGTAGGAGAAAAGGTGTGTAAAAATGGCAATTTTGGTGACATTGAGGCTTCAAAAAGTAGTTATTCAACATGAGGCACAATCCAAATGACATTTTGAATACATTTTTCTACAGTCCAAAAAATCAATTTCTGATGAAAAACGATGACCCGTGACCTGTCGAACTTTCTCCAGATAGTCAGAAAAGGTAATTTTCTACTGTTTAATTTGTTGACTGTAAATGACTATTGCATGTGAATTATCACTTTTGGAACTAAAATAAGTGTGTTTAGAGTCATTTTAATGCCTGAAATTGGTCGAAATAGAAGCTACTGAGTAGGAGAAGAAGTCTGTAAAAATGGCGATTTTGGTGACATTGAGGCTTTAAAAAGTAGTTATTCAACATGAGGCACAATCCAAATTACATTTTGAATCAATTTATCTATAGTCCGAAAAAACAATTTTCTAATTAAAAACGATGACCCGTGACCTGTCGAACTTTCTCCAGATGGTCAGAAATGGTAAGTTTTTTTATATTTAATTTTTGGACTGTACATGACTATTGCATGTGAATTATCACTTTTGGAACTAAAATAAGTGTGTTTAGAGTCATTTTAATGCCTGAAATTGGTCGAAATACAAGCTTCTGAGAAGGAGAAAAAGTCTGTAAAAATGGCAATTTTGGGTCACATTGAGGCTTTAAAATGTAGTTATTCAACATGAGGCATAATCCAAATGACATTTTGCATCAATTTTTCTACAGTCCCAAAAATCGATTATCTGATGAAAAGCGATGACCCGTGATCTGTCGAACTTTCTCCAGATGGTCAGAAATGGTAAGTTTTTTAATGTTTAATTTTTTGGCTGTAAATGACTATTGCATGTGAATTCTCACTTTTGGAACTAAAATAAGTGTGTTTAGAGTCATTTCATTGCCTGAAATTGGTCGAAATACAAGCTTCTGAGAGGGAGAAAAAGTCTGTAAAAATGGCAATTTTGGGTCCCATTGAGGCTTTAAAAAGTGTTTATTCAACATGAGGCAGAATCCAAATGACATTTTGAATCAATTTTTCTACAGTCCAAAAAATCGATTTTCCGATGAAAAGCGATTACCCGTGACCTGTCGAACTTTCTCCAGATGGTCAGAAATGGTAATTTTTTTATATTTAATTTTTGGACAGTAAATGACTATTGCATGTGAATTATCACTTTTGGAACTAAAATAAGTGTGTTTAGAGTCATTTTAATGCCTGAAAATGGTCGAAATAGAAGCTTCTGAGTAGGAGAAAAGGTGTGTAAAAATGGCAATTTTGGTGACATTGAGGCTTCAAAAAGTAGTTATTCAACATGAGGCACAATCCAAATGACATTTTGAATACATTTTTCTACAGTCCAAAAAATCAATTTTCTGCTGAAAAGCGATTACCCGTGACCTGTCGAACTTTCTCCAGATAGTCAGAAAAGGTAATTTTTTAATGATGAATTTTTTGACTGTAAATGACTATTGCATGTGAATTATTACTTTTGGAACTAAAATAAGTGTGTTTAGAGTTATTTTAATGCCTGAAAATGGTAGAAATAGAAGCTTCTGAGTAGGAGAAAAGGTCTGTAAAAATTGCAATTTTGGTGACATTGAGGCTTTAAAAAGTAGTTATTCAACATGAGGCACAATCCAAATGACATTTTGAATACATTTTTCTACAGTCCAAAAAATCAATTTCTGATGAAAAACGATGACCCGTGACCTGTCGAACTTTCTCCAGATAGTCAGAAAAGGTAATTTTCTACTGTTTAATTTGTTGACTGTAAATGACTATTGCATGTGAATTATCACTTTTGGAACTAAAATAAGTGTGTTTAGAGTCATTTTAATGCCTGAAATTGGTCGAAATAGAAGCTACTGAGTAGGAGAAGAAGTCTGTAAAAATGGCGATTTTGGTGACATTGAGGCTTTAAAAAGTAGTTATTCAACATGAGGCACAATCCAAATTACATTTTGAATCAATTTATCTATAGTCCGAAAAAACAATTTTCTAATTAAAAACGATGACCCGTGACCTGTCGAACTTTCTCCAGATGGTCAGAAATGGTAAGTTTTTTTATATTTAATTTTTGGACTGTACATGACTATTGCATGTGAATTATCACTTTTGGAACTAAAATAAGTGTGTTTAGAGTCATTTTAATGCCTGAAATTGGTCGAAATACAAGCTTCTGAGAAGGAGAAAAAGTCTGTAAAAATGGCAATTTTGGGTCACATTGAGGCTTTAAAATGTAGTTATTCAACATGAGGCATAATCCAAATGACATTTTGCATCAATTTTTCTACAGTCCCAAAAATCGATTATCTGATGAAAAGCGATGACCCGTGATCTGTCGAACTTTCTCCAGATGGTCAGAAATGGTAAGTTTTTTAATGTTTAATTTTTTGGCTGTAAATGACTATTGCATGTGAATTCTCACTTTTGGAACTAAAATAAGTGTGTTTAGAGTCATTTCATTGCCTGAAATTGGTCGAAATACAAGCTTCTGAGAGGGAGAAAAAGTCTGTAAAAATGGCAATTTTGGGTCCCATTGAGGCTTTAAAAAGTGTTTATTCAACATGAGGCAGAATCCAAATGACATTTTGAATCAATTTTTCTACAGTCCAAAAAATCGATTTTCCGATGAAAAGCGATTACCCGTGACCTGTCGAACTTTCTCCAGATGGTCAGAAATGGTAATTTTTTTATATTTAATTTTTGGACAGTAAATGACTATTGCATGTGAATTATCACTTTTGGAACTAAAATAAGTGTGTTTAGAGTCATTTTAATGCCTGAAAATGGTCGAAATAGAAGCTTCTGAGTAGGAGAAAAGGTGTGTAAAAATGGCAATTTTGGTGACATTGAGGCTTCAAAAAGTAGTTATTCAACATGAGGCACAATCCAAATGACATTTTGAATACATTTTTCTACAGTCCAAAAAATCAATTTCTGATGAAAAACGATGACCCGTGACCTGTCGAACTTTCTCCAGATAGTCAGAAAAGGTAATTTTCTACTGTTTAATTTGTTGACTGTAAATGACTATTGCATGTGAATTCTCACTTTTGGAACTAAAATAAGTGTGTTTAGAGTCATTTAATGCCTGAAATTGGTCGAAATATAAGCTCCTGAGTAGGAGAAAAAGTCTATAAAAATGGCAATTTTGGTGACATTGAGGCTTTAAAAAGTAGTTATTCAACACGAGGCACAATCCAAATGACATTTTGAATCAATTTATCTACAGGCAAAAAAATCAATTTCTGATTAAAAACGATGACCCGTGACCTGCTGAACTTTCTCCAGATGGTCAGAAATGGTAATTTTTTTATATTTAATTTTTGGACTGTAAATGACTATTGCATGTGAATTATCACTTTTGGAACTAAAATAAGTGTGTTTAGAGTCATTTTAATGTCTGAAATTGGTTGAAATAGAAGCTTCTGAGTAGGAGAAAAAGTCTGTAAAAATGGCAATTTTGGAGACATTGAGGCTTCAAAAAGTAGTTATTCAACATGAGGCACAATCCAAATGACATTTTGAATACATTTTTCTACAGTCCAAATAATCAATTTCTGATGAAAAACGATGACCCGTGACCTGTCGAACTTTCTCCAGATGGTCAGAAAAGGTAATTTTTTAATGATTAATTTTTTGACTGTAAATGACTATTGCATGTGAATTATTACTTTTGGAACTAAAATAAGTGTTTAGAGTCATTTTAATGCCTGAAATTGGTCAAAATACAAGCTTCTGAGAAGGAGAAAAAGTCTGTAAAAATGGCAATTTTGGGTCACATTGAGGCTTTAAAATGTCGTTATTCAACATGAGGCATAATCCAAATGACATTTTGAATCAATTTTTCTACAGTCCGAAAATTCTATTATCTGATGAAAAGCGATTACCCGTGACCTCTCAAACTTTCTCCGGATGGTCAGAAATGGTAAGTTTTTTTATATTTAATTTTTGGACTGTAAATGACTATTGATTGTGAATTATCACTTTTGGAACTAAAATAAGTGTGTTTAGAGTCATTTTAATGCCTGAAATTGGTTGAAATAGAAGCTTCTGAGTAGGAGAAATAGTCTGTAAAAATGGCAATTTTGGAGACATTGAGGCTTCAAAAAGTAGTTATTCAACATGAGGCACAATCCAAATGACATTTTGAATAAATTTTTCTACAGTCCAAATAATCAATTTCTGATGAAAAACGATGACCCGTGACCTGTCGAACTTTCTCCAGATGGTCAGAAAAGGTAATTTTTTAATGATTAATTTTTTGACTGTAAATGACTATTGCATGTGAATTATTACTTTTGGAACTAAAATAAGTGTGTTTAGAGTCATTTTAATGCCTGAAATTGGTCGAAATACAAGCTTCTGAGAAGGAGAAAAAGTCTGTAAAAATGGCAATTTTGGGTCACATTGAGGTTTTAAAAAGTGGCTATTCAACATGAGGCATAATCCAAATGACATTTTGAATCAATTTTTCTACAGTCCAAAAAATCGATTTTCTGATGAAAAGCGATTACCCGTGACCTGTTGAACTTTCTCCAGATGGTCAGAAATGGTAATTTTTTTATATTTAAGTTTTTGGACAGTAAATGACTATTGCATGTGAATTATCACTTTTGGAACTAAAATAAGTGTGTTTAGAGTCATTTTAATGCCTGAAAATGGTTGAAATAGAAACTTCTGAGTAGGAGAAAAGGTGTGTAAAAATGGCAATTTTGGTGACATTGAGGCTTCAAAAAGTAGTTATTCAACATGAGGCATAATCCAAATGACATTTTGAATCAATTTTTCTACAGTCCAAAAAATCGATTTTCTGCTGAAAAGCGATTACCCGTGACCTGTTGAACTTTTTCCAGATGGTCAGAAATGGTAATTTTTTTATATTCTGATGAAAAACGATGACCCGTGACCTGTCGAACTTTCTCCAGATGGTCAGAAAAGTAATTTTCTACTGTTTAATTTGTTGACTGTAAATGACTATTGCATGTGAATTATTACTTTTGGAACTAAAATAAGTGTGTTTAGAGTCATTTTAATGCCTGAAATTGGTTGAAGTAGAAGCTTCAGAGTAGGAGAAAAAGTCTGTAAAAATGGCAATTTTGGAGACATTGAGGCTTCAAAAAGTAGTTATTCAACATGAGGCACAATCCAAATGACATTTTGAATACATTTTTCTACAGTCCAAATAATCAATTTCTGATCAAAAACGATGACCCGTGACCTGTTGAACTTTCTCCAGATGGTCAGAAAAGGTAATTTTTTAATGATTAATTTTTTGACTGTAAATGACTATTGCATGTGAATTATTACTTTTGGAACTAAAATAAGTGTGTTTAGAGTCATTTTAATGCCTGAAATTGGTCGAAATACAAGCTTCTGAGAAGGAGAAAAAGTCTGTAAAAATGGCAATTTTGTGTCACATTGAGGCTTTAAAAAGTGTTTATTCAACATGAGGCACAATCCAAATGACATTTTGAATAAATTTATCTACAGGCCAAAAAATCAATTTCTGATTAAAAACGATGACCCGTGACCTGTCGAACTTTCTCCAGATGGTCAGAAATGATAATTTTTTAATGTTTAATTTTTTGGCTGTAAATGACTATTGCATGTGAATTCTCACTTTTGGAACTAAAATAAGTGTGTTTAGAGTCATTTCATTGCCTGAAATTGGTCGAAATACAAGCTTCTGAGAGGGAGAAAAAGTCTGTAAAAATGGCAATTTTGGGTCCCATTGAGGCTTTAAAAAGTGTTTATTCAACATGAGGCATAATCCAAATGACATTTTGAATCAATTTTTCTACAGTCCAAAAAATCGATTTTCCGATGAAAAGCGATTACCCGTGACCTGTCGAACTTTCTCCAGATGGTCAGAAATGGTAATTTTTTTATATTTAATTTTTGGACAGTAAATGACTATTGCATGTGAATTATCACTTTTGGAACTAAAATAAGTGTGTTTAGAGTCATTTTAATGCCTGAAAATGGTCGAAATAGAAGCTTCTGAGTAGGAGAAAAGGTCTGTAAAATGGCAATTTTGGTGACATTGAGGCTTTAAAAAGTAGTTATTCAACATGAGGCATAATCCAAATGACATTTTGAATCAATTTTTCTACAGTCCAAAAAATCGATTTTCTGCTGAAAAGCGATTACCCGTGACCTGTCGAACTTTCTCCAGATGGTCAGAAAAGGTAATTTTTTAATGATTAATTTTTTGACTGTAAATGACTATTGCATGTGAATTATTACTTTTGGAACTAAAATAAGTGTGTTTAGAGTCATTTTAATGCCTGAAATTGGTCGAAATACAAGCTTCTGAGAAGGAGAAAAAGTCTGTAAAAATGGCAATTTTGGGTCACATTGAGGCTTTAAAATGTAGTTATTCAACATGAGGCATAATCCAAATGACATTTTGAATCAATTTTTCTACAGTCCAAAAAATCTATTATCTGATGAAAAGCGATTACCCGTGACCTCTCAAACTTTCTCCAGATGGTCAGAAATGGTAAGTTTTTTTATATTTAATTTTTGGACTGTAAATGACTATTGCATGTGAATTATCACTTTTGGAACTAAAATAAGTGTGTTTAGAGTCATTTTAATGCCTGAAAATGGTTGAAAAAGAAACTTCTGAGTAGGAGAAAAGGTGTGTAAAATGGCAATTTTGGGTCACATTGAGGCTTCAAAAAGTAGTTATTCAACATGAGGCACAATCCAAATGACATTTTGAATAAATTTTTCTACAGTCCAAATAATCAATTTCTGATGAAAAACGATGACCCGTGACCTGTCGAACTTTCTCCAGATGGTCAGAAAAGGTAATTTTTTAATGATTAATTTTTTGACTGTAAATGACTATTGCATGTGAATTATTACTTTTGGAACTAAAATAAGTGTGTTTAGAGTCATTTTAATGCCTGAAATTGGTCGAAATACAAGCTTCTGAGAAGGAGAAAAAGTCTGTAAAAATGGCAATTTTGGGTCACATTGAGGTTTTAAAAAGTGGTTATTCAACATGAGGCATAATCCAAATGACATTTTGAATCAATTTTTCTACAGTCCAAAAAATCGATTTTCTGATGAAAAGCGATTACCCGTGACCTGTTGAACTTTCTCCAGATGGTCAGAAATGGTAATTTTTTTATATTTAATGTTTGGACTGTAAATGACTATTGCATGTGAATTATCACTTTTGGAACTAAAATAAGTGTGTTTAGAGTCATTTTAATGCCTGAAATTGGTTGAAGTAGAAGCTTCAGAGTAGGAGAAAAAGTCTGTAAAAATGGCTATTTTGGAGACATTGAGGCTTCAAAAAGTAGTTATTCAACATGAGGCACAATCCAAATGACATTTTGAATAAATTTTTCTACAGTCCAAATAATCAATTTCTGACCAAAAACGATGACCCGTGACCTGTCGAACTTTCTCCAGATGGTCAGAAAAGGTAATTTTTTAATGATTCATTTTTTGACTGTAAATGACTATTGCATGTGAATTATTACTTTTGGAACTAAAATAAGTGTGTTTAGAGTCATTTTAATGCCTGAAATTGGTCGAAATACAAGCTTCTGAGAAGGAGAAAAAGTCTGTAAAAATGGCAATTTTGGGTCACATTGAGGCTTTAAAAAGTAGTTATTCAACATGAGGCACAATCCAAATGACATTTTGAATACATTTTTCTACAGTCCAAAAAATCAATTTCTGATGAAAAACGATGACCAGTGACCTGTCGAACTTTCTCCAGATAGTCAGAAAAGGTAATTTTCTACTGTTTAATTTGTTGACTGTAAATGACTATTGCATGTGAATTATCACTTTTGGAACTAAAATAAGTGTGTTTAGAGTCATTTTAATGCCTGAAATTGGTCGAAATAGAAGCTACTGAGTAGGAGAAGAAGTCTGTAAAAATGGCAATTTTGGGTCACATTGAGGCTTTAAAAAGTAGTTATTCAACATGAGGCATAATCCAAATGACATTTTGAATCAATTTTTCTACAGTCCAAAAAATCGATTTTCCGATGAAAAGCGATTACCCGTGACCTGTCGAACTTTCTCCAGATGGTCAGAAATGGTAATTTTTTTATATTTAATTTTTGGACAGTAAATGACTATTGCATGTGAATTATCACTTTTGGAACTAAAATAAGTGTGTTTAGAGTCATTTTAATGCCTGAAAATGGTCGAAATAGAAGCTTCTGAGTAGGAGAAAAGGTCTGTAAAATGGCAATTTTGGTGACATTGAGGCTTTAAAAAGTAGTTATTCAACATGAGGCATAATCCAAATGACATTTTGAATAAATTTATCTACAGGCCAAAAAATCAATTTCTGATTAAAAACGATGACCCGTGACCTGTTGAACTTTCTCCAGATGGTCAGAAATGGTAATTTTTTAATGTTTCATTTTTTAGCTGTAAATGACTATTGCATGTGAATTCTCACTTTTGGAACTAAAATAAGTGTGTTTAGAGTCATTTCATTGCCTGAAATTGGTCGAAATACAAGCTTCTGAGAGGGAGAAAAAGTCTGTAAAAATGGCAATTTTGGGTCCCATTGAGGCTTTAAAAAGTGTTTATTCAACATGAGGCATAATCCAAATGACATTTTGAACCAATTTTTCTACAGTCCAAAAAATCGATTTTCCGATGAAAAGCGATTACCCGTGACCTGTCGAACTTTCTCCAGATGGTCAGAAATGGTAATTTTTTTATATTTAATTTTTGGACAGTAAATGACTATTGCATGTGAATTATCACTTTTGGAACTAAAATAAGTGTGTTTAGAGTCATTTTAATGCCTGAAAATGGTCGAAATAGAAGCTTCTGAGTAGGAGAAAAGGTGTGTAAAAATGGCAATTTTGGTGACATTGAGGCTTCAAAAAGTAGTTATTCAACATGAGGCACAATCCAAATGACATTTTGAATACATTTTTCTACAGTCCAAATAATCAATTTCTGATCAAAAACGATGACCCGTGACCTGTTGAACTTTCTCCAGATGGTCAGAAAAGGTAATTTTTTAATGATTAATTTTTTGACTGTAAATGACTATTGCATGTGAATTATTACTTTTGGAACTAAAATAAGTGTGTTTAGAGTCATTTTAATGCCTGAAATTGGTCGAAATACAAGCTTCTGAGAAGGAGAAAAAGTCTGTAAAAATGGCAATTTTGTGTCACATTGAGGCTTTAAAAAGTGTTTATTCAACATGAGGCACAATCCAAATGACATTTTGAATAAATTTATCTACAGGCCAAAAAATCAATTTCTGATTAAAAACGATGACCCGTGACCTGTCGAACTTTCTCCAGATGGTCAGAAATGGTAATTTTTTAATGTTTAATTTTTTGGCTGTAAATGACTATTGCATGTGAATTCTCACTTTTGGAACTAAAATAAGTGTGTTTAGAGTCATTTCATTGCCTGAAATTGGTCGAAATACAAGCTTCTGAGAGGGAGAAAAAGTCTGTAAAAATGACAATTTTGGGTCCCATTGAGGCTTTAAAAAGTGTTTATTCAACATGAGGCATAATCCAAATGACATTTTGAATCAATTTTTCTACAGTCCAAAAAATCGATTTTCCGATGAAAAGCGATTACCCGTGACCTGTCGAACTTTCTCCAGATGGTCAGAAATGGTAATTTTTTTATATTTAATTTTTGGACAGTAAATGACTATTGGATGTGAATTATTACTTTAGAACTAAAATAAGTGTGTTTAGAGTCATTTTAATGCCTGAAATTGGTTGAAGTAGAAGCTTCAGAGTAGGAGAAAAAGTCTGTAAAAATGGCAATTTTGGAGACATTGAGGCTTCAAAAAGTAGTTATTCAACATGAGGCACAATCCAAATGACATTTTGAATAAATGTTTCTACAGTCCAAATAATCAATTTCTGATCAAAAACGATGACCCGTGACCTGTCGAACTTTCTCCAGATGGTCAGAAAAGGTAATTTTTTAATGATTAATTTTTTGACTGTAAATGACTATTGCATGTGAATTATTACTTTTGGAACTAAAATAAGTGTGTTTAGAGTCATTTTAATGCCTGAAATTGGTCGAAATACAAGCTTCTGAGAAGGAGAAAAAGTCTGTAAAAACTGGCAATTTTGGGTCACATTGAGGGTTTAAAATGTAGTTATTCAACATGAGGCATAATCCAAATGACATTTTGAATCAATTTTTCTACAGTCCAAAAAATCTATTATCTGATGAAAAGCGATTACCCGTGACCTCTCAAACTTTCTCCAGATGGTCAGAAATGGTAATTTTTTTATATTTGATTTTTGGACTGTAAATGACTATTGCATGTGAATTATCACTTTTGGAACTAAAATAAGTGTGTTTAGAGTCATTTTAATGCCTGAAATTGGTTGAAATAGAAGCTTCTGAGTAGAAGAAAAAGTCTGTAAAAATGGCAATTTTGGGTCACATTGAGTCTTTAAAAAGTGGGTATTCAACATGAGGCACAATCCAAATGACATTTTGATTCAATTTATCTATAGTCCAAAAAAACTATTTTCTAATTAAAAACGATGACCCGTGACCTGTCGAACTTTCTCCAGATGGTCAGAAAAGGTAATTTTTTAATGATTAATTTTTTGACTGTAAATGACTATTGCATGTGAATTATTACTTTTGGAACTAAAATAAGTGTGTTTAGAGTTATTTTAATGCCTGAAAATGGTAGAAATAGAAGCTTCTGAGTAGGAGAAAAGGTCTGTAAAAATTGCAATTTTGGTGACATTGAGGCTTTAAAAAGTAGTTATTCAACATGAGGCACAATCCAAATGACATTTTGAATACATTTTTCTACAGTCCAAAAAATCAATTTCTGATGAAAAACGATGACCCGTGACCTGTCGAACTTTCTCCAGATGGTCAGAAAAGGTAATTTTCTACTGTTTAATTTGTTGACTGTAAATGACTATTGCATGTGAATTATCACTTTTGGAACTAAAATAAGTGTGTTTAGAGTCATTTTAATGCCTGAAATTGGTCGAAATAGAAGCTACTGAGTAGGAGAAGAAGTCTGTAAAAATGGCGATTTTGGTGACATTGAGGCTTTAAAAAGTAGTTATTCAACATGAGGCACAATCCAAATTACATTTTGAATCAATTTATCTATAGTCCGAAAAAACAATTTTCTAATTAAAAACGATGACCCGTGACCTGTCGAACTTTCTCCAGATGGTCAGAAATGGTAAGTTTTTTTATATTTAATTTTTGGACTGTACATGACTATTGCATGTGAATTATCACTTTTGGAACTAAAATAAGTGTGTTTAGAGTCATTTTAATGCCTGAAATTGGTCGAAATACAAGCTTCTGAGAAGTAGAAAAAGTCTGTAAAAATGGCAATTTTGGGTCACATTGAGGTTTTAAAAAGTAGTTATTCAACATGAGGCACAATCCAAATGACATTTTGAATAAATTTTTCTACAGTCCAAATAATCAATTTCTGATGAAAAACGATGACCCGTGACCTGTCGAACTTTCTCCAGATGGTCAGAAAAGGTAATTTTTTAATGATTAATTTTTTGACTGTAAATGACTATTGCATGTGAATTATTACTTTTGGAACTAAAATAAGTGTGTTTAGAGTCATTTTAATGCCTGAAATTGGTCGAAATACAAGCTTCTGAGAAGGAGAAAAAGTCTGTAAACATGGCAATTTTGGGTCACATTGAGGTTTTAAAAAGTGGTTATTCAACATGAGGCATAATCCAAATGACATTTTGAATCAATTTTTCTACAGTCCAAAAAATCGATTTTCTGATGAAAAGCGATTACCCGTGACCTGTTGAACTTTCTCCAGATGGTCAGAAATGGTAATTTTTTTATATTTAAGTTTTTGGACAGTAAATGACTATTGCATGTGAATTATCACATTTGGAACTAAAATAAGTGTGTTTAGAGTCATTTTAATGCCTGAAAATGGTTGAAATAGAAACTTCTGAGTAGGAGAAAAGGTGTGTAAAAATGGCAATTTTGGTGACATTGAGGCTTCAAAAAGTAGTTATTCAACATGAAGCATAATCCAAATGACATTTTGAATCAATTTTTCTACAGTCCAAAAAATCGATTTTCTGCTGAAAAGCGATTACCCGTGACCTGTTGAACTTTTTCCAGATGGTCAGAAATGGTAATTTTTTTATATTCTGATGAAAAACGATGACCCGTGACCTGTCGAACTTTCTCCAGATGGTCAGAAAAGTAATTTTCTACTGTTTAATTTGTTGACTGTAAATGACTATTGCATGTGAATTATTACTTTTGGAACTAAAATAAGTGTGTTTAGAGTCATTTTAATGCCTGAAATTGGTTGAAGTAGAAGCTTCAGAGTAGGAGAAAAAGTCTGTAAAAATGGCAATTTTGGAGACATTGAGGCTTTAAAAAGTGTTTATTCAACATGGGGCACAATCCAAATGACATTTTGAATACATTTATCTACAGGCCAAAAAATCAATTTCTGATTAAAAACGATGACCCGTGACCTGTCGAACTTTCTCCAGATGGTCAGAAATGGTAATTTTTTAATGTTTAATTTTTTGGCTGTAAATGACTATTGCATGTGAATTCTCACTTTTGGAACTAAAATAAGTGTGTTTAGAGTCATTTCATTGCCTGAAATTGGTCGAAATACAAGCTTCTGAGAGGGAGAAAAAGTCTGTAAAAATGGCAATTTTGGGTCCCATTGAGGCTTTAAAAAGTGTTTATTCAACATGAGGCATAATCCAAATGACATTTTGAATCAATTTTTCTACAGTCCAAAAAATCGATTTTCCGATGAAAAGCGATTACCCGTGACCTGTCGAACTTTCTCCAGATGGTCAGAAATGGTAATTTTTGTATATTTAATTTTTGGACAGTAAATGACTATTGCATGTGAATTATCACTTTTGGAACTAAAATAAGTGTGTTTAGAGTCATTTTAATGCCTGACATTGATCGAAATAGAAGCTACTGAGTAGGAGAAGAAGTCTGTAAAAATGGCGATTTTGGTGACATTGAGGCTTTAAAAAGTAGTTATTCAACATGAGGCACAATCCAAATGACATTTTGAATCAATTTTTCTACAGTCCAAATAATCAATTTCTGATCAAAAACGTTGACCCGTGACCTGTCGAACTTTCTCCAGATGGTCAGAAAAGGTAATTTTTTAATGATTAATTTTTTGACTGTAAATGACTATTGCATGTGAATTATTACTTTTGGAACTAAAATAAGTGTGTTTAGAGTCATTTTAATGCCTGAAATTGGTCGAAATACAAGCTTCTGAGAAGGAGAAAAAGTCTGTAAAAATGGCAATTTTGGGTCACATTGAGGCTTTAAAATGTAGTTATTCAACATGAGGCGTAATCCAAATGACATTTTGAATCCATTTTTCTACAGTCCAAAAAATCTATTATCTGATGAAAAGCGATTACCCGTGACCTCTCAAACTTTCTCCAGATGGTCAGAAATGGTAAGTTTTTTTATATTTAATTTTTGGACTGTAAATGACTATTGCATGTGCATTATTACTTTTGGAACTAAAATAAGTGTGTTTAGAGTCATTTTAATGCCTGAAATTGGTTGAAATAGAAGCTTCTGAGTAGGAGAAAAAGTCTGTAAAAATGGCAATTTTGGAGACATTGAGGCTTCAAAAAGTAGTTATTCAACATGAGGCACAATCCAAATGACATTTTGAATAAATTTTTCTTCAGTCCAAATAATCAATTTCTGATGAAAAACGTGACCTGTCGAACTTTCTCCAGATAGTCAGAAAAGGTAAATTTCTACTGTTTAATTTGTTGACTGTAAATGACTATTGCATGTGAATTATCACTTTTGGAACTAAAATAAGTGTGTTTAGAGTCATTTTAATGCCTGAAATTGGTCGAAATAGAAGCTACTGAGTAGGAGAAGAAGTCTGTAAAAATGGCGATTTTGGTGACATTGAGGCTTTAAAAAGTAGTTATTCAACATGAGGCACAATCCAAATTACATTTTGAATCAATTTATCTATAGTCCGAAAAAACAATTTTCTAATTAAAAACGATGACCCGTGACCTGTCGAACTTTCTCCAGATGGTCAGAAAAGGTAATTTTTTAATGATTAATTTTTTGACTGTAAATGACTATTGCATGTGAATTATTACTTTTGGAAGTAAAATAAGTGTGTTTAGAGTCATTTTAATGCCTGAAATTGGTCTAAATACAAGCTTCTGAGAAGTAAAAAAAGTCTGTAAAAATGGCAATTTTGGTGACATTGAGGCTTTAAAAAGTAGTTATTCAACATGAGGCATAATCCAAATGACATTTTGAATACATTTTTCTACAGTCCAAAAAATCCATTTTCTGATGAAAAGCAATTACCCGTGACCTGTCAAACTTTCTCCAGATGGTCAGAAATGGTAAGTTTTTTTATATTTAATTCTTGGACTGTACATGACTATTGCATGTGAATTATCACTTTTGGAACTAAAATAAGTGTGTTTAGAGTCATTTTAATGCCTGAAAATGGTCGAAATAGAAGATTCTGAGTAGGAGAAAAGGTGTGTAAAAATGGCAACTTTGGTGACATTGAGGCTTCAAAAAGTAGTTATTCAACATGAGGCACAATCCAAATGACATTTTGAATCAATTTTTCTACAGTCCAAATAATCAATTTCTGATGAAAAACGATGACCCGTGACCTGTCGAACTTTCTACAGATGGTCAGAAATGGTAAATTTTTAATGTTTAATTTGTTGACTGTAAATGACTATTGCATGTGAATTATCACTTTTGGAACTAAAATAAGTGTGTTTAGAGTCATTTTAATGCCTGAAATTGGTCGAAATACAAGCTTCTGAGAAGGAGAAAAAGTCTGTAAAAATGGCAATTTTGGGTCACATTGAGGCTTTAAAAAGTGTTTATTCAACATGAGGCATAATCCAAATGACATTTTGCATCAATTTTCCTACAGTCCCAAAAATCGATTATCTGATGAAAAGCGATTACCGTGACCTCTCAAACTTTCTCCAGATGGTCAGATATGGTAAGTTTTTTTATATTTAATTTTTGGACTGTAAATGACTATTGCAAGTGAATTATCACTTATGGAACTAAAATGAGTGTGTTTAGAGTCATTTTAATGCCTGAAATTGGTTGAAATAGAAGCTTCTGAGTAGGAGAAAAAGTCGGTAAAAATGGCAATTTTGGAGACATTGAGGCTTCAAAAAGTAGTTATTCAACATGAGGCACAATCCAAATGACATTTTGAATACATTTTTCTACAGTCCAAATAATCAATTTCTTTTTTTTTTTTGATTTCAAAAGAATTTTATTATTTTAAAAGCGCAAATATGAAGCATAAGATACAAGCCAAAGTGATACAATTGATATCGGACAATAAGGTAATAGATACATTAATGTAGCATTAATAAATAGGAGAGCAAATCATTGTCATACATTAATTTACAGACATCCGATAAATAAATTACTTAAGAAGGGAAGACCCAAAATGATAACTGGCAAAGATATATATCAAAAGTATCACCCACTGATGGCAAATTAGGGAGAAGAGGAAAGAGAAGAAAGGAAAAAAGAAAAGACGGAAAGAGTAAGAAAGAGAGGAGGAAAGAAAAAGAGAGACAGAGAGAAGAAAAGAAAGAGGAGAGGATTTCCAGAGGAATCACCCAACACACAGGACAACACTAACCAGACAAATCAAAGGGATATTGCTCCACCAACCCTTCAGATGCCAACTCCATGTACGAGTCTAAGGCTTTCCAAACACCAGAGGAAATAGAAGGAGAGAGATGAGCATGGTCCACTGACGTATGAGCACTTCGTAGAAAGGAAACCCAAGCCCACCACGTATGGTAAGAGACGGACGAAAAAGATTTCCACTCCATGAGAATTACTTTGACTGCAATAGTTAACAAGAGGTCCAACAACTGTAACTCCATGGGATCTAAGGGCAAAGGGACTGGGGCCGCCAACGGACCCAAAAGAACTAATGGAAAAGACAGGTGGAATTTGATGTTAAAGATGAGCATGAGGTGTTTGTGAACTAAATCCCAGAAGGGGTGGAGAAGGGAACAATCAAGGAACATATGTTGAAAATCGCCTGGAAGAAGCCCACAGCTCCAGCACAAGTTGTCTTCTTTGAGATTGAGTGAATATAGACGAATGGGAGTCCAATGAAGAAGATTAATAGAGAAAAATTTAGACTGTGTTAGAGAAGGGGCAATTTTGTTACGAAGAGACAATTTACCAATATCTTGCCAGGTATCAGAAGAGATATGAGCAGTAACACTATGATCAAAATGATGTATCCATTTTTGTTGTGTGACAGTTTGAGAAGGGAGTGTAGAGGACGATAAAAATTTGTAAATCCGCGACGCAACATGACCAGATCTGATCCAAAGCTGAAAGAGCGTAATCATAGGGGAAGAAGGATGAAGGTGGACTTTAGCAAGTGCAACCTTAATCTTAAGAAAAGTATAAAAATCCAAATTAGATAGAGAGAATTGTTGAGCAAGGGATGAGAAAGGGGAAGGATCATTGTTGGAATCATAGAGATGCTTAACAAGTGAGACACCTTTCCCAGCCCAGTAAGACATCAACTCAGAGTCAATATTAATTTTGATTTTAGAATTACGCCAAATAGACGACCACCTAGTTTTATGTAATGGAATCGCTACTCTCTTATCCACCTTACGAACCGCAGCAATAGTGTCTAAAATAATAGAGCGAGAGAATGGAATAGAAAGGGTGTTTGTAGTTAAAAAAGATGCAGTCGGCAGTGGGGAGGCCAATTCCTGTTCTATTGTCAACCATGCTGGAACATGAATAGCTGGAGAAGAAAACCAAAGGGCACCCTGGGACGCAAGAAAAGCAGTTTGATACTTCCCCCAATCAGGAAAATTACAGCCTCTCATATCATAAGATTTCCGTAAAAATTTATAAGCCATCCTAGCCCTTCTATCATTCCATAAAAATTTAGAAGTAAGCAAATCAAGTTCATGAAAGAAGGAATCAGAAAGCCTTACTGGAAGCATAGAGGAAACAAAATTAATAATAGGAGTGATCATCATTTTAAGAGTCTGCATACGGCCCCACCAAGAAATATGTTTCAGAGACCAATTTTCTAAGAGACGTCTCACCTTAAGAATAGTTTGGGCTTCGTTATAAGTAGCCGTAGCATATAGGGTGGAACAAAAGAAGATGCCCAGATATTTTAGCTGTTTAGATTGCCATTTAAAGCCAACCGAACCCATATGAGAGGAGAAGCAGTAAGCATTTAAAGGAAACATCTCCGTCTTATCTTTGTTCAGAGTATAACCTGAAACTTTTGAAAAACGAGCAATCGTATCCGAAATAGCAGGGATGGCCAGTTCAATATCATCAGAAAAAATGAGAACATCATCTGCATATGCAGCTGTTTTTAACTGATGAGACCCAAAAGAGAAACCCTTAATATCTGGATGCGAGTCAATCATTCTAAGGAGAGGATCAATGGACAACAAAAATAAGAGAGGGGACAAAGGACACCCTTGTCTAGTGCCCTGACAAAGGTTAAAAAAAGAAGACGTAGCACCATTCACCCGTATATTAGCCCTAGGTCGGGAATAAAGAGACATAACCATACGAATAAAGGAATCCCCAAGATTATGTGCACATAGAACAGCTCTTAGAAAAGGCCAAGATACCTTATCAAAGGCCTTTTCAGCGTCAAGGGCCAAGGCAGCCGCCGGAAGATTAGATCGCTTAGCGGCACCAAGAATATGACAAAAAGTACGAATATTATCCCGTGCAAGTCGTCCTTTTACGAAACCTGTTTGGGAGGGATGAACCAATTGAGGAATAAAGGACTCTAAGCGTTTAGCTAAAATTTTAGCAAAGATCTTGGCTTCCATGTTAAGAAGGGAAATGGGACGGAAATTTTTGGGATCTGCGTGATCCTTCCCTTCTTTGGGGATAACTACAATAGTAGCATCAGCCGCGGAACCAGACACAGAACCATCCTTAATAAAAGCATCAAAAACGGATTGGAGTTTCTGGACAAGCACAGGAATAAAGGTTTTATAAAACGCAATAGGATAGCCATCAGGACCAGGAGCTTTACCAGACCGAGTAGCTTTAATCGCGGAAATGATTTCATCAGAAGTAATCGGGCAATTTAATGATTGATTATCTTCCTCCGAAACGACTTTCAAAGGAACCGACTTCAAGAACTCCTGACATTGTTCAAAAGAAGCTTGGGCCGAAGGGGTATATAAATTATTATAGAAATCACGGAAAACCTCAAGGATTTCTGCAGTTTGAAATTTTTTCATACCAGACTGGTCCGTAATAGAAGAAATTTGGAAGGTATTACAAGAAGATTCCTGGAACTTTAAAGTGGCTGCAAGAATCTTGCCCGCACGATTTTATAACACCAATCTCTTAGATTTCTGAGCCTGCAGGCCAATATGAGCTCTCTTAGTGACTATAGTATTGTATGAATACTTTAAGTTCTTAATAGACTGGAGGCAGGTCTTGTCCTGAGAGTGACGAAAAAGGGATTCCTGCCGTTTGATCTCATCTGCTAAGTCCGTGAGTTCCTTCTTAATGGCTGCATTCCTCCCTGACATACACTTAATGACCTGACCCCGGAAAGTACACTTAAAAGAGTCCCAGAGAACAACAGGGGAACTGACTGACCCAACATTCTCAGTAAAAAAAGTCTCAATGTCATTGGAAAACTCTCGCACCAAGGACTCATCATGTAAAATTTCTGTGTTGAGTCTCCACGAACGAGCTCGTGCCCTAGGGACAAAGGACGTAAGAGTAAATGCCACTGCGGCGTGATCAGAAACTAAAATGGGGTGAATAAGCGGGGAGGAAGAAAATTGAACCAGAGAAGAGTGAACCAAAAGATAATCAATGCGTGAAAAGGACGAATGAGGGGAAGAAAAAAAGGAAAAGTCACTACCAGTGGGATTATGAAGACGCCAAACATCCTGAAGATGGGTAAGAGAGCACATATTAGTCATTTGTTTGTGGGCTTTAGGGGGACGAAAGTTAAAGGCAGAATGCCTATCCAGGATGAGGTCCATTGGCAAGTTAAAATCACCACCTACAATAAGATTGCCAGAGTGAGGGGTATCTTCGAGCTTTTTGGCGATCGCAATCCAAAAGGACGGGTCATCCTTGTTGGGGGCATAAATATTCATGACAAATAAGACAGCATTACCATTGGACACCTTAGATAGTAACCAACGTCCCTCTGTATCCTGTTCAGAGGAAACGATAGATAACCCAGAGTGTTTAGAAACTAAGGTAATTACCCCATTCCTTTTACCACAAGCATCCGAACAAGCAACATCAGAGACCCACTCTTTCTTCAGAAACAACGCCTCCTTGGCAGAGAGCTTTGTTTCCTGAAAAAGGACGAGATCCGAAGAAAGAGATTTACAATAGTCCAAAATCTTTGACCTTTTGACTGGATGATTTAACCCTTTAACATTAAGGGAGAGTATATTCAGTCCAGACATAGAACCATTATCAGGAAAAAAAGATATTCCCTATGTGACAAATGGAGCGCAACAACCAGGAGAGCTAAGCAGCAGACATCAACAGCCAACACAAAACAGGGTGAGACCAAAGAGGAAATCCGAAAAGAAAAAAGGAAAGAGGAGGAAAAAGAAAGCAAAAGAAAACAGAAAAAGAGAGAGAGAAGGGCCAATCCGGCAGGTCAGAAAAAGACCAAATTCATACAAGGGGGGACATGGGAAAAAGAGCGAGGGGCCAACAGGAGAAATAACAACAACAGCATAAAAAGCCCCAGAACAGTGCATAGTTGATTATACATTTTAAAAGAAAAACTATCTAAAAACTAAGAGCTGGAGTCAATTATAACTTAGAAAATAAGCGATATGAGAGACTATAAAGGCAACATGTTTGACCAAATTAATATATATATAACAATTAAAATGAATCATAGAGAGCGGTAAAAGCAGCAGAGAGAGAAAAAGGAAGCACGTTCAGGCAATAAGAGCTGATGGAAAGTGAACTAAAAGATAACATTACTATTAGGTAGAACCAGCCCAAAACGGACTCCATCAAGAGAAAGAGGACCATAATGCAGAGAAAAGAAGAAATACAATCTAAAGCATACTATATGATACAATATGAAACAATAGGTGAAACATACTAAAAACGGTATATAGCATCCTGTCAATATAGAAGTCCGTGAATCCCTATGGCAGCTAAATAAGAGAACTAATACTACATATAAATATGTAAAATCTATATACAAATTTATAGACAACTGGCCATGAGTAAATAAAGCCATATACACCAAAACTGGCAAAATAAGTATACTTGCCTAAGTAGGTGGACATGTAGGCAAGAGAGGCATAGATCTATCAAATTACAAAGTATCTATAAAAAACTAGCCTACTCAAAAAAGACAATTAATAACACAATGTACTAAAATCACTCAATGAAAAAATCAAAAAAGAAGGTATAACTAACAACTATATGAATGACCCATATTAACTCTAAATATAGTCATAAATAAATACCTAGTAAACAGATATAATTAAAACACCTAGACAAACCATACAGCAACACGTTAATAACGCAAATAAAAAGACAATGACCAACTCCAAAAAATACGAGATAACAGAAAACAACCATGAAGCAAAAAGACCGACCACAAAAGGATAGGATAACCAAAATTCACCACAAAAGTCGACGCACATACCAAAGACAAACAACGGGAAAGGAAAAGGACCAAGACCTAATACGTCGAGAAACAAACTGGGGAGGCAAGGATTAACAGGACGACACGCGACCAGGAGTGAAGGCAAGCCAACATGAGATGCTACGACAAAAAAATTAAGGAGTTTATACAATAAAACTAACAACACTAAAGACCAAAACACCATAACGATAATAGGGGAGCACCAAGAGGCGACAGAAATACGTCAAAACCAATGGACAAAAAGACCACCGCGCAGATCTAAAAGCAGCTAGACTAATAGATCTGACAAAGACAAAAAAACAATGGATTATGTATAGCCGCATCAGGTGCCAGAAGAACCAGGAACATGTGAAGCCCCCGTTTGAAGCTCCATCTGCAACTCCATTTGATTATCCAAAAACGAAGCCAAATCCGCAGGATCGTCGAAAATTCTGACACGACCTTTGAAAGTAATGCGGAATCTTGAGGGACCAGCAAAGGAGAAGGGGATATTCATCTCAGACAAACGCTTCCGAAGATTAAGGAAGCCCTTCCTCCTTATCACCGTGTCCCTTGCAAAGTCTTGAGAAATTGAGATACGATGACCATTCCAAGAGACAGCTCTAACCTTCCGCATATGAGCCAAAATCTGCTCTGTATGTTGATGACGCAGCGGTTTAAAAATTATCGCTCTTGGTTGCGTAGCAGACTTGGGGCGAAAGGAGGGGACACGGTGTGCCCGTTCCAGTTCAAAATCTTTATGAAAAGAAATTTGTAGTGTAGATGGAATCCATTGATAAAGAAACTCAATCATGGAAGATGCCTCTTTCTCAACATCCTCTGGAAGACCAAAAATTCGCAGATTAGATCTACGATTACGATCCTCTTGTTCAGTGAGGTCTTTCCTCAATGCTGCCATGGAACGCTCTATCTGCGTGAGAGATCTAGAATGCTTTTGCATAGTATCCTCTGCGCCACTAATCCGTGCTTCTGTACCTGAAACCCGAAGGGAAAGGGCCTTGAAATCATTCCTGATAGCTAACACCTCCACCTGCAATAAATCTGTATTAGTCTTAGTAGACTGCGCAATTTCATAGACCTCATTAAGGCGCGTCAGGATGGACTCAAGAGTCGAATTAGTGTCTTTAGAAGCAGGCTCAGGTGTTGGGGAAACCTGTTTGGACCTCTTAAGAGATGCTTTAGATTCCTTAACGTCCTTAGCATTCGGTGAAGGGGCCATGTTCTCAGCCATAGGGCAAGCCACCTCAATAGGAACAAAATACCCCTCCTCAGCTATAGTGATAGCAAGAAATGCCAGGGGCTGCAAAACACTCAATATGCAAGATGAAAAATGGACAGGAAGAGATAATGTACTTGCATCAAAAAACGCCGAACAGAGAATATGGCAGGCGAACCCAGTCAAAAAAAACACCTCACAAAAAATATCATGTGCTGCAGGCGAAAGTAGGCCCTCATCGACTACGAAAATAGCCAAAATCAAGCCCAGAGCAAAAAAGCCTCACATAAGGAAGTGGCAGTGCGTCTGACGAATAATATGGTAGCAAAAATCTCAACAAGTTCACACAAGGGGCAGCACTGCAATAGGCGGCAGGAAAAAACAAAATAAACTCAATAAAGGTGAAAAAAAACGTCACCAGCTCCTGTATGCCTCCACTCCTGACAGGATAATCCAGTAGCGTCGTCGTGTAGAAGCGCAAGTAGAACTCCCTCACAGAAGAAACAAAATGGCGGCCGCTCGTGAAAACATGAAGCGCAACCTTAGAATGCCAAAAAGTGAACTCTGGCCACTTTCCACCTCTAGAAAACTCCCTCGTAGGATACACGGCAGTTTCCCATGTAATATTCCATCTTCGGCGCTGAGCGGGGCATTCCTCAGCGTCGGCAAAGTCTCCGTCAGCCCTCGCTCTTCACGGAGCTCAAGCGCGAACCGCCATCTTGCCGCGGCGCGCAAGCCACGCCCCCCCAAATAATCAATTTCTGATGAAAAACGATGACCCGTGACCTGTTGAACTTTCTCCAGATGGTCAGAAAAGGTAATTTTTTAATGATTAATTTTTTGACTGTAAATGACTATTGCATGTGAATTATTACTTTTGGAACTAAAATAAGTGTGTTTAGAGTCATTTTAATGCCTGAAATTGGTCGAAATACAAGCTTCTGAGAAGGAGAAAAAGTCTGTAAAAATGGCAATTTTGGTGACATTGAGGCTTTAAAAAGTAGTTATTCAACATGAGGCACAATCCAAATGACATTTTGAATCAATTTATCTATAGTCCAAAAAAACAATTTTCTAATTAAAAACGATGACCCGTGACCTGTCGAACTTTCTCCAGATGGTCAGAAAAGGTAATTTTTTAATGATTAATTTTTTGACTGTAAATGACTATTGCATGTGAATTATTACTTTTGGAACTAAAATAAGTGTGTTTAGAGTCATTTCATTGCCAGAAATTGGTCGAAATACAAGCTTCTGAGAGGGAGAAAAAGTCTGTAAAAATGGCAATTTTGGGTCCCATTGAGGCTTTAAAAAGTGTTTATTCAACATGAGGCATAATCCAAATGACATTTTGAATCAATTTTTCTACAGTCCAAAAAATCGATTTTCTGCTGAAAAGCGATTACCCGTGACCTGTTGAACTTTTTCCAGATGGTCAGAAATGGTAATTTTTTTATATTTAATGTTTGGACTGTAAATGACCATTGCATGTGAATTATCACTTTTGGAACTAAAATAAGTGTGTTTAGAGTCATTTTAATGCCTGAAAATGGTCGAAATAGAAGCTTCTGAGAAGGAGAAAAAGTCTGTAAAAATGGCAATTTTGGTGACATTGAGGCTTCAAAAAGTAGTTATTCAACATGAGGCACAATCCAAATGACATTTTGAATACATTTTTCTACAGTCCAAAAAATCAATTTCTGATGAAAAACGATGACCCGTGACCTGTCGAACTTTCTCCAGATAGTCAGAAAAGGTAATTTTCTACTGTTTAATTTGTTGCCTGTAAATGACTATTGCATGTGAATTCTCACTTTTGGAACTAAAATAAGTGTGTTTAGAGTCATTTTAATGCCTGAAATTGGTTGAAATAGAAGCTTCTGAGTAGGAGAAAAAGTCTGTAAAAATGGCAATTTTGGAGACATTGAGGCTTCAAAAAGTAGTTATTCAACGTGAGGCACAATCCAAATGACATTTTGAATACATTTTTCTACAGTCCAAATAATCAATTTCTGATGAAAAACAATGACCCGTGACCTGTCGAACTTTCTCCAGATGGTCAGAAAAGGTAATTTTTTAATGATTAATTTTTTGACTGTAAATGACTATTGCATGTGAATTATTACTTTTGGAAGTAAAATAAGTGTGTTTAGAGTCATTTTAATGCCTGAAATTGGTCGAAATACAAGCTTCAATCTGTCTAAACATCTGCTATCTTCGGATGAGATTAATATCCTGAGTAAAGGTTTGTCATATGTACCAAGTGCTCAACCAGACATATTTAAGTTACACAGAGACCTTTTTTCTTTCTTTCGGAAAGTTAGACTGAAAAAATACATGATGGAGGTAGTACCATCAGAACCAGAAATGAATTACTCAGGCTGTAAACCACCGTCAAAATTTACTCCATCTTTAGACATGGTGGGACCTGAAGTTACAATCTTCGAAAAATCAGTCCTTAAAGAAATTGAAAGAATTCTCAAGTATATTCCATCTACCCATTCCAACTTAACGGTCTCGGAGAAAATTGCCCTTAACAATCTACAGAATAATGACTCCATTACCATTAAACCCTGCGATAAAGCAGGAGGTATAGTTGTCATGGATAGTGATATTTATAATGATAAAATGAAATCCATGCTATCGATTTCAGATCATTATTGTAAGGCCAATAGATCTGTCCTACCAGAACTAAAAAAACGTATAGAAAACTGCACTATCAAAGCATTCAGAGACGGCTATATATGTCAAAAGGAGCTGGATTTCTTAAATCAGACACATACAGTTGTCCCTGCTCTGTACGGAGTACCCAAGACTCATAAAAATGCAGACAATCCCCCTATGAGACCCATTGTCTCGTCTATCAATTCCTGCACAGAGCCTCTTTCAAAATATGTAGATACTTTTCTCTGTCCACTTACTAAGCTGTATGCCTCCTATATCAAAGACACAGGACACATGATTACGACCATAGAGCACTTACCGTTTAACAATGAGACTCAATATCTAGTCACACTAGATATTGAGTCCCTGTATACAAATATTCCCCAAGACCTAGCTTTAGAAGCGGTGGCAGCGCTCCTTACTAGAACTCCGGGTGATAGACCAAACGGATTCATACTGGAATGCCTGGATATAGTACTCCATAACAACTTTTTCGAATTTGGAGAGGCACTATACCATCAGATCAAAGGCACCAGCATGGGAGCTTCATGTGCTCCAAGTGTAGCGAATATCTATATGGGCGAATTTGAACTTAAGCACATCTTCAATGAAGTGGCCCCCTTTTATGAGAACATACAGGTATGGCACAGATTTATAGATGATATTTTTTTCATCTGGACAGGAAATGAACAAAATCTTCTAGAATATATTGAGTGGCTGAATCTGAGCGACGCTAACCTTAAATTCACAGCTAAATACTCAACAGAAAGAGTGGAATTCCTAGACATTTGGATTATGGATTGTGGAGGCAAAATTGCAGTTAGCCTCTTTAGAAAACCAACTGCGAAAAATACAATTTTAGAACATAGTAGCTTCCATCCCAGTTGTCAAAAGGACTCCATTCCCTTTGGAGAGTTTTTAAGGATCAGGCGTAATTGCACCAATATAAGTGAGTTCAACACTCATGCAGAGGAACTCCAAAAAAGACTCCTCGCTAGAGGATATCCCAGACGATTAGTGAGGCACTCTATGAAGCGTGCTAAATACTATAACAGAGATGCCCTAATCACTGGTAGACAAAAACCAGCTTTGGATAAAATCGTCTGCGTAATTAACCACTCTAGTTTGAACAACAAGATCCAAAAGGTGCTACACAGGAATTGGAAAATACTGAATGTCTGCGAAGAAAACAGTGCTCTAGCTCCCCCCATCGTGGCATTCAGAAGAAATATAAACCTTAGAGACAAATTGGTCCACAGTAGGCCGCGACAACGACAAGGACAGCAGATGACTATTGATGGACTCCCTCCCATCCTAGGCAACCACAGATGTGGCAACTGCCATGCTTGCCCCTTAGCGATCACCACCCAAATCTGCATCTATGGCTCCAAAACAGCTAAGTTGAAAAGCCATACTAACTGCAGAAGCAATAACCTAGTCTACATGATACTGTGCCCTTGTGGACTAGGCTATATAGGAGAAACAAGCCGTGAGTTCAGAATAAGACTGTCCGAACACAAATCTGCAATTAAAATGGGGAAAAGACAAGCTCCAATGGTTAATCACTTCCTGGACCAACATCACTCTGAGACAGACCTGCAGTGGCTAATATTGGAGAAGATTACTCCAAAACCAGGACGAGACACAGAGAAGATAAGGAAAGAACGAGAAACCTTTTGGATTTTCTACTTCGATACAGTACGACATGGGCTTAATGAGGAAATTATATGGCTAGTTACCTAACATGCCTTTTAGATATATGGCTGTGCCACTAGCTCTATCTTCACTAACACTTCTTGCAGTCATCCCACATATACGCTGACTAATCTCTTGGTCTATGACATACCAGCGTATGATGAATACATTACAGTGATCACACTTGTATGTAGTCGCCTATATATGATGCCTAAATAGTGAACAACACATCAATAGTGAGACATCTATCCTTTGCTTAATAAGCATATAGTTTGTGTTGTTCTAACACTTATATTCTTACCTAGTAAATAGGAAACGTTTTACCAACCAATATCATCTGCTTGGATGGCACAAATGTGTCAACAAAAATGTGACTCTCGTTACTCGATCTTGAGAGAATTATACAATGACTATATTTGTAAATAGTAGTCTGTGATGCAGCCATCTTGTGGTTATTTACACACTACAAGATGGCGGCGTTGATAGATGGCGTTATGTAGTAGATTATACCGCGTGACCACTCAAATTGTTGAACACTTTTTCAGTATTCTGTCTAAAACTGGTGTCAACCTCGATATTTTAATTCAGTGACTATGAAACTTCTTATGAGTTAATATCATCTGTTTGGTAGACATATATATGCTCGCGAAACAGCCAGCTCACAGCCTCTTACACAGTACAAAATGGCGGCGCCGATAGTTTGTGAATTAAATTGCCAATATCCATGTTATGATCGCGAAACATACCACGTGATCACCCATTAGACCAATCACCATTAGTTTTAATCGTAAAGTCTATTTGACTCTCGGTCCGGCCAATCATCCGCCGAGCAGCCCGTTTAAAACCGATGTCAATATCACACACGCAGATCGCCTTTCGGAAACAGACGCACCGGTTGGGTCCATACTCTGCGGAAGCTAGGTAAGTTTTAAGATACACTCTGTCAGTTAGACTGAGTAGTTTGTAGATTCACTACCAAGTTGGAAATAACTGCTATGGTTAAACGCTAGGTGTTCGTTGATATGAAATCCTATGTAACTGCTAAAACTCGGGTACTTTAAATAAGAAAGACTCGTTAGTAAAAATCTGTCCCTGTAAGTTCTGGAATGGGCGCAGTAGCTAACCGCTATCGGCACAAAATCAAATATAAGACTCATTCTCCTAACAATCGGGGGAAATGTTCTTGACATAGAATAATTTCGGTAAACAGTCAACTATAGAGTTTAAAAAGATAAAAACATGTATGTCTTCATTCTAGAGAAATCGAGATTACGAGCAATCCGATCGTATATAACGAGAACACTGCAACTTACACCGCAAGGACCTATTAGAAATTTCCACTCGGGGATGCGTGAAACCCCTTGAAGGGTAAGAGATCAGATATATTTGCGCACAAGCGGTATTACGAAACTAGACCTTAGATTGACCACCCATATGATGTAACCAACTCCACCCTACTTTCTGATATCTTCCGTAGAACGCATTTAATCGTACCTACATATTGGATCCGTTTGGACTTTGCGCCAAGCGGGAGGCGATAGCAATTTATTTGAAATTCCACATGCTCTCTACAACAGTGTAACCAGGAGCACATATTTAAAAGTGAGTATTCTCTTTGCACGTAGAGGTTGTATAGCATTCTACTACTTAGGGTAAATCAGAACACCAATTATAATCACTTCCTCAATACAGACGCAGAAGTACCGAAAAATAATAACTAAGCAAGACTGATGGTGCCAAAGAACTTTTTTTGAAATTAAAGCATTAAGGTATTCTGCTGATGGCTAATCTTTCCTTTTTTCCTATCACTACGGAATTTTTTAAGTCACGTTTCTGGTGGAGGGTTTGCTTTCTTACCCACTCTAAAGATGTATGCTACTTATACACAGAGCAATTATTTGCTGGTGTTTGTTAGAATTGATGAGTTATTCTTGAATTTAAATCATAGTATGAAGTCCAAAGAAATACTGTTTCAAAATATATTACCTGCCTCTATTAAAACTATTATATTTACCCCCTCACAGATCCCCCTACATCATTTAGGGCTTGTTGCCCCTCCTGTTGGTGGCCCTGAGGAAGGTGTCTTGTCACCGAAACGCGCGTAGGCCCCTTTTCACCTAGAGGAGAGGTCCCCAGAGACTCGACAACACCTGATATAACTGCTTTGCTGTTATTGTGTCCTGGAGACTATGTCAAACAACCAAATGATTAGAGCTATATTTTAATATGAGTATGGTTGATGTATGAGTGAGAGTATGATTTGTATTTTTATATGATTAGCCACGGGACCATGTGTTAGGGTGTTTTTTGGATATTGTTCAATGAAATTATATTTGTGAATAAGCAATGATAATAATAGTGAAAAGTTTTTAATGAATACACATAAAATTCAAAAAATATAAATAAAAATTGTTAATAAATACATGTTTCTTTTTGTTTAATTATATCTTTTTGACGATGGCAGGTGAGAACTATTTGTAGTCTCAAAATTAAAATTATATAGGTCCTGAAAGAGTTTTTTCTCCTACTGTTTAGTTCTTCCCCCTTTCTCTTGGACCTCAAAGTATGTTTTAAGGGGGGCCTTGTGTTTAGATTTATTTCTTCCTCGGTCTTTACCGAAGGTTCATATACCAATTTTGGTTTTTTGACTTCATACTCGTAAATTTCCAGCAGTCAGTTTTTGTAGCCTTACATCTTTAGTTGTTTATGTGTTGATCTTTTGAACCTTTTAAGAACCAATATAACCTTTTCTTTCTTTTTTCCCTCCCTGTTGTTTCTTTAGACCTCACTCACGGGTGTTTTCAGCACTACATCATGGAAGGGTTTAAAACTTTTGGTTTCTCTGATGAACTCTTTTCTACTCTCATTGGACAAATAGCAGGTACCAACGGAGATACAAGAGATAAGATAAGTGATAACAGTGAGTGGATGAAATTGCAAAATTTACGTAAAAAAGCTAAAAGAATGGAATCACACGCCCATTTTATGTTAGAATACTTAAAAGCGGGAGCCATTCCCTCAGGTCTGAGAGTAAGAAATGTGCCAGCTCTATTTGTTGAGGTACGCCAGTTCCTGGAGCGTTGGTCACACATTGCCAACCGATGCTCCAGGGACTGGATGATCCTCATTATTGAAACAGTTAAGGAGATGATTCAGATACTTAACCAGGAGATCTTAGAACTGGAGGAAAAGCTTAAAAAAAACAACAGTGTAGAAGAAGCCAAAGACAAACTAGGTAAGATCAACCAGGAACTCTTAGAATTCGAGGACTACCTTTTTAAGAAAAAGACAGATAAGTTGAAGAAAGATCTTCGTTGGTTCACTCAAGAAAAGGCCTACCCCTACCTACAGAGTACATTCTATCAAGGCGAGTCAGTAGAGTATGGAGTATACAATCCACAAAATGCTAGACGCCCTAAAATTGTGAATTTCTCCGATACCAATTCATCAGACTCAGACCCTGAAGGTCCTAATACGAGCGAGCCAAATTATAGACAACTTTCAGGACAATCTCGCTACCCATATCAACAGGGTCAGTCGCCTTTTTTACGGTCAGGGAGAGGCAGAGGACGAGTCAGATTCCAGAGATCAGAAAGGAATCACTATCCTCAAACAGAGCAAGTACATCCGCAACAATATATGAGGACACGGAACCACCAATATTGGAAGGCATAGACAAAGAAATCAAATCATATGACAATATTCCCATCTTCAATCTGTCTAAACATCTGCTATCTTCGGATGAGATTAATATCCTGAGTAAAGGTTTGTCATATGTACCAAGTGCTCAACCAGACATATTTAAGTTACACAGAGACCTTTTTTCTTTCTTTCGGAAAGTTAGACTGAAAAAATACATGATGGAGGTAGTACCATCAGAACCAGAAATGAATTACTCAGGCTGTAAACCACCGTCAAAATTTACTCCATCTTTAGACATGGTGGGACCTGAAGTTACAATCTTCGAAAAATCAGTCCTTAAAGAAATTGAAAGAATTCTCAAGTATATTCCATCTACCCATTCCAACTTAACGGTCTCGGAGAAAATTGCCCTTAACAATCTACAGAATAATGACTCCATTACCATTAAACCCTGCGATAAAGCAGGAGGTATAGTTGTCATGGATAGTGATATTTATAATGATAAAATGAAATCCATGCTATCGATTTCAGATCATTATTGTAAGGCCAATAGATCTGTCCTACCAGAACTAAAAAAACGTATAGAAAACTGCACTATCAAAGCATTCAGAGACGGCTATATATGTCAAAAGGAGCTGGATTTCTTAAATCAGACACATACAGTTGTCCCTGCTCTGTACGGAGTACCCAAGACTCATAAAAATGCAGACAATCCCCCTATGAGACCCATTGTCTCGTCTATCAATTCCTGCACAGAGCCTCTTTCAAAATATGTAGATACTTTTCTCTGTCCACTTACTAAGCTGTATGCCTCCTATATCAAAGACACAGGACACATGATTACGACCATAGAGCACTTACCGTTTAACAATGAGACTCAATATCTAGTCACACTAGATATTGAGTCCCTGTATACAAATATTCCCCAAGACCTAGCTTTAGAAGCGGTGGCAGCGCTCCTTACTAGAACTCCGGGTGATAGACCAAACGGATTCATACTGGAATGCCTGGATATAGTACTCCATAACAACTTTTTCGAATTTGGAGAGGCACTATACCATCAGATCAAAGGCACCAGCATGGGAGCTTCATGTGCTCCAAGTGTAGCGAATATCTATATGGGCGAATTTGAACTTAAGCACATCTTCAATGAAGTGGCCCCCTTTTATGAGAACATACAGGTATGGCACAGATTTATAGATGATATTTTTTTCATCTGGACAGGAAATGAACAAAATCTTCTAGAATATATTGAGTGGCTGAATCTGAGCGACGCTAACCTTAAATTCACAGCTAAATACTCAACAGAAAGAGTGGAATTCCTAGACATTTGGATTATGGATTGTGGAGGCAAAATTGCAGTTAGCCTCTTTAGAAAACCAACTGCGAAAAATACAATTTTAGAACATAGTAGCTTCCATCCCAGTTGTCAAAAGGACTCCATTCCCTTTGGAGAGTTTTTAAGGATCAGGCGTAATTGCACCAATATAAGTGAGTTCAACACTCATGCAGAGGAACTCCAAAAAAGACTCCTCGCTAGAGGATATCCCAGACGATTAGTGAGGCACTCTATGAAGCGTGCTAAATACTATAACAGAGATGCCCTAATCACTGGTAGACAAAAACCAGCTTTGGATAAAATCGTCTGCGTAATTAACCACTCTAGTTTGAACAACAAGATCCAAAAGGTGCTACACAGGAATTGGAAAATACTGAATGTCTGCGAAGAAAACAGTGCTCTAGCTCCCCCCATCGTGGCATTCAGAAGAAATATAAACCTTAGAGACAAATTGGTCCACAGTAGGCCGCGACAACGACAAGGACAGCAGATGACTATTGATGGACTCCCTCCCATCCTAGGCAACCACAGATGTGGCAACTGCCATGCTTGCCCCTTAGCGATCACCACCCAAATCTGCAACTATGGCTCCAAAACAGCTAAGTTGAAAAGCCATACTAACTGCAGAAGCAATAACCTAGTCTACATGATACTGTGCCCTTGTGGACTAGGCTATATAGGAGAAACAAGCCGTGAGTTCAGAATAAGACTGTCCGAACACAAATCTGCAATTAAAATGGGGAAAAGACAAGCTCCAATGGTTAATCACTTCCTGGACCAACATCACTCTGAGACAGACCTGCAGTGGCTAATATTGGAGAAGATTACTCCAAAACCAGGACGAGACACAGAGAAGATAAGGAAAGAACGAGAAACCTTTTGGATTTTCTACTTCGATACAGTACGACATGGGCTTAATGAGGAAATTATATGGCTAGTTACCTAACATGCCTTTTAGATATATGGCTGTGCCACTAGCTCTATCTTCACTAACACTTCTTGCAGTCATCCCACATATACGCTGACTAATCTCTTGGTCTATGACATACCAGCGTATGATGAATACATTACAGTGATCACACTTGTATGTAGTCGCCTATATATGATGCCTAAATAGTGAACAACACATCAATAGTGAGACATCTATCCTTTGCTTAATAAGCATATAGTTTGTGTTGTTCTAACACTTATATTCTTACCTAGTAAATAGGAAACGTTTTACCAACCAATATCATCTGCTTGGATGGCACAAATGTGTCAACAAAAATGTGACTCTCGTTACTCGATCTTGAGAGAATTATACAATGACTATATTTGTAAATAGTAGTCTGTGATGCAGCCATCTTGTGGTTATTTACACACTACAAGATGGCGGCGTTGATAGATGGCGTTATGTAGTAGATTATACCGCGTGACCACTCAAATTGTTGAACACTTTTTCAGTATTCTGTCTAAAACTGGTGTCAACCTCGATATTTTAATTCAGTGACTATGAAACTTCTTATGAGTTAATATCATCTGTTTGGTAGACATATATATGCTCGCGAAACAGCCAGCTCACAGCCTCTTACACAGTACAAAATGGCGGCGCCGATAGTTTGTGAATTAAATTGCCAATATCCATGTTATGATCGCGAAACATACCACGTGATCACCCATTAGACCAATCACCATTAGTTTTAATCGTAAAGTCTATTTGACTCTCGGTCCGGCCAATCATCCGCCGAGCAGCCCGTTTAAAACCGATGTCAATATCACACACGCAGATCGCCTTTCGGAAACAGACGCACCGGTTGGGTCCATACTCTGCGGAAGCTAGGTAAGTTTTAAGATACACTCTGTCAGTTAGACTGAGTAGTTTGTAGATTCACTACCAAGTTGGAAATAACTGCTATGGTTAAACGCTAGGTGTTCGTTGATATGAAATCCTATGTAACTGCTAAAACTCGGGTACTTTAAATAAGAAAGACTCGTTAGTAAAAATCTGTCCCTGTAAGTTCTGGAATGGGCGCAGTAGCTAACCGCTATCGGCACAAAATCAAATATAAGACTCATTCTCCTAACAATCGGGGGAAATGTTCTTGACATAGAATAATTTCGGTAAACAGTCAACTATAGAGTTTAAAAAGATAAAAACATGTATGTCTTCATTCTAGAGAAATCGAGATTACGAGCAATCCGATCGTATATAACGAGAACACTGCAACTTACACCGCAAGGACCTATTAGAAATTTCCACTCGGGGATGCGTGAAACCCCTTGAAGGGTAAGAGATCAGATATATTTGCGCACAAGCGGTATTACGAAACTAGACCTTAGATTGACCACCCATATGATGTAACCAACTCCACCCTACTTTCTGATATCTTCCGTAGAACGCATTTAATCGTACCTACATATTGGATCCGTTTGGACTTTGCGCCAAGCGGGAGGCGATAGCAATTTATTTGAAATTCCACATGCTCTCTACAACAGTGTAACCAGGAGCACATATTTAAAAGTGAGTATTCTCTTTGCACGTAGAGGTTGTATAGCATTCTACTACTTAGGGTAAATCAGAACACCAATTATAATCACTTCCTCAATACAGACGCAGAAGTACCGAAAAATAATAACTAAGCAAGACTGATGGTGCCAAAGAACTTTTTTTGAAATTAAAGCATTAAGGTATTCTGCTGATGGCTAATCTTTCCTTTTTTCCTATCACTACGGAATTTTTTAAGTCACGTTTCTGGTGGAGGGTTTGCTTTCTTACCCACTCTAAAGATGTATGCTACTTATACACAGAGCAATTATTTGCTGGTGTTTGTTAGAATTGATGAGTTATTCTTGAATTTAAATCATAGTATGAAGTCCAAAGAAATACTGTTTCAAAATATATTACCTGCCTCTATTAAAACTATTATATTTACCCCCTCACAGATCCCCCTACATCATTTAGGGCTTGTTGCCCCTCCTGTTGGTGGCCCTGAGGAAGGTGTCTTGTCACCGAAACGCGCGTAGGCCCCTTTTCACCTAGAGGAGAGGTCCCCAGAGACTCGACAACACCTGATATAACTGCTTTGCTGTTATTGTGTCCTGGAGACTATGTCAAACAACCAAATGATTAGAGCTATATTTTAATATGAGTATGGTTGATGTATGAGTGAGAGTATGATTTGTATTTTTATATGATTAGCCACGGGACCATGTGTTAGGGTGTTTTTTGGATATTGTTCAATGAAATTATATTTGTGAATAAGCAATGATAATAATAGTGAAAAGTTTTTAATGAATACACATAAAATTCAAAAAATATAAATAAAAATTGTTAATAAATACATGTTTCTTTTTGTTTAATTATATCTTTTTGACGATGGCAGGTGAGAACTATTTGTAGTCTCAAAATTAAAATTATATAGGTCCTGAAAGAGTTTTTTCTCCTACTGTTTAGTTCTTCCCCCTTTCTCTTGGACCTCAAAGTATGTTTTAAGGGGGGCCTTGTGTTTAGATTTATTTCTTCCTCGGTCTTTACCGAAGGTTCATATACCAATTTTGGTTTTTTGACTTCATACTCGTAAATTTCCAGCAGTCAGTTTTTGTAGCCTTACATCTTTAGTTGTTTATGTGTTGATCTTTTGAACCTTTTAAGAACCAATATAACCTTTTCTTTCTTTTTTCCCTCCCTGTTGTTTCTTTAGACCTCACTCACGGGTGTTTTCAGCACTACATCATGGAAGGGTTTAAAACTTTTGGTTTCTCTGATGAACTCTTTTCTACTCTCATTGGACAAATAGCAGGTACCAACGGAGATACAAGAGATAAGATAAGTGATAACAGTGAGTGGATGAAATTGCAAAATTTACGTAAAAAAGCTAAAAGAATGGAATCACACGCCCATTTTATGTTAGAATACTTAAAAGCGGGAGCCATTCCCTCAGGTCTGAGAGTAAGAAATGTGCCAGCTCTATTTGTTGAGGTACGCCAGTTCCTGGAGCGTTGGTCACACATTGCCAACCGATGCTCCAGGGACTGGATGATCCTCATTATTGAAACAGTTAAGGAGATGATTCAGATACTTAACCAGGAGATCTTAGAACTGGAGGAAAAGCTTAAAAAAAACAACAGTGTAGAAGAAGCCAAAGACAAACTAGGTAAGATCAACCAGGAACTCTTAGAATTCGAGGACTACCTTTTTAAGAAAAAGACAGATAAGTTGAAGAAAGATCTTCGTTGGTTCACTCAAGAAAAGGCCTACCCCTACCTACAGAGTACATTCTATCAAGGCGAGTCAGTAGAGTATGGAGTATACAATCCACAAAATGCTAGACGCCCTAAAATTGTGAATTTCTCCGATACCAATTCATCAGACTCAGACCCTGAAGGTCCTAATACGAGCGAGCCAAATTATAGACAACTTTCAGGACAATCTCGCTACCCATATCAACAGGGTCAGTCGCCTTTTTTACGGTCAGGGAGAGGCAGAGGACGAGTCAGATTCCAGAGATCAGAAAGGAATCACTATCCTCAAACAGAGCAAGTACATCCGCAACAATATATGAGGACACGGAACCACCAATATTGGAAGGCATAGACAAAGAAATCAAATCATATGACAATATTCCCATCTTCAATCTGTCTAAACATCTGCTATCTTCGGATGAGATTAATATCCTGAGTAAAGGTTTGTCATATGTACCAAGTGCTCAACCAGACATATTTAAGTTACACAGAGACCTTTTTTCTTTCTTTCGGAAAGTTAGACTGAAAAAATACATGATGGAGGTAGTACCATCAGAACCAGAAATGAATTACTCAGGCTGTAAACCACCGTCAAAATTTACTCCATCTTTAGACATGGTGGGACCTGAAGTTACAATCTTCGAAAAATCAGTCCTTAAAGAAATTGAAAGAATTCTCAAGTATATTCCATCTACCCATTCCAACTTAACGGTCTCGGAGAAAATTGCCCTTAACAATCTACAGAATAATGACTCCATTACCATTAAACCCTGCGATAAAGCAGGAGGTATAGTTGTCATGGATAGTGATATTTATAATGATAAAATGAAATCCATGCTATCGATTTCAGATCATTATTGTAAGGCCAATAGATCTGTCCTACCAGAACTAAAAAAACGTATAGAAAACTGCACTATCAAAGCATTCAGAGACGGCTATATATGTCAAAAGGAGCTGGATTTCTTAAATCAGACACATACAGTTGTCCCTGCTCTGTACGGAGTACCCAAGACTCATAAAAATGCAGACAATCCCCCTATGAGACCCATTGTCTCGTCTATCAATTCCTGCACAGAGCCTCTTTCAAAATATGTAGATACTTTTCTCTGTCCACTTACTAAGCTGTATGCCTCCTATATCAAAGACACAGGACACATGATTACGACCATAGAGCACTTACCGTTTAACAATGAGACTCAATATCTAGTCACACTAGATATTGAGTCCCTGTATACAAATATTCCCCAAGACCTAGCTTTAGAAGCGGTGGCAGCGCTCCTTACTAGAACTCCGGGTGATAGACCAAACGGATTCATACTGGAATGCCTGGATATAGTACTCCATAACAACTTTTTCGAATTTGGAGAGGCACTATACCATCAGATCAAAGGCACCAGCATGGGAGCTTCATGTGCTCCAAGTGTAGCGAATATCTATATGGGCGAATTTGAACTTAAGCACATCTTCAATGAAGTGGCCCCCTTTTATGAGAACATACAGGTATGGCACAGATTTATAGATGATATTTTTTTCATCTGGACAGGAAATGAACAAAATCTTCTAGAATATATTGAGTGGCTGAATCTGAGCGACGCTAACCTTAAATTCACAGCTAAATACTCAACAGAAAGAGTGGAATTCCTAGACATTTGGATTATGGATTGTGGAGGCAAAATTGCAGTTAGCCTCTTTAGAAAACCAACTGCGAAAAATACAATTTTAGAACATAGTAGCTTCCATCCCAGTTGTCAAAAGGACTCCATTCCCTTTGGAGAGTTTTTAAGGATCAGGCGTAATTGCACCAATATAAGTGAGTTCAACACTCATGCAGAGGAACTCCAAAAAAGACTCCTCGCTAGAGGATATCCCAGACGATTAGTGAGGCACTCTATGAAGCGTGCTAAATACTATAACAGAGATGCCCTAATCACTGGTAGACAAAAACCAGCTTTGGATAAAATCGTCTGCGTAATTAACCACTCTAGTTTGAACAACAAGATCCAAAAGGTGCTACACAGGAATTGGAAAATACTGAATGTCTGCGAAGAAAACAGTGCTCTAGCTCCCCCCATCGTGGCATTCAGAAGAAATATAAACCTTAGAGACAAATTGGTCCACAGTAGGCCGCGACAACGACAAGGACAGCAGATGACTATTGATGGACTCCCTCCCATCCTAGGCAACCACAGATGTGGCAACTGCCATGCTTGCCCCTTAGCGATCACCACCCAAATCTGCAACTATGGCTCCAAAACAGCTAAGTTGAAAAGCCATACTAACTGCAGAAGCAATAACCTAGTCTACATGATACTGTGCCCTTGTGGACTAGGCTATATAGGAGAAACAAGCCGTGAGTTCAGAATAAGACTGTCCGAACACAAATCTGCAATTAAAATGGGGAAAAGACAAGCTCCAATGGTTAATCACTTCCTGGACCAACATCACTCTGAGACAGACCTGCAGTGGCTAATATTGGAGAAGATTACTCCAAAACCAGGACGAGACACAGAGAAGATAAGGAAAGAACGAGAAACCTTTTGGATTTTCTACTTCGATACAGTACGACATGGGCTTAATGAGGAAATTATATGGCTAGTTACCTAACATGCCTTTTAGATATATGGCTGTGCCACTAGCTCTATCTTCACTAACACTTCTTGCAGTCATCCCACATATACGCTGACTAATCTCTTGGTCTATGACATACCAGCGTATGATGAATACATTACAGTGATCACACTTGTATGTAGTCGCCTATATATGATGCCTAAATAGTGAACAACACATCAATAGTGAGACATCTATCCTTTGCTTAATAAGCATATAGTTTGTGTTGTTCTAACACTTATATTCTTACCTAGTAAATAGGAAACGTTTTACCAACCAATATCATCTGCTTGGATGGCACAAATGTGTCAACAAAAATGTGACTCTCGTTACTCGATCTTGAGAGAATTATACAATGACTATATTTGTAAATAGTAGTCTGTGATGCAGCCATCTTGTGGTTATTTACACACTACAAGATGGCGGCGTTGATAGATGGCGTTATGTAGTAGATTATACCGCGTGACCACTCAAATTGTTGAACACTTTTTCAGTATTCTGTCTAAAACTGGTGTCAACCTCGATATTTTAATTCAGTGACTATGAAACTTCTTATGAGTTAATATCATCTGTTTGGTAGACATATATATGCTCGCGAAACAGCCAGCTCACAGCCTCTTACACAGTACAAAATGGCGGCGCCGATAGTTTGTGAATTAAATTGCCAATATCCATGTTATGATCGCGAAACATACCACGTGATCACCCATTAGACCAATCACCATTAGTTTTAATCGTAAAGTCTATTTGACTCTCGGTCCGGCCAATCATCCGCCGAGCAGCCCGTTTAAAACCGATGTCAATATCACACACGCAGATCGCCTTTCGGAAACAGACGCACCGGTTGGGTCCATACTCTGCGGAAGCTAGGTAAGTTTTAAGATACACTCTGTCAGTTAGACTGAGTAGTTTGTAGATTCACTACCAAGTTGGAAATAACTGCTATGGTTAAACGCTAGGTGTTCGTTGATATGAAATCCTATGTAACTGCTAAAACTCGGGTACTTTAAATAAGAAAGACTCGTTAGTAAAAATCTGTCCCTGTAAGTTCTGGAATGGGCGCAGTAGCTAACCGCTATCGGCACAAAATCAAATATAAGACTCATTCTCCTAACAATCGGGGGAAATGTTCTTGACATAGAATAATTTCGGTAAACAGTCAACTATAGAGTTTAAAAAGATAAAAACATGTATGTCTTCATTCTAGAGAAATCGAGATTACGAGCAATCCGATCGTATATAACGAGAACACTGCAACTTACACCGCAAGGACCTATTAGAAATTTCCACTCGGGGATGCGTGAAACCCCTTGAAGGGTAAGAGATCAGATATATTTGCGCACAAGCGGTATTACGAAACTAGACCTTAGATTGACCACCCATATGATGTAACCAACTCCACCCTACTTTCTGATATCTTCCGTAGAACGCATTTAATCGTACCTACATATTGGATCCGTTTGGACTTTGCGCCAAGCGGGAGGCGATAGCAATTTATTTGAAATTCCACATGCTCTCTACAACAGTGTAACCAGGAGCACATATTTAAAAGTGAGTATTCTCTTTGCACGTAGAGGTTGTATAGCATTCTACTACTTAGGGTAAATCAGAACACCAATTATAATCACTTCCTCAATACAGACGCAGAAGTACCGAAAAATAATAACTAAGCAAGACTGATGGTGCCAAAGAACTTTTTTTGAAATTAAAGCATTAAGGTATTCTGCTGATGGCTAATCTTTCCTTTTTTCCTATCACTACGGAATTTTTTAAGTCACGTTTCTGGTGGAGGGTTTGCTTTCTTACCCACTCTAAAGATGTATGCTACTTATACACAGAGCAATTATTTGCTGGTGTTTGTTAGAATTGATGAGTTATTCTTGAATTTAAATCATAGTATGAAGTCCAAAGAAATACTGTTTCAAAATATATTACCTGCCTCTATTAAAACTATTATATTTACCCCCTCACAGATCCCCCTACATCATTTAGGGCTTGTTGCCCCTCCTGTTGGTGGCCCTGAGGAAGGTGTCTTGTCACCGAAACGCGCGTAGGCCCCTTTTCACCTAGAGGAGAGGTCCCCAGAGACTCGACAACACCTGATATAACTGCTTTGCTGTTATTGTGTCCTGGAGACTATGTCAAACAACCAAATGATTAGAGCTATATTTTAATATGAGTATGGTTGATGTATGAGTGAGAGTATGATTTGTATTTTTATATGATTAGCCACGGGACCATGTGTTAGGGTGTTTTTTGGATATTGTTCAATGAAATTATATTTGTGAATAAGCAATGATAATAATAGTGAAAAGTTTTTAATGAATACACATAAAATTCAAAAAATATAAATAAAAATTGTTAATAAATACATGTTTCTTTTTGTTTAATTATATCTTTTTGACGATGGCAGGTGAGAACTATTTGTAGTCTCAAAATTAAAATTATATAGGTCCTGAAAGAGTTTTTTCTCCTACTGTTTAGTTCTTCCCCCTTTCTCTTGGACCTCAAAGTATGTTTTAAGGGGGGCCTTGTGTTTAGATTTATTAAAATGACTCTAAACACACTTATTTTAGTTCCAAACGTGATAATTCACATGCAATAGTCATTTACAGTCCAAAAATTAAATATTAAAAAACTTACAATTTCTGACCATCTGGATAAAGTTTGAGAGGTCACGGGTAATCGCTTTTCATCAGATAATAGATTTTTTGGACTGTAGAAAAATTGATTCAAAATGTAATTTGGATTATGCCTCATGTTGAATAACTAGTTTTTAAAGCCTCAATGTGACCCAAAATTGCCATTTTTACAGACTTTTTCTCCTTCTCAGAAGCTTGTATTTCGACCAATTTCAGGCATTAAAATGACTCTAAACACACTTATTTTAGTTCCAAAAGTGAGAATTCACATGCAATAGTCATTTACAGTCAAAAAATTAATCATTAAAAAATTACCTTTTCTGACCATCTGGAGAAAGTTCGACAGGTCACGGGTAATCGCTTTTCATCAGAAAATCGATTTTTTGGACTGTAGAAAAATTGATTCAAAATGTCATTTGGATTATGCCCCATGTTGAATAACTACTTTTTAAAGCCTCAATGTCACCAAAATTGCCATTTTTACATACTTTTTCTCCTTCTCAGAAGCTTGTATTTCAACCAATTTCAGGCATTAAAATGACTTTAAACACATTTATTTTAGTTCCAAAAGTGATAATTCACATGCAATAGTCATTTACCGTCCAAAAATTAAGTATAAAAAAATTCCCATTTCTGACCATCTGGAGAAAGTTTGAGAGGTCACGGGTAATCGGTTTTCATTAGAAATTGATTTTTTGGACTGTAGAAAAATGTATTCAATATGTCATTTGGATTGTGCCTCATGTTGAATAACTACTTTTTCAAGCCTCAATGTCTCCAATATTGCCATTTTTACAGACTTTTTCTCCTACTCAGAATCTTCTATTTCGACCATTTTCAGGCATTAAAATGACTCTAATCACACTTATTTGAGTTCCAAAAGTTCTAATTCACATGCAATAGTCATTTACAGTCAAAAAATTAAACATTAAAAAATTACCATTTCTGACCATCTGGAGAAAGTTTGAAAGGTCACGGGTAATCGCTTTTCATTAGAAATTGATTTTTTGGACTGTAGAAAAATGTATTCAATATGTCATTTGGATTGTGCCTCATGTTGAATAACTACTTTTTCAAGCCTCAATGTCTCCAAAATTGCCATTTTTACAGACTTTTTCTCCTAATCAGAAGCTTCTATTTCAACCAATTTCACGCATTAAAATGACTCTAAACACACTTATTTTAGTTCCAAAAGTGATAATTCACATGCAATAGTCAGTTACAGTCCAAAAACTTAAATATCAAAAAATTACCATTTCTGACCATCTGGAGAAAGTTTGACAGGTCACGGGTAATCGCTTTTCATCACAAAATTGATTTTTTGGACTGTAGAAAAATTGATTCAAAATGTCATTTGGATTATGCCTCATGTTGAATAACCACATTTTAAAGCCTCAATGTGACCCAAAATTGCCATTTTTACAGACTATTTCTCCTTCTCAGAAGCTTGTATTTCGACCAGTTTCAGGCATTAAAATGACTCTAAACACACTTATTTTAGTTCCAAAAGTGATAATTCACATGCAATTGTCATTTACAGTCCAAATATTAAATATAAAAAAACTTACAATTTCTGACCATCTGGATAAAGTTTGAGAGGTCACGGGTAATCGCTTTTCATCAGATAATAGATTTTTTGGACTGTAGAAAAATTGATTCAAAATGTCATTTGGATTATGCCTGATGTTGAATAACTACTTTGTAAAGCCTCAATGTGACCCAAAATTGGCATTTATACATACTTTTTCTCCTTCTCAGAAGCTTGTATTTCGACCAATTTCAGGCATTAAAATGACTCTAAACACACTTATTTTAGTTCCAAAAGTGAGAATTCACTTGCAATAGTCATTTACAGTCAAAAAATTAAACATTAAAAAATTACCATTTCTGACCATCTGGAGAAAGTTCGACAGGTCACGGGTAATCGCTTTTCATCAGAAAATCGATTTTTTGGACTGTAGAAAAATGTATTCAATATGTCATTTGGATTGTGCCTCATGTTGAATAACTACTTTTTCAAGCCTCAATGTCACCAAAATTGCCATTTTTACAGACTTTTTCTCCTACTCCGAATCTTCTATTTCGACCATTTTCAGGCATTAAAATGACTCTAAACACACTTATTTTAGTTCCAAAAGTGATCATTCATATGCAATAGTCATTTACAGTCCAAAAATTAAATATAAAACAATTACCATTTCTGACCATCTGGAGAAAGTTTGACAGGTCACGGGTAATCGCTTTTCATCACAAAATTGATTTTTTGGACTGTAGAAAAATTGATTCAAAATGTCATTTGGATTATGCCTCATGTTGAATAACCACATTTTAAAGCCTCAATGTGACCCAAAATTGCCATTTTTACAGACTTTTTCTCCTTCTCAGAAGCTTGTATTTCGACCAATTTCAGGCATTAAAATGACTCTAAACACACTTATTTTAGTTCCAAAAGTGATAATTCACATGCAATAGTCATTTACAGTCAACAAATTAAACAGTAAAAAATTACCATTTCTGACCATCTGGAGAAAGTTCGACAGGTCACGGTTCATCGTTTTTCGTCAGACATTGATTTTTTGGACTATTGAAAAATGTATTCAAAATGTCATTTGGATTGTGCCTCATGTTGAATAACTACTTTTTGAAGCCTCAATGTCTCCAAAATTGCCATTTTTACAGACTTTTTCTCCTACTCAGAAGCTTGTATTTCGACCAATTTCAGGCATTAAAATGACTCTAAACACACTTATTTTAGTTCCAAACGTGATAATTCACATGCAATAGTCAATTACAGTCCAAAAATTAAATATTAAAAAACTTACCATTTCTGACCATCTGGATAAAGTTTGAGAGGTCACGGGTAATCGCTTTTCATCAGATAATAGATTTTTTGGACTGTAGAAAAATTGATTCAAAATGTCATTTGGATTATGCCCCATGTTGAATAACTACTTTTTAAAGCCTCAATGTCACCAAAATTGCCATTTTTACATACTTTTTCTCCTTCTCAGAAGCTTGTATTTCAACCAATTTCAGGCATTAAAATGACTCTAAACACACTTATTTTAGTTCCAAAAGTGATAATTCACATGCAATAGTCATTTACAGTCCAAAAATTAAGTATAAAAAAATTACCATTTCTGACCATCTGGAGAAAGTTCAACAGGTCACGGGTAATCGCTTTTCATCAGAAAATCGATTTTTTGGACTGTAGAAAAATTGATTCAAAATGTCATTTGGATTATGCCTCATGTTAAATAACTACTTTTTAAAGCCTCAATGTGACCCAAAATTACAATTTTTACAGACTTTCTCTCCTTCTCAGCAGCTTGTATTTCGACCAATTTCAGGCATTAAAATGACTCTAAACACACTTAGTTTAGTTCCAAAAGTGAGAATTCACATGCAATAGTCATTTACAGTCAAAAAATTAAACATTAATAAATTACCATTTCTGACCATCCGGAGAAAGTTCGACAGGTCACGGGTCATCGTTTTTCATCAGAAATTGATTTTTTGGGCTGTAGATAAATTGATTCAAAATGTCATTTGGATTGTGCCTCATGTTGAATAACTACTTTTTAAAGCCTCAATGTCACCAAAATTGCCATTTTTACAGACTTTTTCTCCTTCTCAGAATCTTGTATTTCAACCAATTTCAGGCATTAAAATGACTCTAAACACACTTATTTTAGTTCCAAAAGTGATAATTCACATGCAATAGTCATTTACAGTCCAAAAATTAAATATCAAAAAATTACCATTTCTGACCATCTAGAGAAAGTTTGACAGGTCACGGGTAATCGCTTTTCATCACAAAATTGATTTTTTGGACTGTAGAAAAATTGATTCAAAATGTCATTTGGATTGTGCCTCATGTTGAATAACTACTTTTTAAAGCCTCAATGTCTCCAAAATTGCCATTTTTACAGACTTTTTCTCCTACTCAGAAGCTTCTATTTCAACCAATTTCAGGCATTAAAATGACTCTAAACACACTTATTTTAGTTCCAAAAGTAATAATTCACATGCAATAGTCATTTACAGTCCAAAAATTAAATATAAAAAAAACTTACCATTTCTGACCATCTGGAGAACGTTTGAGAGGTCACGGGTAATCTCTTTTCATCAGATAATAGATTTTTTGGACTGTAGAAAAACTGATTCAAAATGTCATTTGGATTATGCCTCATGTTGAATAACTACTTTGTAAAGCCTCAATGTGACCCAAAATTGCCATTTATACATACTTTTTCTCCTACTCAGAAGCTTCTATTTCGACCAATTTCAGGCATTAAAATGACTCTAAACACACTTATTTTAGTTCCAAAAGTGATAATTCACATGCAATAGTCATTTACAGTCCAAAAATTAAATATAAAACAATTACCATTTCTGACCATCTGGAGAAAGTTCAACAGGTCACGGGTAATCGCTTTTCATCAGAAAATCGATTTTTTGGACTGTAGAAAAATTGATTCAAAATGTCATTTGGATTATGCCTCATGTTGAATAACTACTTTTTAAAGCCTCAAGGTGACCCAAAATTGCCATTTTTACAGACTTTTTCTCCTACTTAGAAGCTTTTATTTCAACCAATTTCAGTCATTAAAATGACTCTAAACACACTTATTTTAGTTCCAAAAGTGATAATTCACATGCAATAGTCATTTACAGTCAACAAATTAAACAGTAAAAAATTACCATTTCTGACCATCCGGAGAAAGTTCGACAGGTCACGCACGGGTCATCGTTTTTCATCAGAAATTGATTTTTTGGACTGTTGAAAAATGTATTCAAAATGTCCTTTGGATTGTGCCTCATGTTGAATAACTACTTTTTAAAGCCTCAATGTCACCAAAATTGCCATCTTTACAGACTTTTTCTCCTTCTCAGAAGCTTGTATTTCGACCAATTTCAGGCATTAAAATGACTCTAAACACACTTATTTTAGTTCCAAAAGTAATAATTCACATGCAATAGTCATTTACAGTCCAAAAATTAAATATAAAAAAACTTACCATTTCTGACCATCTGGAGAAAGTTTGAGAGGTCACGGGTAATCGCTTTTCATCAGATAATAGATTTTTTGGACTGTAGAAAAACTGATTCAAAATGTCATTTGGATTATGCCTCATGTTGAATAACTACTTTGTAAAGCCTCAATGTGACCCAAAATTGCCATTTATACATACTTTTTCTCCTTCTCAGAAGCTTGTATTTCGACCAATTTCAGGCATTAAAATGACTCTAAACACACTTATTTTAGTTCCAAAAGTGAGAATTCACATGCAATAGTCATTTACAGTCAAAAAATTAAACATTAAAAAATTACCATTTCTGACCATCTGGAGAAAGTTTGACAGGTCACGGGTAATCGCTTTTCATCAGAAAATCGATTTTTTGGACTGTAGACAAATTGATTCAAAATGTCATTTGGATTATGCCTCATGTTGAATAACTACTTTTTAAAGCCTCAATGTCACCAAAATTGCCATTTTTACAGACTTTTTCTTCTACTCAGAAGCTTCTATTTCGACTATTTTCAGGCATTAAAATGACTCTAAACACACTTATTTTAGTTCCAAAAGTGATAATTCACATGCAATAGTCATTTACAGTCAAAAAATTAAACATTAAAAAATTACCATTTCTGACCATCCGGAGAAAGTTCGACAGGTCACGGGTCATCGTTTTTAATCAGAAATTGATTTTTTGGACTGTAGATAAATTGATTCAAAATGTCATTTGGATTGTGCCTCATGTTGAATAATTACTTTTTGAAGCCTCAATGTCTCCAAAATTGCCATTTTTACAGACCTTTTCTACTACTCAGAAGCTTCTATTTCGACCATTTTCAGGCATTAAAATGACTCTAAACACACTTATTTTAGTTCCAAAAGTGATAATTCACATGCAATAGTCATTTACAGTCCAAAAATTAAATATAAAGCAATTACCATTTCTGACCATCTGGAGAAAGTTCAACAGGTCACGGGTAATCGCTTTTCATCAGAAAATCGATTTTTTGGACTGTAGATAAATTGATTCAAAATGTCATTTGGATTGTGCCTCATGTTGAATAACTACTTTTTAAAGCCTCAATGTCACCAAAATTGCCATTTTTACAGTCTTTTTCTCCTACTCAGAAGCTTCTATTTCGACCAATTTTAGGCATTAAAATGGCTCTAAACACACTTATTTTAGTTCCAAAGTGATAATTGACATGCAACAGTCATTTACAGTCAAAAAATTAAACATTAAAAAAAATTACCATTTCTGACCATCCGGAGAAAGTTCGATAGGTCACGGGTCAACGTTTTTAATCAGAAATTGATTTTTTGGACTGTAGATAAATTGATTCAAAATGTCATTTGGATTGTGCCTCATGTTGAATAACTACTTTTTAAAGCCTCAATGTCACCAAAATTGCCATTTTTACAGACTTTTTCTCCTACTCAGAAGCTTCTATTTCGACCAATTTCAGGCATTAAAATGACTCTAAACACACTTATTTTAGTTCCAAAAGTGATAATTCACTTGCAATAGTCATTTACAGTCCAAAAATTAAATATAAAAAAACTTACCATTTCTGACCATCTGGAAAAAGTTTAAGAGGTCACGGGTAATCGCTTTTCATCAGATAATAGATTTTTGGACTGTAGAAAAATTGATTCAAAATGTCATTTGGAATATGCCTCATGTTGAATAACCTCTTTTTAAAGCCTCAATGTGAGCTAAAATTGCAATTTTTACAGACTTTCTCTCCTTCTCAGCAGCTTGTATTTCGACCAATTTCAGGCATTAAAATGACTCTAAACCCACTTATTTTAGTTCCAAAAGTGAGAATTCACATGCAATAGTCATTTACAGTCAAGAAATTAAACATTAAAAAATTACCATTTCTGACCATCTGGAGAAAGTTCGACAGGTCACGGGTCATCGTTTTTCATCAGAAATTGATTTTTTGGACTGTAGAAAAATTGATTTAAAATGTCATTTGGATTATGCCTCATGTTGAATAACTACTTTTTAAAGCCTCAATGTGACCTAAAATTGCCATTTTTACAGACTTTTTCTCCTTCTCAGCAGCTTGTGTTTCGACCAATTTCAGGCATTAAAATGATTCTAAACCCACTTATTTTAGTTCCAAAAGTGAGAATTCACATGCAATAGTCATTTACAGTCAAAAAATTAAACATTAAAAAATTACCATTTCTGACCATCCGGAGAAAGTTCGATAGGTCACGGGTCAATGTTTTTAATCAGAAATTGATTTTTTGGACTGTAGATAAATTGATTCAAAATGTCATTTGGATTGTGCCTCATGTTGAATAACTACTTTTTAAAGCCTCAATGTCACCAAAATTGCCATTTTTACAGACTTTTTCTCCTACTCAGAAGCTTCTATTTCGACCAATTTCAGGCATTAAATTGACTCTAAACACACTTATTTTAGTTCCAAAAGTGATAATTCACATGCAATAGTCATTTACAGTCAACAAATTAAACAGTAAAAAATTACCATTTCTGACCATCTGGAGAAAGTTCGACAGGTCACGGTTCATCGTTTTTCATCAGAAATTGATTTTTTGGACTGTTGAAAAATGTATTCAAAATGTCATTTGGATTGTGCCTCATGTTGAATAACTACTTTTTGAAGCCTCAATGTCTCCAAAATTGCCATTTTTACAGACTTTTTCTCCTACTCAGAAGCTTGTATTTCAACCAATTTCAGGCATTAAAATGACTCTAAACACACTTATTTTAGTTCCAAAAGTGATAATTCACTTGCAATAGTCATTTACAGTCCAAAAATTAAATATAAAAAAAAACTTACCATTTCTGACCATCTGGAAAAAGTTTGAGAGGTCACGGGTAATCGCTTTTCATCAGATAATAGATTTTTTGGACTGTAGAAAAATTGATTCAAAATGTCATTTGGAATATGCCTCATGTTGAATAACCTCTTTTTAAAGCCTCAATGTGAGCTAAAATTGCCATTTTTACAGACTTTTTCTCCTTCTCAGAAGCTTGTATTTCGACCAATTTCAGGCATTAAAATGACTCTAAACACGCCTTTTTTAGTTCCAAAAGTGAGAATTCACATGCAATAGTCATTTACAGTCAAAAAATTAAACATTAAAAAATTACCATTTCTGACCATCTGGAGAAAGTTCGACAGGTCACGGGTCATCGTTTTTAATCAGAAATTGATTTTTTGGACTGTTGAAAAATGTATTCAAAATGTCATTTGGATTATGCCTCATGTTGAATAACTACTTTTTAAAGCCTCAATGTGACCCAAAATTGCCATTTTTACAGACTTTTTCTCCTTCTCAGCAGCTTGTATTTCGACCAATTTCAGGCATTAAAATGACTCTAAACACACTTATTTCAGTTCCAAAAGTGAGAATTCACATGTAATAGTCATTTACAGTAAAAAAATTAAACATTAAAAAATTACCATTTCTAACCATCCGGAGAAAGTTCGACAGGTCACGGGTCATCGTTTTTAATCAGAAATTGATTTTTTGGACTGTAGATAAATTGATTCAAAATGTCATTTGGATTGTGCCTCATGTTGAATAACTACTTTTTAAAGCCTCAATGTCACCAAAATTGCCATTTTTACAGACTTTTTCTCCTACTTAGAAGCTTGTATTTCGACCAATTTCAGGCATTAAAATGACTCTAAACACACTTATTTTAGTTCCAAAAGTGATAATTCACATGCAATAGTCATTTACAGTCAACAAATTAAACAGTAAAAAATTACCATTTCTGACCATCTGGAGAAAGTTCGACAGGTCACGGTTCATCGTTTTTCGTCAGACATTGATTTTTTGGACTATTGAAAAATGTATTCAAAATGTCATTTGGATTGTGCCTCATGTTGAATAACTACTTTTTGAAGCCTCAATGTCTCCAAAATTGCCATTTTTACAGACTTTTTCTCCTACTCAGAAGCTTGTATTTCGACCAATTTCAGGCATTAAAATGACTCTAAACACACTTATTTTAGTTCCAAACGTGATAATTCACATGCAATAGTCATTTACAGTCCAAAAATTAAATATTAAAAAACTTACCATTTCTGACCATCTGGATAAAGTTTGAGAGGTCACGGGTAATCGCTTTTCATCAGATAATAGATTTTTTGGACTGTAGAAAAATTGATTCAAAATGTAATTTGGATTATGCCTCATGTTGAATAACTAGTTTTTAAAGCCTCAATGTGACCCAAAATTGCCATTTTTACAGACTTTTTCTCCTTCTCAGAAGCTTGTATTTCGACCAATTTCAGGCATTAAAATGACTCTAAACACACTTATTTTAGTTCCAAAAGTGAGAATTCACATGCAATAGTCATTTACCGTCCAAAAATTAAGTATAAAAAAATTCCCATTTCTGACCATCTGGAGAAAGTTTGAGAGGTCACGGGTAATCGGTTTTCATTAGAAATTGATTTTTTGGACTGTAGAAAAATGTATTCAATATGTCATTTGGATTATGCCTCATGTTGAATAACTACTTTTTCAAGCCTCAATGTCTCCAATATTGCCATTTTTACAGACTTTTTCTCCTACTCAGAATCTTCTATTTCGACCATTTTCAGGCATTAAAATGACTTTAAACACACTTATTTTAGTTCCAAAAGTGATAATTCACATGCAATAGTCATTTACAGTCCAAAAATTAAGTATAAAAAAAATTACCATTTCTGACCATCTGGAGAAAGTTCAACAGGTCACGGGTAATCGCTTTTCATCAGAAAATCGATTTTTTGGACTGTAGAAAAATTGATTCAAAATGTCATTTGGATTATGCCTCATGTTAAATAACTACTTTTTAAAGCCTCAATGTGACCCAAAATTACAATTTTTACAGACTTTCTCTCCTTCTCAGCAGCTTGTATTTCGACCAATTTCAGGCATTAAAATGACTCTAAACACACTTAGTTTAGTTCCAAAAGTGAGAATTCACATGCAATAGTCATTTACAGTCAAAAAATTAAACATTAAAAAATTACCATTTCTGACCATCCGGAGAAAGTTCGACAGGTCACGGGTCATCGTTTTTCATCAGAAATTGATTTTTTGGGCTGTAGATAAATTGATTCAAAATGTCATTTGGATTGTGCCTCATGTTGAATAACTACTTTTTAAAGCCTCAATGTCACCAAAATTGCCATTTTTACAGACTTTTTCTTCTACTCAGAAGCTTCTATTTCGACCATTTTCAGGCATTAAACTGACTCTAATCACACTTATTTGAGTTCCAAAAGTTCTAATTCACATGCAATAGTCATTTACAGTCAAAAAATTAAACATTAAAAAATTACCATTTCTGACCATCTGGAGAAAGTTTGAAAGGTCACGGGTAATCGCTTTTCATTAGAAATTGATTTTTTGGACTGTAGAAAAATTTATTCAATATGTCATTTGGATTGTGCCTCATGTTGAATAACTACTTTTTCAAGCCTCAATGTCTCCAAAATTGCCATTTTTACAGACTTTTTCTCCTAATCAGAAGCTTCTATTTCAACCAATTTCACGCATTAAAATGACTCTAAACACACTTATTTTAGTTCCAAAAGTGATAATTCACATGCAATAGTCAGTTACAGTCCAAAAACTTAAATATCAAAAAATTACCATTTCTGACCATCTGGAGAAAGTTTGACAGGTCACGGGTAATCGCTTTTCATCAGATAATAGATTTTTTGGACTGTAGAAAAATTGATTCAAAATGTCATTTGGATTATGCCCCATGTTGAATAACTACTTTTTAAAGCCTCAATGTCACCAAAATTGCCATTTTTACATACTTTTTCTACTTCTCAGAAGCTTGCATTTCAACCAATTTCAGGCATTAAAATGACTCTAAACACACTTATTTTAGTTCCAAAAGTGATAATTCACATGCAATAGTCATTTACAGTCCAAAAATTAAGTATAAAAAAATTACCATTTCTGACCATCTGGAGAAAGTTCAACAGGTCACGGGTAATCGCTTTTCATCAGAAAATCGATTTTTTGGACTGTAGAAAAATTGATTCAAAATGTCATTTGGATTATGCCTCATGTTAAATAACTACTTTTTAAAGCCTCAATGTGACCCAAAATTACAATTTTTACAGACTTTCTCTCCTTCTCAGCAGCTTGTATTTCGACCAATTTCAGGCATTAAAATGACTCTAAACACACTTAGTTTAGTTCCAAAAGTGAGAATTCACATGCAATAGTCATTTACAGTCAAAAAATTAAACATTAAAAAATTACCATTTCTGACCATCCGGAGAAAGTTCGACAGGTCACGGGTCATCGTTTTTCATCAGAAATTGATTTTTTGGGCTGTAGATAAATTGATTCAAAATGTCATTTGGATTGTGCCTCATGTTGAATAACTACTTTTTAAAGCCTCAATGTCACCAAAATTGCCATTTTTACAGACTTTTTCTCCTTCTCAGAATCTTGTATTTCAACCAATTTCAGGCATTAAAATGACTCTAAACACACTTATTTTAGTTCCAAAAGTGATAATTCACATGCAATAGTCATTTACAGTCCAAAAATTAAATATCAAAAAATTACCATTTCTGACCATCTAGAGAAAGTTTGACAGGTCACGGGTAATCGCTTTTCATCACAAAATTGATTTTTTGGACTGTAGAAAAATTGATTCAAAATGTCATTTGGATTATGCCTCATGTTGAATAACCACATTTTAAAGCCTCAATGTGACCCAAAATTGCCATTTTTACAGACTTTTTCTCCTTCTCAGAAGCTTGTATTTCGACCAATTTCAGGCATTAAAATGATTCTAAACACACTTATTTTAGTTCCAAAAGTGATAATTCACATGCAATTGTCATTTACAGTCCAAATATTAAATATAAAAAAAATTACCATTTCTGACCATCTGGAGAAAGTTCAACAGGTCACGGGTAATTGCTTTTCATCAGAAAATCGATTTTTTGGACTGTAGAAAAATTGATTCAAAATGTCATTTGGATTATGCCTCATGTTGAATAACCACATTTTAAAGCCTCAATGTCACCAAAACTGCCATTTTTACAGACTTTTTCTCCTACTTAGAAGCTTCTATTTCGACCAATTTCAGGCATTAAAATGACTCTAAACACACTTATTTTAGTTCCAAAAGTAATAATTCACATGCAATAGTCATTTACAGTCCAAAAATTAAATATAAAAAAACTTACCATTTCTGACCATCTGGAGAAAGTTTGAAAGGTCACGGGTAATCGGTTTTCATTAGAAATTGATTTTTTGGACTGTAGAAAAATTTATTCAATATGTCATTTGGATTGTGCCTCATGTTGAATAACTACTTTTTCAAGCCTCAATGTCTCCAAAATTGCCATTTTTACAGACTTTTTCTCCTAATCAGAAGCTTCTATTTCAACCAATTTCACGCATTAAAATGACTCTAAACACACTTATTTTAGTTCCAAAAGTGATAATTCACATGCAATTGTCATTTACAGTCCAAATATTAAATATAAAAAAACTTACAATTTCTGACCATCTGGATAAAGTTTGAGAGGTCACGGGTAATCGCTTTTCATCAGATAATAGATTTTTTGGACTGTAGAAAAATTGATTCAAAATGTCATTTGGATTATGCCTCATGTTGAATAACTACTTTGTAAAGCCTCAATGTGACCCAAAATTGGCATTTATACATACTTTTTCTCCTTCTCAGAAGCTTGTATTTCGACCAATTTCAGGCATTAAAATGACTCTAAACACACTTATTTTAGTTCCAAAAGTGAGAATTCACTTGCAATAGTCATTTACAGTCAAAAAATTAAACATTAAAAAATTACCATTTCTGACCATCTGGAGAAAGTTCGACAGGTCACGGGTAATCGCTTTTCATCAGAAAATCGATTTTTTGGACTGTAGAAAAATGTATTCAATATGTCATTTGGATTGTGCCTCATGTTGAATAACTACTTTTTCAAGCCTCAATGTCACCAAAATTGCCATTTTTACAGACTTTTTCTCCTACTCAGAAGCTTCTATTTCGACCATTTTCAGGCATTAAACTGACTCTAATCACACTTATTTGAGTTCCAAAAGTTCTAATTCACATGCAATAGTCATTTACAGTCAAAAAATTAAACATTAAAAAATTACCATTTCTGACCATCTGGAGAAAGTTCGACAGGTCACGGGTAATCGCTTTTCATCAGAAAATCGATTTTTTGGACTGTAGAAAAATTGATTCAAAATGTCATTTGGATTATGCCTCATGTTGAATAACTACTTTTTAAAGCCTCAATGTCACCAAAATTGCCATTTTTACAGACTTTTTCTCCTTCTCAGAAGCTTGTATTTCAACCAATTTCAGGCATTAAAATGACTCTAAACACACTTATTTTAGTTCCAAAAGTGATAATTCACATGCAATAGTCATTTACAGTCCAAAAATTAAATATAAAAAAATTACCATTTCTGACCATCTAGAGAAAGTTTGACAGGTCACGGGTAATCGCTTTTCATCAGAAAATCGATTTTTTGGACTGTAGAAAAATTGATTCAAAATGTCATTTGGATTATGCCTCATGTTGAATAACTACTTTTTAAAGCCTCAATGTCACCAAAATTGCCATTTTTACAGTCTTTTTCTCCTACTCAGAAGCTTCTATTTCGACCAATTTTAGGCATTAAAATGGCTCTAAACACACTTATTTTAGTTCCAAAAGTGATAATTGACATGCAACAGTCATTTACAGTCGACAAATTAAACAGTAAAAAATTACCATTTCTGACCATCTGGAGAAAGTTCGACAGGTCACGGGTCATCGTTTTTAATCAGAAATTGATTTTTTGGACTGTTGAAAAATGTATTCAAAACGTCATTTGGATTATGCCTCATGTTGAATAACTACTTTTTAAAGCCTCAATGTGACCCAAAATTGCCATTTTTACAGACTTTTTCTCCTTCTCAGCAGCTTGTATTTCGACCAATTTCAGGCATTAAAATGACTCTAAACACACTTATTTCAGTTCCAAAAGTGAGAATTCACATGTAATAGTCATTTACAGTAAAAAAATTAAACATTAAAAAATTACCATTTCTAACCATCCGGAGAAAGTTCGACAGGTCACGGGTCATCGTTTTTAATCAGAAATTGATTTTTTGGACTGTAGATAAATTGATTCAAAATGTCATTTGGATTGTGCCTCATGTTGAATAACTACTTTTTAAAGCCTCAATGTCACCAAAATTGCCATTTTTACAGACTTTTTCTCCTACTCAGAAGCTTCTATTTCGACCAATTTCAGGCATTAAAATGACTCTAAACACACTTATTTTAGTTCCAAAAGTGATAATTCACTTGCAATAGTCATTTACAGTCCAAAAATTAAATATAAAAAAACTTACCATTTCTGACCATCTGGAAAAAGTTTAAGAGGTCACGGGTAATCGCTTTTCATCAGATAATAGATTTTTGGACTGTAGAAAAATTGATTCAAAATGTCATTTGGAATATGCCTCATGTTGAATAACCTCTTTTTAAAGCCTCAATGTGAGCTAAAATTGCAATTTTTACAGACTTTCTCTCCTTCTCAGCAGCTTGTATTTCGACCAATTTCAGGCATTAAAATAACTCTAAACACACTTAGTTTAGTTCCAAAAGTGAGAATTCACATGCAATAGTCATTTACAGTCAAGAAATTAAACATTAAAAAATTACCATTTCTGACCATCTGGAGAAAGTTCGACAGGTCACGGGTCATCGTTTTTCATCAGAAATTGATTTTTTGGACTGTAGAAAAATTGATTTAAAATGTCATTTGGATTATGCCTCATGTTGAATAACTACTTTTTAAAGCCTCAATGTGACCTAAAATTGCCATTTTTACAGACTTTTTCTCCTTCTCAGCAGCTTGTGTTTCGACCAATTTCAGGCATTAAAATGATTCTAAACCCACTTATTTTAGTTCCAAAAGTGAGAATTCACATGCAATAGTCATTTACAGTCAAAAAATTAAACATTAAAAAATTACCATTTCTGACCATCCGGAGAAAGTTCGATAGGTCACGGGTCAATGTTTTTAATCAGAAATTGATTTTTTGGACTGTAGATAAATTGATTCAAAATGTCATTTGGATTGTGCCTCATGTTGAATAACTACTTTTTAAAGCCTCAATGTCACCAAAATTGCCATTTTTACAGACTTTTTCTCCTACTCAGAAGCTTCTATTTCGACCAATTTCAGGCATTAAAATGACTCTAAACACACTTATTTTAGTTCCAAAAGTGATAATTCACATGCAATAGTCATTTACAGTCAACAAATTAAACAGTAAAAAATTACCATTTCTGACCATCTGGAGAAAGTTCGACAGGTCACGGTTCATCGTTTTTCATCAGAAATTGATTTTTTGGACTGTTGAAAAATGTATTCAAAATGTCATTTGGATTGTGCCTCATGTTGAATAACTACTTTTTGAAGCCTCAATGTCTCCAAAATTGCCATTTTTACAGACTTTTTCTCCTACTCAGAAGCTTGTATTTCAACCAATTTCAGGCATTAAAATGACTCTAAACACACTTATTTTAGTTCCAAAAGTGATAATTCACTTGCAATAGTCATTTACAGTCCAAAAATTAAATATAAAAAAAACTTACCATTTCTGACCATCTGGAAAAAGTTTGAGAGGTCACGGGTAATCGCTTTTCATCAGATAATAGATTTTTTGGACTGTAGAAAAATTGATTCAAAATGTCATTTGGAATATGCCTCATGTTGAATAACCTCTTTTTAAAGCCTCAATGTGAGCTAAAATTGCCATTTTTACAGACTTTTTCTCCTTCTCAGAAGCTTGTATTTCGACCAATTTCAGGCATTAAAATGACTCTAAACACGCCTTTTTTAGTTCCAAAAGTGAGAATTCACATGCAATAGTCATTTACAGTCAAAAAATTAAACATTAAAAAATTACCATTTCTGACCATCTGGAGAAAGTTCGACAGGTCACGGGTCATCGTTTTTAATCAGAAATTGATTTTTTGGACTGTTGAAAAATGTATTCAAAATGTCATTTGGATTATGCCTCATGTTGAATAACTACTTTTTAAAGCCTCAATGTGACCCAAAATTGCCATTTTTACAGACTTTTTCTCCTTCTCAGCAGCTTGTATTTCGACCAATTTCAGGCATTAAAATGACTCTAAACACACTTATTTCAGTTCCAAAAGTGAGAATTCACATGTAATAGTCATTTACAGTAAAAAAATTAAACATTAAAAAATTACCATTTCTAACCATCCGGAGAAAGTTCGACAGGTCACGGGTCATCGTTTTTAATCAGAAATTGATTTTTTGGACTGTAGATAAATTGATTCAAAATGTCATTTGGATTGTGCCTCATGTTGAATAACTACTTTTTAAAGCCTCAATGTCACCAAAATTGCCATTTTTACAGACTTTTTCTCCTACTTAGAAGCTTGTATTTCGACCAATTTCAGGCATTAAAATGACTCTAAACACACTTATTTTAGTTCCAAAAGTGATAATTCACATGCAATAGTCATTTACAGTCAACAAATTAAACAGTAAAAAATTACCATTTCTGACCATCTGGAGAAAGTTCGACAGGTCACGGTTCATCGTTTTTCGTCAGACATTGATTTTTTGGACTATTGAAAAATGTATTCAAAATGTCATTTGGATTGTGCCTCATGTTGAATAACTACTTTTTGAAGCATCAATGTCTCCAAAATTGCCATTTTTACAGACTTTTTCTCCTACTCAGAAGCTTGTATTTCGACCAATTTCAGGCATTAAAATGACTCTAAACACACTTATTTTAGTTCCAAACGTGATAATTCACATGCAATAGTCATTTACAGTCCAAAAATTAAATATTAAAAAACTTACCATTTCTGACCATCTGGATAAAGTTTGAGAGGTCACGGGTAATCGCTTTTCATCAGATAATAGATTTTTTGGACTGTAGAAAAATTGATTCAAAATGTAATTTGGATTATGCCTCATGTTGAATAACTAGTTTTTAAAGCCTCAATGTGACCCAAAATTGCCATTTTTACAGACTTTTTCTCCTTCTCAGAAGCTTGTATTTCGACCAATTTCAGGCATTAAAATGACTCTAAACACACTTATTTTAGTTCCAAAAGTGAGAATTCACATGCAATAGTCATTTACAGTCAAAAAATTAAACATTAAAAAATTACCATTTCTGACCATCTGGAGAAAGTTCGACAGGTCACGGGTAATCGCTTTTCATCAGAAAATCGATTTTTTGGACTGTAGAAAAATTGATTCAAAATGTCATTTGGATTATGCCCCATGTTGAATAACTACTTTTTAACCCCTTCCATGCTGCGCAGATTCCGCCGCTGTGCTGACGGAATCTTGCGCGGGCGTGGTCATGACGGAACGGTTCCGTCATGAGCACAGCTCAACCGTGGCTCATGACGGAACCGTTCCGTCATGAGCACCGAAGGGGTTAAAGCCTCAATGTCACCAAAATTGCCATTTTTACATACTTTTTCTCCTTCTCAGAAGCTTGTATTTCAACCAATTTCAGGCATTAAAATGACTTTAAACACATTTATTTTAGTTCCAAAAGTGATAATTCACATGCAATAGTCATTTACCGTCCAAAAATTAAGTATAAAAAAATTCCCATTTCTGACCATCTGGAGAAAGTTTGAGAGGTCACGGGTAATCGGTTTTCATTAGAAATTGATTTTTTGGACTGTAGAAAAATGTATTCAATATGTCATTTGGATTGTGCCTCATGTTGAATAACTACTTTTTCAAGCCTCAATGTCTCCAATATTGCCATTTTTACAGACTTTTTCTCCTACTCAGAATCTTCTATTTCGACCATTTTCAGGCATTAAAATGACTCTAAACACACTTATTTTAGTTCCAAAAGTGATAATTCACATGCAATAGTCATTTACAGTCCAAAAATTAAGTATAAAAAAAATTACCATTTCTGACCATCTGGAGAAAGTTCAACAGGTCACGGGTAATCGCTTTTCATCAGAAAATCGATTTTTTGGACTGTAGAAAAATTGATTCAAAATGTCATTTGGATTATGCCTCATGTTAAATAACTACTTTTTAAAGCCTCAATGTGACCCAAAATTACAATTTTTACAGACTTTCTCTCCTTCTCAGCAGCTTGTATTTCGACCAATTTCAGGCATTAAAATGACTCTAAACACACTTAGTTTAGTTCCAAAAGTGAGAATTCACATGCAATAGTCATTTACAGTCAAAAAATTAAACATTAAAAAATTACCATTTCTGACCATCCGGAGAAAGTTCGACAGGTCACGGGTCATCGTTTTTCATCAGAAATTGATTTTTTGGGCTGTAGATAAATTGATTCAAAATGTCATTTGGATTGTGCCTCATGTTGAATAACTACTTTTTAAAGCCTCAATGTCACCAAAATTGCCATTTTTACAGACTTTTTCTTCTACTCAGAAGCTTCTATTTCGACCATTTTCAGGCATTAAACTGACTCTAATCAAACTTATTTGAGTTCCAAAAGTTCTAATTCACATGCAATAGTCATTTACAGTCAAAAAATTAAACATTAAAAAATTACCATTTCTGACCATCTGGAGAAAGTTTGAAAGGTCACGGGTAATCGCTTTTCATCAGATAATAGATTTTTTGGACTGTAGAAAAATTGATTCAAAATGTCATTTGGATTATGCCCCATGTTGAATAACTACTTTTTAAAGCCTCAATGTCACCAAAATTGCCATTTTTACATACTTTTTCTCCTTCTCAGAAGCTTGTATTTCAACCAATTTCAGGCATTAAAATGACTCTAAACACACTTATTTTAGTTCCAAAAGTGATAATTCACATGCAATAGTCATTTACAGTCCAAAAATTAAGTATAAAAAAATTACCATTTCTGACCATCTGGAGAAAGTTCAACAGGTCACGGGTAATCGCTTTTCATCAGAAAATCGATTTTTTGGACTGTAGAAAAATTGATTCAAAATGTCATTTGGATTATGCCTCATGTTAAATAACTACTTTTTAAAGCCTCAATGTGACCCAAAATTACAATTTTTACAGACTTTCTCTCCTTCTCAGCAGCTTGTATTTCGACCAATTTCAGGCATTAAAATGACTCTAAACACACTTAGTTTAGTTCCAAAAGTGAGAATTCACATGCAATAGTCATTTACAGTCAAAAAATTAAACATTAAAAAATTACCATTTCTGACCATCCGGAGAAAGTTCGACAGGTCACGGGTCATCGTTTTTCATCAGAAATTGATTTTTTGGGCTGTAGATAAATTGATTCAAAATGTCATTTGGATTGTGCCTCATGTTGAATAACTACTTTTTAAAGCCTCAATGTCACCAAAATTGCCATTTTTACAGACTTTTTCTCCTTCTCAGAATCTTGTATTTCAACCAATTTCAGGCATTAAAATGACTCTAAACACACTTATTTTAGTTCCAAAAGTGATAATTCACATGCAATAGTCATTTACAGTCCAAAAATTAAATATCAAAAAATTACCATTTCTGACCATCTAGAGAAAGTTTGACAGGTCACGGGTAATCGCTTTTCATCACAAAATTGATTTTTTGGACTGTAGAAAAATTGATTCAAAATGTCATTTGGATTATGCCTCATGTTGAATAACCACATTTTAAAGCCTCAATGTGACCCAAAATTGCCATTTTTACAGACTTTTTCTCCTTCTCAGAAGCTTGTATTTCGACCAATTTCAGGCATTAAAATGATTCTAAACACACTTATTTTAGTTCCAAAAGTGATAATTCACATGCAATTGTCATTTACAGTCCAAATATTAAATATAAAAAAAATTACCATTTCTGACCATCTGGAGAAAGTTCAACAGGTCACGGGTAATTGCTTTTCATCAGAAAATCGATTTTTTGGACTGTAGAAAAATTGATTCAAAATGTCATTTGGATTATGCCTCATGTTGAATAACCACATTTTAAAGCCTCAATGTCACCAAAACTGCCATTTTTACAGACTTTTTCTCCTACTTAGAAGCTTCTATTTCGACCAATTTCAGGCATTAAAATGACTCTAAACACACTTATTTTAGTTCCAAAAGTAATAATTCACATGCAATAGTCATTTACAGTCCAAAAATTAAATATAAAAAAACTTACCATTTCTGACCATCTGGAGAAAGTTTGAAAGGTCACGGGTAATCGGTTTTCATTAGAAATTGATTTTTTGGACTGTAGAAAAATTTATTCAATATGTCATTTGGATTGTGCCTCATGTTGAATAACTACTTTTTCAAGCCTCAATGTCTCCAAAATTGCCATTTTTACAGACTTTTTCTCCTAATCAGAAGCTTCTATTTCAACCAATTTCACGCATTAAAATGACTCTAAACACACTTATTTTAGTTCCAAAAGTGATAATTCACATGCAATTGTCATTTACAGTCCAAATATTAAATATAAAAAAACTTACAATTTCTGACCATCTGGATAAAGTTTGAGAGGTCACGGGTAATCGCTTTTCATCAGATAATAGATTTTTTGGACTGTAGAAAAATTGATTCAAAATGTCATTTGGATTATGCCTCATGTTGAATAACTACTTTGTAAAGCCTCAATGTGACCCAAAATTGGCATTTATACATACTTTTTCTCCTTCTCAGAAGCTTGTATTTCGACCAATTTCAGGCATTAAAATGACTCTAAACACACTTATTTTAGTTCCAAAAGTGAGAATTCACTTGCAATAGTCATTTACAGTCAAAAAATTAAACATTAAAAAATTACCATTTCTGACCATCTGGAGAAAGTTCGACAGGTCACGGGTAATCGCTTTTCATCAGAAAATCGATTTTTTGGACTGTAGAAAAATGTATTCAATATGTCATTTGGATTGTGCCTCATGTTGAATAACTACTTTTTCAAGCCTCAATGTCACCAAAATTGCCATTTTTACAGACTTTTTCTCCTACTCAGAAGCTTCTATTTCGACCATTTTCAGGCATTAAACTGACTCTAATCACACTTATTTGAGTTCCAAAAGTTCTAATTCACATGCAATAGTCATTTACAGTCAAAAAATTAAACATTAAAAAATTACCATTTCTGACCATCTGGAGAAAGTTCGACAGGTCACGGGTAATCGCTTTTCATCAGAAAATCGATTTTTTGGACTGTAGAAAAATTGATTCAAAATGTCATTTGGATTATGCCTCATGTTGAATAACTACTTTTTAAAGCCTCAATGTCACCAAAATTGCCATTTTTACAGACTTTTTCTCCTTCTCAGAAGCTTGTATTTCAACCAATTTCAGGCATTAAAATGACTCTAAACACACTTATTTTAGTTCCAAAAGTGATAATTCACATGCAATAGTCATTTACAGTCCAAAAATTAAATATAAAAAAATTACCATTTCTGACCATCTAGAGAAAGTTTGACAGGTCACGGGTAATCGCTTTTCATCAGAAAATCGATTTTTTGGACTGTAGAAAAATTGATTCAAAATGTCATTTGGATTATGCCTCATGTTGAATAACTACTTTTTAAAGCCTCAATGTCACCAAAATTGCCATTTTTACAGTCTTTTTCTCCTACTCAGAAGCTTCTATTTCGACCAATTTTAGGCATTAAAATGGCTCTAAACACACTTATTTTAGTTCCAAAAGTGATAATTGACATGCAACAGTCATTTACAGTCGACAAATTAAACAGTAAAAAATTACCATTTCTGACCATCTGGAGAAAGTTCGACAGGTCACGGGTCATCGTTTTTAATCAGAAATTGATTTTTTGGACTGTTGAAAAATGTATTCAAAACGTCATTTGGATTATGCCTCATGTTGAATAACTACTTTTTAAAGCCTCAATGTGACCCAAAATTGCCATTTTTACAGACTTTTTCTCCTTCTCAGCAGCTTGTATTTCGACCAATTTCAGGCATTAAAATGACTCTAAACACACTTATTTCAGTTCCAAAAGTGAGAATTCACATGTAATAGTCATTTACAGTAAAAAAATTAAACATTAAAAAATTACCATTTCTAACCATCCGGAGAAAGTTCGACAGGTCACGGGTCATCGTTTTTAATCAGAAATTGATTTTTTGGACTGTAGATAAATTGATTCAAAATGTCATTTGGATTGTGCCTCATGTTGAATAACTACTTTTTAAAGCCTCAATGTCACCAAAATTGCCATTTTTACAGACTTTTTCTCCTACTTAGAAGCTTGTATTTCGACCAATTTCAGGCATTAAAATGACTCTAAACACACTATTTTAGTTCCAAAAGTGATAATTCACATGCAATTGTCATTTACAGTCCAAATATTAAATATAAAAAAACTTACAATTTCTGACCATCTGGATAAAGTTTGAGAGGTCACGGGTAATCGGTTTTCATTAGAAATTGATTTTTTGGACTGTAGAAAAATGTATTCAATATGTCATTTGGATTGTGCCTCATGTTGAATAACTACTTTTTCAAGCCTCAATGTCTCCAAAATTGCCATTTTTACAGACTTTTTCTCCTACTCCGAATCTTCTATTTCGACCATTTTCAGGCATTAAAATGACTCTAAACACACTTATTTGAGTTCTAAAAGTGATAATTCACATGCAATAGTCATTTACAGTCCAAAAATTAAATATAAAAAAAATTACCATTTCTGACCATCTGGAGAAAGTTCAACAGGTCACGGGTAATCGCTTTTCATCAGAAAATCGATTTTTTGGACTGTAGAAAAATTGATTCAAAATGTCATTTGGATTGTGCCTCATGTTGAATAACTACTTTTTGAAGCCTCAATGTCTCCAAAATTGCCATTTTTACAGACTTTTTCTCCTACTCAGAAGCTTGTATTTCGACCAATTTCAGGCATTAAAATGACTCTAAACACACTTATTTTAGTTCCAAACGTGATAATTCACATGCAATAGTCATTTACAGTCAACAAATTAAACAGTAAAAAATTACCATTTCTGACCATCTGGAGAAAGTTCGACAGGTCACGGTTCATCGTTTTTCGTCAGACATTGATTTTTTGGACTATTGAAAAATGTATTCAAAATGTCATTTGGATTGTGCCTCATGTTGAATAACTACTTTTTGAAGCCTCAATGTCTCCAAAATTGCCATTTTTACAGACTTTTTCTCCTACTCAGAAGCTTGTATTTCGACCAATTTCAGGCATTAAAATGACTCTAAACACACTTATTTTAGTTCCAAACGTGATAATTCACATGCAATAGTCATTTACAGTCCAAAAATTAAATATTAAAAAACTTACCATTTCTGACCATCTGGATAAAGTTTGAGAGGTCACGGGTAATCGCTTTTCATCAGATAATAGATTTTTTGGACTGTAGAAAAATTGATTCAAAATGTCATTTGGATTATGCCCCATGTTGAATAACTACTTTTTAAAGCCTCAATGTCACCAAAATTGCCATTTTTACATACTTTTTCTCCTTCTCAGAAGCTTGTATTTCAACCAATTTCAGGCATTAAAATGACTCTAAACACACTTAGTTTAGTTCCAAAAGTGAGAATTCACATGCAATAGTCATTTACAGTCAAAAAATTAAACATTAAAAAATTACCATTTCTGACCATCCGGAGAAAGTTCGACAGGTCACGGGTCATCGTTTTTCATCAGAAATTGATTTTTTGGGCTGTAGATAAATTGATTCAAAATGTCATTTGGATTGTGCCTCATGTTGAATAACTACTTTTTAAAGCCTCAATGTCACCAAAATTGCCATTTTTACAGACTTTTTCTCCTTCTCAGAATCTTGTATTTCAACCAATTTCAGGCATTAAAATGACTCTAAACACACTTATTTTAGTTCCAAAAGTGATAATTCACATGCAATAGTCATTTACAGTCCAAAAATTAAATATCAAAAAATTACCATTTCTGACCATCTAGAGAAAGTTTGACAGGTCACGGGTAATCGCTTTTCATCACAAAATTGATTTTTTGGACTGTAGAAAAATTGATTCAAAATGTCATTTGGATTATGCCTCATGTTGAATAACCACATTTTAAAGCCTCAATGTGACCCAAAATTGCCATTTTTACAGACTTTTTCTCCTTCTCAGAAGCTTGTATTTCGACCAATTTCAGGCATTAAAATGATTCTAAACACACTTATTTTAGTTCCAAAAGTGATAATTCACATGCAATTGTCATTTACAGTCCAAATATTAAATATAAAAAAAATTACCATTTCTGACCATCTGGAGAAAGTTCAACAGGTCACGGGTAATTGCTTTTCATCAGAAAATCGATTTTTTGGACTGTAGAAAAATTGATTCAAAATGTCATTTGGATTATGCCTCATGTTGAATAACCACATTTTAAAGCCTCAATGTCACCAAAACTGCCATTTTTACAGACTTTTTCTCCTACTTAGAAGCTTCTATTTCGACCAATTTCAGGCATTAAAATGACTCTAAACACACTTATTTTAGTTCCAAAAGTGATAATTCACATGCAATTGTCATTTACAGTCCAAATATTAAATATAAAAAAACTTACAATTTCTGACCATCTGGATAAAGTTTGAGCGGTCACGGGTAATCGCTTTTCATCAGATAATAGATTTTTTGGACTGTAGAAAAATTGAATCAAAATGTCATTTGGATTATGCCTCATGTTGAATAACTACTTTGTAAAGCCTCAATGTGACCCAAAATTGGCATTTATACATACTTTTTCTCCTTCTCAGAAGCTTGTATTTCGACCAATTTCAGGCATTAAAATGACTCTAAACACACTTATTTTAGTTCCAAAAGTGAGAATTCACTTGCAATAGTCATTTACAGTCAAAAAATTAAACATTAAAAAATTACCATTTCTGACCATCTGGAGAAAGTTCGACAGGTCACGGGTAATCGCTTTTCATCAGAAAATCGATTTTTTGGACTGTAGAAAAATGTATTCAATATGTCATTTGGATTGTGCCTCATGTTGAATAACTACTTTTTCAAGCCTCAATGTCACCAAAATTGCCATTTTTACAGACTTTTTCTCCTACTCAGAAGCTTCTATTTCGACCATTTTCAGGCATTAAACTGACTCTAATCACACTTATTTGAGTTCCAAAAGTTCTAATTCACATGCAATAGTCATTTACAGTCAAAAAATTAAACATTAGAAAATTACCATTTCTGACCATCTGGAGAAAGTTCGACAGGTCACGGGTAATCGCTTTTCATCAGAAAATCGATTTTTTGGACTGTAGAAAAATTGATTCAAAATGTCATTTGGATTATGCCTCATGTTGAATAACTACTTTTTAAAGCCTCAATGTCACCAAAATGCCATTTTTACAGACTTTTTCTCCTTCTCAGAAGCTTGTATTTCAACCAATTTCAGGCATTAAAATGACTCTAAACACACTTATTTTAGTTCCAAAAGTGATAATTCACATGCAATAGTCATTTACAGTCCAAAAATTAAATATAAAAAAATTACCATTTCTGACCATCTAGAGAAAGTTTGACAGGTCACGGGTAATCGCTTTTCATCAGAAAATCGATTTTTTGGACTGTTGAAAAATGTATTCAAAATGTCATTTGGATTGTGCCTCATGTTGAATAACTACTTTTTAAAGCTTCAATGTCACCAAAATTGCCATCTTTACAGACTTTTTCTCCTTCTCAGAAGCTTCTATTTCAACCAATTTCAGGCATTAAAATGACTCTAAACACACTTATTTTAGTTCCAAAAGTAATAATTCACATGCAATAGTCATTTACAGTCCAAAAATTAAATATAAAACAATTACCATTTCTGACCATCTGGAGAAAGTTCAACAGGTCACGGGTAATCGCTTTTCATCAGAAAATCGATTTTTTGGACTGTAGATAAATTGATTCAAAATGTCATTTGGATTGTGCCTCATGTTGAATAACTACTTTTTAAAGCCTCAATGTGACCCAAAATTGCCCTTTTTACAGACTTTTTCTCCTACTCAGAAGCTTCTATTTCGACCAATTTCAGGCATTAAAATGACTCTAAACACACTTATTTTAGTTCCAAAAGTGATAATTCACATGCAATAGTCATTTACAGTCAACAAATTAAACAGTAAAAAATTACCATTTCTGACCATCTGGAGAAAGTTCGACAGGTCACGGGTCATCGTTTTTAATCAGAAATTGATTTTTTGGACTGTTGAAAAATGTATTCAAAATGTCATTTGGATTATGCCTCATGTTGAATAACTACTTTTTAAAGCCTCAATGTGACCCAAAATTGCCATTTTTACAGACTTTTTCTCCTTCTCAGCAGCTTGTATTTCGACCAATTTCAGGCATTAAAATGACTCTAAACACACTTATTTCAGTTCCAAAAGTGAGAATTCACATGTAATAGTCATTTACAGTAAAAAAATTAAACATTAAAAAATTACCATTTCTAACCATCCGGAGAAAGTTCGACAGGTCACGGGTCATCGTTTTTAATCAGAAATTGATTTTTTGGACTGTAGATAAATTGATTCAAAATGTCATTTGGATTGTGCCTCATGTTGAATAACTACTTTTTAAAGCCTCAATGTCACCAAAATTGCCATTTTTACAGACTTTTTCTCCTACTTAGAAGCTTGTATTTCAACCAATTTCAGGCATTAAAATGACTCTAAACACACTATTTTAGTTCCAAAAGTGATAATTCACATGCAATTGTCATTTACAGTCCAAATATTAAATATAAAAAAACTTACAATTTCTGACCATCTGGATAAAGTTTGAGAGGTCACGGGTAATCGGTTTTCATTAGAAATTGATTTTTTGGACTGTAGAAAAATGTATTCAATATGTCATTTGGATTGTGCCTCATGTTGAATAACTACTTTTTCAAGCCTCAATGTCTCCAAAATTGCCATTTTTACAGACTTTTTCTCCTACTCCGAATCTTCTATTTCGACCATTTTCAGGCATTAAAATGACTCTAAACACACTTATTTTAGTTCTAAAAGTGATAATTCACATGCAATAGTCATTTACAGTCCAAAAATTAAATATAAAAAAAATTACCATTTCTGACCATCTGGAGAAAGTTCAACAGGTCACGGGTAATCGCTTTTCATCAGAAAATCGATTTTTTGGACTGTAGAAAAATTGATTCAAAATGTCATTTGGATTATGCCTCATGTTGAATAACTACTTTTTAAAGCCTCAATGTGACCCAAAATTGCCATTTTTAAAGACTTTTTCTCCTACTCAGAAGCTTCTATTTCGACCAATTTCAGGCATTAAAATGACTCTAAACACACTTATTTTAGTTCCAAAAGTGATAATTCACATGCAATAGTCATTTACAGTCAACAAATTAAACAGTAAAAAATTACCATTTCTGACCATCTGGAGAAAGTTCGACAGGTCACGGTTCATCGTTTTTCGTCAGACATTGATTTTTTGGACTATTGAAAAATGTATTCAAAATGTCATTTGGATTGTGCCTCATGTTGAATAACTACTTTTTGAAGCCTCAATGTCTCCAAAATTGCCATTTTTACAGACTTTTTCTCCTACTCAGAAGCTTGTATTTCGACCAATTTCAGGCATTAAAATGACTCTAAACACACTTATTTTAGTTCCAAACGTGATAATTCACATGCAATAGTCATTTACAGTCCAAAAATTAAATATTAAAAAACTTACCATTTCTGACCATCTGGATAAAGTTTGAGAGGTCACGGGTAATCGCTTTTCATCAGATAATAGATTTTTTGGACTGTAGAAAAATTGATTCAAAATGTAATTTGGATTATGCCTCATGTTGAATAACTAGTTTTTAAAGCCTCAATGTGACCCAAAATTGCCATTTTTACAGACTTTCTCTCCTTCTCAGCAGCTTGTATTTCAACCAATTTCAGGCATTAAAATGGCTCTAAACACACTTAGTTTAGTTCCAAAAGTGAGAATTCACATGCAATAGTCATTTACAGTCAAAAAATTAAACATTAAAAAATTACCATTTCTGACCATCCGGAGAAAGTTCGACAGGTCACGGGTCATCGTTTTTCATCAGAAATTGATTTTTTGGGCTGTAGATAAATTGATTCAAAATGTCATTTGGATTGTGCCTCATGTTGAATAACTACTTTTTAAAGCCTCAATGTCACCAAAATTGCCATTTTTACAGACTTTTTCTTCTACTCAGAAGCTTCTATTTCGACCATTTTCAGGCATTAAACTGACTCTAATCACACTTATTTGAGTTCCAAAAGTTCTAATTCACATGCAATAGTCATTTACAGTCAAAAAATTAAACATTAAAAAATTACCATTTCTGACCATCTGGAGAAAGTTTGAAAGGTCACGGGTAATCGCTTTTCATTAGAAATTGATTTTTTGGACTGTAGAAAAATTTATTCAATATGTCATTTGGATTGTGCCTCATGTTGAATAACTACTTTTTCAAGCCTCAATGTCTCCAAAATTGCCATTTTTACAGACTTTTTCTCCTAATCAGAAGCTTCTATTTCAACCAATTTCACGCATTAAAATGACTCTAAACACACTTATTTTAGTTCCAAAAGTGATAATTCACATGCAATAGTCAGTTACAGTCCAAAAACTTAAATATCAAAAAATTACCATTTCTGACCATCTGGAGAAAGTTTGACAGGTCACGGGTAATCGCTTTTCATCACAAAATTGATTTTTTGGACTGTAGAAAAATTGATTCAAAATGTCATTTGGATTATGCCTCATGTTGAATAACCACATTTTAAAGCCTCAATGTGACCCAAAATTGCCATTTTTACAGACTTTTTCTCCTTCTCAGAAGCTTGTATTTCGACCAGTTTCAGGCATTAAAATGACTCTAAACACACTTATTTTAGTTCCAAAAGTGAGAATTCACTTGCAATAGTCATTTACAGTCAAAAAATTAAACATTAAAAAATTACCATTTCTGACCATCTGGAGAAAGTTCGACAGGTCACGGGTAATCGCTTTTCATCAGAAAATCGATTTTTTGGACTGTAGAAAAATGTATTCAATATGTCATTTGGATTGTGCCTCATGTTGAATAACTACTTTTTCAAGCCTCAATGTCACCAAAATTGCCATTTTTACAGACTTTTTCTCCTACTCCGAATCTTCTATTTCGACCATTTTCAGGCATTAAAATGACTCTAAACACACTTATTTTAGTTCCAAAAGTGATCATTCATATGCAATAGTCATTTACAGTCCAAAAATTAAATATAAAACAATTACCATTTCTGACCATCTGGAGAAAGTTTGACAGGTCACGGGTAATCGCTTTTCATCACAAAATTGATTTTTTGGACTGTAGAAAAATTGATTCAAAATGTCATTTGGATTATGCCTCATGTTGAATAACCACATTTTAAAGCCTCAATGTGACCCAAAATTGCCATTTTTACAGACTTTTTCTCCTTCTCAGAAGCTTGTATTTCGACCAATTTCAGGCATTAAAATGACTCTAAACACACTTATTTTAGTTCCAAAAGTGATAATTCACATGCAATAGTCATTTACAGTCAACAAATTAAACAGTAAAAAATTACCATTTCTGACCATCTGGAGAAAGTTCGACAGGTCACGGTTCATCGTTTTTCGTCAGACATTGATTTTTTGGACTATTGAAAAATGTATTCAAAATGTCATTTGGATTGTGCCTCATGTTGAATAACTACTTTTTGAAGCCTCAATGTCTCCAAAATTGCCATTTTTACAGACTTTTTCTCCTACTCAGAAGCTTGTATTTCGACCAATTTCAGGCATTAAAATGACTCTAAACACACTTATTTTAGTTCCAAACGTGATAATTCACATGCAATAGTCATTTACAGTCCAAAAATTAAATATTAAAAAACTTACCATTTCTGACCATCTGGATAAAGTTTGAGAGGTCACGGGTAATCGCTTTTCATCAGATAATAGATTTTTTGGACTGTAGAAAAATTGATTCAAAATGTCATTTGGATTATGCCCCATGTTGAATAACTACTTTTTAAAGCCTCAATGTCACCAAAATTGCCATTTTTACATACTTTTTCTCCTTCTCAGAAGCTTGTATTTCAACCAATTTCAGGCATTAAAATGACTTTAAACACATTTATTTTAGTTCCAAAAGTGATAATTCACATGCAATAGTCATTTACCGTCCACAAATTAAGTATAAAAAAATTCCCATTTCTGACCATCTGGAGAAAGTTTGAGAGGTCACGGGTAATCGGTTTTCATTAGAAATTGATTTTTTGGACTGTAGAAAAATGTATTCAATATGTCATTTGGATTGTGCCTCATGTTGAATAACTACTTTTTCAAGCCTCAATGTCTCCAATATTGCCATTTTTACAGACTTTTTCTCCTACTCAGAATCTTCTATTTCGACCATTTTCAGGCATTAAAATGACTCTAAACACACTTATTTTAGTTCCAAAAGTGATAATTCACATGCAATAGTCATTTACAGTCCAAAAATTAAGTATAAAAAAATTACCATTTCTGACCATCTGGAGAAAGTTCAACAGGTCACGGGTAATCGCTTTTCATCAGAAAATCGATTTTTTGGACTGTAGAAAAATTGATTCAAAATGTCATTTGGATTATGCCTCATGTTAAATAACTACTTTTTAAAGCCTCAATGTGACCCAAAATTACAATTTTTACAGACTTTCTCTCCTTCTCAGCAGCTTGTATTTCGACCAATTTCAGGCATTAAAATGACTCTAAACACACTTAGTTTAGTTCCAAAAGTGAGAATTCACATGCAATAGTCATTTACAGTCAAAAAATTAAACATTAAAAAATTACCATTTCTGACCATCCGGAGAAAGTTCGACAGGTCACGGGTCATCGTTTTTCATCAGAAATTGATTTTTTGGGCTGTAGATAAATTGATTCAAAATGTCATTTGGATTGTGCCTCATGTTGAATAACTACTTTTTAAAGCCTCAATGTCACCAAAATTGCCATTTTTACAGACTTTTTCTCCTTCTCAGAATCTTGTATTTCAATCAATTTCAGGCATTAAAATGACTCTAAACACACTTATTTTAGTTCCAAAAGTGATAATTCACATGCAATAGTCATTTACAGTCCAAAAATTAAATATCAAAAAATTACCATTTCTGACCATCTAGAGAAAGTTCAACAGGTCACGGGTAATTGCTTTTCATCAGAAAATCGATTTTTTGGACTGTAGAAAAATTGATTCAAAATGTCATTTGGATTATGCCTCATGTTGAATAACCACATTTTAAAGCCTCAATGTCACCAAAACTGCCATTTTTACAGACTTTTTCTCCTACTTAGAAGCTTCTATTTCGACCAACTTCAGGCATTAAAATGACTCTAAACACACTTATTTTAGTTCCAAAAGTAATAATTCACATGCAATAGTCATTTACAGTCCAAAAATTAAATATAAAAAAACTTACCATTTCTGACCATCTGGAGAAAGTTTGAAAGGTCACGGGTAATCGGTTTTCATTAGAAATTGATTTTTTGGACTGTAGAAAAATTTATTCAATATGTCATTTGGATTGTGCCTCATGTTGAATAACTACTTTTTCAAGCCTCAATGTCTCCAAAATTGCCATTTTTACAGACTTTTTCTCCTAATCAGAAGCTTCTATTTCAACCAATTTCACGCATTAAAATGACTCTAAACACACTTATTTTAGTTCCAAAAGTGATAATTCACATGCAATTGTCATTTACAGTCCAAATATTAAATATAAAAAAACTTACAATTTCTGACCATCTGGATAAAGTTTGAGAGGTCACGGGTAATCGCTTTTCATCAGATAATAGATTTTTTGGACTGTAGAAAAATTGATTCAAAATGTCATTTGGATTATGCCTCATGTTGAATAACTACTTTGTAAAGCCTCAATGTGACCCAAAATTGGCATTTATACATACTTTTTCTCCTTCTCAGAAGCTTGTATTTCGACCAATTTCAGGCATTAAAATGACTCTAAACACACTTATTTTAGTTCCAAAAGTGAGAATTCACTTGCAATAGTCATTTACAGTCAAAAAATTAAACATTAAAAAATTACCATTTCTGACCATCTGGAGAAAGTTCGACAGGTCACGGGTAATCGCTTTTCATCAGAAAATCGATTTTTTGGACTGTAGAAAAATGTATTCAATATGTCATTTGGATTGTGCCTCATGTTGAATAACTACTTTTTCAAGCCTCAATGTCACCAAAATTGCCATTTTTACAGACTTTTTCTCCTACTCAGAAGCTTCTATTTCGACCATTTTCAGGCATTAAACTGACTCTAATCACACTTATTTGAGTTCCAAAAGTTCTAATTCACATGCAATAGTCATTTACAGTCAAAAAATTAAACATTAAAAAATTACCATTTCTGACCATCTGGAGAAAGTTCGACAGGTCACGGGTAATCGCTTTTCATCACAAAATTGATTTTTTGGACTGTAGAAAAATTGATTCAAAATGTCATTTGGATTATGCCTCATGTTGAATAACCACATTTTAAAGCCTCAATGTGACCCAAAATTGCCATTTTTACAGACTTTTTCTCCTTCTCAGAAGCTTGTATTTCGACCAATTTCAGGCATTAAAATGATTCTAAACACACTTATTTTAGTTCCAAAAGTGATAATTCACATGCAATTGTCATTTACAGTCTAAATATTAAATATAAAAAAAATTACCATTTCTGACCATCTGGAGAAAGTTCAACAGGTCACGGGTAATTGCTTTTCATCAGAAAATCGATTTTTTGGACTGTAGAAAAATTGATTCAAAATGTCATTTGGATTATGCCTCATGTTGAATAACCACATTTTAAAGCCTCAATGTCACCAAAATTGCCATTTTTACAGACTTTTTCTCCTACTTAGAAGCTTCTATTTCGACCAATTTCAGGCATTAAAATGACTCTAAACACACTTATTTTAGTTCCAAAAGTAATAATTCACATGCAATAGTCATTTACAGTCCAAAAATTAAATATAAAAAAACTTACCATTTCTGACCATCTGGAGAAAGTTTGAGAGGTCACGGGTAATCGGTTTTCATTAGAAATTGATTTTTTGGACTGTAGAAAAATGTATTCAATATGTCATTTGGATTGTGCCTCATGTTGAATAACTACTTTTTCAAGCCTCAATGTCTCCAAAATTGCCATTTTTACAGACTTTTTCTCCTAATCAGAAGCTTCTATTTCAACCAATTTCACGCATTAAAATGACTCTAAACACACTTATTTTAGTTCCAAAAGTGATCATTCACATGCAATAGTCATTTACAGTCCAAAAACTTAAATATCAAAAAATTACCATTTCTGACCATCTGGAGAAAGTTTGACAGGTCACGGGTAATCGCTTTTCATCACAAAATTGATTTTTTGGACTGCAGAAAAATTGATTCAAAATGTCATTTGGATTATGCCTCATGTTGAATAACCACATTTTAAAGCCTCAATGTGACCCAAAATTGCCATTTTTACAGACTTTTTCTCCTTCTCAGAAGCTTGTATTTCGACCAGTTTCAGGCATTAAAATGACTCTAAACACACTTATTTTAGTTCCAAAAGTGATAATTCACATGCAATTGTCATTTACAGTCCAAATATTAAATATAAAAAAACTTACAATTTCTGACCATCTGGATAAAGTTTGAGAGGTCACGGGTAATCGCTTTTCATCACAAAATTGATTTTTTGGACTGTAGAAAAATTGATTCAAAATGTCATTTGGATTATGCCTCATGTTGAATAACCACATTTTAAAGCCTCAATGTGACCCAAAATTGCCATTTTTACAGACTTTTTCTCCTTCTCAGAAGCTTGTATTTCGACCAATTTCAGGCATTAAAATGATTCTAAACACACTTATTTTAGTTCCAAAAGTGATAATTCACATGCAATTGTCATTTACAGTCCAAATATTAAATATAAAAAAAATTACCATTTCTGACCATCTGGAGAAAGTTCAACAGGTCACGGGTAATTGCTTTTCATCAGAAAATCGATTTTTTGGACTGTAGAAAAATTGATTCAAAATGTCATTTGGATTATGCCTCATGTTGAATAACCACATTTTAAAGCCTCAATGTCACCAAAACTGCCATTTTTACAGACTTTTTCTCCTACTTAGAAGCTTCTATTTCAACCAATTTCACGCATTAAAATGACTCTAAACACACTTATTTTAGTTCCAAAAGTGATAATTCACATGCAATTGTCATTTACAGTCCAAATATTAAATATAAAAAAACTTACAATTTCTGACCATCTGGATAAAGTTTGAGAGGTCACGGGTAATCGCTTTTCATCAGATAATAGATTTTTTGGACTGTAGAAAAATTGATTCAAAATGTCATTTGGATTATGCCTCATGTTGAATAACTACTTTGTAAAGCCTCAATGTGACCCAAAATTGGCATTTATACATACTTTTTCTCCTTCTCAGAAGCTTGTATTTCGACCAATTTCAGGCATTAAAATGACTCTAAACACACTTATTTTAGTTCCAAAAGTGAGAATTCACTTGCAATAGTCATTTACAGTCAAAAAATTAAACATTAAAAAATTACCATTTCTGACCATCTGGAGAAAGTTCGACAGGTCACGGGTAATCGCTTTTCATCAGAAAATCGATTTTTTGGACTGTAGAAAAATGTATTCAATATGTCATTTGGATTGTGCCTCATGTTGAATAACTACTTTTTCAAGCCTCAATGTCACCAAAATTGCCATTTTTACAGACTTTTTCTCCTACTCAGAAGCTTCTATTTCGACCATTTTCAGGCATTAAACTGACTCTAATCACACTTATTTGAGTTCCAAAAGTTCTAATTCACATGCAATAGTCATTTACAGTCCAAAAATTAAACATTAAAAAATTACCATTTCTGACCATCTGGAGAAAGTTCGACAGGTCACGGGTAATCGCTTTTCATCAGAAAATCGATTTTTTGGACTGTAGAAAAATTGATTCAAAATGTCATTTGGATTATGCCTCATGTTGAATAACTACTTTTTAAAGCCTCAATGTCACCAAAATTGCCATTTTTACAGACTTTTTCTCCTTCTCAGAAGCTTGTATTTCAACCAATTTCAGGCATTAAAATGACTCTAAACACACTTATTTTAGTTCCAAAAGTGATAATTCACATGCAATTGTCATTTACAGTCTAAATATTAAATATAAAAAAAATTACCATTTCTGACCATCTGGAGAAAGTTCAACAGGTCACGGGTAATTGCTTTTCATCAGAAAATCGATTTTTTGGACTGTAGAAAAATTGATTCAAAATGTCATTTGGATTATGCCTCATGTTGAATAACCACATTTTAAAGCCTCAATGTCACCAAAATTGCCATTTTTACAGACTTTTTCTCCTACTTAGAAGCTTCTATTTCGACCAATTTCAGGCATTAAAATGACTCTAAACACACTTATTTTAGTTCCAAAAGTAATAATTCACATGCAATAGTCATTTACAGTCCAAAAATTAAACATTAAAAAATTACCATTTCTGACCATCTGGAGAAAGTTCGACAGGTCACGGGTAATCGCTTTTCATCAGAATATCGATTTTTTGGACTGTAGAAAAATGTATTCAATATGTCATTTGGATTGTGCCTCATGTTGAATAACTACTTTTTCAAGCCTCAATGTCACCAAAATTGCCATTTTTACAGACTTTTTCTCCTACTCCGAATCTTCTATTTCGACCATTTTCAGGCATTAAAATGACTCTAAACACACTTATTTTAGTTCTAAAAGTGATAATTCACATGCAATAGTGATTTACAGTCCAAAAATTAAATATAAAAAAAATTACCATTTCTGACCATCTGGAGAAAGTTCGACAGGTCACGGGTAATCGCTTTTCATCAGAAAATCGATTTTTTGGACTGTAGAAAAATTGATTCAAAATGTCATTTGGATTATGCCTCATGTTAAATAACTACTTTTTCAAGCCTCAATGTGACCCAAAATTACAATTTTTACAGACTTTTTCTCCTTCTCAGCAGCTTGTATTTCGACCAATTTCAGGCATTAAAATGACTCTAAACACACTTATTTTAGTTCCAAAAGTGAGAATTCACATGCAATAGTCATTTACAGTCCAAAAATTAAATATTAAAAAACTTACCATTTCTGACCATCTGGAGAAAGTTTGAGAGGTCACGGGTAATCGGTTTTCATTAGAAATTGATTTTTTGGACTGTTGAAAAATGTATTCAATATGTCATTTGGATTGTTCCTCATGTTGAATAACTACTTTTTCAAGCCTCAATGTCTCCAATATTGCCATTTTTACAGACTTTTTCTCCTACTCAGAATCTTCTATTTCGACCATTTTCAGGCATTAAAATGACTCTAAACACACTTATTTTAGTTCCAAAAGTGATAATTCACATGCAATAGTCATTTACAGTCCAAAAATTAAGTATAAAAAAATTACCATTTCTGACCATCTGGAGAAAGTTCAACAGGTCACGGGTAATCGCTTTTCATCAGAAAATCGATTTTTTGGACTGTAGAAAAATTGATTCAAAATGTCATTTGGATTATGCCTCATGTTAAATAACTACTTTTTCAAGCCTCAATGTGACCCAAAATTACAATTTTTACAGACTTTTTCTCCTACTTAGAAGCTTCTATTTCGACCAATTTCAGGCATTAAAATGACTCTAAACACACTTATTTTAGTTCCAAAAGTAATAATTCACATGCAATAGTCATTTACAGTCCAAAAATTAAACATTAAAAAATTACCATTTCTGACCATCTGGAGAAAGTTCGACAGGTCACGGGTAATCGCTTTTCATCAGAATATCGATTTTTTGGACTGTAGAAAAATGTATTCAATATGTCATTTGGATTGTGCCTCATGTTGAATAACTACTTTTTCAAGCCTCAATGTCACCAAAATTGCCATTTTTACAGACTTTTTCTCCTACTCCGAATCTTCTATTTCGACCATTTTCAGGCATTAAAATGACTCTAAACACACTTATTTTAGTTCTAAAAGTGATAATTCACATGCAATAGTGATTTACAGTCCAAAAATTAAATATAAAAAAAATTACCATTTCTGACCATCTGGAGAAAGTTCGACAGGTCACGGGTAATCGCTTTTCATCAGAAAATCGATTTTTTGGACTGTAGAAAAATTGATTCAAAATGTCATTTGGATTATGCCTCATGTTAAATAACTACTTTTTCAAGCCTCAATGTGACCCAAAATTACAATTTTTACAGACTTTTTCTCCTTCTCAGCAGCTTGTATTTCGACCAATTTCAGGCATTAAAATGACTCTAAACACACTTATTTTAGTTCCAAAAGTGAGAATTCACATGCAATAGTCATTTACAGTCAAAAAATTAAACATTAAAAAATTACCATTTCTGACCATCCGGAGAAAGTTCGACAGGTCACGGGTCATCGTTTTTAATCAGAAATTGATTTTTTGGACTGTAGATAAATTGATTCAAAATGTCATTTGGATTGTGCCTCATGTTGAATAACTACTTTTTAAAGCCTCAATGTGACCCAAAATTGCCCTTTTTACAGACTTTCTCCTACTCAGAAGCTTCTATTTCGACCAATTTCAGGCATTAAAATGACTCTAAACACACTTATTTTAGTTCCAAAAGTGATAATTCACATGCAATAGTCATTTACAGTCAACAAATTAAACAGTAAAAAATTACCATTTCTGACCATCTGGAGAAAGTTCGACAGGTCACGGGTCATCGTTTTTCATCAGAAATTGATTTTTTGGACTGTTGAAAAATGTATTCAAAATGTCATTTGGATTATGCCTCATGTTGAATAACTACTTTTTAAAGCCTCAATGTCACCAAAATTGCCATCTTTACAGACTTTTTCTCCTTCTCAGAAGCTTGCATTTCGACCAATTTCAGGCATTAAAATGACTCTAAACACACTTATTTTAGTTCCAAAAGTGATAATTCACATGCAATAGTCATTTACAGTCCAAAAATTAAATATTAAAAAACTTACCATTTCTGACCATCTGGAGAAAGTTTGAGAGGTCACGGGTAATCGGTTTTCATTAGAAATTGATTTTTTGGTCTGTAGAAAAATGTATTCAATATGTCATTTGGATTGTTCCTCATGTTGAATAACTACTTTTTCAAGCCTCAATGTCTCCAATATTGCCATTTTTACAGACTTTTTCTCCTACTCAGAATCTTCTATTTCGACCATTTTCAGGCATTAAAATGACTCTAAACACACTTATTTTAGTTCCAAAAGTGATAATTCACATGCAATAGTCATTTACAGTCCAAAAATTAAGTATAAAATAATTACCATTTCTGACCATCTGGAGAAAGTTCAACAGGTCACGGGTAATCGCTTTTCATCAGAAAATCGATTTTTTGGACTGTAGAAAAATTGATTCAAAATGTCATTTGGATTATGCCTCATGTTAAATAACTACTTTTTCAAGCCTCAATGTGACCCAAAATTACAATTTTTACAGACTTTTTCTCCTACTTAGAAGCTTCTATTTCGACCAATTTCAGGCATTAAAATGACTCTAAACACACTTATTTTAGTTCCAAAAGTAATAATTCACATGCAATAGTCATTTACAGTCCAAAAATTAAACATTAAAAAATTACCATTTCTGACCATCTGGAGAAAGTTCGACAGGTCACGGGTAATCGCTTTTCATCAGAATATCGATTTTTTGGACTGTAGAAAAATGTATTCAATATGTCATTTGGATTGTGCCTCATGTTGAATAACTACTTTTTCAAGCCTCAATGTCACCAAAATTGCCATTTTTACAGACTTTTTCTCCTACTCCGAATCTTCTATTTCGACCATTTTCAGGCATTAAAATGACTCTAAACACACTTATTTTAGTTCTAAAAGTGATAATTCACATGCAATAGTGATTTACAGTCCAAAAATTAAATATAAAAAAAATTACCATTTCTGACCATCTGGAGAAAGTTCGACAGGTCACGGGTAATCGCTTTTCATCAGAAAATCGATTTTTTGGACTGTAGAAAAATTGATTCAAAATGTCATTTGGATTATGCCTCATGTTAAATAACTACTTTTTCAAGCCTCAATGTGACCCAAAATTACAATTTTTACAGACTTTTTCTCCTTCTCAGCAGCTTGTATTTCGACCAATTTCAGGCATTAAAATGACTCTAAACACACTTATTTTAGTTCCAAAAGTGAGAATTCACATGCAATAGTCATTTACAGTCAAAAAATTAAACATTAAAAAATTACCATTTCTGACCATCCGGAGAAAGTTCGACAGGTCACGGGTCATCGTTTTTAATCAGAAATTGATTTTTTGGACTGTAGATAAATTGATTCAAAATGTCATTTGGATTGTGCCTCATGTTGAATAACTACTTTTTAAAGCCTCAATGTCACCAAAATTGCCATTTTTACAGACTTTTTCTCCTACTCAGAATCTTCTATTTCAACCATTTTCAGGCATTAAAATGACTCTAAACACACTTATTTTAGTTCCAAAAGTGATAATTCACATGCAATAGTCATTTACAGTCCAAAAATTAAATATAAAACAATTACCATTTCTGACCATCTGGAGAAAGTTCAACAGGTCACGGGTAATCGCTTTTCATCAGAAAATCGATTTTTTGGACTGTAGAAAAATTGATTCAAAATGTCATTTGGATTGTGCCTCATGTTGAATAACTACTTTTTAAAGCCTCAATGTGACCCAAAATTGCCCTTTTTACAGACTTTTTCTCCTACTCAGAAGCTTCTATTTCGACCAATTTCAGGCATTAAAATGACTCTAAACACACTTATTTTAGTTCCAAAAGTGATAATTCACATGCAATAGTCCTTTACAGTCAACAAATTAAACAGTAAAAAATTACCATTTCTGACCATCTGGAGAAAGTTCGACAGGTCACGGGTCATCGTTTTTCATCAGAAATTGATTTTTTGGACTGTTGAAAAATGTATTCAAAATGTCATTTGGATTATGCCTCATGTTGAATAACTACTTTTTAAAGCCTCAATGTCACCAAAATTGCCATCTTTACAGACTTTTTCTCCTTCTCAGAAGCTTGCATTTCGACCAATTTCAGGCATTAAAATGACTCTAAACACACTTATTTTAGTTCCAAAAGTGATAATTCACATGCAATAGTCATTTACAGTCCAAAAATTAAATATTAAAAAACTTACCATTTCTGACCATCTGGAGAAAGTTTGAGAGGTCACGGGTAATCGGTTTTCATTAGAAATTGATTTTTTGGTCTGTAGAAAAATGTATTCAATATGTCATTTGGATTGTTCCTCATGTTGAATAACTACTTTTTCAAGCCTCAATGTCTCCAATATTGCCATTTTTACAGACTTTTTCTCCTACTCAGAATCTTCTATTTCGACCATTTTCAGGCATTAAAATGACTCTAAACACACTTATTTTAGTTCCAAAAGTGATAATTCACATGCAATAGTCATTTACAGTCCAAAAATTAAGTATAAATAAATTACCATTTCTGACCATCTGGAGAAAGTTCAACAGGTCACGGGTAATCGCTTTTCATCAGAAAATCGATTTTTTGGACTGTAGAAAAATTGATTCAAAATGTCATTTGGATTATGCCTCATGTTAAATAACTACTTTTTCAAGCCTCAATGTGACCCAAAATTACAATTTTTACAGACTTTTTCTCCTTCTCAGCAGCTTGTATTTCGACCAATTTCAGGCATTAAAATGACTCTAAAAACACTTATTTTAGTTCCAAAAGTGAGAATTCACATGCAATAGTCATTTACAGTCAAAAAATTAAACATTAAAAAATTACCATTTCTGACCATCCGGAGAAAGTTCGACAGGTCACGGGTCATCGTTTTTCATCAGAAATTGATTTTTTGGACTGTAGATAAATTGATTCAAAATGTCATTTGGATTGTGCCTCATGTTGAATAACTACTTTTTAAAGCCTCAATGTCACCAAAATTGCCATTTTTACAGACTTTTTCTCCTACTTAGAAGCTTCTATTTCAACCAATTTCAGGCATTAAAATGACTCTAAACACACTTATTTTAGTTCCAAAAGTGATAATTCACATGCAATAGTCATTTACAGTCCAAAAATTAAATATAAAACAATTACCATTTCTGACCATCTGGAGAAAGTTCAACAGGTCACGGGTAATCGCTTTTCATCAGAAAATCGATTTTTTGGACTGTAGATAAATTGATTCAAAATGTCATTTGGATTGTGCCTCATGTTGAATACCTACTTTTTAAAGCCTCAATGTGACCCAAAATTGCCATTTTTACAGACTTTTTCTCCTTCTCAGCAGCTTGTATTTCGACCAATTTCAGGCATTAAAATGACTCTAAACACACTTATTTTAGTTCCAAAAGTGATAATTCACATGCAATAGTCATTTACAGTCAACAAATTAAACAGTAAAAAATTACCATTTCTGACCATCTGGAGAAAGTTCGACAGGTCACGGGTCATCGTTTTTCATTAGAAATTGATTTTTTGGACTGTTGAAAAATGTATTCAAAATGTCATTTGGATTGTGCCTCATGTTGAATAACTACTTTTTAAAGCTTCAATGTCACCAAAATTGCCATCTTTACAGACTTTTTCTCCTTCTCAGAAGCTTCTATTTCAACCAATTTCAGGCATTAAAATGACTCTAAACACACTTATTTTAGTTCCAAAAGTAATAATTCACATGCAATAGTCATTTACAGTCCAAAAATTAAATATAAAACAATTACCATTTCTGACCATCTGGAGAAAGTTCAACAGGTCACGGGTAATCGCTTTTCATCAGAAAATCGATTTTTTGGGCTGTAGATAAATTGATTCAAAATGTCATTTGGATTGTGCCTCATGTTGAATAACTACTTTTTAAAGCCTCAATGTGACCCAAAATTGCCATTTTTACAGACTTTTTCTACTTCTCAGCAGCTTGTATTTCGACCAATTTCAGGCATTAAAATGACTCTAAACACACTTATTTTAGTTCCAAAAGTAATAATTCACATGCAATAGTCATTTACAGTCAAAAAATTACACATTAAAAAATTACCATTTCTGACCATCTGGAGAAAGTTCGACAGGTCACGGGTAATCGCTTTTCATCAGAAAATCGATTTTTTGGACTGTAGAAAAATTGATTCAAAATGTCATTTGGATTATGCCCCATGTTGAATAACTACTTTTTAAAGCCTCAATGTCACCAAAATTGCCATTTTTACATACTTTTTCTCCTTCTCAGAAGCTTGTATTTCAACCAATTTCAGGCATTAAAATGACTTTAAACACACTTATTTTAGTTCCAAAAGTAATAATTCACATGCAATAGTCATTTACAGTCCAAAAATTAAATATGAAAAAACTTACCATTTCTGACCATCTGGAGAAAGTTTGAGAGGTCACGGGTAATCGGTTTTCATTAGAAATTGATTTTTTGGACTGCAGAAAAATGTATTCAATATGTCATTTGGATTGTTCCTCATGTTGAATAACTACTTTTTCAAGCCTCAATGTCTCCAATATTGCCATTTTTACAGACTTTTTTCCTACTAAGAATCTTCTATTTCGACCATTTTCAGGCATTAAAATGACTCTAAACACACTTATTTTAGTTCCAAAAGTGATAATTCACATGCAATAGTCATTTACAGTCAACAAATTAAATATAAAAAATTACCATTTCTGACCATCTGGATAAAGTTTGAGAGGTCACGGGTAATCGCTTTTCATCAGATAATAGATTTTTTGGACTGTAGAAAAATTGATTCAAAATGTCATTTGGAATATGCCTCATGTTGAATAACCTCTTTTTAAAGCCTCAATGTGACCCAAAACTGCCATTTTTACAGACTTTTTCTCCTTCTCAGAAGCTGGTATTTCGACCAATTTCAGGCATTAAAATGACTCTAAACACGCCTTTTTTAGTTCCAAAAGTGAGAATTCACATGCAATAGTCATTTACAGTCAAAAAATTAAACATTAAAAAATTACCATTTCTGACCATCTGGAGAAAGTTCGACAGGTCACGGGTCATCGTTTTTCATCAGAAAATTTATTTTTTGGACTGTTGAAAAATGTATTCAAAATGTCATTTGGATTGTGCCTCATGTTGAATAACTACTTTTTAAAGCCTCAATGTCACAAAAATTGCCATTTTTACAGACTTTTTCTTCTACTCAGAAGCTTCTAGTTCGACCATTTTCAGGCATTAAACTGACTCTAATCACACTTATTTGAGTTCCAAAAGTTCTAATTCACATGCAATAGTCATTTACAGTCAAAAAATTAAACATTAAAAAATTACCATTTCTGACCATCTGGAGAAAGTTCGACAGGTCACGGGTCATCGTTTTTAATCAGAAATTGATTTTTTGGACTGTAGATAAATTGATTCAAAATGTCATTTGGATTGTGCCTCATGTTGAATAACTACTTTTTAAAGCCTCAATGTCACCAAAATTGCCATTTTTACAGACTTTTTCTCCTACTTAGAAGCTTCTATTTTGACCAATTTCAGGCATTAAAATGACTCTAAACACACTTATTTTAGTTCCAAAAGTGATAATTCACATGCAATAGTCATTTACAGTCCAAAAACTTAAATATCAAAAAATTACCATTTCTGACCATCTGGAGAAAGTTTGACAGGTCACGGGTAATCGCTTTTCATCACAAAATTGATTTTTTGGACTGTAGAAAAATTGATTCAAAATGTCATTTGGATTATGCCTCATGTTGAATAACCACATTTTAAAGCCTCAATGTGACCCAAAATTGCCATTTTTACAGACTTTTTCTCCTTCTCAGAAGCTTGTATTTAGACCAGTTTCAGGCATTAAAATGACTCTAAACACACTTATTTTAGTTCCAAAAGTGATAATTCACATGCAATTGTCATTTACAGTCCAAATATTAAATATAAAAAAACTTACAATTTCTGACCATCTGGATAAAGTTTGAGAGGTCACGGGTAATCGCTTTTCATCAGATAATAGATTTTTTGGACTGTAGAAAAATTGATTCAAAATGTCATTTGGATTATGCCTCATGTTGAATAACTACTTTGTAAAGCCTCAATGTGACCCAAAATTGGCATTTATACATACTTTTTCTCCTTCTCAGAAGCTTGTATTTCGACCAATTTCAGGCATTAAAATGACTCTAAACACACTTATTTTAGTTCCAAAAGTGAGAATTCACTTGCAATAGTCATTTACAGTCAAAAAATTAAACATAAAAAATTACCATTTCTGACCATCTGGAGAAAGTTCGACAGGTCACGGGTAATCGCTTTTCATCAGAAAATCGATTTTTTGGACTGTAGAAAAATGTATTCAATATGTCATTTGGATTGTGCCTCATGTTGAATAACTACTTTTTCAAGCCTCAATGTCACCAAAATTGCCATTTTTACAGACTTTTTCTCCTACTCCGAATCTTCTATTTCGACCATTTTCAGGCATTAAAATGACTCTAAACACACTTATTTTAGTTCCAAAAGTGATCATTCACATGCAATAGTCATTTACAGTCCAAAAATTAAATATAAAACAATTACCATTTCTGACCATCTGGAGAAAGTTCAACAGGTCACGGGTAATCGCTTTTCATCAGATAATAGATTTTTTGGACTGTAGAAAAATTGATTCAAAATGTAATTTGGATTATGCCTCATGTTGAATAACTAGTTTTTAAAGCCTCAATGTGACCCAAAATTGCCATTTTTACAGACTTTTTCTCCTTCTCAGAAGCTTGTATTTCGACCAATTTCAGGCATTAAAATGACTCTAAACACACTTATTTTAGTTCCAAAAGTGATAATTCACATGCAATAGTCATTTACAGTCCAAAAATTAAATATGAAAAAACTTACCATTTCTGACCATCTGGAGAAAGTTTGAGAGGTCACAGGTAATCGGTTTTCATTAGAAATTGATTTTTTGGACTGTAGAAAAATGTATTCAATATGTCATTTGGATTGTTCCTCATGTTGAATAACTTCTTTTTCAAGCCTCAATGTCTCCAATATTGCCATTTTTACAGACTTTTTCTCCTACTCAGAATCTTCTATTTCGACCATTTTCAGGCATTAAAATGACTCTAAACACACTTATTTTAGTTCAAAAAGTGATAATTCACATGCAATAGTCATTTACAGTCCAAAAATTAAGTATAAAAAAATTACCATTTCTGACCATCTGGAGAAAGTTCAACAGGTCACGGGTAATCGCTTTTCATCAGAAAATCGATTTCTTGGACTGTAGAAAAATTGATTCAAAATGTCATTTGGATTATGCCCATGTTAAATAACTACTTTTTAAAGCCTCAATGTGACCCAAAATTACAATTTTTACTGACTTTTTCTCCTTCTCAGCAGCTTGTATTTCGACCAATTTCAGGCATTTAAATGGCTCTAAAAACACTTATTTTAGTTCCAAAAGTGAGAATTCACATGCAATAGTCATTTACAGTCAAAAAATTAAACATTAAAAAATTACCATTTCTGACCATCTGGAGAAAGTTCGACAGCTCACGGGTCATCGTTTTTCATCAGAAATTGATTTTTTGGACTGTAGATAAATTGATTCAAAATGTCATTTGGAATGTGCCTCATGTTGAATAACTACTTTTTAAAGCCTCAATGTCACCAAAATTGCCATTTTTACAGACTTTTTCTCCTACTTAGAAGCTTCTATTTCGACCAATTTCAGGCATTAAAATGACTCTAAACACACTTATTTTAGTTCCAAAAGTAATAATTCACATGCAATAGTCATTTACAGTCCAAAAATTAAATATAAAAAAACTTACCATTTCTGACCATCTGGAGAAAGTTTGAGAGGTCACGGGTAATCGGTTTTCATTAGAAATTGATTTTTTGGACTGTTGAAAAATGTATTCAAAATGTCGTTTGGATTGTGCCTCATGTTGAATAACTACTTTTTAAAGCCTCAATGTCACCAAAATTGCCATCTTTACAGACTTTTTCTCCTTCTCAGAAGCTTGTATTTCGACCAATTTCAGGCATTAAAATGACTCTAAACACACTTATTTTAGTTCCAAAAGTAATAATTCACATGCAATAGTCATTTACAGTCCAAAAATTAAATATTAAAAAACTTACCATTTCTGACCATCTGGAGAAAGTTTGAGAGGTCACGGGTAATCGCTTTTCATCAGATAATAGATTTTTTGGACTGTAGAAAAATTGATTCAAAATGTAATTTGGATTATGCCTCATGTTGAATAACTAGTTTTTAAAGCCTCAATGTGACCCAAAATTGCCATTTTTACAGACTTTTTCTCCTTCTCAGAAGCTTGTATTTCGACCAATTTCAGGCATTAAAATGACTCTAAACACACTTATTTTAGTTCCAAAAGTGAGAATTCACATGCAATAGTCATTTACAGTCAAAAAATTACACATTAAAAAATTACCATTTCTGACCATCTGGAGAAAGTTCGACAGGTCACGCACGGGTAATCGCTTTTCATCAGAAAATCGATTTTTTGGACTGTAGAAAAATTGATTCAAAATGTCATTTGGATTATGCCCCATGTTGAATAACTACTTTTTAAAGCCTCAATGTCACCAAAATTGCCATTTTTACATACTTTTTCTCCTTCTCAGAAGCTTGTATTTCAACCAATTTCAGGCATTAAAATGACTCTAAACACACTTATTTTAGTTCCAAAAGTGATAATTCACATACAATAGTCATTTACAGTCAAAGAATTAAACATTAAAAAAGTACCATTTCTGACCATCTGGAGAAAGTTCGACAGGTCACGGGTCATCGTTTTTCATCAGAAATTGATTTTTTGGACTGTAGTAAAATGTATTCAAAATGTATTTGGATTGTGCCTCATGTTGAATAACTACTTTTTAAAGCCTCAATGTCACCAAAATTGCCATTTTTACAGACTTTTTCTCCTACTCAGAAGCTTCTATTTCGACCAATTTCAGGCATTAAAATGACTCTAAACACACTTATTTTAGTTCCAAAAGTGATAATTCACATGCAATAGTCATTTACAGTCCAAAAATTAAATATAAAAAAATTACCATTTCTGACCATCTGGAGAAAGTATGAAGGTCACGGTTAATCACTTTATCAGAAAATCGATTTTTTGGACTGTAGAAAAATTGATTCAAAATGTCATTGGGATTATGCCTCGCCATTTTTACACACTTTTTTTCCTTCTCAGAAGCTTGTATTTCGACCAATTTCAGGCATTAAAATGACTCTAAACACACTTATTTTAGTTCCAAAAGTGATAATTCACATGCAATAGTCATTTACAATCCAAAAATTAAATATAAAAAAATTACCATTTCTGACCATCCGGAGAAAGTTTGACAGGTCACGGGTAAACCCTTTTCATCAGAAAATTGATTTTTTGGACTGTAGAAAAATTGATTCAAAATGTCATTTGAATTATGCCTCATGTTGAATAAATACTTTTTAAAGCCTCAATGTGACCCAAAATTGCCATTTTTACAGACTTTTTCTCCTTCTCAGAAGCTTGTATTTCGACCAATTTCAGGCATTAAAATGACTCTAAACACACTTATTTTAGGTCCAAAAGTGATAATTCAGATGCAATAGTCATTTACAGTCAAAAAATTAAACATTACAAAATTACCATTTCTGACCATCTGGAGAAAGTTCGACAGGTCACGGATCATCGTTTTTCATCAGAAAATTTATTTTTTGGACTGTAGAAAAATTGATTCAAAATGTAATTTGGATTATGCCTCATGTTGAATAACTACTTTTTAAAGCCTCAATATAACCCAAAATTGCCATTTTTACAGACTTTTTCTCCTTCTCAGAAGCTTGTATTTCGACCAATTTCAGGCATTAAATTGACTCTAAACACACTTATTTGAGGTCCAAAAGTGATAATTCACATGCAATAGTCATTTACAGTCAAAAAATTAAACATTAAAAAAGTACCATTTCTGACCATCTGGAGAAAGTTCGACAGGTCACGGGTCATCGTTTTTAATCAGAAAATTGTTTTTTTGGACTGTAGATAAATTGATTCAAAATGTCATTTCGATTGTGCCTCATGTTGAATAACTACTTTTTAAAGCCTCAATGTCACCAAAATTGCCATTTTTACAGACTTTTTCTCCTACTCAGAAGCTTCTATTTTGACCAATTTCAGGCATTAAAATGACTCGAAACACACTTATTTTAGTTCCAAACGTGATAATTCACATGCAATAGTCATTTACAGTCAAAAAATTAAACAGTAAAAAATTACCTTTTCTGACCATCTGGAGAAAGTTCGACAGGTCACGGATCATCGTTTTTCATCAGAGATTGATTTTTTGGACTGTAGAAAAATGTATTCAAAATGTCATTTGGATTGTGCTTCATGTTGAATAACTACTTTTTAAAGCCTCAATGTCACCAAAATTGCCATTTTAAAAAACTTTTTCTCCTACTTAGAAGCTTCTATCTCGACCAATTTCAGGCATTAAAATGACTCTAAACACACTTATTTTAGTTCCAAACGTGATATTTCACATGCAATAGTCATTTACAGTAAAAAAAACGTAATCATAAAAATTTTTTAGTCCTCATATGCCACTTCCCACCCTTTCTCTCTCTGTAGGGCCCTAGGGTGATAATCGTCTCATATATAAGAGGCTATTGCTTACTAGAAAGCGAAGGGGGGAGACCATGCCATGACCAGGCCTTCCAAAACAAGTTTCCTTTAAGAGATTTTGAAGCAACTTAATCATAGGACCATTCTTTTCTTCTTTTCAACAAACCATGATTTAAACATCTTATATCCCTACCCCTCACCCATAGTGTTTCATGAATAAAATCCAAAATCTGTGTTTCTTTTTATGATGGCCCACCATGTCCAATTTACCTATAGCTCTCATAACTCTAATCCAGGTCAAAACTGTCGGGGAATCGGGCGAAACCCACAATCTGCAAATTTCCCTCCGGGCCAACAGAATAGCATAGAACACCAGCCTCGTTTTATCATCAAGGCCTTTACCTTGTAAGTCCAGTTTTCCTGTAATAATCATTTCGGGGATAACCTTAATACTTTGCTTTAGCACCACTGATAAGCAATTACTCACAGCGCCCCAGAAGTCCTTGATCGCCAGACATGTGACAAACATATGAATGTCATCCTCATTTGGGCTATGACATTTAGGGCACCGTACAATTCCACCATCCTTAAATTTGGCCAGCTTCTTTGGAGTCCAATACGCCCTGTGGAGAGTGAACAGACGATGCCTTCTTAAATTCGCAGGCTTTACCACCTTATATAGAGTCAACATAGTTACTTGCCATTGTTCTTATGTCGCAATCCTCGGCAAGCACTCTCCCCACAGGGTCTCCGGCAATAGAAAAGGGCCATCTTCCAACTCAACAATAGCCCAATACCACATTGCCACCTCTTTTTTAATACAAACATCCGATGCCAAGTTTTCTTCAAAGTCATTATGCCGCCCGATGAGATGTTCTTTCCCGGCTGCCCAGCTTTGAATCTGAATATATTTAAATTTAGAAAACTTAGAACCCCAGTAAGACTCGCACACCGACCACGGTAGTAAGCTTCCATCTACAAATAACTCGCCCCATTTCTGAGGACCTTCTGTTTTTAATGCTTTTGCCAATGCATCTTCTGTCCAACTTGGGGCGCCCGGAGTTTCCCAAATTGGTGCTCCAGCACTGAAATATGGGATTTTTGTGGCCCTCCTAACCCGATACCAGACCGTAGCCAAATCTCTTAGGACCTTCAGTCTTACTTTTTTGAAGTATTTTGGATCAGAGAATTTATACATAAAGCCAGCCTGTTTAATCTTCTCAGCTCTCAACAAAGCAGAAAGTAATTCCTCTATAACCAAATTCCCTGGAGTACCCAACAACATTCTACAGTTTTTGAGCAAAAAGGCCCAAGAATAAATCTGGAAGTCCGGGGCCGCCAGACCTCCCTTGATACACTTTCTCCTAATTTGTTTCCATGATAATCGTGATCACTTAGATGACCAAATGAATGACCCAATCTCGCTCTGCAACTTTGGCAGTCCCTCTTTCTCAAACATAAGAGGAATAGAATCAAATAAAAAAGTTATTTTCCGCAACACCATCATCTTGACCAAATTAACACGACCGAAAATAGTTAATGGAAGATGGCTCCAGCCCCTCATTAGCATAAAGATATCCTTCCTGGCTTTAACCCCTTCCCTGCTCATGACGGAACCGTTCCGTCATGAGCCACGGTTGCCGTGTGCTCATGACGGAACGGTTCCGTCATGACAATCCTGTCGGCGGCCGCTCCGCCTGCGCGGCGCTGTTTCCCCGCCTGTGCGGGGCGACAACGCAAATGGGCGGAGTCATGACGGAACCGTTCCGTCATGAGCACAGCTCAACTGTGGCTCATGACGGAGCGGCTCCGTCATGAGCACAGGCCCGCCGCGCTGCCCCCCTGCCCCCCCCAGCGCTGCAGCGGAATGTCCGCAGCAGCGAAGGGGTTAACAAAATTGGTTGTAGCGAGTTGCTTTATGTCCTGAGTAATTTGGACCCCCAAATATCTGATCTGCTTTTTAATAGTTACAGCCTCCATTGCCAGAATCCAAGACATGATTTCCGTTTTGTCCGTATTTAAGCAATACCCTGAAACTGTACCAAAGTTCATTGTAATAGTATCTATTGTGGCCAATGATTGTTTCAAATCAGACGTTAAAATAACTATATCATCCGCGTAAAGGCCGATCTTTTTAGTCCAACCCTGGAACCTGAAAGGAGGGATGCTGTCTACCTACCTGATCTTGCAAGCCAGCGGGTCGATATAAAGATCAAACAAAAGAGGGGATAGGGGACATCCCTGCCTGGTACCCCTCATTACCTTTATAGGCTTAGTCAATATTCCATTAACTAATACTCTAGAAGTGGGTGACTGATAAAGGCGTATTAGGGCTTGACCAAAGTTTTCCCCCAATCGTAAGTGGATTATTAAAGCCTTAAAAAAAACAATTTACGCGGTCGAAAGCCTTGGCAGCGTCAAGAGCAACTACCGCCAGGGGGAGCTTCTGTTCGACAGCAACATCGATGCTGGCTATCAGAGAGAACGTTAATTCCTTTAGATACCTGCCCTTAATGAACCCCTTTTGATCTTCATGGATAATACAGGGAATCGCCTTACCTAGCCTGTCTGCCATGATCTTTGCAAACAGTTTATAATCACTATTTAAAAGTGAGATAGGCCTGTACGACTCCATGTATTTTGGTGATTTCCCAGGTTTTGGAATAACTATTATATTTGCCTGATTCCAGGATGCAGGAAGCTCAGTGCTACCAAGAAAAACCCCATTGAACACCTTGGTTAGTAGCGATAACAGACTCCCAGATAGACTTTTATACACTTCTACAGGAAGACCGTCTGGGCCAGGTGCCTTGCCTTTCTTAGCTTGTCTGATGGCCTCCTCTACTTCTCCCTGACTTATCTCCTGGTCCAAAAAATTCCGGAAGTCTTCAGTTAAAGGCTTTAAGACTTTTAGCCAGTCCCCTATCCGCTGCATGTCCGGAATCAAATCCTCCCTATACACCTCCTCAAAGTATTTGTAAAAAGCCTCCACGATATCCTTTGTTTCTGTAACCATACCCCCTGCTTCACCTGCTTTCACTTCTTTAATCGTGTTCCTTATCCGGTCTTTCCTAGATTTCCAGGCTAATAATTTGCTTGTGCCCTCCCCATAATCAAAATGGGCCAGTCTGCTGGCTTCCCATTTTTCTTTTAACCTATTATTCACCACGCAGACTAATTCCTCTTTCAGTTCTACCAATTTTTGAACAATCTCTTCCTTCGGGGCTCTCCCCCTACTTACGATAGCTGCTTCACCCTGCCTAATTTCAAATTTCAAACGTTCTACTTCATGGAGATAAGCTCTTCTTCTACTTGCCCCCACAGCGCCTAATCTGCCCCGGAGAAAAGCCTTAGCCGTCTCCCATACAATGTCTAACCTAGCCGAACCCACATTCTGTTCAATAAATACCTCAACTTCCAGTTGAAGACCCTGCATTGCTTCCTGGTCATACAAAACTGTTCGGTCCAGCCTCCATACTGAATCCAAATCGCAAATCCCAGTCACAAGTTCTAAAATAACCGCTGAATGGTCAGATAGGTGTACTCCAACATGAGTAATTTGTTTTACCTTATCCACTAATCTTGCATCTACTAAAAAATAGTCAATTCTAGATATGTGGCTATACTTTTTGTTATAAAAAGTGTAGCCTACATTCTCCCCTGCCCTCTGTCTCCACACATCACATAATCCGAACTGATCAATCAAACCCCTTAATCTAGATGCCATTTTACTATTTGCCTGGGCTCTGCTACTCACCGATCTATCTAGCTTAGCATCTAACACTGTATTAAAATCGCCAGCAAAAATTATAAAACCTGTAAGACCCATCATCTCTTTAGCTAATTCGTCCAACGGACCAATATCGTCTTGATTTGGGCCGTAATATCCTATGACGTTGTACATAAAGCCACCTATCTTCAGATTTACTATCAGCCACCTACCCTTAGTATCTGCCATCTTACCCTCAACCTGACAATCTAATCCTTTTCTGACCAACAAAGCAATACCTTTTGTTACCGCCGTCTGTGGCGTATAGAAAGCATATTTTAGCCACCGAAGTGAACCCATAAATTTCTTGCTCTCTTCCTCTGTTAAATGGGACTCTTGAAGAATCATAATATCTACTGGGACATCTCTCAAATATTTCATAATCCTATCCCTCCTAGCTTTAACCCTTAGGCCATTTACATTCCATGACATCCAAGTCACCACCGCTGTCCTACCCTCCGTCATCACACACCCACTTCCCTCTCTCTACCACCCAGGTGAAAAAGTAACCCATGAGAACCTTTTTTTAAATATTTTTTTCCCCACCCCCCTCCCCCAGCAATTCCAAACCTAACCCTCTCCCTTTCCTATCGCTCTATCCCTCAACCCTCCACCCCCCTCCCGTGAAAACCCAACCAAAAACATTAGGCCCAACCTAGGCCTTCCAAGTGCCGGTTTCAGTGGACGTGCTAATCATACTTTTTTACTCTCCATGACCCGTAATGCCACTAAATTATAAACCTCCGCCCTGACAATATTCCAAAAAACTATCTACGTCTTCCACCGCTCTAAAGGTGTGCATTTTGTTATTCTACATAACTTTTAAGAGCGCTGGAAATTTCAACTGTACCGTAGCTCCCAACCTCCTCAGAGGCTCAATTCTTTTACCCATCTCCCACTGTCTGTTTGCAGTTGCCACAGAGTGGTCTGACCTAACCTCTATTTTTGCCTCACCAACAGTTAGTAAACCCTTCTCCAGTGCAGCCGCTAAGATCTTGTCTTTTAAACCATACGTTAAAAAGTTTATCAAGATCCTTCTGGGTTTCAAGCGATTTGGATTCAGTCTAAAAGGGTCACGATGTATCCTTTGGATATCTAGAGAAATCTGGTCCTCTGTCTCTTCTAACTGTAGCTCAGTTTTTGATAGATGGACAATAAAGCCTTTTAAATAATCCCCTTCCTTTCCCTCCGGAAGCTTCAAAATTTTTAAGTTATTCCTACGCTGCATATTCTCCAGCTTTTCCAAGCGTTCCTCATAGGCCTTCTCCCTAAGTCTAGCCTGCTCTAGCTCCTTACTGTTCTCATCGACCTTGCCATGAATCACCTTGACCTCCAGCTCAAGTGTTTCTGTGCGCAGATTTAGCTCGTCAAATTTGGCTTTCAACAACCCCACTGCTTCCCTAATTCCATCTTGCTTTGCTTTAGACTCCTCAAACCCCCTGTGCATGTCCAAATCCAATTTTTTTAACAAGGCAATAACCACAGTATCCGAGTGGGCTTCACCCAACAAACCTTCGCTCCCTGCATCTTTACTCTCTAGAACTCCCCCGGACCTTAATGACTCAGCTGTTGCGGGGGGACTCCCCCGGCCTGGACTACTTAGTGGGCCACCCAATACTCCATCTGACTCCAACCCATCCTACTTCCATCTCTAAGACCTTATATCTATTTGGACTCAGGTGATCAGCCCAGTCTAGCAAACTACTATTAAGCCCAGTTGTCAGGTCTGCTGATTTTAGCCCTCTTTCCCCTACTTCACCCCGCCCTATATCTGTTGAGTCGCAACCTCTTGAGAGTACAAGTGTCTTTGGGACTGGTTTGAAGTATGCATTTAAAGAAGGGTTAACAGTGAATTTCTTGCCTAGTATCCCCGTCCTGTAGGTTTGCCTGGTCTGTTTTTTTAACTTGCTATGGGTTTTGCTCATCTGTTGTAAGTTTACAGTTTCTTCCCCCACTGTCTTCCCTGCACTTCTCAGTGCATAACCTTTATTTATTTTTTTAAATGTTTTGGCTTTTATTTTAGGGCGGGTATCCACCTCTCTACCCTTTACCTCCAAACAACCTACAGAAGTATATTCAGAAATCTGCGAGGCTGCTTCAATTTTAGAGAGAGAAGTAGGTCTGCTGCCTTGCTTACTGGTGGTTCCCCTCCCCACTGCCCCTCCCGCAGAAAACTGTATCCTAGAAACCGCCCGCCTCCCTCTACCTCGCTCTACAGCAGCCCGGCTCCAAAGCTCCGTTCCTGCCGCTGCAGTGAGCTCCTTCGACGGCTCCTCTGGAGGCCCCTCCTCCGCCGCCGCCTTCTGCAATGGAGTTTTCTCCGCGTCCTCCGCCGCCATACACCACCGCGATATTCGCACAAGCGGCCGAAAACTGAAGGACGAAGAACGCGCGTCGCTTTACACCGTGTAGAATCAGATCATCGGGTATTCTGAAATTCCTTTTTTCGCCGCTCGTGGGTCTATACACCCATACAGCACGCCACCTTTGCCGGCACTCCCGACCAGACTCCCTAGCTGGCCGCCATGTTTTCCCCCACTCCCAAATTTAGACTTTTGGTCTGGGCAAAAATTTCATTTGGATTGTGCCTCATGTTGAATAACTACTTTTCAAAGCCGCAATGTGACCAAAATTGCCATTTTTAAAGACTTTTTCTCCTTCTCAGAAGGTTGTATTTCGATCAATTTCAGGCATTAAAATGACTCTAAACACACTTATTTTAGTTCCAAAAGTGATAATTCACATGCAATAGTCATTTACAGTCAAAAAATTAAACATTAAAAAATTACCATTTCTGCCCATCTGGAGAAAGTTCGACAGGTCACGGGTCATCGTTTTTCATCAGAAATTGATTTTTTGGACTGTAGAAAAATGTATTCAAAATGTCATTTGGATTGTGCCTCATGTTGAATAAATACTTTTTAAAGCCTCAATGTCACCAAAATTGTCATTTTTACACATTTTTTCTCCTTCTCAGAAGCTTGTATTTCGACCAATTTCAGGCATTCAAATTACTCTAAACACACTTATTTTAGTTCCAAAAGTGATAATTCACATGCAATAGTCATTTACAGTCAAAAAATTAAACATTAAAAAAGTACCATTTCTGACCATCTGGAGAAAGTTCGACAGGTCACGGGTCATCGTTTTTAATCAGAAAATTGATTTTTTGGACTGTAGAAAAATGTATTCAATATGTCATTTGGATTGTGCCTCATGTTGAATAACTACTTTTTCAAGCCTCAATGTCTCCAAAATTGCCATTTTTACAGACTTTTTCTCCTACTCCGAATCTTCTATTTCGACCATTTTCAGGCATTAAAATGACTCTAAACACACTTATTTTAGTTCCAAAAGTGATCATTCACATGCAATAGTCATTTACAGTCCAAAAATTAAATATAAAACAATTACCATTTCTGACCATCTGGAGAAAGTTCAACAGGTCACGGGTAATCGCTTTTCATCAGAAAATCGATTTTTTGGACTGTAGAAAAATTGATTCAAAATGTCATTTGGATTATGCCTCATGTTGAATAACTACTTTTTAAATCCTCAATGTGACCCAAAATTGCCATTTTTACAGACTTTTTCTCCTTCTCAGAAGCTTGTATTTCAACCAATTTCAGGCATTAAAATGACTCTAAACACACTTATTTTAGTTCCAAAAGTGAGAATTCACATGCAATAGTCATTTACAGTCAAAAAATTAAACATTAAAAAATTACAATTTCTGACCATCCGGAGAAAGTTCGACAGGTCACGGGTCATCGTTTTTAATCAGAAATTGATTTTTTGGACTGTAGATAAATTGATTCAAAATGTCATTTGGATTGTGCCTCATGTTGAATAACTACTTTTTCAAGCCTCAATGTCACCAAAATTGCCATTTTTACAGACTTTTTCTACTACTCCGAATCTTCTATTTCGACCATTTTCAGGCATTAAAATGACTCTAAACACACTTATTTTAGTTCCAAAAGTGATCATTCACATGCAATAGTCATTTACAGTCCAAAAATTAAATATAAAACAATTACCATTTCTGACCATCTGGAGAAAGTTCAACAGGTCACGGGTAATCGCTTTTCATCAGAAAATCGATTTTTTGGACTGTAGAAAAATTGATTCAAAATGTCATTTGGATTATGCCTCATGTTGAATAACTACTTTTTAAATCCTCAATGTGACCCAAAATTGCCATTTTTACAGACTTTTTCTCCTTCTCAGCAGCTTGTATTTCAACCAATTTCAGGCATTAAAATGACTCTAAACACACTTATTTTAGTTCCAAAAGTGAGAATTCACATGCAATAGTCATTTACAGTCAAAAAATTAAACATTAAAAAATTACAATTTCTGACCATCCGGAGAAAGTTCGACAGGTCACGGGTAAACGCTTTTCATTAGAAATTGATTTTTTGGACAGTAGAAAAATGTATTCAATATGTCATTTGGATTGTACCTCATGTTGAATAACTACTTTTTCAAGCCTCAATGTCACCAAAATTGCCATTGTTACATATTTTTTCTGCTACTCAGAAGCTTCTATTTCGACCAATTTCAGGCATTAAACTGACTCTAAACACAATTCTTTTAGTTCCAAAAGTGATAATTCACATGCAATAGTCATTTACAGTCAACAAATTAAACAGTAGAAAATTACCTTTTCTGACTATCTGGAGAAAGTTCGACAGGTCAGGGGTCATCGTTTTTCATCAGAAATTGATTTTTTGGACTGTAGAAAAATGTATTCAAAATGTCATTTGGATTGTGCCTCATGTTGAATAACTACTTTTTGAAGCCTCAATGTCACCAAAATTGCCATTTTTACACACCTTTTCTCCTACTCAGAAGCTTCTATTTCGACCATTTTCAGGCATTAAAATGACTCTAAACACACTTATTTTAGTTCCAAAAGTGATAATTCACATGCAATAGTCATTTACAGTCCAAAAATTAAATATAAAAAAACTTACCATTTCTGACCATCTGGAGAAAGTTTGAGAGGTCACGGGTAATCGGTTTTCATTAGAAATTGATTTTTTGGACTGTAGAAAAATTTATTCAATATGTCATTTGGATTGTGCCTCATGTTGAATAACTACTTTTTCAAGCCTCAATGTCTCCAAAATTGCCATTTTTACAGACTTTTTCTCCTAATCAGAAGCTTCTATTTCAACCAATTTCACGCATTAAAATGACTCTAAACACACTTATTTTAGTTCCAAAAGTGATAATTCACATGCAATAGTCATTTACAGTCCAAAAACTTAAATATCAAAAAATTACCATTTCTGACCATCTGGAGAAAGTTTGACAGGTCACGGGTAATCGCTTTTCATCACAAAATTGATTTTTTGGACTGTAGAAAAATTGATTCAAAATGTCATTTGGATTATGCCTCATGTTGAATAACCACATTTTAAAGCCTCAATGTGACCCAAAATTGCCATTTTTACAGACTTTTTCTCCTTCTCAGAAGCTTGTATTTCGACCAGTTTCAGGCATTAAAATGACTCTAAACACACTTATTTTAGTTCCAAAAGTGAGAATTCACATGCAATAGTCATTTACAGTCAAAAAATTACACATTAAAAAATTACCATTTCTGACCATCTGGAGAAAGTTCGACAGGTCACGCACGGGTAATCGCTTTTCATCAGAAAATCGATTTTTTGGACTGTAGAAAAATTGATTCAAAATGTCATTTGGATTATGCCCCATGTTGAATAACTACTTTTTAAAGCCTCAATGTCACCAAAATTGCCATTTTTACATACTTTTTCTCCTTCTCAGAAGCTTGTATTTCAACCAATTTCAGGCATTAAAATGACTTTAAACACACTTATTTCAGGTCCAAAAGTGATAATTCACATACAATAGTCATTTACAGTCAAAGAATTAAACATTAAAAAAGTACCATTTCTGACCATCTGGAGAAAGTTCGACAGGTCACGGGTCATCGTTTTTCATCAGAATTTTTTTTTTTGGACTGTAGTAAAATGTATTCAAAATGTCATTTGGATTGTGCCTCATGTTGAATAACTAATTTTTAAAGCCTCAATGTCACCAAAATTGCCATTTTTACAGTCTTTTTCTCCTACTCAGAAGCTTCTATTTCGACCAATTTTAGGCATTAAAATGGCTCTAAACACACTTATTTTAGTTCCAAAAGTGATAATTGACATGCAACAGTCATTTACAGTCGACAAATTAAACAGTAAAAAATTACCATTTCTGACCATCTGGAGAAAGTTCGACAGGTCACGGGTCATCGTTTTTAATCAGAAATTGATTTTTTGGACTGTTGAAAAATGTATTCAAAACGTCATTTGGATTATGCCTCATGTTGAATAACTACTTTTTAAAGCCTCAATGTGACCCAAAATTGCCATTTTTACAGACTTTTTCTCCTTCTCAGCAGCTTGTATTTCGACCAATTTCAGGCATTAAAATGACTCTAAACACACTTATTTCAGTTCCAAAAGTGAGAATTCACATGTAATAGTCATTTACAGTAAAAAAATTAAACATTAAAAAATTACAATTTCTGACCATCCGGAGAAAGTTCGACAGGTCACGGGTAAATGCTTTTCATTAGAAATTGATTTTTTGGACTGTAGAAAAATGTATTCAATATGTCATTTGGATTGTGCCTCATGTTGAATAACTACTTTTTCAAGCCTCAATGTCACCAAAATTGCCATTGTTACATATTTTTTCTGCTACTCAGAAGCTTCTATTTCGACCAATTTCAGGCATTAAACTGACTCTAAACACAATTCTTTTAGTTCCAAAAGTGATAATTCACATGCAATAGTCATTTACAGTCAACAAATTAAACAGTAGAAAATTACCTTTTCTGACTATCTGGAGAAAGTTCGACAGGTCAGGGGTCATCGTTTTTCATCAGAAATTGATTTTTTGGACTGTAGAAAAATGTATTCAAAATGTCATTTGGATTGTGCCTCATGTTGAATAACTACTTTTTGAAGCCTCAATGTCACCAAAATTGCCATTTTTACACACCTTTTCTCCTACTCAGAAGCTTCTATTTCGACCATTTTCAGGCATTAAAATGACTCTAAACACACTTATTTTAGTTCCAAAAGTGATAATTCACATGCAATAGTCATTTACAGTCCAAAAATTAAATATAAAAAAACTTACCATTTCTGACCATCTGGAGAAAGTTTGAGAGGTCACGGGTAATCGGTTTTCATTAGAAATTGATTTTTTGGACTGTAGAAAAATTTATTCAATATGTCATTTGGATTGTGCCTCATGTTGAATAACTACTTTTTCAAGCCTCAATGTCTCCAAAATTGCCATTTTTACAGACTTTTTCTCCTAATCAGAAGCTTCTATTTCAACCAATTTCACGCATTAAAATGACTCTAAACACACTTATTTTAGTTCCAAAAGTGATAATTCACATGCAATAGTCATTTACAGTCCAAAAACTTAAATATCAAAAAATTACCATTTCTGACCATCTGGAGAAAGTTTGACAGGTCACGGGTAATCGCTTTTCATCACAAAATTGATTTTTTGGACTGTAGAAAAATAGATTCAAAATGTCATTTGGATTATGCCTCATGTTGAATAACCACATTTTAAAGCCTCAATGTCTCCAAAATTGCCATTTTTACAGACTTTTTCTCCTAATCAGAAGCTTGTATTTCGACCAGTTTCAGGCATTAAAATGACTCTAAACACACTTATTTTAGTTCCAAAAGTGAGAATTCACATGCAATAGTCATTTACAGTCAAAAAATTACACATTAAAAAATTACCATTTCTGACCATCTGGAGAAAGTTCGACAGGTCACGCACGGGTAATCGCTTTTCATCAGAAAATCGATTTTTTGGACTGTAGAAAAATTGATTCAAAATGTCATTTGGATTATGCCCCATGTTGAATAACTACTTTTTAAAGCCTCAATGTCACCAAAATTGCCATTTTTACATACTTTTTCTCCTTCTCAGAAGCTTGTATTTCAACCAATTTCAGGCATTAAAATGACTTTAAACACACTTATTTCAGGTCCAAAAGTGATAATTCACATACAATAGTCATTTACAGTCAAAGAATTCAACATTAAAAAAGTACCATTTCTGACCATCTGGAGAAAGTTCGACAGGTCACGGGTCATCGTTTTTCATCAGAATTTTTTTTTTTGGACTGTAGTAAAATGTATTCAAAATGTCATTTGGATTGTGCCTCATGTTGAATAACTAATTTTTAAAGCCTCAATGTCACCAAAATTGCCAGTTTTACAGACTTCTCCTACTCAGAAGCTTGTATTTCGACCAACTTCAGGCATTAAAATGAGTCTAAACACACTTATTTTTGTTCCAAAAGTGATAATTCACATGAAAGAGTCATTTACAGTCAAAAAATTAAACATTAAAAAATTACAATTTCTGACCATCTGGAGAAAGTTCGACAGGTCACGGGTCATCGTTTTTCATCAGAAATTGATTTTTTGGACTGTAGTAAAATGTATTCAAAATGTCATTTGGATTGTGCCTCATGTTGAATAACTACTTTTTAAAGCCTCAATGTCACCAAAATTGCCATTTTTACAGACTTTTTCTCCTACTCAGAAGCTTCTATTTCGACCAATTTCAGGCATTAAAATGACTCTAAACACACTTATTTTAGTTCCAAAAGTGATAATTCACATGCAATAGTCATTTACAGTCAACAAATTAAACAGTAAAAAATTACCATTTCTGACCATCTGGAGAAAGTTCGACAGGTCACGGTTCATCGTTTTTCGTCAGACATTGATTTTTTGGACTATTGAAAAATGTATTCAAAATGTCATTTGGATTGTGCCTCATGTTGAATAACTACTTTTTGAAGCCTCAATGTCTCCAAAATTGCCATTTTTACAGACTTTTTCTCCTACTCAGAAGCTTGTATTTCGACCAATTTCAGGCATTAAAATGACTCTAAACACACTTATTTTAGTTCCAAACGTGATAATTCACATGCAATAGTCATTTACAGTCCAAAAATTAAATATTAAAAAACTTACCATTTCTGACCATCTGGATAAAGTTTGAGAGGTCACGGGTAATCGCTTTTCATCAGATAATAGATTTTTTGGACTGTAGAAAAATTGATTCAAAATGTCATTTGGATTATGCCCCATGTTGAATAACTACTTTTTAAAGCCTCAATGTCACCAAAATTGCCATTTTTACATACTTTTTCTCCTTCTCAGAAGCTTGTATTTCAACCAATTTCAGGCATTAAAATGACTTTAAACACATTTATTTTAGTTCCAAAAGTGATAATTCACATGCAATAGTCATTTACCGTCCACAAATTAAGTATAAAAAAATTCCCATTTCTGACCATCTGGAGAAAGTTTGAGAGGTCACGGGTAATCGGTTTTCATTAGAAATTGATTTTTTGGACTGTAGAAAAATGTATTCAATATGTCATTTGGATTGTGCCTCATGTTGAATAACTACTTTTTCAAGCCTCAATGTCTCCAATATTGCCATTTTTACAGACTTTTTCTCCTACTCAGAATCTTCTATTTCGACCATTTTCAGGCATTAAAATGACTCTAAACACACTTATTTTAGTTCCAAAAGTGATAATTCACATGCAATAGTCATTTACAGTCCAAAAATTAAGTATAAAAAAATTACCATTTCTGACCATCTGGAGAAAGTTCAACAGGTCACGGGTAATCGCTTTTCATCAGAAAATCGATTTTTTGGACTGTAGAAAAATTGATTCAAAATGTCATTTGGATTATGCCTCATGTTAAATAACTACTTTTTAAAGCCTCAATGTGACCCAAAATTACAATTTTTACAGACTTTCTCTCCTTCTCAGCAGCTTGTATTTCGACCAATTTCAGGCATTAAAATGACTCTAAACACACTTAGTTTAGTTCCAAAAGTGAGAATTCACATGCAATAGTCATTTACAGTCAAAAAATTAAACATTAAAAAATTACCATTTCTGACCATCCGGAGAAAGTTCGACAGGTCACGGGTCATCGTTTTTCATCAGAAATTGATTTTTTGGGCTGTAGATAAATTGATTCAAAATGTCATTTGGATTGTGCCTCATGTTGAATAACTACTTTTTAAAGCCTCAATGTCACCAAAATTGCCATTTTTACAGACTTTTTCTCCTTCTCAGAATCTTGTATTTCAATCAATTTCAGGCATTAAAATGACTCTAAACACACTTATTTTAGTTCCAAAAGTGATAATTCACATGCAATAGTCATTTACAGTCCAAAAATTAAATATCAAAAAATTACCATTTCTGACCATCTAGAGAAAGTTCAACAGGTCACGGGTAATTGCTTTTCATCAGAAAATCGATTTTTTGGACTGTAGAAAAATTGATTCAAAATGTCATTTGGATTATGCCTCATGTTGAATAACCACATTTTAAAGCCTCAATGTCACCAAAACTGCCATTTTTACAGACTTTTTCTCCTACTTAGAAGCTTCTATTTCGACCAATTTCAGGCATTAAAATGACTCTAAACACACTTATTTTAGTTCCAAAAGTAATAATTCACATGCAATAGTCATTTACAGTCCAAAAATTAAATATAAAAAAACTTACCATTTCTGACCATCTGGAGAAAGTTTGAAAGGTCACGGGTAATCGGTTTTCATTAGAAATTGATTTTTTGGACTGTAGAAAAATTTATTCAATATGTCATTTGGATTGTGCCTCATGTTGAATAACTACTTTTTCAAGCCTCAATGTCTCCAAAATTGCCATTTTTACAGACTTTTTCTCCTAATCAGAAGCTTCTATTTCAACCAATTTCACGCATTAAAATGACTCTAAACACACTTATTTTAGTTCCAAAAGTGATAATTCACATGCAATTGTCATTTACAGTCCAAATATTAAATATAAAAAAACTTACAATTTCTGACCATCTGGATAAAGTTTGAGAGGTCACGGGTAATCGCTTTTCATCAGATAATAGATTTTTTGGACTGTAGAAAAATTGATTCAAAATGTCATTTGGATTATGCCTCATGTTGAATAACTACTTTGTAAAGCCTCAATGTGACCCAAAATTGGCATTTATACATACTTTTTCTCCTTCTCAGAAGCTTGTATTTCGACCAATTTCAGGCATTAAAATGACTCTAAACACACTTATTTTAGTTCCAAAAGTGAGAATTCACTTGCAATAGTCATTTACAGTCAAAAAATTAAACATTAAAAAATTACCATTTCTGACCATCTGGAGAAAGTTCGACAGGTCACGGGTAATCGCTTTTCATCAGAAAATCGATTTTTTGGACTGTAGAAAAATGTATTCAATATGTCATTTGGATTGTGCCTCATGTTGAATAACTACTTTTTCAAGCCTCAATGTCACCAAAATTGCCATTTTTACAGACTTTTTCTCCTACTCAGAAGCTTCTATTTCGACCATTTTCAGGCATTAAACTGACTCTAATCACACTTATTTGAGTTCCAAAAGTTCTAATTCACATGCAATAGTCATTTACAGTCAAAAAATTAAACATTAAAAAATTACCATTTCTGACCATCTGGAGAAAGTTCGACAGGTCACGGGTAATCGCTTTTCATCAGAAAATCGATTTTTTGGACTGTAGAAAAATTGATTCAAAATGTCATTTGGATTATGCCTCATGTTGAATAACTACTTTTTAAAGCCTCAATGTCACCAAAATTGCCATTTTTACAGACTTTTTCTCCTTCTCAGAAGCTTGTATTTCAACCAATTTCAGGCATTAAAATGACTCTAAACACACTTATTTTAGTTCCAAAAGTGATAATTCACATGCAATAGTCATTTACAGTCCAAAAATTAAATATCAAAAAATTACCATTTCTGACCATCTAGAGAAAGTTTGACAGGTCACGGGTAATCGCTTTTCATCACAAAATTGATTTTTTGGACTGTAGAAAAATTGATTCAAAATGTCATTTGGATTATGCCTCATGTTGAATAACCACATTTTAAAGCCTCAATGTGACCCAAAATTGCCATTTTTACAGACTTTTTCTCCTTCTCAGAAGCTTGTATTTCGACCAATTTCAGGCATTAAAATGATTCTAAACACACTTATTTTAGTTCCAAAAGTGATAATTCACATGCAATTGTCATTTACAGTCTAAATATTAAATATAAAAAAAATTACCATTTCTGACCATCTGGAGAAAGTTCAACAGGTCACGGGTAATTGCTTTTCATCAGAAAATCGATTTTTTGGACTGTAGAAAAATTGATTCAAAATGTCATTTGGATTATGCCTCATGTTGAATAACCACATTTTAAAGCCTCAATGTCACCAAAATTGCCATTTTTACAGACTTTTTCTCCTACTTAGAAGCTTCTATTTCGACCAATTTCAGGCATTAAAATGACTCTAAACACACTTATTTTAGTTCCAAAAGTAATAATTCACATGCAATAGTCATTTACAGTCCAAAAATTAAATATAAAAAAACTTACCATTTCTGACCATCTGGAGAAAGTTTGAGAGGTCACGGGTAATCGGTTTTCATTAGAAATTGATTTTTTGGACTGTAGAAAAATGTATTCAATATGTCATTTGGATTGTGCCTCATGTTGAATAACTACTTTTTCAAGCCTCAATGTCTCCAAAATTGCCATTTTTACAGACTTTTTCTCCTAATCAGAAGCTTCTATTTCAACCAATTTCACGCATTAAAATGACTCTAAACACACTTATTTTAGTTCCAAAAGTGATCATTCACATGCAATAGTCATTTACAGTCCAAAAACTTAAATATCAAAAAATTACCATTTCTGACCATCTGGAGAAAGTTTGACAGGTCACGGGTAATCGCTTTTCATCACAAAATTGATTTTTTGGACTGCAGAAAAATTGATTCAAAATGTCATTTGGATTATGCCTCATGTTGAATAACCACATTTTAAAGCCTCAATGTGACCCAAAATTGCCATTTTTACAGACTTTTTCTCCTTCTCAGAAGCTTGTATTTCGACCAGTTTCAGGCATTAAAATGACTCTAAACACACTTATTTTAGTTCCAAAAGTGATAATTCACATGCAATTGTCATTTACAGTCCAAATATTAAATATAAAAAAACTTACAATTTCTGACCATCTGGATAAAGTTTGAGAGGTCACGGGTAATCGCTTTTCATCACAAAATTGATTTTTTGGACTGTAGAAAAATTGATTCAAAATGTCATTTGGATTATGCCTCATGTTGAATAACCACATTTTAAAGCCTCAATGTGACCCAAAATTGCCATTTTTACAGACTTTTTCTCCTTCTCAGAAGCTTGTATTTCGACCAATTTCAGGCATTAAAATGATTCTAAACACACTTATTTTAGTTCCAAAAGTGATAATTCACATGCAATTGTCATTTACAGTCCAAATATTAAATATAAAAAAAATTACCATTTCTGACCATCTGGAGAAAGTTCAACAGGTCACGGGTAATTGCTTTTCATCAGAAAATCGATTTTTTGGACTGTAGAAAAATTGATTCAAAATGTCATTTGGATTATGCCTCATGTTGAATAACCACATTTTAAAGCCTCAATGTCACCAAAACTGCCATTTTTACAGACTTTTTCTCCTACTTAGAAGCTTCTATTTCAACCAATTTCACGCATTAAAATGACTCTAAACACACTTATTTTAGTTCCAAAAGTGATAATTCACATGCAATTGTCATTTACAGTCCAAATATTAAATATAAAAAAACTTACAATTTCTGACCATCTGGATAAAGTTTGAGAGGTCACGGGTAATCGCTTTTCATCAGAAAATCGATTTTTTTGGACTGTAGAAAAATGTATTCAATATGTCATTTGGATTGTGCCTCATGTTGAATAACTACTTTTTCAAGCCTCAATGTCACCAAAATTGCCATTTTTACAGACTTTTTCTCCTTCTCAGAAGCTTGTATTTCGACCAATTTCAGGCATTAAAATGACTCTAAACACACTTATTTTAGTTCCAAAAGTGAGAATTCACTTGCAATAGTCATTTACAGTCAAAAAATTAAACATTAAAAAATTACCATTTCTGACCATCTGGAGAAAGTTCGACAGGTCACGGGTAATCGCTTTTCATCAGAAAATCGATTTTTTGGACTGTAGAAAAATGTATTCAATATGTCATTTGGATTGTGCCTCATGTTGAATAACTACTTTTTCAAGCCTCAATGTCACCAAAATTGCCATTTTTACAGACTTTTTCTCCTACTCAGAAGCTTCTATTTCGACCATTTTCAGGCATTAAACTGACTCTAATCACACTTATTTGAGTTCCAAAAGTTCTAATTCACATGCAATAGTCATTTACAGTCCAAAAATTAAACATTAAAAAATTACCATTTCTGACCATCTGGAGAAAGTTCGACAGGTCACGGGTAATCGCTTTTCATCAGAAAATCGATTTTTTGGACTGTAGAAAAATTGATTCAAAATGTCATTTGGATTATGCCTCATGTTGAATAACTACTTTTTAAAGCCTCAATGTCACCAAAATTGCCATTTTTACAGACTTTTTCTCCTTCTCAGAAGCTTGTATTTCAACCAATTTCAGGCATTAAAATGACTCTAAACACACTTATTTTAGTTCCAAAAGTGATAATTCACATGCAATTGTCATTTACAGTCTAAATATTAAATATAAAAAAAATTACCATTTCTGACCATCTGGAGAAAGTTCAACAGGTCACGGGTAATTGCTTTTCATCAGAAAATCGATTTTTTGGACTGTAGAAAAATTGATTCAAAATGTCATTTGGATTATGCCTCATGTTGAATAACCACATTTTAAAGCCTCAATGTCGCCAAAATTGCCATTTTTACAGACTTTTTCTCCTACTTAGAAGCTTCTATTTCGACCAATTTCAGGCATTAAAATGACTCTAAACACACTTATTTTAGTTCCAAAAGTAATAATTCACATGCAATAGTCATTTACAGTCCAAAAATTAAACATTAAAAAATTACCATTTCTGACCATCTGGAGAAAGTTCGACAGGTCACGGGTAATCGCTTTTCATCAGAATATCGATTTTTTGGACTGTAGAAAAATGTATTCAATATGTCATTTGGATTGTGCCTCATGTTGAATAACTACTTTTTCAAGCCTCAATGTCACCAAAATTGCCATTTTTACAGACTTTTTCTCCTACTCCGAATCTTCTATTTCGACCATTTTCAGGCATTAAAATGACTCTAAACACACTTATTTTAGTTCTAAAAGTGATAATTCACATGCAATAGTGATTTACAGTCCAAAAATTAAATATAAAAAAAATTACCATTTCTGACCATCTGGAGAAAGTTCGACAGGTCACGGGTAATCGCTTTTCATCAGAAAATCGATTTTTTGGACTGTAGAAAAATTGATTCAAAATGTCATTTGGATTATGCCTCATGTTAAATAACTACTTTTTCAAGCCTCAATGTGACCCAAAATTACAATTTTTACAGACTTTTTCTCCTTCTCAGCAGCTTGTATTTCGACCAATTTCAGGCATTAAAATGACTCTAAACACACTTATTTTAGTTCCAAAAGTGAGAATTCACATGCAATAGTCATTTACAGTCCAAAAATTAAATATTAAAAAACTTACCATTTCTGACCATCTGGAGAAAGTTTGAGAGGTCACGGGTAATCGGTTTTCATTAGAAATTGATTTTTTGGACTGTTGAAAAATGTATTCAATATGTCATTTGGATTGTTCCTCATGTTGAATAACTACTTTTTCAAGCCTCAATGTCTCCAATATTGCCATTTTTACAGACTTTTTCTCCTACTCAGAATCTTCTATTTCGACCATTTTCAGGCATTAAAATGACTCTAAACACACTTATTTTAGTTCCAAAAGTGATAATTCACATGCAATAGTCATTTACAGTCCAAAAATTAAGTATAAAAAAATTACCATTTCTGACCATCTGGAGAAAGTTCAACAGGTCACGGGTAATCGCTTTTCATCAGAAAATCGATTTTTTGGACTGTAGAAAAATTGATTCAAAATGTCATTTGGATTATGCCTCATGTTAAATAACTACTTTTTCAAGCCTCAATGTGACCCAAAATTACAATTTTTACAGACTTTTTCTCCTACTTAGAAGCTTCTATTTCGACCAATTTCAGGCATTAAAATGACTCTAAACACACTTATTTTAGTTCCAAAAGTAATAATTCACATGCAATAGTCATTTACAGTCCAAAAATTAAACATTAAAAAATTACCATTTCTGACCATCTGGAGAAAGTTCGACAGGTCACGGGTAATCGCTTTTCATCAGAATATCGATTTTTTGGACTGTAGAAAAATGTATTCAATATGTCATTTGGATTGTGCCTCATGTTGAATAACTACTTTTTCAAGCCTCAATGTCACCAAAATTGCCATTTTTACAGACTTTTTCTCCTACTCCGAATCTTCTATTTCGACCATTTTCAGGCATTAAAATGACTCTAAACACACTTATTTTAGTTCTAAAAGTGATAATTCACATGCAATAGTGATTTACAGTCCAAAAATTAAATATAAAAAAAATTACCATTTCTGACCATCTGGAGAAAGTTCGACAGGTCACGGGTAATCGCTTTTCATCAGAAAATCGATTTTTTGGACTGTAGAAAAATTGATTCAAAATGTCATTTGGATTATGCCTCATGTTAAATAACTACTTTTTCAAGCCTCAATGTGACCCAAAATTACAATTTTTACAGACTTTTTCTCCTTCTCAGCAGCTTGTATTTCGACCAATTTCAGGCATTAAAATGACTCTAAACACACTTATTTTAGTTCCAAAAGTGAGAATTCACATGCAATAGTCATTTACAGTCAAAAAATTAAACATTAAAAAATTACCATTTCTGACCATCCGGAGAAAGTTCGACAGGTCACGGGTCATCGTTTTTAATCAGAAATTGATTTTTTGGACTGTAGATAAATTGATTCAAAATGTCATTTGGATTGTGCCTCATGTTGAATAACTACTTTTTAAAGCCTCAATGTGACCCAAAATTGCCCTTTTTACAGACTTTCTCCTACTCAGAAGCTTCTATTTCGACCAATTTCAGGCATTAAAATGACTCTAAACACACTTATTTTAGTTCCAAAAGTGATAATTCACATGCAATAGTCATTTACAGTCAACAAATTAAACAGTAAAAAATTACCATTTCTGACCATCTGGAGAAAGTTCGACAGGTCACGGGTCATCGTTTTTCATCAGAAATTGATTTTTTGGACTGTTGAAAAATGTATTCAAAATGTCATTTGGATTATGCCTCATGTTGAATAACTACTTTTTAAAGCCTCAATGTCACCAAAATTGCCATCTTTACAGACTTTTTCTCCTTCTCAGAAGCTTGCATTTCGACCAATTTCAGGCATTAAAATGACTCTAAACACACTTATTTTAGTTCCAAAAGTGATAATTCACATGCAATAGTCATTTACAGTCCAAAAATTAAATATTAAAAAACTTACCATTTCTGACCATCTGGAGAAAGTTTGAGAGGTCACGGGTAATCGGTTTTCATTAGAAATTGATTTTTTGGTCTGTAGAAAAATGTATTCAATATGTCATTTGGATTGTTCCTCATGTTGAATAACTACTTTTTCAAGCCTCAATGTCTCCAATATTGCCATTTTTACAGACTTTTTCTCCTACTCAGAATCTTCTATTTCGACCATTTTCAGGCATTAAAATGACTCTAAACACACTTATTTTAGTTCCAAAAGTGATAATTCACATGCAATAGTCATTTACAGTCCAAAAATTAAGTATAAAATAATTACCATTTCTGACCATCTGGAGAAAGTTCAACAGGTCACGGGTAATCGCTTTTCATCAGAAAATCGATTTTTTGGACTGTAGAAAAATTGATTCAAAATGTCATTTGGATTATGCCTCATGTTAAATAACTACTTTTTCAAGCCTCAATGTGACCCAAAATTACAATTTTTACAGACTTTTTCTCCTACTTAGAAGCTTCTATTTCGACCAATTTCAGGCATTAAAATGACTCTAAACACACTTATTTTAGTTCCAAAAGTAATAATTCACATGCAATAGTCATTTACAGTCCAAAAATTAAACATTAAAAAATTACCATTTCTGACCATCTGGAGAAAGTTCGACAGGTCACGGGTAATCGCTTTTCATCAGAATATCGATTTTTTGGACTGTAGAAAAATGTATTCAATATGTCATTTGGATTGTGCCTCATGTTGAATAACTACTTTTTCAAGCCTCAATGTCACCAAAATTGCCATTTTTACAGACTTTTTCTCCTACTCCGAATCTTCTATTTCGACCATTTTCAGGCATTAAAATGACTCTAAACACACTTATTTTAGTTCTAAAAGTGATAATTCACATGCAATAGTGATTTACAGTCCAAAAATTAAATATAAAAAAAATTACCATTTCTGACCATCTGGAGAAAGTTCGACAGGTCACGGGTAATCGCTTTTCATCAGAAAATCGATTTTTTGGACTGTAGAAAAATTGATTCAAAATGTCATTTGGATTATGCCTCATGTTAAATAACTACTTTTTCAAGCCTCAATGTGACCCAAAATTACAATTTTTACAGACTTTTTCTCCTTCTCAGCAGCTTGTATTTCGACCAATTTCAGGCATTAAAATGACTCTAAACACACTTATTTTAGTTCCAAAAGTGAGAATTCACATGCAATAGTCATTTACAGTCAAAAAATTAAACATTAAAAAATTACCATTTCTGACCATCCGGAGAAAGTTCGACAGGTCACGGGTCATCGTTTTTAATCAGAAATTGATTTTTTGGACTGTAGATAAATTGATTCAAAATGTCATTTGGATTGTGCCTCATGTTGAATAACTACTTTTTAAAGCCTCAATGTCACCAAAATTGCCATTTTTACAGACTTTTTCTCCTACTCAGAATCTTCTATTTCAACCATTTTCAGGCATTAAAATGACTCTAAACACACTTATTTTAGTTCCAAAAGTGATAATTCACATGCAATAGTCATTTACAGTCCAAAAATTAAATATAAAACAATTACCATTTCTGACCATCTGGAGAAAGTTCAACAGGTCACGGGTAATCGCTTTTCATCAGAAAATCGATTTTTTGGACTGTAGAAAAATTGATTCAAAATGTCATTTGGATTGTGCCTCATGTTGAATAACTACTTTTTAAAGCCTCAATGTGACCCAAAATTGCCCTTTTTACAGACTTTTTCTCCTACTCAGAAGCTTCTATTTCGACCAATTTCAGGCATTAAAATGACTCTAAACACACTTATTTTAGTTCCAAAAGTGATAATTCACATGCAATAGTCCTTTACAGTCAACAAATTAAACAGTAAAAAATTACCATTTCTGACCATCTGGAGAAAGTTCGACAGGTCACGGGTCATCGTTTTTCATCAGAAATTGATTTTTTGGACTGTTGAAAAATGTATTCAAAATGTCATTTGGATTATGCCTCATGTTGAATAACTACTTTTTAAAGCCTCAATGTCACCAAAATTGCCATCTTTACAGACTTTTTCTCCTTCTCAGAAGCTTGCATTTCGACCAATTTCAGGCATTAAAATGACTCTAAACACACTTATTTTAGTTCCAAAAGTGATAATTCACATGCAATAGTCATTTACAGTCCAAAAATTAAATATTAAAAAACTTACCATTTCTGACCATCTGGAGAAAGTTTGAGAGGTCACGGGTAATCGGTTTTCATTAGAAATTGATTTTTTGGTCTGTAGAAAAATGTATTCAATATGTCATTTGGATTGTTCCTCATGTTGAATAACTACTTTTTCAAGCCTCAATGTCTCCAATATTGCCATTTTTACAGACTTTTTCTCCTACTCAGAATCTTCTATTTCGACCATTTTCAGGCATTAAAATGACTCTAAACACACTTATTTTAGTTCCAAAAGTGATAATTCACATGCAATAGTCATTTACAGTCCAAAAATTAAGTATAAATAAATTACCATTTCTGACCATCTGGAGAAAGTTCAACAGGTCACGGGTAATCGCTTTTCATCAGAAAATCGATTTTTTGGACTGTAGAAAAATTGATTCAAAATGTCATTTGGATTATGCCTCATGTTAAATAACTACTTTTTCAAGCCTCAATGTGACCCAAAATTACAATTTTTACAGACTTTTTCTCCTTCTCAGCAGCTTGTATTTCGACCAATTTCAGGCATTAAAATGACTCTAAAAACACTTATTTTAGTTCCAAAAGTGAGAATTCACATGCAATAGTCATTTACAGTCAAAAAATTAAACATTAAAAAATTACCATTTCTGACCATCCGGAGAAAGTTCGACAGGTCACGGGTCATCGTTTTTCATCAGAAATTGATTTTTTGGACTGTAGATAAATTGATTCAAAATGTCATTTGGATTGTGCCTCATGTTGAATAACTACTTTTTAAAGCCTCAATGTCACCAAAATTGCCATTTTTACAGACTTTTTCTCCTACTTAGAAGCTTCTATTTCAACCAATTTCAGGCATTAAAATGACTCTAAACACACTTATTTTAGTTCCAAAAGTGATAATTCACATGCAATAGTCATTTACAGTCCAAAAATTAAATATAAAACAATTACCATTTCTGACCATCTGGAGAAAGTTCAACAGGTCACGGGTAATCGCTTTTCATCAGAAAATCGATTTTTTGGACTGTAGATAAATTGATTCAAAATGTCATTTGGATTGTGCCTCATGTTGAATACCTACTTTTTAAAGCCTCAATGTGACCCAAAATTGCCATTTTTACAGACTTTTTCTCCTTCTCAGCAGCTTGTATTTCGACCAATTTCAGGCATTAAAATGACTCTAAACACACTTATTTTAGTTCCAAAAGTGATAATTCACATGCAATAGTCATTTACAGTCAACAAATTAAACAGTAAAAAATTACCATTTCTGACCATCTGGAGAAAGTTCGACAGGTCACGGGTCATCGTTTTTCATTAGAAATTGATTTTTTGGACTGTTGAAAAATGTATACAAAATGTCATTTGGATTGTGCCTCATGTTGAATAACTACTTTTTAAAGCTTCAATGTCACCAAAATTGCCATCTTTACAGACTTTTTCTCCTTCTCAGAAGCTTCTATTTCAACCAATTTCAGGCATTAAAATGACTCTAAACACACTTATTTTAGTTCCAAAAGTAATAATTCACATGCAATAGTCATTTACAGTCCAAAAATTAAATATAAAACAATTACCATTTCTGACCATCTGGAGAAAGTTCAACAGGTCACGGGTAATCGCTTTTCATCAGAAAATCGATTTTTTGGGCTGTAGATAAATTGATTCAAAATGTCATTTGGATTGTGCCTCATGTTGAATAACTACTTTTTAAAGCCTCAATGTGACCCAAAATTGCCATTTTTACAGACTTTTTCTACTTCTCAGCAGCTTGTATTTCGACCAATTTCAGGCATTAAAATGACTCTAAACACACTTATTTTAGTTCCAAAAGTAATAATTCACATGCAATAGTCATTTACAGTCAAAAAATTACACATTAAAAAATTACCATTTCTGACCATCTGGAGAAAGTTCGACAGGTCACGGGTAATCGCTTTTCATCAGAAAATCGATTTTTTGGACTGTAGAAAAATTGATTCAAAATGTCATTTGGATTATGCCCCATGTTGAATAACTACTTTTTAAAGCCTCAATGTCACCAAAATTGCCATTTTTACATACTTTTTCTCCTTCTCAGAAGCTTGTATTTCAACCAATTTCAGGCATTAAAATGACTTTAAACACACTTATTTTAGTTCCAAAAGTAATAATTCACATGCAATAGTCATTTACAGTCCAAAAATTAAATATGAAAAAACTTACCATTTCTGACCATCTGGAGAAAGTTTGAGAGGTCACGGGTAATCGGTTTTCATTAGAAATTGATTTTTTGGACTGCAGAAAAATGTATTCAATATGTCATTTGGATTGTTCCTCATGTTGAATAACTACTTTTTCAAGCCTCAATGTCTCCAATATTGCCATTTTTACAGACTTTTTTCCTACTAAGAATCTTCTATTTCGACCATTTTCAGGCATTAAAATGACTCTAAACACACTTATTTTAGTTCCAAAAGTGATAATTCACATGCAATAGTCATTTACAGTCAACAAATTAAATATAAAAAATTACCATTTCTGACCATCTGGATAAAGTTTGAGAGGTCACGGGTAATCGCTTTTCATCAGATAATAGATTTTTTGGACTGTAGAAAAATTGATTCAAAATGTCATTTGGAATATGCCTCATGTTGAATAACCTCTTTTTAAAGCCTCAATGTGACCCAAAACTGCCATTTTTACAGACTTTTTCTCCTTCTCAGAAGCTGGTATTTCGACCAATTTCAGGCATTAAAATGACTCTAAACACGCCTTTTTTAGTTCCAAAAGTGAGAATTCACATGCAATAGTCATTTACAGTCAAAAAATTAAACATTAAAAAATTACCATTTCTGACCATCTGGAGAAAGTTCGACAGGTCACGGGTCATCGTTTTTCATCAGAAAATTTATTTTTTGGACTGTTGAAAAATGTATTCAAAATGTCATTTGGATTGTGCCTCATGTTGAATAACTACTTTTTAAAGCCTCAATGTCACAAAAATTGCCATTTTTACAGACTTTTTCTTCTACTCAGAAGCTTCTAGTTCGACCATTTTCAGGCATTAAACTGACTCTAATCACACTTATTTGAGTTCCAAAAGTTCTAATTCACATGCAATAGTCATTTACAGTCAAAAAATTAAACATTAAAAAATTACCATTTCTGACCATCTGGAGAAAGTTCGACAGGTCACGGGTCATCGTTTTTAATCAGAAATTGATTTTTTGGACTGTAGATAAATTGATTCAAAATGTCATTTGGATTGTGCCTCATGTTGAATAACTACTTTTTAAAGCCTCAATGTCACCAAAATTGCCATTTTTACAGACTTTTTCTCCTACTTAGAAGCTTCTATTTTGACCAATTTCAGGCATTAAAATGACTCTAAACACACTTATTTTAGTTCCAAAAGTGATAATTCACATGCAATAGTCATTTACAGTCCAAAAACTTAAATATCAAAAAATTACCATTTCTGACCATCTGGAGAAAGTTTGACAGGTCACGGGTAATCGCTTTTCATCACAAAATTGATTTTTTGGACTGTAGAAAAATTGATTCAAAATGTCATTTGGATTATGCCTCATGTTGAATAACCACATTTTAAAGCCTCAATGTGACCCAAAATTGCCATTTTTACAGACTTTTTCTCCTTCTCAGAAGCTTGTATTTAGACCAGTTTCAGGCATTAAAATGACTCTAAACACACTTATTTTAGTTCCAAAAGTGATAATTCACATGCAATTGTCATTTACAGTCCAAATATTAAATATAAAAAAACTTACAATTTCTGACCATCTGGATAAAGTTTGAGAGGTCACGGGTAATCGCTTTTCATCAGATAATAGATTTTTTGGACTGTAGAAAAATTGATTCAAAATGTCATTTGGATTATGCCTCATGTTGAATAACTACTTTGTAAAGCCTCAATGTGACCCAAAATTGGCATTTATACATACTTTTTCTCCTTCTCAGAAGCTTGTATTTCGACCAATTTCAGGCATTAAAATGACTCTAAACACACTTATTTTAGTTCCAAAAGTGAGAATTCACTTGCAATAGTCATTTACAGTCAAAAAATTAAACATTAAAAAATTACCATTTCTGACCATCTGGAGAAAGTTCGACAGGTCACGGGTAATCGCTTTTCATCAGAAAATCGATTTTTTGGACTGTAGAAAAATGTATTCAATATGTCATTTGGATTGTGCCTCATGTTGAATAACTACTTTTTCAAGCCTCAATGTCACCAAAATTGCCATTTTTACAGACTTTTTCTCCTACTCAGAAGCTTCTATTTCGACCATTTTCAGGCATTAAACTGACTCTAATCACACTTATTTGAGTTCCAAAAGTTCTAATTCACATGCAATAGTCATTTACAGTCCAAAAATTAAACATTAAAAAATTACCATTTCTGACCATCTGGAGAAAGTTCGACAGGTCACGGGTAATCGCTTTTCATCAGAAAATCGATTTTTTGGACTGTAGAAAAATTGATTCAAAATGTCATTTGGATTATGCCTCATGTTGAATAACTACTTTTTAAAGCCTCAATGTCACCAAAATTGCCATTTTTACAGACTTTTTCTCCTTCTCAGAAGCTTGTATTTCAACCAATTTCAGGCATTAAAATGACTCTAAACACACTTATTTTAGTTCCAAAAGTGATAATTCACATGCAATTGTCATTTACAGTCTAAATATTAAATATAAAAAAAATTACCATTTCTGACCATCTGGAGAAAGTTCAACAGGTCACGGGTAATTGCTTTTCATCAGAAAATCGATTTTTTGGACTGTAGAAAAATTGATTCAAAATGTCATTTGGATTATGCCTCATGTTGAATAACCACATTTTAAAGCCTCAATGTCACCAAAATTGCCATTTTTACAGACTTTTTCTCCTACTTAGAAGCTTCTATTTCGACCAATTTCAGGCATTAAAATGACTCTAAACACACTTATTTTAGTTCCAAAAGTAATAATTCACATGCAATAGTCATTTACAGTCCAAAAATTAAACATTAAAAAATTACCATTTCTGACCACCTGGAGAAAGTTCGACAGGTCACGGGTAATCGCTTTTCATCAGAATATCGATTTTTTGGACTGTAGAAAAATGTATTCAATATGTCATTTGGATTGTGCCTCATGTTGAATAACTACTTTTTCAAGCCTCAATGTCACCAAAATTGCCATTTTTACAGACTTTTTCTCCTACTCCGAATCTTCTATTTCGACCATTTTCAGGCATTAAAATGACTCTAAACACACTTATTTTAGTTCTAAAAGTGATAATTCACATGCAATAGTGATTTACAGTCCAAAAATTAAATATAAAAAAAATTACCATTTCTGACCATCTGGAGAAAGTTCGACAGGTCACGGGTAATCGCTTTTCATCAGAAAATCGATTTTTTGGACTGTAGAAAAATTGATTCAAAATGTCATTTGGATTATGCCTCATGTTAAATAACTACTTTTTCAAGCCTCAATGTGACCCAAAATTACAATTTTTACAGACTTTTTCTCCTTCTCAGCAGCTTGTATTTCGACCAATTTCAGGCATTAAAATGACTCTAAACACACTTATTTTAGTTCCAAAAGTGAGAATTCACATGCAATAGTCATTTACAGTCCAAAAATTAAATATTAAAAAACTTACCATTTCTGACCATCTGGAGAAAGTTTGAGAGGTCACGGGTAATCGGTTTTCATTAGAAATTGATTTTTTGGACTGTTGAAAAATGTATTCAATATGTCATTTGGATTGTTCCTCATGTTGAATAACTACTTTTTCAAGCCTCAATGTCTCCAATATTGCCATTTTTACAGACTTTTTCTCCTACTCAGAATCTTCTATTTCGACCATTTTCAGGCATTAAAATGACTCTAAACACACTTATTTTAGTTCCAAAAGTGATAATTCACATGCAATAGTCATTTACAGTCCAAAAATTAAGTATAAAAAAATTACCATTTCTGACCATCTGGAGAAAGTTCAACAGGTCACGGGTAATCGCTTTTCATCAGAAAATCGATTTTTTGGACTGTAGAAAAATTGATTCAAAATGTCATTTGGATTATGCCTCATGTTAAATAACTACTTTTTCAAGCCTCAATGTGACCCAAAATTACAATTTTTACAGACTTTTTCTCCTACTTAGAAGCTTCTATTTCGACCAATTTCAGGCATTAAAATGACTCTAAACACACTTATTTTAGTTCCAAAAGTAATAATTCACATGCAATAGTCATTTACAGTCCAAAAATTAAACATTAAAAAATTACCATTTCTGACCATCTGGAGAAAGTTCGACAGGTCACGGGTAATCGCTTTTCATCAGAATATCGATTTTTTGGACTGTAGAAAAATGTATTCAATATGTCATTTGGATTGTGCCTCATGTTGAATAACTACTTTTTCAAGCCTCAATGTCACCAAAATTGCCATTTTTACAGACTTTTTCTCCTACTCCGAATCTTCTATTTCGACCATTTTCAGGCATTAAAATGACTCTAAACACACTTATTTTAGTTCTAAAAGTGATAATTCACATGCAATAGTGATTTACAGTCCAAAAATTAAATATAAAAAAAATTACCATTTCTGACCATCTGGAGAAAGTTCGACAGGTCACGGGTAATCGCTTTTCATCAGAAAATCGATTTTTTGGACTGTAGAAAAATTGATTCAAAATGTCATTTGGATTATGCCTCATGTTAAATAACTACTTTTTCAAGCCTCAATGTGACCCAAAATTACAATTTTTACAGACTTTTTCTCCTTCTCAGCAGCTTGTATTTCGACCAATTTCAGGCATTAAAATGACTCTAAACACACTTATTTTAGTTCCAAAAGTGAGAATTCACATGCAATAGTCATTTACAGTCAAAAAATTAAACATTAAAAAATTACCATTTCTGACCATCCGGAGAAAGTTCGACAGGTCACGGGTCATCGTTTTTAATCAGAAATTGATTTTTTGGACTGTAGATAAATTGATTCAAAATGTCATTTGGATTGTGCCTCATGTTGAATAACTACTTTTTAAAGCCTCAATGTGACCCAAAATTGCCCTTTTTACAGACTTTCTCCTACTCAGAAGCTTCTATTTCGACCAATTTCAGGCATTAAAATGACTCTAAACACACTTATTTTAGTTCCAAAAGTGATAATTCACATGCAATAGTCATTTACAGTCAACAAATTAAACAGTAAAAAATTACCATTTCTGACCATCTGGAGAAAGTTCGACAGGTCACGGGTCATCGTTTTTCATCAGAAATTGATTTTTTGGACTGTTGAAAAATGTATTCAAAATGTCATTTGGATTATGCCTCATGTTGAATAACTACTTTTTAAAGCCTCAATGTCACCAAAATTGCCATCTTTACAGACTTTTTCTCCTTCTCAGAAGCTTGCATTTCGACCAATTTCAGGCATTAAAATGACTCTAAACACACTTATTTTAGTTCCAAAAGTGATAATTCACATGCAATAGTCATTTACAGTCCAAAAATTAAATATTAAAAAACTTACCATTTCTGACCATCTGGAGAAAGTTTGAGAGGTCACGGGTAATCGGTTTTCATTAGAAATTGATTTTTTGGTCTGTAGAAAAATGTATTCAATATGTCATTTGGATTGTTCCTCATGTTGAATAACTACTTTTTCAAGCCTCAATGTCTCCAATATTGCCATTTTTACAGACTTTTTCTCCTACTCAGAATCTTCTATTTCGACCATTTTCAGGCATTAAAATGACTCTAAACACACTTATTTTAGTTCCAAAAGTGATAATTCACATGCAATAGTCATTTACAGTCCAAAAATTAAGTATAAAATAATTACCATTTCTGACCATCTGGAGAAAGTTCAACAGGTCACGGGTAATCGCTTTTCATCAGAAAATCGATTTTTTGGACTGTAGAAAAATTGATTCAAAATGTCATTTGGATTATGCCTCATGTTAAATAACTACTTTTTCAAGCCTCAATGTGACCCAAAATTACAATTTTTACAGACTTTTTCTCCTTCTCAGCAGCTTGTATTTCGACCAATTTCAGGCATTAAAATGACTCTAAAAACACTTATTTTAGTTCCAAAAGTGAGAATTCACATGCAATAGTCATTTACAGTCAAAAAATTAAACATTAAAAAATTACCATTTCTGACCATCCGGAGAAAGTTCGACAGGTCACGGGTCATCGTTTTTCATCAGAAATTGATTTTTTGGACTGTAGATAAATTGATTCAAAATGTCATTTGGATTGTGCCTCATGTTGAATAACTACTTTTTAAAGCCTCAATGTCACCAAAATTGCCATTTTTACAGACTTTTTCTCCTACTTAGAAGCTTCTATTTCAACCAATTTCAGGCATTAAAATGACTCTAAACACACTTATTTTAGTTCCAAAAGTGATAATTCACATGCAATAGTCATTTACAGTCCAAAAATTAAATATAAAACAATTACCATTTCTGACCATCTGGAGAAAGTTCAACAGGTCACGGGTAATCGCTTTTCATCAGAAAATCGATTTTTTGGACTGTAGATAAATTGATTCAAAATGTCATTTGGATTGTGCCTCATGTTGAATACCTACTTTTTAAAGCCTCAATGTGACCCAAAATTGCCATTTTTACAGACTTTTTCTCCTTCTCAGCAGCTTGTATTTCGACCAATTTCAGGCATTAAAATGACTCTAAACACACTTATTTTAGTTCCAAAAGTGATAATTCACATGCAATAGTCATTTACAGTCAACAAATTAAACAGTAAAAAATTACCATTTCTGACCATCTGGAGAAAGTTCGACAGGTCACGGGTCATCGTTTTTCATTAGAAATTGATTTTTTGGACTGTTGAAAAATGTATTCAAAATGTCATTTGGATTGTGCCTCATGTTGAATAACTACTTTTTAAAGCTTCAATGTCACCAAAATTGCCATCTTTACAGACTTTTTCTCCTTCTCAGAAGCTTCTATTTCAACCAATTTCAGGCATTAAAATGACTCTAAACACACTTATTTTAGTTCCAAAAGTAATAATTCACATGCAATAGTCATTTACAGTCCAAAAATTAAATATAAAACAATTACCATTTCTGACCATCTGGAGAAAGTTCAACAGGTCACGGGTAATCGCTTTTCATCAGAAAATCGATTTTTTGGGCTGTAGATAAATTGATTCAAAATGTCATTTGGATTGTGCCTCATGTTGAATAACTACTTTTTAAAGCCTCAATGTGACCCAAAATTGCCATTTTTACAGACTTTTTCTACTTCTCAGCAGCTTGTATTTCGACCAATTTCAGGCATTAAAATGACTCTAAACACACTTATTTTAGTTCCAAAAGTAATAATTCACATGCAATAGTCATTTACAGTCAAAAAATTACACATTAAAAAATTACCATTTCTGACCATCTGGAGAAAGTTCGACAGGTCACGGGTAATCGCTTTTCATCAGAAAATCGATTTTTTGGACTGTAGAAAAATTGATTCAAAATGTCATTTGGATTATGCCCCATGTTGAATAACTACTTTTTAAAGCCTCAATGTCACCAAAATTGCCATTTTTACATACTTTTTCTCCTTCTCAGAAGCTTGTATTTCAACCAATTTCAGGCATTAAAATGACTTTAAACACACTTATTTTAGTTCCAAAAGTAATAATTCACATGCAATAGTCATTTACAGTCCAAAAATTAAATATGAAAAAACTTACCATTTCTGACCATCTGGAGAAAGTTTGAGAGGTCACGGGTAATCGGTTTTCATTAGAAATTGATTTTTTGGACTGCAGAAAAATGTATTCAATATGTCATTTGGATTGTTCCTCATGTTGAATAACTACTTTTTCAAGCCTCAATGTCTCCAATATTGCCATTTTTACAGACTTTTTTCCTACTAAGAATCTTCTATTTCGACCATTTTCAGGCATTAAAATGACTCTAAACACACTTATTTTAGTTCCAAAAGTGATAATTCACATGCAATAGTCATTTACAGTCAACAAATTAAATATAAAAAATTACCATTTCTGACCATCTGGATAAAGTTTGAGAGGTCACGGGTAATCGCTTTTCATCAGATAATATATTTTTTGGACTGTAGAAAAATTGATTCAAAATGTCATTTGGAATATGCCTCATGTTGAATAACCTCTTTTTAAAGCCTCAATGTGACCCAAAACTGCCATTTTTACAGACTTTTTCTCCTTCTCAGAAGCTGGTATTTCGACCAATTTCAGGCATTAAAATGACTCTAAACACGCCTTTTTTAGTTCCAAAAGTGAGAATTCACATGCAATAGTCATTTACAGTCAAAAAATTAAACATTAAAAAATTACCATTTCTGACCATCTGGAGAAAGTTCGACAGGTCACGGGTCATCGTTTTTCATCAGAAAATTTATTTTTTGGACTGTTGAAAAATGTATTCAAAATGTCATTTGGATTGTGCCTCATGTTGAATAACTACTTTTTAAAGCCTCAATGTCACAAAAATTGCCATTTTTACAGACTTTTTCTTCTACTCAGAAGCTTCTAGTTCGACCATTTTCAGGCATTAAACTGACTCTAATCACACTTATTTGAGTTCCAAAAGTTCTAATTCACATGCAATAGTCATTTACAGTCAAAAAATTAAACATTAAAAAATTACCATTTCTGACCATCTGGAGAAAGTTCGACAGGTCACGGGTCATCGTTTTTAATCAGAAATTGATTTTTTGGACTGTAGATAAATTGATTCAAAATGTCATTTGGATTGTGCCTCATGTTGAATAACTACTTTTTAAAGCCTCAATGTCACCAAAATTGCCATTTTTACAGACTTTTTCTCCTACTTAGAAGCTTCTATTTTGACCAATTTCAGGCATTAAAATGACTCTAAACACACTTATTTTAGTTCCAAAAGTGATAATTCACATGCAATAGTCATTTACAGTCCAAAAACTTAAATATCAAAAAATTACCATTTCTGACCATCTGGAGAAAGTTTGACAGGTCACGGGTAATCGCTTTTCATCACAAAATTGATTTTTTGGACTGTAGAAAAATTGATTCAAAATGTCATTTGGATTATGCCTCATGTTGAATAACCACATTTTAAAGCCTCAATGTGACCCAAAATTGCCATTTTTACAGACTTTTTCTCCTTCTCAGAAGCTTGTATTTAGACCAGTTTCAGGCATTAAAATGACTCTAAACACACTTATTTTAGTTCCAAAAGTGATAATTCACATGCAATTGTCATTTACAGTCCAAATATTAAATATAAAAAAACTTACAATTTCTGACCATCTGGATAAAGTTTGAGAGGTCACGGGTAATCGCTTTTCATCAGATAATAGATTTTTTGGACTGTAGAAAAATTGATTCAAAATGTCATTTGGATTATGCCTCATGTTGAATAACTACTTTGTAAAGCCTCAATGTGACCCAAAATTGGCATTTATACATACTTTTTCTCCTTCTCAGAAGCTTGTATTTCGACCAATTTCAGGCATTAAAATGACTCTAAACACACTTATTTTAGTTCCAAAAGTGAGAATTCACTTGCAATAGTCATTTACAGTCAAAAAATTAAACATAAAAAATTACCATTTCTGACCATCTGGAGAAAGTTCGACAGGTCACGGGTAATCGCTTTTCATCAGAAAATCGATTTTTTGGACTGTAGAAAAATGTATTCAATATGTCATTTGGATTGTGCCTCATGTTGAATAACTACTTTTTCAAGCCTCAATGTCACCAAAATTGCCATTTTTACAGACTTTTTCTCCTACTCCGAATCTTCTATTTCGACCATTTTCAGGCATTAAAATGACTCTAAACACACTTATTTTAGTTCCAAAAGTGATCATTCACATGCAATAGTCATTTACAGTCCAAAAATTAAATATAAAACAATTACCATTTCTGACCATCTGGAGAAAGTTCAACAGGTCACGGGTAATCGCTTTTCATCAGATAATAGATTTTTTGGACTGTAGAAAAATTGATTCAAAATGTAATTTGGATTATGCCTCATGTTGAATAACTAGTTTTTAAAGCCTCAATGTGACCCAAAATTGCCATTTTTACAGACTTTTTCTCCTTCTCAGAAGCTTGTATTTCGACCAATTTCAGGCATTAAAATGACTCTAAACACACTTATTTTAGTTCCAAAAGTGATAATTCACATGCAATAGTCATTTACAGTCCAAAAATTAAATATGAAAAAACTTACCATTTCTGACCATCTGGAGAAAGTTTGAGAGGTCACAGGTAATCGGTTTTCATTAGAAATTGATTTTTTGGACTGTAGAAAAATGTATTCAATATGTCATTTGGATTGTTCCTCATGTTGAATAACTTCTTTTTCAAGCCTCAATGTCTCCAATATTGCCATTTTTACAGACTTTTTCTCCTACTCAGAATCTTCTATTTCGACCATTTTCAGGCATTAAAATGACTCTAAACACACTTATTTTAGTTCAAAAAGTGATAATTCACATGCAATAGTCATTTACAGTCCAAAAATTAAGTATAAAAAAATTACCATTTCTGACCATCTGGAGAAAGTTCAACAGGTCACGGGTAATCGCTTTTCATCAGAAAATCGATTTCTTGGACTGTAGAAAAATTGATTCAAAATGTCATTTGGATTATGCCCATGTTAAATAACTACTTTTTAAAGCCTCAATGTGACCCAAAATTACAATTTTTACTGACTTTTTCTCCTTCTCAGCAGCTTGTATTTCGACCAATTTCAGGCATTTAAATGGCTCTAAAAACACTTATTTTAGTTCCAAAAGTGAGAATTCACATGCAATAGTCATTTACAGTCAAAAAATTAAACATTAAAAAATTACCATTTCTGACCATCTGGAGAAAGTTCGACAGCTCACGGGTCATCGTTTTTCATCAGAAATTGATTTTTTGGACTGTAGATAAATTGATTCAAAATGTCATTTGGAATGTGCCTCATGTTGAATAACTACTTTTTAAAGCCTCAATGTCACCAAAATTGCCATTTTTACAGACTTTTTCTCCTACTTAGAAGCTTCTATTTCGACCAATTTCAGGCATTAAAATGACTCTAAACACACTTATTTTAGTTCCAAAAGTAATAATTCACATGCAATAGTCATTTACAGTCCAAAAATTAAATATAAAAAAACTTACCATTTCTGACCATCTGGAGAAAGTTTGAGAGGTCACGGGTAATCGGTTTTCATTAGAAATTGATTTTTTGGACTGTTGAAAAATGTATTCAAAATGTCGTTTGGATTGTGCCTCATGTTGAATAACTACTTTTTAAAGCCTCAATGTCACCAAAATTGCCATCTTTACAGACTTTTTCTCCTTCTCAGAAGCTTGTATTTCGACCAATTTCAGGCATTAAAATGACTCTAAACACACTTATTTTAGTTCCAAAAGTAATAATTCACATGCAATAGTCATTTACAGTCCAAAAATTAAATATTAAAAAACTTACCATTTCTGACCATCTGGAGAAAGTTTGAGAGGTCACGGGTAATCGCTTTTCATCAGATAATAGATTTTTTGGACTGTAGAAAAATTGATTCAAAATGTAATTTGGATTATGCCTCATGTTGAATAACTAGTTTTTAAAGCCTCAATGTGACCCAAAATTGCCATTTTTACAGACTTTTTCTCCTTCTCAGAAGCTTGTATTTCGACCAATTTCAGGCATTAAAATGACTCTAAACACACTTATTTTAGTTCCAAAAGTGAGAATTCACATGCAATAGTCATTTACAGTCAAAAAATTACACATTAAAAAATTACCATTTCTGACCATCTGGAGAAAGTTCGACAGGTCACGCACGGGTAATCGCTTTTCATCAGAAAATCGATTTTTTGGACTGTAGAAAAATTGATTCAAAATGTCATTTGGATTATGCCCCATGTTGAATAACTACTTTTTAAAGCCTCAATGTCACCAAAATTGCCATTTTTACATACTTTTTCTCCTTCTCAGAAGCTTGTATTTCAACCAATTTCAGGCATTAAAATGACTCTAAACACACTTATTTTAGTTCCAAAAGTGATAATTCACATACAATAGTCATTTACAGTCAAAGAATTAAACATTAAAAAAGTACCATTTCTGACCATCTGGAGAAAGTTCGACAGGTCACGGGTCATCGTTTTTCATCAGAAATTGATTTTTTGGACTGTAGTAAAATGTATTCAAAATGTATTTGGATTGTGCCTCATGTTGAATAACTACTTTTTAAAGCCTCAATGTCACCAAAATTGCCATTTTTACAGACTTTTTCTCCTACTCAGAAGCTTCTATTTCGACCAATTTCAGGCATTAAAATGACTCTAAACACACTTATTTTAGTTCCAAAAGTGATAATTCACATGCAATAGTCATTTACAGTCCAAAAATTAAATATAAAAAAATTACCATTTCTGACCATCTGGAGAAAGTATGAAGGTCACGGTTAATCACTTTATCAGAAAATCGATTTTTTGGACTGTAGAAAAATTGATTCAAAATGTCATTGGGATTATGCCTCGCCATTTTTACACACTTTTTTTCCTTCTCAGAAGCTTGTATTTCGACCAATTTCAGGCATTAAAATGACTCTAAACACACTTATTTTAGTTCCAAAAGTGATAATTCACATGCAATAGTCATTTACAATCCAAAAATTAAATATAAAAAAATTACCATTTCTGACCATCCGGAGAAAGTTTGACAGGTCACGGGTAAACCCTTTTCATCAGAAAATTGATTTTTTGGACTGTAGAAAAATTGATTCAAAATGTCATTTGAATTATGCCTCATGTTGAATAAATACTTTTTAAAGCCTCAATGTGACCCAAAATTGCCATTTTTACAGACTTTTTCTCCTTCTCAGAAGCTTGTATTTCGACCAATTTCAGGCATTAAAATGACTCTAAACACACTTATTTTAGGTCCAAAAGTGATAATTCAGATGCAATAGTCATTTACAGTCAAAAAATTAAACATTACAAAATTACCATTTCTGACCATCTGGAGAAAGTTCGACAGGTCACGGATCATCGTTTTTCATCAGAAAATTTATTTTTTGGACTGTAGAAAAATTGATTCAAAATGTAATTTGGATTATGCCTCATGTTGAATAACTACTTTTTAAAGCCTCAATATAACCCAAAATTGCCATTTTTACAGACTTTTTCTCCTTCTCAGAAGCTTGTATTTCGACCAATTTCAGGCATTAAATTGACTCTAAACACACTTATTTGAGGTCCAAAAGTGATAATTCACATGCAATAGTCATTTACAGTCAAAAAATTAAACATTAAAAAAGTACCATTTCTGACCATCTGGAGAAAGTTCGACAGGTCACGGGTCATCGTTTTTAATCAGAAAATTGTTTTTTTGGACTGTAGATAAATTGATTCAAAATGTCATTTCGATTGTGCCTCATGTTGAATAACTACTTTTTAAAGCCTCAATGTCACCAAAATTGCCATTTTTACAGACTTTTTCTCCTACTCAGAAGCTTCTATTTTGACCAATTTCAGGCATTAAAATGACTCGAAACACACTTATTTTAGTTCCAAACGTGATAATTCACATGCAATAGTCATTTACAGTCAAAAAATTAAACAGTAAAAAATTACCTTTTCTGACCATCTGGAGAAAGTTCGACAGGTCACGGATCATCGTTTTTCATCAGAGATTGATTTTTTGGACTGTAGAAAAATGTATTCAAAATGTCATTTGGATTGTGCTTCATGTTGAATAACTACTTTTTAAAGCCTCAATGTCACCAAAATTGCCATTTTAAAAAACTTTTTCTCCTACTTAGAAGCTTCTATCTCGACCAATTTCAGGCATTAAAATGACTCTAAACACACTTATTTTAGTTCCAAACGTGATATTTCACATGCAATAGTCATTTACAGTAAAAAAAACGTAATCATAAAAATTTTTTAGTCCTCATATGCCACTTCCCACCCTTTCTCTCTCTGTAGGGCCCTAGGGTGATAATCGTCTCATATATAAGAGGCTATTGCTTACTAGAAAGCGAAGGGGGGAGACCATGCCATGACCAGGCCTTCCAAAACAAGTTTCCTTTAAGAGATTTTGAAGCAACTTAATCATAGGACCATTCTTTTCTTCTTTTCAACAAACCATGATTTAAACATCTTATATCCCTACCCCTCACCCATAGTGTTTCATGAATAAAATCCAAAATCTGTGTTTCTTTTTATGATGGCCCACCATGTCCAATTTACCTATAGCTCTCATAACTCTAATCCAGGTCAAAACTGTCGGGGAATCGGGCGAAACCCACAATCTGCAAATTTCCCTCCGGGCCAACAGAATAGCATAGAACACCAGCCTCGTTTTATCATCAAGGCCTTTACCTTGTAAGTCCAGTTTTCCTGTAATAATCATTTCGGGGATAACCTTAATACTTTGCTTTAGCACCACTGATAAGCAATTACTCACAGCGCCCCAGAAGTCCTTGATCGCCAGACATGTGACAAACATATGAATGTCATCCTCATTTGGGCTATGACATTTAGGGCACCGTACAATTCCACCATCCTTAAATTTGGCCAGCTTCTTTGGAGTCCAATACGCCCTGTGGAGAGTGAACAGACGATGCCTTCTTAAATTCGCAGGCTTTACCACCTTATATAGAGTCAACATAGTTACTTGCCATTGTTCTTATGTCGCAATCCTCGGCAAGCACTCTCCCCACAGGGTCTCCGGCAATAGAAAAGGGCCATCTTCCAACTCAACAATAGCCCAATACCACATTGCCACCTCTTTTTTAATACAAACATCCGATGCCAAGTTTTCTTCAAAGTCATTATGCCGCCCGATGAGATGTTCTTTCCCGGCTGCCCAGCTTTGAATCTGAATATATTTAAATTTAGAAAACTTAGAACCCCAGTAAGACTCGCACACCGACCACGGTAGTAAGCTTCCATCTACAAATAACTCGCCCCATTTCTGAGGACCTTCTGTTTTTAATGCTTTTGCCAATGCATCTTCTGTCCAACTTGGGGCGCCCGGAGTTTCCCAAATTGGTGCTCCAGCACTGAAATATGGGATTTTTGTGGCCCTCCTAACCCGATACCAGACCGTAGCCAAATCTCTTAGGACCTTCAGTCTTACTTTTTTGAAGTATTTTGGATCAGAGAATTTATACATAAAGCCAGCCTGTTTAATCTTCTCAGCTCTCAACAAAGCAGAAAGTAATTCCTCTATAACCAAATTCCCTGGAGTACCCAACAACATTCTACAGTTTTTGAGCAAAAAGGCCCAAGAATAAATCTGGAAGTCCGGGGCCGCCAGACCTCCCTTGATACACTTTCTCCTAATTTGTTTCCATGATAATCGTGATCACTTAGATGACCAAATGAATGACCCAATCTCGCTCTGCAACTTTGGCAGTCCCTCTTTCTCAAACATAAGAGGAATAGAATCAAATAAAAAAGTTATTTTCCGCAACACCATCATCTTGACCAAATTAACACGACCGAAAATAGTTAATGGAAGATGGCTCCAGCCCCTCATTAGCATAAAGATATCCTTCCTGGCTTTAACCCCTTCCCTGCTCATGACGGAACCGTTCCGTCATGAGCCACGGTTGCCGTGTGCTCATGACGGAACGGTTCCGTCATGACAATCCTGTCGGCGGCCGCTCCGCCTGCGCGGCGCTGTTTCCCCGCCTGTGCGGGGCGACAACGCAAATGGGCGGAGTCATGACGGAACCGTTCCGTCATGAGCACAGCTCAACTGTGGCTCATGATGGAGCGGCTCCGTCATGAGCACAGGCCCGCCGCGCTGCCCCCCTGCCCCCCCCAGCGCTGCAGCGGAATGTCCGCAGCAGCGAAGGGGTTAACAAAATTGGTTGTAGCGAGTTGCTTTATGTCCTGAGTAATTTGGACCCCCAAATATCTGATCTGCTTTTTAATAGTTACAGCCTCCATTGCCAGAATCCAAGACATGATTTCCGTTTTGTCCGTATTTAAGCAATACCCTGAAACTGTACCAAAGTTCATTGTAATAGTATCTATTGTGGCCAATGATTGTTTCAAATCAGACGTTAAAATAACTATATCATCCGCGTAAAGGCCGATCTTTTTAGTCCAACCCTGGAACCTGAAAGGAGGGATGCTGTCTACCTACCTGATCTTGCAAGCCAGCGGGTCGATATAAAGATCAAACAAAAGAGGGGATAGGGGACATCCCTGCCTGGTACCCCTCATTACCTTTATAGGCTTAGTCAATATTCCATTAACTAATACTCTAGAAGTGGGTGACTGATAAAGGCGTATTAGGGCTTGACCAAAGTTTTCCCCCAATCGTAAGTGGATTATTAAAGCCTTAAAAAAAACAATTTACGCGGTCGAAAGCCTTGGCAGCGTCAAGAGCAACTACCGCCAGGGGGAGCTTCTGTTCGACAGCAACATCGATGCTGGCTATCAGAGAGAACGTTAATTCCTTTAGATACCTGCCCTTAATGAACCCCTTTTGATCTTCATGGATAATACAGGGAATCGCCTTACCTAGCCTGTCTGCCATGATCTTTGCAAACAGTTTATAATCACTATTTAAAAGTGAGATAGGCCTGTACGACTCCATGTATTTTGGTGATTTCCCAGGTTTTGGAATAACTATTATATTTGCCTGATTCCAGGATGCAGGAAGCTCAGTGCTACCAAGAAAAACCCCATTGAACACCTTGGTTAGTAGCGATAACAGACTCCCAGATAGACTTTTATACACTTCTACAGGAAGACCGTCTGGGCCAGGTGCCTTGCCTTTCTTAGCTTGTCTGATGGCCTCCTCTACTTCTCCCTGACTTATCTCCTGGTCCAAAAAATTCCGGAAGTCTTCAGTTAAAGGCTTTAAGACTTTTAGCCAGTCCCCTATCCGCTGCATGTCCGGAATCAAATCCTCCCTATACACCTCCTCAAAGTATTTGTAAAAAGCCTCCACGATATCCTTTGTTTCTGTAACCATACCCCCTGCTTCACCTGCTTTCACTTCTTTAATCGTGTTCCTTATCCGGTCTTTCCTAGATTTCCAGGCTAATAATTTGCTTGTGCCCTCCCCATAATCAAAATGGGCCAGTCTGCTGGCTTCCCATTTTTCTTTTAACCTATTATTCACCACGCAGACTAATTCCTCTTTCAGTTCTACCAATTTTTGAACAATCTCTTCCTTCGGGGCTCTCCCCCTACTTACGATAGCTGCTTCACCCTGCCTAATTTCAAATTTCAAACGTTCTACTTCATGGAGATAAGCTCTTCTTCTACTTGCCCCCACAGCGCCTAATCTGCCCCGGAGAAAAGCCTTAGCCGTCTCCCATACAATGTCTAACCTAGCCGAACCCACATTCTGTTCAATAAATACCTCAACTTCCAGTTGAAGACCCTGCATTGCTTCCTGGTCATACAAAACTGTTCGGTCCAGCCTCCATACTGAATCCAAATCGCAAATCCCAGTCACAAGTTCTAAAATAACCGCTGAATGGTCAGATAGGTGTACTCCAACATGAGTAATTTGTTTTACCTTATCCACTAATCTTGCATCTACTAAAAAATAGTCAATTCTAGATATGTGGCTATACTTTTTGTTATAAAAAGTGTAGCCTACATTCTCCCCTGCCCTCTGTCTCCACACATCACATAATCCGAACTGATCAATCAAACCCCTTAATCTAGATGCCATTTTACTATTTGCCTGGGCTCTGCTACTCACCGATCTATCTAGCTTAGCATCTAACACTGTATTAAAATCGCCAGCAAAAATTATAAAACCTGTAAGACCCATCATCTCTTTAGCTAATTCGTCCAACGGACCAATATCGTCTTGATTTGGGCCGTAATATCCTATGACGTTGTACATAAAGCCACCTATCTTCAGATTTACTATCAGCCACCTACCCTTAGTATCTGCCATCTTACCCTCAACCTGACAATCTAATCCTTTTCTGACCAACAAAGCAATACCTTTTGTTACCGCCGTCTGTGGCGTATAGAAAGCATATTTTAGCCACCGAAGTGAACCCATAAATTTCTTGCTCTCTTCCTCTGTTAAATGGGACTCTTGAAGAATCATAATATCTACTGGGACATCTCTCAAATATTTCATAATCCTATCCCTCCTAGCTTTAACCCTTAGGCCATTTACATTCCATGACATCCAAGTCACCACCGCTGTCCTACCCTCCGTCATCACACACCCACTTCCCTCTCTCTACCACCCAGGTGAAAAAGTAACCCATGAGAACCTTTTTTTAAATATTTTTTTCCCCACCCCCCTCCCCCAGCAATTCCAAACCTAACCCTCTCCCTTTCCTATCGCTCTATCCCTCAACCCTCCACCCCCCTCCCGTGAAAACCCAACCAAAAACATTAGGCCCAACCTAGGCCTTCCAAGTGCCGGTTTCAGTGGACGTGCTAATCATACTTTTTTACTCTCCATGACCCGTAATGCCACTAAATTATAAACCTCCGCCCTGACAATATTCCAAAAAACTATCTACGTCTTCCACCGCTCTAAAGGTGTGCATTTTGTTATTCTACATAACTTTTAAGAGCGCTGGAAATTTCAACTGTACCGTAGCTCCCAACCTCCTCAGAGGCTCAATTCTTTTACCCATCTCCCACTGTCTGTTTGCAGTTGCCACAGAGTGGTCTGACCTAACCTCTATTTTTGCCTCACCAACAGTTAGTAAACCCTTCTCCAGTGCAGCCGCTAAGATCTTGTCTTTTAAACCATACGTTAAAAAGTTTATCAAGATCCTTCTGGGTTTCAAGCGATTTGGATTCAGTCTAAAAGGGTCACGATGTATCCTTTGGATATCTAGAGAAATCTGGTCCTCTGTCTCTTCTAACTGTAGCTCAGTTTTTGATAGATGGACAATAAAGCCTTTTAAATAATCCCCTTCCTTTCCCTCCGGAAGCTTCAAAATTTTTAAGTTATTCCTACGCTGCATATTCTCCAGCTTTTCCAAGCGTTCCTCATAGGCCTTCTCCCTAAGTCTAGCCTGCTCTAGCTCCTTACTGTTCTCATCGACCTTGCCATGAATCACCTTGACCTCCAGCTCAAGTGTTTCTGTGCGCAGATTTAGCTCGTCAAATTTGGCTTTCAACAACCCCACTGCTTCCCTAATTCCATCTTGCTTTGCTTTAGACTCCTCAAACCCCCTGTGCATGTCCAAATCCAATTTTTTTAACAAGGCAATAACCACAGTATCCGAGTGGGCTTCACCCAACAAACCTTCGCTCCCTGCATCTTTACTCTCTAGAACTCCCCCGGACCTTAATGACTCAGCTGTTGCGGGGGGACTCCCCCGGCCTGGACTACTTAGTGGGCCACCCAATACTCCATCTGACTCCAACCCATCCTACTTCCATCTCTAAGACCTTATATCTATTTGGACTCAGGTGATCAGCCCAGTCTAGCAAACTACTATTAAGCCCAGTTGTCAGGTCTGCTGATTTTAGCCCTCTTTCCCCTACTTCACCCCGCCCTATATCTGTTGAGTCGCAACCTCTTGAGAGTACAAGTGTCTTTGGGACTGGTTTGAAGTATGCATTTAAAGAAGGGTTAACAGTGAATTTCTTGCCTAGTATCCCCGTCCTGTAGGTTTGCCTGGTCTGTTTTTTTAACTTGCTATGGGTTTTGCTCATCTGTTGTAAGTTTACAGTTTCTTCCCCCACTGTCTTCCCTGCACTTCTCAGTGCATAACCTTTATTTATTTTTTTAAATGTTTTGGCTTTTATTTTAGGGCGGGTATCCACCTCTCTACCCTTTACCTCCAAACAACCTACAGAAGTATATTCAGAAATCTGCGAGGCTGCTTCAATTTTAGAGAGAGAAGTAGGTCTGCTGCCTTGCTTACTGGTGGTTCCCCTCCCCACTGCCCCTCCCGCAGAAAACTGTATCCTAGAAACCGCCCGCCTCCCTCTACCTCGCTCTACAGCAGCCCGGCTCCAAAGCTCCGTTCCTGCCGCTGCAGTGAGCTCCTTCGACGGCTCCTCTGGAGGCCCCTCCTCCGCCGCCGCCTTCTGCAATGGAGTTTTCTCCGCGTCCTCCGCCGCCATACACCACCGCGATATTCGCACAAGCGGCCGAAAACTGAAGGACGAAGAACGCGCGTCGCTTTACACCGTGTAGAATCAGATCATCGGGTATTCTGAAATTCCTTTTTTCGCCGCTCGTGGGTCTATACACCCATACAGCACGCCACCTTTGCCGGCACTCCCGACCAGACTCCCTAGCTGGCCGCCATGTTTTCCCCCACTCCCAAATTTAGACTTTTGGTCTGGGCAAAAATTTCATTTGGATTGTGCCTCATGTTGAATAACTACTTTTCAAAGCCGCAATGTGACCAAAATTGCCATTTTTAAAGACTTTTTCTCCTTCTCAGAAGGTTGTATTTCGATCAATTTCAGGCATTAAAATGACTCTAAACACACTTATTTTAGTTCCAAAAGTGATAATTCACATGCAATAGTCATTTACAGTCAAAAAATTAAACATTAAAAAATTACCATTTCTGCCCATCTGGAGAAAGTTCGACAGGTCACGGGTCATCGTTTTTCATCAGAAATTGATTTTTTGGACTGTAGAAAAATGTATTCAAAATGTCATTTGGATTGTGCCTCATGTTGAATAAATACTTTTTAAAGCCTCAATGTCACCAAAATTGTCATTTTTACACATTTTTTCTCCTTCTCAGAAGCTTGTATTTCGACCAATTTCAGGCATTCAAATTACTCTAAACACACTTATTTTAGTTCCAAAAGTGATAATTCACATGCAATAGTCATTTACAGTCAAAAAATTAAACATTAAAAAAGTACCATTTCTGACCATCTGGAGAAAGTTCGACAGGTCACGGGTCATCGTTTTTAATCAGAAAATTGATTTTTTGGACTGTAGAAAAATGTATTCAATATGTCATTTGGATTGTGCCTCATGTTGAATAACTACTTTTTCAAGCCTCAATGTCTCCAAAATTGCCATTTTTACAGACTTTTTCTCCTACTCCGAATCTTCTATTTCGACCATTTTCAGGCATTAAAATGACTCTAAACACACTTATTTTAGTTCCAAAAGTGATCATTCACATGCAATAGTCATTTACAGTCCAAAAATTAAATATAAAACAATTACCATTTCTGACCATCTGGAGAAAGTTCAACAGGTCACGGGTAATCGCTTTTCATCAGAAAATCGATTTTTTGGACTGTAGAAAAATTGATTCAAAATGTCATTTGGATTATGCCTCATGTTGAATAACTACTTTTTAAATCCTCAATGTGACCCAAAATTGCCATTTTTACAGACTTTTTCTCCTTCTCAGAAGCTTGTATTTCAACCAATTTCAGGCATTAAAATGACTCTAAACACACTTATTTTAGTTCCAAAAGTGAGAATTCACATGCAATAGTCATTTACAGTCAAAAAATTAAACATTAAAAAATTACAATTTCTGACCATCCGGAGAAAGTTCGACAGGTCACGGGTCATCGTTTTTAATCAGAAATTGATTTTTTGGACTGTAGATAAATTGATTCAAAATGTCATTTGGATTGTGCCTCATGTTGAATAACTACTTTTTCAAGCCTCAATGTCACCAAAATTGCCATTTTTACAGACTTTTTCTACTACTCCGAATCTTCTATTTCGACCATTTTCAGGCATTAAAATGACTCTAAACACACTTATTTTAGTTCCAAAAGTGATCATTCACATGCAATAGTCATTTACAGTCCAAAAATTAAATATAAAACAATTACCATTTCTGACCATCTGGAGAAAGTTCAACAGGTCACGGGTAATCGCTTTTCATCAGAAAATCGATTTTTTGGACTGTAGAAAAATTGATTCAAAATGTCATTTGGATTATGCCTCATGTTGAATAACTACTTTTTAAATCCTCAATGTGACCCAAAATTGCCATTTTTACAGACTTTTTCTCCTTCTCAGCAGCTTGTATTTCAACCAATTTCAGGCATTAAAATGACTCTAAACACACTTATTTTAGTTCCAAAAGTGAGAATTCACATGCAATAGTCATTTACAGTCAAAAAATTAAACATTAAAAAATTACAATTTCTGACCATCCGGAGAAAGTTCGACAGGTCACGGGTAAACGCTTTTCATTAGAAATTGATTTTTTGGACAGTAGAAAAATGTATTCAATATGTCATTTGGATTGTACCTCATGTTGAATAACTACTTTTTCAAGCCTCAATGTCACCAAAATTGCCATTGTTACATATTTTTTCTGCTACTCAGAAGCTTCTATTTCGACCAATTTCAGGCATTAAACTGACTCTAAACACAATTCTTTTAGTTCCAAAAGTGATAATTCACATGCAATAGTCATTTACAGTCAACAAATTAAACAGTAGAAAATTACCTTTTCTGACTATCTGGAGAAAGTTCGACAGGTCAGGGGTCATCGTTTTTCATCAGAAATTGATTTTTTGGACTGTAGAAAAATGTATTCAAAATGTCATTTGGATTGTGCCTCATGTTGAATAACTACTTTTTGAAGCCTCAATGTCACCAAAATTGCCATTTTTACACACCTTTTCTCCTACTCAGAAGCTTCTATTTCGACCATTTTCAGGCATTAAAATGACTCTAAACACACTTATTTTAGTTCCAAAAGTGATAATTCACATGCAATAGTCATTTACAGTCCAAAAATTAAATATAAAAAAACTTACCATTTCTGACCATCTGGAGAAAGTTTGAGAGGTCACGGGTAATCGGTTTTCATTAGAAATTGATTTTTTGGACTGTAGAAAAATTTATTCAATATGTCATTTGGATTGTGCCTCATGTTGAATAACTACTTTTTCAAGCCTCAATGTCTCCAAAATTGCCATTTTTACAGACTTTTTCTCCTAATCAGAAGCTTCTATTTCAACCAATTTCACGCATTAAAATGACTCTAAACACACTTATTTTAGTTCCAAAAGTGATAATTCACATGCAATAGTCATTTACAGTCCAAAAACTTAAATATCAAAAAATTACCATTTCTGACCATCTGGAGAAAGTTTGACAGGTCACGGGTAATCGCTTTTCATCACAAAATTGATTTTTTGGACTGTAGAAAAATTGATTCAAAATGTCATTTGGATTATGCCTCATGTTGAATAACCACATTTTAAAGCCTCAATGTGACCCAAAATTGCCATTTTTACAGACTTTTTCTCCTTCTCAGAAGCTTGTATTTCGACCAGTTTCAGGCATTAAAATGACTCTAAACACACTTATTTTAGTTCCAAAAGTGAGAATTCACATGCAATAGTCATTTACAGTCAAAAAATTACACATTAAAAAATTACCATTTCTGACCATCTGGAGAAAGTTCGACAGGTCACGCACGGGTAATCGCTTTTCATCAGAAAATCGATTTTTTGGACTGTAGAAAAATTGATTCAAAATGTCATTTGGATTATGCCCCATGTTGAATAACTACTTTTTAAAGCCTCAATGTCACCAAAATTGCCATTTTTACATACTTTTTCTCCTTCTCAGAAGCTTGTATTTCAACCAATTTCAGGCATTAAAATGACTTTAAACACACTTATTTCAGGTCCAAAAGTGATAATTCACATACAATAGTCATTTACAGTCAAAGAATTAAACATTAAAAAAGTACCATTTCTGACCATCTGGAGAAAGTTCGACAGGTCACGGGTCATCGTTTTTCATCAGAATTTTTTTTTTTGGACTGTAGTAAAATGTATTCAAAATGTCATTTGGATTGTGCCTCATGTTGAATAACTAATTTTTAAAGCCTCAATGTCACCAAAATTGCCATTTTTACAGTCTTTTTCTCCTACTCAGAAGCTTCTATTTCGACCAATTTTAGGCATTAAAATGGCTCTAAACACACTTATTTTAGTTCCAAAAGTGATAATTGACATGCAACAGTCATTTACAGTCGACAAATTAAACAGTAAAAAATTACCATTTCTGACCATCTGGAGAAAGTTCGACAGGTCACGGGTCATCGTTTTTAATCAGAAATTGATTTTTTGGACTGTTGAAAAATGTATTCAAAACGTCATTTGGATTATGCCTCATGTTGAATAACTACTTTTTAAAGCCTCAATGTGACCCAAAATTGCCATTTTTACAGACTTTTTCTCCTTCTCAGCAGCTTGTATTTCGACCAATTTCAGGCATTAAAATGACTCTAAACACACTTATTTCAGTTCCAAAAGTGAGAATTCACATGTAATAGTCATTTACAGTAAAAAAATTAAACATTAAAAAATTACAATTTCTGACCATCCGGAGAAAGTTCGACAGGTCACGGGTAAACGCTTTTCATTAGAAATTGATTTTTTGGACTGTAGAAAAATGTATTCAATATGTCATTTGGATTGTGCCTCATGTTGAATAACTACTTTTTCAAGCCTCAATGTCACCAAAATTGCCATTGTTACATATTTTTTCTGCTACTCAGAAGCTTCTATTTCGACCAATTTCAGGCATTAAACTGACTCTAAACACAATTCTTTTAGTTCCAAAAGTGATAATTCACATGCAATAGTCATTTACAGTCAACAAATTAAACAGTAGAAAATTACCTTTTCTGACTATCTGGAGAAAGTTCGACAGGTCAGGGGTCATCGTTTTTCATCAGAAATTGATTTTTTGGACTGTAGAAAAATGTATTCAAAATGTCATTTGGATTGTGCCTCATGTTGAATAACTACTTTTTGAAGCCTCAATGTCACCAAAATTGCCATTTTTACACACCTTTTCTCCTACTCAGAAGCTTCTATTTCGACCATTTTCAGGCATTAAAATGACTCTAAACACACTTATTTTAGTTCCAAAAGTGATAATTCACATGCAATAGTCATTTACAGTCCAAAAATTAAATATAAAAAAACTTACCATTTCTGACCATCTGGAGAAAGTTTGAGAGGTCACGGGTAATCGGTTTTCATTAGAAATTGATTTTTTGGACTGTAGAAAAATTTATTCAATATGTCATTTGGATTGTGCCTCATGTTGAATAACTACTTTTTCAAGCCTCAATGTCTCCAAAATTGCCATTTTTACAGACTTTTTCTCCTAATCAGAAGCTTCTATTTCAACCAATTTCACGCATTAAAATGACTCTAAACACACTTATTTTAGTTCCAAAAGTGATAATTCACATGCAATAGTCATTTACAGTCCAAAAACTTAAATATCAAAAAATTACCATTTCTGACCATCTGGAGAAAGTTTGACAGGTCACGGGTAATCGCTTTTCATCACAAAATTGATTTTTTGGACTGTAGAAAAATAGATTCAAAATGTCATTTGGATTATGCCTCATGTTGAATAACCACATTTTAAAGCCTCAATGTCTCCAAAATTGCCATTTTTACAGACTTTTTCTCCTAATCAGAAGCTTGTATTTCGACCAGTTTCAGGCATTAAAATGACTCTAAACACACTTATTTTAGTTCCAAAAGTGAGAATTCACATGCAATAGTCATTTACAGTCAAAAAATTACACATTAAAAAATTACCATTTCTGACCATCTGGAGAAAGTTCGACAGGTCACGCACGGGTAATCGCTTTTCATCAGAAAATCGATTTTTTGGACTGTAGAAAAATTGATTCAAAATGTCATTTGGATTATGCCCCATGTTGAATAACTACTTTTTAAAGCCTCAATGTCACCAAAATTGCCATTTTTACATACTTTTTCTCCTTCTCAGAAGCTTGTATTTCAACCAATTTCAGGCATTAAAATGACTTTAAACACACTTATTTCAGGTCCAAAAGTGATAATTCACATACAATAGTCATTTACAGTCAAAGAATTCAACATTAAAAAAGTACCATTTCTGACCATCTGGAGAAAGTTCGACAGGTCACGGGTCATCGTTTTTCATCAGAATTTTTTTTTTTGGACTGTAGTAAAATGTATTCAAAATGTCATTTGGATTGTGCCTCATGTTGAATAACTAATTTTTAAAGCCTCAATGTCACCAAAATTGCCAGTTTTACAGACTTCTCCTACTCAGAAGCTTGTATTTCGACCAACTTCAGGCATTAAAATGAGTCTAAACACACTTATTTTTGTTCCAAAAGTGATAATTCACATGAAAGAGTCATTTACAGTCAAAAAATTAAACATTAAAAAATTACAATTTCTGACCATCTGGAGAAAGTTCGACAGGTCACGGGTCATCGTTTTTCATCAGAAATTGATTTTTTGGACTGTAGTAAAATGTATTCAAAATGTCATTTGGATTGTGCCTCATGTTGAATAACTACTTTTTAAAGCCTCAATGTCACCAAAATTGCCATTTTTACAGACTTTTTCTCCTACTCAGAAGCTTCTATTTCGACCAATTTCAGGCATTAAAATGACTCTAAACACACTTATTTTAGTTCCAAAAGTGATAATTCACATGCAATAGTCATTTACAGTCCAAAAATTAAATATAAAAAAATTACCATTTCTGACCATCTGGAGAAAGTATGAAGGTCACGGTTAATCACTTTATCAGAAAATCGATTTTTTGGACTGTAGAAAAATTGATTCAAAATGTCATTGGGATTATGCCTCGCCATTTTTACACACTTTTTTTCCTTCTCAGAAGCTTGTATTTCGACCAATTTCAGGCATTAAAATGACTCTAAACACACTTATTTTAGGTCCAAAAGTGATAATTCACATGCAATAGTCATTTACAGTCAAAAAATTAAACATTACAAAATTACCATTTCTGACCATCTGGAGAAAGTTCGACAGGTCACGGATCATCGTTTTTCATCAGAAAATTTATTTTTTGGACTGTAGAAAAATTGATTCAAAATGTAATTTGGATTATGCCTCATGTTGAATAACTACTTTTTAAAGCCTCAATATAACCCAAAATTGCCATTTTTACAGACTTTTCCTCCTTCTCAGAAGCTTGTATTTCGACCAATTTCAGGCATTAAATTGACTCTAAACACACTTATTTGAGGTCCAAAAGTGATAATTCACATGCAATAGTCATTTACAGTCAAAAAATTAAACATTAAAAAAGTACCATTTCTGACCATCTGGAGAAAGTTCGACAGGTCACGGGTCATCGTTTTTAATCAGAAAATTGTTTTTTTGGACTGTAGATAAATTGATTCAAAATGTCATTTCGATTGTGCCTCATGTTGAATAACTACTTTTTAAAGCCTCAATGTCACCAAAATTGCCATTTTTACAGACTTTTTCTCCTACTCAGAAGCTTCTATTTTGACCAATTTCAGGCATTACAATGACTCGAAACACACTTATTTTAGTTCCAAACGTGATAATTCACATGCAATAGTCATTTACAGTCAAAAAATTAAACAGTAAAAAATTACCTTTTCTGACCATCTGGAGAAAGTTCGACAGGTCACGGATCATCGTTTTTCATCAGAGATTGATTTTTTGGACTGTAGAAAAATGTATTCAAAATGTCATTTGGATTGTGCTTCATGTTGAATAACTACTTTTTAAAGCCTCAATGTCACCAAAATTGCCATTTTAAAAAACGTTTTCTCCTACTTAGAAGCTTCTATCTCGACCAATTTCAGGCATTAAAATGACTCTAAACACACTTATTTTAGTTCCAAAAGTGATAATTCACATGCAATAGTCATTTACAATCCAAAAATTAAATATACAAAAATTACCATTTCTGACCATCTGGAGAAAGTTTGACAGGTCACGGGTAATCGCTTTTCATCAGAAAATTGATTTTTTGGACTGTAGAAAAATTGATTCAAAATGTCATTTGGATTATGCCTCATGTTGAATAACTACTTTTTAAAGCCTCAATGTGACCCAAAATTGCCATTTTTACAGACTTTTTCTCCTTCTCAGAAGCTTGTATTTCGACCAATTTCAGGCATTAAAATGACTCTAGACACACTTATTTTAGGTCCAAAAGTGTTAATTCACATGCAATAGCCATTTACAGTCAAAAAATTAAACGTTAAAAAAGTACCATTTCTGACCATCTGGAGAAAGTTCGACAGGTCACGGGTCATCGTTTTTAATCAGAAAATTGATTTTTTGGACTGTAGATAAATTGATTCAAAATGTCATTTGGATTGTGCCTCAGGTGGAATAACTACTTTTTAAAGCCTCAATATCACCAAAATTGCCATTTTTACAGACTTTTTCTCCTACTCAGAAGCTTCTATTTCGACCAATTTCAGGCATTAAAATGACTCTAAACACACTTATTTTAGTTCCAAACGTGATATTTCACATGCAATAGTCATTTACAGTAAAAAAAACGTAATCATAAAAATGTTTTAGTCCTCATATGCCACTTCCCACCCTTTCTCTCTCTGTAGGGCCCTAGGGTGATAATCGTCTCATATATAAGAGGCTATTGCTTACTAGAAAGCGAAGGGGGGAGACCATGCCATGACCAGGCCTTCCAAAACAAGTTTCCTTTAAGAGATTTTGAAGCAACTTAATCATACGACCATTCTTTTCTTCTTTTCAACAAACCATGATTTAAACATCTTATATCCCTACCCCTCACCCATAGTGTTTCATGAATAAAATCCAAAATCTGTGTTTCTTTTTATGATGGCCCACCATGTCCAATTTACCTATAGCTCTCATAACTCTAATCCAGGTCAAAACTGTCGGGGAATCGGGCGAAACCCACAATCTGCAAATTTCCCTCCGGGCCAACAGAATAGCATAGAACACCAGCCTCGTTTTATCATCAAGGCCTTTACCTTGTAAGTCCAGTTTTCCTGTAATAATCATTTCGGGGCTTACCTTAATACTTTGCTTTAGCACCACTGATAAGCAATTACTCACAGCGCCCCAGAAGTCCTTGATCGCCAGACATGTGACAAACATATGAATGTCATCCTCATTTGGGCTATGACATTTAGGGCACCGTACAATTCCACCATCCTTAAATTTGGCCAGCTTCTTTGGAGTCCAATACGCCCTGTGGAGAGTGAACAGACGATGCCTTCTTAAATTCGCAGGCTTTACCACCTTATATAGAGTCAACATAGTTACTTGCCATTGTTCTTATGTCGCAATCCTCGGCAAGCACTCTCCCCACAGGGTCTCCGGCAATAGAAAAGGGCCATCTTCCAACTCAACAATAGCCCAATACCACATTGCCACCTCTTTTTTAATACAAACATCCGATGCCAAGTTTTCTTCAAAGTCATTATGCCGCCCGATGAGATGTTCTTTCCCGGCTGCCCAGCTTTGAATCTGAATATATTTAAATTTAGAAAACTTAGAACCCCAGTAAGACTCGCACACCGACCACGGTAGTAAGCTTCCATCTACAAATAACTCGCCCCATTTCTGAGGACCTTCTGTTTTTAATGCTTTTGCCAATGCATCTTCTGTCCAACTTGGGGCGCCCGGAGTTTCCCAAATTGGTGCTCCAGCACTGAAATATGGGATTTTTGTGGCCCTCCTAACCCGATACCAGACCGTAGCCAAATCTCTTAGGACCTTCAGTCTTACTTTTTTGAAGTATTTTGGATCAGAGAATTTATACATAAAGCCAGCCTGTTTAATCTTCTCAGCTCTCAACAAAGCAGAAAGTAATTCCTCTATAACCAAATTCCCTGGAGTACCCAACAACATTCTACAGTTTTTGAGCAAAAAGGCCCAAGAATAAATCTGGAAGTCCGGGGCCGCCAGACCTCCCTTGATACACTTTCTCCTAATTTGTTTCCATGATAATCGTGATCACTTAGATGACCAAATGAATGACCCAATCTCGCTCTGCAACTTTGGCAGTCCCTCTTTCTCAAACATAAGAGGAATAGAATCAAATAAAAAAGTTATTTTCCGCAACACCATCATCTTGACCAAATTAACACGACCGAAAATAGTTAATGGAAGATGGCTCCAGCCCCTCATTAGCATAAAGATATCCTTCCTGGCTTTAACAAAATTGGTTGTAGCGAGTTGCTTTATGTCCTGAGTAATTTGGACCCCCAAATATCTGATCTGCTTTTTAATAGTTACAGCCTCCATTGCCAGAATCCAAGACATGATTTCCGTTTTGTCCGTATTTAAGCAATACCCTGAAACTGTACCAAAGTTCATTGTAATAGTATCTATTGTGGCCAATGATTGTTTCAAATCAGACGTTAAAATAACTATATCATCCGCGTAAAGGCCGATCTTTTTAGTCCAACCCTGGAACCTGAAAGGAGGGATGCTGTCTACCTACCTGATCTTGCAAGCCAGCGGGTCGATATAAAGATCAAACAAAAGAGGGGATAGGGGACATCCCTGCCTGGTACCCCTCATTACCTTTATAGGCTTAGTCAATATTCCATTAACTAATACTCTAGAAGTGGGTGACTGATAAAGGCGTATTAGGGCTTGACCAAAGTTTTCCCCCAATCGTAAGTGGATTATTAAAGCCTTAAAAAAAACAATTTACGCGGTCGAAAGCCTTGGCAGCGTCAAGAGCAACTACCGCCAGGGGGAGCTTCTGTTCGACAGCAACATCGATGCTGGCTATCAGAGAGAACGTTAATTCCTTTAGATACCTGCCCTTAATGAACCCCTTTTGATCTTCATGGATAATACAGGGAATCGCCTTACCTAGCCTGTCTGCCATGATCTTTGCAAACAGTTTATAATCACTATTTAAAAGTGAGATAGGCCTGTACGACTCCATGTATTTTGGTGATTTCCCAGGTTTTGGAATAACTATTATATTTGCCTGATTCCAGGATGCAGGAAGCTCAGTGCTACCAAGAAAAACCCCATTGAACACCTTGGTTAGTAGCGATAACAGACTCCCAGATAGACTTTTATACACTTCTACAGGAAGACCGTCTGGGCCAGGTGCCTTGCCTTTCTTAGCTTGTCTGATGGCCTCCTCTACTTCTCCCTGACTTATCTCCTGGTCCAAAAAATTCCGGAAGTCTTCAGTTAAAGGCTTTAAGACTTTTAGCCAGTCCCCTATCCGCTGCATGTCCGGAATCAAATCCTCCCTATACACCTCCTCAAAGTATTTGTAAAAAGCCTCCACGATATCCTTTGTTTCTGTAACCATACCCCCTGCTTCACCTGCTTTCACTTCTTTAATCGTGTTCCTTATCCGGTCTTTCCTAGCTTTCCAGGCTAATAATTTGCTTGTGCCCTCCCCATAATCAAAATGGGCCAGTCTGCTGGCTTCCCATTTTTCTTTTAACCTATTATTCACCGCGCAGACTAATTCCTCTTTCAGTTCTACCAATTTTTGAACAATCTCTTCCTTCGGGGCTCTCCCCCTACTTACGATAGCTGCTTCACCCTGCCTAATTTCAAATTTCAAACGTTCTACTTCATGGCGATAAGCTCTTCTTCTACTTGCCCCCACAGCGCCTAATCTGCCCCGGAGAAAAGCCTTAGCCGTCTCCCATACAATGTCTAACCTAGCCGAACCCACATTCTGTTCAATAAATACCTCAACTTCCAGTTGAAGACCCTGCATTGCTTCCTGGTCATACAAAACTGTTCGGTCCAGCCTCCATACTGAATCCAAATCGCAAATCCCAGTCACAAGTTCTAAAATAACCGCTGAATGGTCAGATAGGTGTACTCCAACATGAGTAATTTGTTTTACCTTATCCACTAATCTTGCATCTACTAAAAAATAGTCAATTCTAGATATGTGGCTATACTTTTTGTTATAAAAAGTGTAGCCTACATTCTCCCCTGCCCTCTGTCTCCACACATCACATAATCCGAACTGATCGATCAAACCCCTTAATCTAGATGCCATTTTACTATTTGCCTGGGCTCTGCTACTCACCGATCTATCTAGCTTAGCATCTAACACTGTATTAAAATCGCCAGCAAAAATTATAAAACCTGTAAGACCCATCATCTCTTTAGCTAATTCGTCCAACGGACCAATATCGTCTTGATTTGGGCCGTAATATCCTATGACGTTGTACATAAAGCCACCTATCTTCAGATTTACTATCAGCCACCTACCCTTAGTATCTGCCATCTTACCCTCAACCTGACAATCTAATCCTTTTCTGACCAACAAAGCAATACCTTTTGTTACCGCCGTCTGTGGCGTATAGAAAGCATATTTTAGCCACCGAAGTGAACCCATAAATTTCTTGCTCTCTTCCTCTGTTAAATGGGACTCTTGAAGAATCATAATATCTACTGGGACATCTCTCAAATATTTCATAATCCTATCCCTCCTAGCTTTAACCCTTAGGCCATTTACATTCCATGACATCCAAGTCACCACCGCTGTCCTACCCTCCGTCATCACACACCCACTTCCCTCTCTCTACCACCCAGGTGAAAAAGTAACCCATGAGAACCTTTTTTTAAATATTTTTTTCCCCACCCCACTCCCCCAGCAATTCCAAACCTAACCCTCTCCCTTTCCTATCGCTCTATCCCTCAACCCTCCACCCCCCTCCCGTGAAAACCCAACCAAAAACATTAGGCCCAACCTAGGCCTTCCAAGTGCCGGTTTCAGTGGACGTGCTAATCATACTTTTTTACTCTCCATGACCCGTAATGCCACTAAATTATAAACCTCCGCCCTGACAATATTCCAAAAAACTATCTACGTCTTCCACCACTCTAAAGGTGTGCATTTTGTTATTCTACATAACTTTTAAGAGCGCTGGAAATTTCAACTGTACCGTAGCTCCCAACCTCCTCAGAGGCTCAATTCTTTTACCCATCTCCCACTGTCTGTTTGCAGTTGCCACAGAGTGGTCTGACCTAACCTCTATTTTTGCCTCACCAACAGTTAGTAAACCCTTCTCCAGTGCAGCCGCTAAGATCTTGTCTTTTAAACCATACGTTAAAAAGTTTATCAAGATCCTTCTGGGTTCCAAGCGATTTGGATTCAGTCTAAAAGGGTCACGATGTATCCTTTGGATATCTAGAGAAATCTGGTCCTCTGTCTCTTCTAACTGTAGCTCAGTTTTTGATAGATGGACAATAAAGCCTTTTAAATAATCCCCTTCCTTTCCCTCCGGAAGCTTCAAAATTTTTAAGTTATTCCTACGCTGCATATTCTCCAGCTTTTCCAAGCGTTCCTCATAGGCCTTCTCCCTAAGTCTAGCCTGCTCTAGCTCCTTACTGTTCTCATCGACCTTGCCATGAATCACCTTGACCTCCAGCTCAAGTGTTTCTGTGCGCAGATTTAGCTCGTCAAATTTGGCTTTCAACAACCCCACTGCTTCCCTAATTCCATCTTGCTTTGCTTTAGACTCCTCAAACCCCCTGTGCATGTCCAAATCCAATTTTTTTAACAAGGCAATAACCACAGTATCCGAGTGGGCTTCACCCAACAAACCTTCGCTCCCTGCATCTTTACTCTCTAGAACTCCCCCGGACCTTAATGACTCAGCTGTTGCGGGGGGGACTCCCCCGGCCTGGACTACTTAGTGGGCCACCCAATACTCCATCTGACTCCAACCCATCCTACTTCCATCTCTAAGACCTTATATCTATTTGGACTCAGGTGATCAGCCCAGTCTAGCAAACTACTATTAAGCCCAGTTGTCAGGTCTGCTGATTTTAGCCCTCTTTCCCCTACTTCACCCCGCCCTATATCTGTTGAGTCGCAACCTCTTGAGAGTACAAGTGTCTTTGGGACTGGTTTGAAGTATGCATTTAAAGAAGGGTTAACAGTGAATTTCTTGCCTAGTATCCCCGTCCTGTAGGTTTGCCTGGTCTGTTTTTTTAACTTGCTATGGGTTTTGCTCATCTGTTGTAAGTTTACAGTTTCTTCCCCCACTGTCTTCCCTGCACTTCTCAGTGCATAACCTTTATTTATTTTTTTAAATGTTTTGGCTTTTATTTTAGGGCGGGTATCCACCTCTCTACCCTTTACCTCCAAACAACCTACAGAAGTATATTCAGAAATCTGCGAGGCTGCTTCAATTTTAGAGAGAGAAGTAGGTCTGCTGCCTTGCTTACTGGTGGTTCCCCTCCCCACTGCCCCTCCCGCAGAAAACTGTATCCTAGAAACCGCCCGCCTCCCTCTACCTCGCTCTACAGCAGCCCGGCTCCAAAGCTCCGTTCCTGCCGCTGCAGTGAGCTCCTTCGACGGCTCCTCTGGAGGCCCCTCCTCCGCCGCCGCCTTCTGCAATGGAGTTTTCTCCGCGTCCTCCGCCGCCATACACCACCGCGATATTCGCACAAGCGGCCGAAAACTGAAGGACGAAGAACGCGCGTCGCTTTACACCGTGTAGAATCAGATCATCGGGTATTCTGAAATTCCTTTTTTCGCCGCTCGTGGGTCTATACACCCATACAGCACGCCACCTTTGCCGGCACTCCCGACCAGACTCCCTAGCTGGCCGCCATGTTTTCCCCCACTCCCAAATTTAGACTTTTGGTCTGGGCAAAAATTTCATTTGGATTGTGCCTCATGTTGAATAACTACTTTTCAAAGCCGCAATGTGACCAAAATTGCCATTTTTAAAGACTTTTTCTCCTTCTCAGAAGGTTGTATTTCGATCAATTTCAGGCATTAAAATGACTCTAAACACACTTATTTTAGTTCCAAAAGTGATAATTCACATGCAATAGTCATTTACAGTCAAAAAATTAAACATTAAAAAATTACCATTTCTGACCATCTGGAGAAAGTTCGACAGGTCACGGGTCATCGTTTTTAATCAGAAAATTGATTTTTTGGACTGTAGAAAAATGTATTCAATATGTCATTTGGATTGTGCCTCATGTTGAATAACTACTTTTTCAAGCCTCAATGTCTCCAAAATTGCCATTTTTACAGACTTTTTCTCCTACTCCGAATCTTCTATTTCGACCATTTTCAGGCATTAAAATGACTCTAAACACACTTATTTTAGTTCCAAAAGTGATCATTCACATGCAATAGTCATTTACAGTCCAAAAATTAAATATAAAACAATTACCATTTCTGACCATCTGGAGAAAGTTCAACAGGTCACGGGTAATCGCTTTTCATCAGAAAATCGATTTTTTGGACTGTAGAAAAATTGATTCAAAATGTCATTTGGATTATGCCTCATGTTGAATAACTACTTTTTAAATCCTCAATGTGACCCAAAATTGCCATTTTTACAGACTTTTTCTCCTTCTCAGAAGCTTGTATTTCAACCAATTTCAGGCATTAAAATGACTCTAAACACACTTATTTTAGTTCCAAAAGTGAGAATTCACATGCAATAGTCATTTACAGTCAAAAAATTAAACATTAAAAAATTACAATTTCTGACCATCCGGAGAAAGTTCGACAGGTCACGGGTCATCGTTTTTAATCAGAAATTGATTTTTTGGACTGTAGATAAATAGATTCAAAATGTCATTTGGATTGTGCCTCATGTTGAATAACTACTTTTTCAAGCCTCAATGTCACCAAAATTGCCATTTTTACAGACTTTTTCTACTACTCCGAATCTTCTATTTCGACCATTTTCAGGCATTAAAATGACTCTAAACACACTTATTTTAGTTCCAAAAGTGATCATTCACATGCAATATTCATTTACAGTCAACAAATTAAACAGTAGAAAATTACCTTTTCTGACTATCTGGAGAAAGTTCGACAGGTCAGGGGTCATCGTTTTTCATCAGAAATTGATTTTTTGGACTGTAGAAAAATGTATTCAAAATGTCATTTGGATTGTGCCTCATGTTGAATAACTACTTTTTGAAGCCTCAATGTCACCAAAATTGCCATTTTTACACACCTTTTCTCCTACTCAGAAGCTTCTATTTCGACCATTTTCAGGCATTAAAATGACTCTAAACACACTTATTTTAGTTCCAAAAGTGATAATTTACATGCAATAGTCATTTACAGTCCAAAAATTAAATATAAAAAAACTTACCATTTCTGACCATCTGGAGAAAGTTTGAGAGGTCACGGGTAATCGGTTTTCATTAGAAATTGATTTTTTGGACTGTAGAAAAATGTATTCAATATGTCATTTGGATTGTGCCTCATGTTGAATAACTACTTTTTCAAGCCTCAATGTCTCCAAAATTGCCATTTTTACAGACTTTTTCTCCTAATCAGAAGCTTCTATTTCAACCAATTTCACGCATTAAAATGACTCTAAACACACTTATTTTAGTTCCAAAAGTGATAATTCACATGCAATAGTCATTTACAGTCCAAAAACTTAAATATCAAAAAATTACCATTTCTGACCATCTGGAGAAAGTTTGACAGGTCACGGGTAATCGCTTTTCATCACAAAATTGATTTTTTGGACTGTAGAAAAATTGATTCAAAATGTCATTTGGATTATGCCTCATGTTGAATAACCACATTTTAAAGCCTCAATGTGACCCAAAATTGCCATTTTTACAGACTTTTTCTCCTTCTCAGAAGCTTGTATTTCGACCAGTTTCAGGCATTAAAATGACTCTAAACACACTTATTTTAGTTCCAAAAGTGATAATTCACATGCAATTGTCATTTACAGTCCAAATATTAAATATAAAAAAACTTACAATTTCTGACCATCTGGATAAAGTTTCAGAGGTCACGGGTAATCGCTTTTCATCAGATAATAGATTTTTTGGACTGTAGAAAAATTGATTCAAAATGTCATTTGGAATATGCCTCATGTTGAAGAACCTCTTTTTAAAGCCTCAATGTGACCCAAAACTGCCATTTTTACAGACTTTTTCTCCTTCTCAGAAGCTTGTATTTCGACCAATTTCATGCATTAAAATGACTCTAAACACGCCTTTTTTAGTTCCAAAAGTGAGAATTCACATGCAATAGTCATTTACAGTCAAAAAATTAAACATTAAAAAATTACCATTTCTGACCATCTGGAGAAAGTTCGACAGGTCACGGGTAATCGCTTTTCATCAGAAAATCGATTTTTTGGACTGTAGAAAAATTGATTCAAAATGTCATTTGGATTATGCCTCATGTTGAATAACTACTTTTTAAAGCCTCAATGTCACCAAAATTGCCATTTTTACAGACTTTTTCTCTTTCTCAGAAGCTTGTATTTCAACCAATTTCAGGCATTAAAATGACTCTAAACACACTTATTTTAGTTCCAAAAGTGATAATTCACATGCAATAGTCATTTACAGTCCAAAAATTAAATATGAAAAAACTTACCATTTCTGACCATCTGGAGAAAGTTTGAGAGGTCACGGGTAATCGGTTTTCATTAGAAATTGATTTTTTGGACTGTAGAAAAATGTATTCAATATGTCATTTGGATTGTGCCTCATGTTGAATAACTACTTTTTCAAGCCTCAATGTCTCCAAAATTGCCATTTTTACAGACTTTTTCTCCTAATCAGAAGCTTCTATTTCGATTATTTTCAGGCATTAAAATGACTCTAAACACACTTATTTTAGTTCCAAAAGTGATAATTCACATGCAATAGTCATTTACAGTCCAAAAATTAAGTATAAAAAAATTACCATTTCTGACCATCTGGAGAAAGTTCAACAGGTCACGGGTAATCGCTTTTCATCAGAAAATTTCATCAGAAAATCGATTTTTTGGACTGTAGAAAAATTGATTCAAAATGTCATTTGGATTATGCCTCATGTTGAATAACCTCTTTTTAAAGCCTCAATGTCACCAAAATTGCCATTTTTACAGACTTTTTCTCCTACTCCGAATCTTCTATTTCGACCATTTTCAGGCATTAAAATGACTCTAAACACACTTATTTTAGTTCCAAAAGTGATCATTCACATGCAATAGTCATTTACACTCCAAAAATTAAATATAAAACAATTACCATTTCTGACCATCTGGAGAAAGTTCAACAGGTCACGGGTAATCGCTTTTCATCAGAAAATCGATTTTTTGGACTGTAGAAAAATTGATTCAAAATGTCATTTGGATTATGCCTCATGTTGAATAACCTCTTTTTAAAGCCTCAATGTGACCCAAAACTGCCATTTTTACAGACTTTTTCTCCTTCTCAGAAGCTTGTATTTCGACCAATTTCATGCATTAAAATGACTCTAAACACGCCTTTTTTAGTTCCAAAAGTGAGAATTCACATGCAATAGTCATTTACAGTCAAAAAATTAAACATTAAAAAATTACCATTTCTGACCATCCGGAGAAAGTTCGACAGGTCACGGGTCATCGTTTTTAATCAGAAATTGATTTTTTGGACTGTAGATAAATTGATTCAAAATGTCATTTGGATTGTGCCTCATGTTGAATAACTACTTTTTAAAGCCTCAATGTCACCAAAATTGCCATTTTTACAGACTTTTTCTCCTTCTCAGAAGCTTGTATTTCAACCATTTTCAGGCATTAAAATGACTCTAAACACACTTATTTTAGTTCCAAAAGTGATCATTCACATGCAATAGTCATTTACAGTCCAAAAATTAAATATAAAACAATTACCATTTCTGACCATCTGGAGAAAGTTCAACAGGTCACGGGTAATCGCTTTTCATCAGAAAATCGATTTTTTGGACTGTAGAAAAATTGATTCAAAATGTCATTTGGATTATGCCTCATGTTGAATAACTACTTTTTAAATCCTCAATGTGACCCAAAATTGCCATTTTTACAGACTTTTCCTCCTTCTCAGAAGCTTGTATTTCAACCAATTTCAGGCATTAAAATGACTCTAAACACACTTATTTTAGTTCCAAAAGTGAGAATTCACATGCAATAGTCATTTACAGTCAAAAAATTAAACATTAAAAAATTACAATTTCTGACCATCCGGAGAAAGTTCGACAGGTCACGGGTCATCGTTTTTAATCAGAAATTGATTTTTTGGACTGTAGATAAATTGATTCAAAATGTCATTTTGATTGTGCCTCATGTTGAATAACTACTTTTTCAAGCCTCAATGTCACCAAAATTGCCATTGTTACATATTTTTTCTGCTACTCAGAAGCTTCTATTTCGACCAATTTCAGGCATTAAACTGACTCTAAACACAATTCTTTTAGTTCCAAAAGTGATAATTCACATGCAATAGTCATTTACAGTCAACAAATTAAACAGTAGAAAATTACCTTTTCTGACTATCTGGAGAAAGTTCGACAGGTCAGGGGTCATCGTTTTTCATCAGAAATTGATTTTTTGGACTGTAGAAAAATGTATTCAAAATGTCATTTGGATTGTGCCTCATGTTGAATAACTACTTTTTGAAGCCTCAATGTCACCAAAATTGCCATTTTTACACACCTTTTCTCCTACTCAGAAGCTTCTATTTCGACCATTTTCAGGCATTAAAATGACTCTAAACACACTTATTTTAGTTCCAAAAGTGATAATTCACATGCAATAGTCATTTACAGTCCAAAAATTAAATATAAAAAAACTTACCATTTCTGACCATCTGGAGAAAGTTTGAGAGGTCACGGGTAATTGGTTTTCATTAGAAATTGATTTTTTGGACTGTAGAAAAATGTATTCAATATGTCATTTGGATTGTGCCTCATGTTGAATAACTACTTTTTCAAGCCTCAATGTCTCCAAAATTGCCATTTTTACAGACTTTTTCTCCTAATCAGAAGCTTCTATTTCAACCAATTTCACGCATTTAAATGACTCTAAACACACTTATTTTAGTTCCAAAAGTGATAATTCACATGTAATAGTCATTTACAGTCCAAAAACTTAAATATCAAAAAATTACCATTTCTGACCATCTGGAGAAAGTTTGACAGGTCACGGGTAATCGCTTTTCATCACAAAATTGATTTTTTGGACTATAGAAAAATTGATTCAAAATGTCATTTGGATTATGCCTCATGTTGAATAACCACATTTTAAAGCCTCAATGTGACCCAAAATTGCCATTTTTACAGACTTTTTCTCCTTCTCAGAAGCTTGTATTTCGACCAGTTTCAGGCATTAAAATGACTCTAAACACACTTATTTTAGTTCCAAAAGTGATAATTCACATGCAATTGTCATTTACAGTCCAAATATTAAATATAAAAAAACTTACAATTTCTGACCATCTGGATAAAGTTTCAGAGGTCACGGGTAATCGCTTTTCATCAGATAATAGATTTTTTGGACTGTAGAAAAATTGATTCAAAATGTCATTTGGATTATACCTCATGTTGAATAACTACTTTGTAAAGCCTCAATGTGACCCAAAATTGGCATTTATACATACTTTTTCTCCTTCTCAGAAGCTTGTATTTCGACCAATTTCATGCATTAAAATGACTCTAAACACGCCTTTTTTAGTTCCAAAAGTGAGAATTCACATGCAATAGTCATTTACAGTCAAAAAATTAAACATTAAAAAATTACCATTTCTGACCATCTGGAGAAAGTTCGACAGGTCACGGGTAATCGCTTTTCATCAGAAAATCGATTTTTTGGACTGTAGAAAAATTGATTCAAAATGTCATTTGGATTATGCCTCATGTTGAATAACTACTTTTTAAAGCCTCAATGTCACCAAAATTGCCATTTTTACAGACTTTTTCTCCTACTCCGAATCTTCTATTTCGACCATTTTCAGGCATTAAAATGACTCTAAACACACTTATTTTAGTTCCAAAAGTGATCATTCACATGCAATAGTCATTTACAGTCCAAAAATTAAGTATAAAAAAATTACCATTTCTGACCATCTGGAGAAAGTTCAACAGGTCACGGGTAATCGCTTTTCATCAGAAAATTTCATCAGAAAATCGATTTTTTGGACTGTAGAAAAATTGATTCAAAATGTCATTTGGATTATGCCTCATGTTGAATAACCTCTTTTTAAAGCCTCAATGTCACCAAAATTGCCATTTTTACAGACTTTTTCTCCTACTCCGAATCTTCTATTTCGACCATTTTCAGGCATTAAAATGACTCTAAACACACTTAGTTTAGTTCCAAAAGTGATCATTCACATGCAATAGTCATTTACACTCCAAAAATTAAATATAAAACAATTACCATTTCTGACCATCTGGAGAAAGTTCAACAGGTCACGGGTAATCGCTTTTCATCAGAAAATTTATTTTTTGGACTGTAGAAAATTTGATTCAAAATGTCATTTGGATTGTGCCTCATGTTGAATAACTACTTTTTAAAGCCTCAATGTCACCAAAATTGCCATTTTTACAGACTTTTTCTGCTACTCAGAAGCTTCTTTTTCAACCAATTTCAGGCATTAAAATGACTCTAAACACACTTATTTTAGTCCCAAAAGTGATAATTCACATGCAATAGTCATTTACAGTCCAAAAATTAAATATAAAAAAATTACCTTTTCTGACCATCTGGAGAAAGTTCGACAGGTTGTGGGTCATCGCTTTTCATCAGATAACATATTTTTTGGACTGTAGAAAAATTGATTCAAAATGTCATTTGGATTATGCCTCATGTTGAATAACTACTTTTTAAAGCCTCAATGTGACCCAAAATTGCCATTTTTACAGACTTTTTCTCCTTCTCAGAAGCTTGTTTTTCGGCCAATTTCAGGCATTAAAATGACTCTAAACACACTTATTTTAGTTCCAAAAGTGATAATTCACATGCAATAGTCATTTACAGTCAAAAATTAAACATTAAAAAATTACCTTTTCTGACCATCTGGAGAATGTTCGACAGGTCACGGGTCATCGTTTTTAATCAGAACATTGATTTTTTGGACTATAGATAAATTGATTCAAAATGTCATTTGGATTGTGCCTGATGTTGAATAACTACTTTTTAAAGCCTCAATGTCACCAAAATTGCCATTTTTACAGACTTTTTTTCCTACTCAGAAGCTTCTATTTGGACCAATTTCAGGCATTAAAATGACTCTAAACACACTTATTTTAGTCCCAAAAGTGATAATTCACATGCAATAGTCATTTACAGTCCAAAAATTAAATATAAAAAAATTACCATTTCTGACCATCTTTAGAAAGTTCGACAGGCCACGGGTTATCGTTTTTCATCAGAAAATTTATTTTTTGGACTGTAGAAAATTTGATTCAAAATGTCATTTGGATTGTGCCTCATGTTGAACAACTACTTTTTAAAGCCTCAATGTCACCAAAATTGCCATTTTTACAGACTTTTTCTCCTACTCAGAAGCTTCTATTACGACCAATTTCAGGCATTAAAATGACTCTAAACACACTTATTTTACTTCCAAAAGTGATAATTCACATGCAATAGTCATTTACAGTCAACAAATTAAACAGTAAAAAATGACCATTTCGGACCCCCTGGAGAAAGTTCGACAGGTCACGGGTCATCGTTTTTCATCAGATAATAGATTTTTTGGACTGTAGAAAAATTGATTGAAAATGTCATTTGGATTGTGCCTCATGTTGAATAACTACTTTTTAAAGACTCAATGTGACCCAAAATTGCCATTTTTACAGACTTTTTCACCTTCTCAGAAGCTTGTATTTCGACCAATTTCAGGCATTAAAATGACTCTAAACACACTTATTTTAGTTCCAAAAGTGATAATTCACATGCAATAGTCATTTACAGTCAACAAATTAAACATTAAAAAATGACCTTTTCTGACCATCTGGAGAATGTTCGACAGGTCACGGGTCATCGTTTTTAATCAGAACATTGATTTTTTGGACTATAGATAAATTGATTCAAAATGTCATTTGGATTGTGCCTGATGTTGAATAACTACTTTTTAAAGCCTCAATGTCACCAAAATTGCCATTTTTAAAGACTTTTTTTCCTACTCAGAAGCTTCTATTTGGACCAATTTCAGGCATTAAAATGACTCTAAACACACTTATTTTAGTTCCAAAATTGATAATTCACATGCAATAGTCATTTACAGTCAACAAATTAAACAGTAAAAAATGACCATTTCTGACCATCTGGAGAAAGTTCCACAGGTCACGGGTCATCGTTTTTCATCAGAAATTGATTTTTTGGACTGTTGAATAATGTATTCAAAATGTCATTTGGATTGTGCCTCATGTTGAATAACTACTTTTTAAAGCCTCAATGTCACCAAAATTGCCATTTTTACAGACTTTTTCTCCTTCTCAGAAGCTTCTATTTCGACCAATTTCAGGCATTAAAATGACTCTAAACACACTTATTTTAGTTCCAAAAGTGAAAATTCACATGCAATAGTCATTTACAGTCCAAAAATTAAATATAAAAGAACTTACCATTTCTGACCATCTGGAGAAAGTTTGAGAGGTCACGGGTAATCGCTTTTCATCAGATAATAGATTTTTTGGACTGTAGAAAAATTGATTCAAAATGTCATTTGGATTATGCCTCATGATGAATAACTACTTTTTAAAGACTCAATGTGACCCAAAATTGCCATTTTTACAGACTTTTTCTCCTTCTCAGAAGCTTGTATTTCGACCAATTTCAGGCATTAAAATGACTCTACACACACTTATTTTAGTTCCAAAAGTGATAATTCACATGCAATAGTCATTTACAGTCAACATATTAAACAGTAAAAAATTACCTTTTCTGACCATCTGGAGAAAGTTTGAGAGGTCACGGGTAATCGCTTTTCATCAGATAATAGATTTTTTGGACTGTAGAAAAATTGATTCAAAATGTCATTTGGATTGTGCCTCATGTTGAATAACTACTTTTTAAAGCCTCAATGTCACCAAAATTGCCATTTTTACAAACTTTTTCTCCATCTCAAAAGCTTGTATTTCGACCAATTTCAGGCATTAAAATGACTCTAAACACACTTATTTTAGTTCCAAAAGTGATAATTCACATGCAATAGTCATTTACAGTCAACAAATTAAACAGTAAAAAATTACCTTTTCTGACCATCTGGAGAAAGTTTGAGAAGTCACGGGTAATCGCTTTTCATCAGATAATAGATTTTTTGGACTGTAGAAAAATTGATTCAAAATGTCATTTGGATTGTGCCTCATGTTGAATAACTACTTTTTAAAGCCTCAATGTCACCAAAATTGCCATTTTTACAAACTTTTTCTCCATCTCAAAAGCTTGTATTTCGACCAATTTCAGGCATTAAAATGACTCTAAACACACTTATTTTAGTTCCAAAAGTGATAATTCACATGCAATAGTCATTTACAGTCAACAAATTAAACAGTAAAAAATTACCTTTTCTGACCATCTGGAGAAAGTTTGAGAGGTCACGGGTAATCGCTTTTCATCAGATAATAGATTTTTTCGACTGTAGAAAAATTGATTCAAAATGTCATTTGGATTGTGCCTCATGTTGAATAACTACTTTTTAACCCCTTGAGTGCCCCGCCCTTTCCACGCCCTGTGCCGGGCGTTTCATTAGCGGGCGGGGCTCATGAGGAGATAGTCTCGTCATGGGCACAGCGCAACCGCGGCCCATGACGAGACCATCTCGTCATGGGCACTCAAGGGGTTAAAGCCGCAATTTCACCAAAATTGCCATTTTTACAGACTTTTTCTTTTACTCAGAAGCTTCTATTTCGACCATTTTCAGGCATTAAACTGACTCTAATCACACTTATTTGAGTTCCAAAAGTTCTAATTCACATGCAATAGTCATTTACAGTCAAAAAATTAAACATTAAAAAATTACCATTTCTGACCATCTGGAGAAAGTTCGACAGGTCACAGGTAATCGCTTTTCATCAGAAAATCGATTTTTTGGACTGTAGAAAAATTGATTCAAAATGTCATTTGGATTATGCCTCATGTTGAAAAACTAACTTGTAAAGCCTCAATGTGACCCAAAATTGCCATTTTTACAGACTTTTTCTCCTTCTCAGAAGCTTGTATTTCGACCGATTTCAGGCATTAAAATGTCTCTAAACACACGTATTTTAGTTCCAAAAGTGATAATTCACATGCAATAGTCATTTACAATCAAAAAATTATACATTAAAAAATTACCTTTTCTGACCATCTGGAGAAAGTTCGACAGGGCACGGGTCATCGTTTTTAATCAGAAAATTGATTTTTTGGACTGTAGAAAAATGTATTCAAAATGTCACTTGGATTGTGCCTAATGTTGAATAACTACTTTTTAAAGCCTCAATGTCACCAAAATTGCCATTTTTACAGACTTTTTCTCCTACTCAGAAGCTTCTATTTCGACCAATTTCAGGCATTAAAATGACTCTAAACACTTATTTTAGTCCCAAAAGTGATAATTCACATGCAATAGTCATTTACAGTCCAAAAATTAAATATAAAAAAATTACCATTTCTGACCATCTTTAGAAAGTTCGACAGGCCACGGGTTATCGTTTTTCATCAGAAAATTTATTTTTTGGACTGTAGAAAATTTGATTCAAAATGTCATTTGGATTGTGCCTGATGTTGAATAACTACTTTTTAAAGCCTCAATGTCACCAAAATTGCCATTTTTACAGACTTTTTCTCCTACTCAGAAGCTTCTATTACGACCAATTTCAGGCATTAAAATGACTCTAAACACACTTATTTTAGTTCCAAAATTGATAATTCACATGCAATAGTCATTTACAGTCAACAAATTAAACAGTAAAAAAAGACCATTTCTGACCATCTGGAGAAAGTTCGACAGGTCACGGGTAATCGTTTTTCATCAGAAATAGATTTTTTGGACTGTTGAATAATGTATTCAAAATGTCATTTGGATTGTGCCTCATGTTGAATAACTACTTTTTAAAGCCTCAATGTCACCAAAATTGCCATTTTTACAGACTTTTTCTCCTTCTCAGAAGCTTCTATTTCGACCAATTTCAGGCATTAAAATGACTCTAAACACACTTATTTTAGTTCCAAAAGTGATAATTCACATGCAATAGTCATTTACAGTCCAAAAATTAAATATAAAAGAACTTACCATTTCTGACCATCTGGAGAAAGTTTGAGAGGTCACGGGTAATCGCTTTTCATCAGATAATAGATTTTTTGGACTGTAGAAAAATTGATTCAAAATGTCATTTGGATTATGCCTCATGATGAATAACTACTTTTTAAAGACTCAATGTGACCCAAAATTGCCATTTTTACAGACTTTTTCTCCTTCTCAGAAGCTTGTATTTCGACCAATTTCAGGCATTAAAATGACTCTACACACACTTATTTTAGTTCCAAAAGTGATAATTCACATGCAATAGTCATTTACAGTCAACATATTAAACAGTAAAAAATTACCTTTTCTGACCATCTGGAGAAAGTTTGAGAGGTCACGGGTAATCGCTTTTCATCAGATAATAGATTTTTTGGACTGTAGAAAAATTGATTCAAAATGTCATTTGGATTGTGCCTCATGTTGAATAACTACTTTTTAAAGCCTCAATGTCACCAAAATTGCCATTTTTACAAACTTTTTCTCCATCTCAAAAGCTTGTATTTCGACCAATTTCAGGCATTAAAATGACTCTAAACACACTTATTTTAGTTCCAAAAGTGATAATTCACATGCAATAGTCATTTACAGTCAACAAATTAAACAGTAAAAAATTACCTTTTCTGACCATCTGGAGAAAGTTTGAGAGGTCACGGGTAATCGCTTTTCATCAGATAATAGATTTTTTCGACTGTAGAAAAATTGATTCAAAATGTCATTTGGATTGTGCCTCATGTTGAATAACTACTTTTTAAAGCCTCAATGTCAGCAAATTTGCCATTTTTACACATTTTTTCTGCTACTCAGAAGCTTCTTTTTCATCCAATTTCAGGCATTAAAATGACGCTAAACACACTTATTTTAGTTCCACAAGTGATAATTCTCATGTAATAGTCCTTTACAGTCAAAAAATTAAACAGTAAAAAATTACCTTTTCTGACCATCTGGAGAAAGTTCGACAGGTGACGGGTCATCGTTTTTCATCAGAACATTGATTTTTTGGACTGTAGAAAAATGTATTCAAAATGTCATTTGGATTGTGCCTCATGTTGAATAACTACTTTTTGAAGCCTCAATGTCACCAAAATTGCCATTTTTACAGACTTTTTCTCCTACTCAGAAGCTTGTATTTCGAACATTTTCAGGCATTAAAATGACTCTAAACACACTTATTTTAGTTCCAAAAGAGATAATTCACATGCAAAAGTAATTTACAGTCCAAAAATTAAATATAAAAAAATTACCTTTTCTGACCATCTGGAGAAAGTTCGACAGGTCGCGGGTCATCGCTTTTCATCAGATAACATATTTTTTGGACTGTAGAAAAATTGATTCAAAATGTCATTTGGATTATGCCTCATGTTGAAAAACTAACTTGTAACGCCTCAATGTGACCCAAAATTGCCATTTTTACAGACTTTTTCTCCTTCTCAGAAGCTTGTATTTCGACCGATTTCAGGCATTAAAATGTCTCTAAACACACTTATTTTAGTTCCAAAAGTGATAATTCACTTGCAATAGTCATTTACAATCAAAAAATTATACATTAAAAAATTACCTTTTCTGACTATCTGGAGAAAGTTCGACAGGGCACGGGTCATCGTTTTTAATCAGAAAATTGATTTTTTGGACTGTAGAAAAATGTATTCAAAAGGTCACTTGGATTGTGCCTAATGTTGAATAACTACTTTTTAAAGCCTCAATGTCACCAAAATTGCCATTTTTACAGACTTTTTCTCCTACTCAGAAGCTTCTATTTCGACCAATTTCAGGCATTAAAATGACTCTAAACACTTATTTTAGTCCCAAAAGTGATAATTCACATGCAATAGTCATTTACAGTCCAAAAATTAAATATAAAAAAATTACCATTTCTGACCATCTTTAGAAAGTTCGACAGGCCACGGGTTATCGTTTTTCATCAGAAAATTTATTTTTGGGACTGTAGAAAATTTGATTCAAAATGTCATTTGGATTGTGCCTCATGTTGAATAACTACTTTTTAAAGCCTCAATGTCACCAAAATTGCCATTTTTACAGACTTTTTCTCCTACTCAGAAGCTTCTATTACGACCAATTTCAGGCATTAAAATGACTCTAAACACACTTATTTTACTTCCAAAAGTGATAATTCACATGCAATAGTCATTTACAGTCAACAAATTAAACAGTAAAAAATGACCATTTCTGACCATCTGGAGAAAGTTCGACAGGTCACGGGTCATCGTTTTTCATCAGATAATAGATTTTTTGGACTGTAGAAAAATTGATTGAAAATGTCATTTGGATTGTGCCTCATGTTGAATAACTACTTTTTAAAGACTCAATGTGACCCAAAATTGCCATTTTTACAGACTTTTTCACCTTCTCAGAAGCTTGTATTTCGACCAATTTCAGGCATTAAAATGACTCTAAACACACTTATTTTAGTTCCAAAAGTGATAATTCACATGCAATAGTCATTTACAGTCAACAAATTAAACATTAAAAAATGACCTTTTCTGACCATCTGGAGAATGTTCGACAGGTCACGGGTCATCGTTTTTAATCAGAACATTGATTTTTTGGACTATAGATAAATTGATTCAAAATGTCATTTGGATTGTGCCTCATGTTGAATAACTACTTTTTAAAGCCTCAATGTCACCAAAATTGCCATTTTTACAGACTTTTTCTCCTTCTCAGAAGCTTCTATTTCGACCAATTTCAGGCATTAAAATGACTCTAAACACACTTATTTTAGTTCCAAAAGTGATAATTCACATGCAATAGTCATTTACAGTCAACAAATTAAACAGTAAAAAATTACCTTTTCTGACCATCTGGAGAAAGTTTGAGAGGTCACGGGTAATCGCTTTTCATCAGATAATTGAATAACTACTTTTTAACCCCTTGAGTGCCCCGCCCTTTCCACGCCCTGTGCCGGGCGTTTCATTAGCGGGCGGGGCTCATGAGGAGATAGTCTCGTCATGGGCACAGCGCAACCGCGGCCCATGACGAGACCATCTCGTCATGGGCACTCAAGGGGTTAAAGCCGCAATTTCACCAAAATTGCCATTTTTACAGACTTTTTCTTCTACTCAGAAGCTTCTATTTCGACCATTTTCAGGCATTAAACTGACTCTAATCACACTTATTTGAGTTCCAAAAGTTCTAATTCACATGCAATAGTCATTTACAGTCAAAAAATTAAACATTAAAAAATTACCATTTCTGACCATCTGGAGAAAGTTCGACAGGTCACGGGTAATCGCTTTTCATCAGAAAATCGATTTTTTGGACTGTAGAAAAATTGATTCAAAATGTCATTTGGATTGTGCCTCATGTTGAATAACTACTTTTTGAAGCCTCAATGTCACCAAAATTGCCATTTTTACAGACTTTTTCTCCTTCTCAGAAGCTTGTATTTCAACCAATTTCAGGCATTAAAATGACTCTAAACACACTTATTTTAGTTCCAAAAGTGATAATTCACATGCAATAGTCATTTACAGTCCAAAAATTAAATATAAAAACACCATTTCTGACCATCTGGAGAAAGTTTGAGAGGTCACGGGTAATCGCTTTTCATCAGATAATAGATTTTTTGGACTGTAGAAAAATTGATTCAAAATATCATTTGGATTATGCCTCATGTTGAATAACTACTTTTTAAAGCCTCAATGTCAGCAAATTTGCCATTTTTACATATTTTTTCTGCTACTCAGAAGCTTCTTTTTCATCCAATTTCAGGCATTAAAATGACGCTAAACACACTTATTTTAGTTCCACAAGTGATAATTCTCATGCAATAGTCATTTACAGTGTAAAAATTAAATATAAAAAAACTTACCATTTCTGACCATCTGGAGAAAGTTTGAGAGGTCACGGGTAATCGCTTTTCATCAGAAAATTTATTTTTTGGACTGTAGAAAATTTGATTCAAAATGTCATTTGGATTGTGCCTCATGTTGAATAACTACTTTTTAAAGCCTCAATGTCACCAAAATTGCCATTTTTACAGACTTGTTCTCCTACTCAGAAGCTTCTATTTGGACCAATTTCAGGCATTAAAATGACTCTAAACACACTTATTTTACTTCCAAAAGTGATAATTCACATGCAATAGTCATTTACAGTCAACAAATTAAACAGTAAAAAATGACCATTTCTGACCATCTGGAGAAAGTTCGACAGGTCACGGGTCATCGTTTTTCATCAGATAATAGATTTTTTGGACTGTAGAAAAATTGATTGAAAATGTCATTTGGATTGTGCCTCATGTTGAATAACTACTTTTTAAAGACTCAATGTGACCCAAAATTGCCATTTTTACAGACTTTTTCACCTTCTCAGAAGCTTGTATTTCGACCAATTTCAGGCATTAAAATGACTCTAAACACACTTATTTTAGTTCCAAAAGTGATAATTCACATGCAATAGTCATTTACAGTCAACAAATTAAACATTAAAAAATGACCTTTTCTGACCATCTGGAGAATGTTCGACAGGTCACGGGTCATCGTTTTTAATCAGAACATTGATTTTTTGGACTATAGATAAATTGATTCAAAATGTCATTTGGATTGTGCCTCATGTTGAATAACTACTTTTTAAAGCCTCAATGTCACCAAAATTGCCATTTTTACAGACTTTTTCTCCTTCTCAGAAGCTTCTATTTCGACCAATTTCAGGCATTAAAATGACTCTAAACACACTTATTTTAGTTCCAAAAGTGATATTTCACATGCAATAGTCATTTACAGTCCAAAAATTAAATATAAAAGAACTTACCATTTCTGACCATCTGGAGAAAGTTTGAGAGGTCACGGGTAATCGCTTTTCATCAGATAATAGATTTTTTGGACTGTAGAAAAATTGATTCAAAATGTCATTTGGATTATGCCTCATGATGAATAACTACTTTTTAAAGACTCAATGTGACCCAAAATTGCCATTTTTACAGACTTTTTCTCCTTCTCAGAAGCTTGTATTTCGACCAATTTCAGGCATTAAAATGACTCTACACACACTTATTTTAGTTCCAAAAGTGATAATTCACATGCAATAGTCATTTACAGTCAACATATTAAACAGTAAAAAATTACCTTTTCTGACCATCTGGAGAAAGTTTGAGAGGTCACGGGTAATCGCTTTTCATCAGAGAATAGATTTTTTGGACTGTAGAAAAATTGATTCAAAATGTCATTTGGATTGTGCCTCATGTTGAATAACTACTTTTTAAAGCCTCAATGTCACCAAAATTGCCATTTTTACAAACTTTTTCTCCATCTCAAAAGCTTGTATTTCGACCAATTTCAGGCATTAAAATGACTCTAAACACACTTATTTTAGTTCCAAAAGTGATAATTCACATGCAATAGTCATTTACAGTCAACAAATTAAACAGTAAAAAATTACCTTTTCTGACCATCTGGAGAAAGTTTGAGAGGTCACGGGTAATCGCTTTTCATCAGATAATTGAATAACTACTTTTTAACCCCTTGAGTGCCCCGCCCTTTCCACGCCCTGTGCCGGGCGTTTCATTAGCGGGCGGGGCTCATGAGGAGATAGTCTCGTCATGGGCACAGCGCAACCGCGGCCCATGACGAGACCATCTCGTCATGGGCACTCAAGGGGTTAAAGCCGCAATTTCACCAAAATTGCCATTTTTACAGACTTTTTCTTCTACTCAGAAGCTTCTATTTCGACCATTTTCAGGCATTAAACTGACTCTAATCACACTTATTTGAGTTCCAAAAGTTCTAATTCACATGCAATAGTCATTTACAGTCAAAAAATTAAACATTAAAAAATTACCATTTCTGACCATCTGGAGAAAGTTCGACAGGTCACGGGTAATCGCTTTTCATCAGAAAATCGATTTTTTGGACTGTAGAAAAATTGATTCAAAATGTCATTTGGATTGTGCCTCATGTTGAATAACTACTTTTTGAAGCCTCAATGTCACCAAAATTGCAATTTTTACAGACTTTTTCTCCTTCTCAGAAGCTTGTATTTCAACCAATTTCAGGCATTAAAATGACTCTAAACACACTTATTTTAGTTCCAAAAGTGATAATTCACATGCAATAGTCATTTACAGTCCAAAAATTAAATATAAAAACACCATTTCTGACCATCTGGAGAAAGTTTGAGAGGTCACGGGTAATCGCTTTTCATCAGATAATAGATTTTTTGGACTGTAGAAAAATTGATTCAAAATATCATTTGGATTATGCCTCATGTTGAATAACTACTTTTTAAAGCCTCAATGTCAGCAAATTTGCCATTTTTACATATTTTTTCTGCTACTCAGAAGCTTCTTTTTCATCCAATTTCAGGCATTAAAATGACGCTAAACACACTTATTTTAGTTCCACAAGTGATAATTCTCATGCAATAGTCATTTACAGTCAAAAAATTAAACAGTAAAAAATTACCTTTTCTGACCATCTGGAGAAAGTTCGACAGGTAACGGGTCATCGTTTTTCATCAGAAATTGATTTTTTGGACTGTAGAAAAATGTATTCAAAATGTCATTTGGATTGTGCCTCATGTTGAATTACTACTTATTAAAGCCTCAATGTCACCAGAATTGCCATTTTTACAGACTTTTTCTCCTACTCAGAAGCTTCTAGTTCGACCATTTTCAGGCATTAAAATGACTGTAAACACACTTATTTTAGTTCCAAAAGTGATAATTCACATGCAATAGTCATTTACAGTGTAAAAATTAAATATAAAAAAACTTACCATTTCTGACCATCTGGAGAAAGTTTGAGAGGTCACGGGTAATCGCTTTTCATCAGAAAATTTATTTTTTGGACTGTAGAAAATTTGATTCAAAATGTCATTTGGATTGTGCCTCATGTTGAATAACTACTTTTTAAAGCCTCAATGTCACCAAAATTGCCATTTTTACAGACTTGTTCTCCTACTCAGAAGCTTCTATTTGGACCAATTTCAGGCATTAAAATGACTCTAAACACACTTATTTTAGTTCCAAAATTGATAATTCACATGCAATAGTCATTTACAGTCAACAAATTAAACAGTAAAAAATGACCATTTCTGACCATCTGGAGAAAGTTCGACAGGTCACGGGTCATCGTTTTTCATCAGAAATTGATTTTTTGGACTGTTGAATAATGTATTCAAAATGTCATTTGGATTGTGCCTCATGTTGAATAACTACTTTTTAAAGCCTCAATGTCACCAAAATTGCCATTTTTACAGACTTTTTCTCCTTCTCAGAAGCTTCTATTTCGACCAATTTCAGGCATTAAAATGACTCTAAACACACTTATTTTAGTTCCAAAAGTGAAAATTCACATGCAATAGTCATTTACAGTCCAAAAATTAAATATAAAAGAACTTACCATTTCTGACCATCTGGAGAAAGTTTGAGAGGTCACGGGTAATCGCTTTTCATCAGATAATAGATTTTTTGGACTGTAGAAAAATTGATTCAAAATGTCATTTGGATTATGCCTCATGATGAATAACTACTTTTTAAAGACTCAATGTGACCCAAAATTGCCATTTTTACAGACTTTTTCTCCTTCTCAGAAGCTTGTATTTCGAGCAATTTCAGGCATTAAAATGACTCTACACACACTTATTTTAGTTCCAAAAGTGATAATTCACATGCAATAGTCATTTACAGTCAACATATTAAACAGTAAAAAATTACCTTTTCTGACCATCTGGAGAAAGTTTGAGAGGTCACGGGTAATCGCTTTTCATCAGATAATAGATTTTTTGGACTGTAGAAAAATTGATTCAAAATGTCATTTGGATTGTGCCTCATGTTGAATAACTACTTTTTAAAGCCTCAATGTCACCAAAATTGCCATTTTTACAAACTTTTTCTCCATCTCAAAAGCTTGTATTTCGACCAATTTCAGGCATTAAAATGACTCTAAACACACTTATTTTAGTTCCAAAAGTGATAATTCACATGCAATAGTCATTTACAGTCAACAAATTAAACAGTAAAAAATTACCTTTTCTGACCATCTGGAGAAAGTTTGAGAGGTCACGGGTAATCGCTTTTCATCAGATAATTGAATAACTACTTTTTAACCCCTTGAGTGCCCCGCCCTTTCCACGCCCTGTGCCGGGCGTTTCATTAGCGGGCGGGGCTCATGAGGAGATAGTCTCGTCATGGGCACAGCGCAACCGCGGCCCATGACGAGACCATCTCGTCATGGGCACTCAAGGGGTTAAAGCCGCAATTTCACCAAAATTGCCATTTTTACAGACTTTTTCTTCTACTCAGAAGCTTCTATTTCGACCATTTTCAGGCATTAAACTGACTCTAATCACACTTATTTGAGTTCCAAAAGTTCTAATTCACATGCAATAGTCATTTACAGTCAAAAAATTAAACATTAAAAAATTACCATTTCTGACCATCTGGAGAAAGTTCGACAGGTCACAGGTAATCGCTTTTCATCAGAAAATCGATTTTTTGGACTGTAGAAAAATTGATTCAAAATGTCATTTGGATTATGCCTCATGTTGAAAAACTAACTTGTAAAGCCTCAATGTGACCCAAAATTGCCATTTTTACAGACTTTTTCTCCTTCTCAGAAGCTTGTATTTCGACCGATTTCAGGCATTAAAATGTCTCTAAACACACGTATTTTAGTTCCAAAAGTGATAATTCACATGCAATAGTCATTTACAATCAAAAAATTATACATTAAAAAATTACCTTTTCTGACCATCTGGAGAAAGTTCGACAGGGCACGGGTCATCGTTTTTAATCAGAAAATTGATTTTTTGGACTGTAGAAAAATGTATTCAAAATGTCACTTGGATTGTGCCTAATGTTGAATAACTACTTTTTAAAGCCTCAATGTCACCAAAATTGCCATTTTTACAGACTTTTTCTCCTACTCAGAAGCTTCTATTTCGACCAATTTCAGGCATTAAAATGACCCTAAACACTTATTTTAGTCCCAAAAGTGATAATTCACATGCAATAGTCATTTACAGTCCAAAAATTAAATATAAAAAAATTACCATTTCTGACCATCTTTAGAAAGTTCGACAGGCCACGGGTTATCGTTTTTCATCAGAAAATTTATTTTTTGGACTGTAGAAAATTTGATTCAAAATGTCATTTGGATTGTGCCTCATGTTGAATAACTACTTTTTAAAGCCTCAATGTCACCAAAATTGCCATTTTTACAGACTTTTTCTCCTACTCAGAAGCTTCTATTACGACCAATTTCAGGCATTAAAATGACTCTAAACACACTTATTTTACTTCCAAAAGTGATAATTCACATGCAATAGTCATTTACAGTCAACAAATTAAACAGTAAAAAATGACCATTTCTGACCATCTGGAGAAAGTTCGACAGGTCACGGGTCATCGTTTTTCATCAGATAATAGATTTTTTGGACTGTAGAAAAATTGATTGAAAATGTCATTTGGATTGTGCCTCATGTTGAATAACTACTTTTTAAAGACTCAATGTGACCCAAAATTGCCATTTTTACAGACTTTTTCACCTTCTCAGAAGCTTGTATTTCGACCAATTTCAGGCATTAAAATGACTCTAAACACACTTATTTTAGTTCCAAAAGTGATAATTCACATGCAATAGTCATTTACAGTCAACAAATTAAACATTAAAAAATGACCTTTTCTGACCATCTGGAGAATGTTCGACAGGTCACGGGTCATCGTTTTTAATCAGAACATTGATTTTTTGGACTATAGATAAATTGATTCAAAATGTCATTTGGATTGTGCCTGATGTTGAATAACTACTTTTTAAACCCTCAATGTCACCAAAATTGCCATTTTTAAAGACTTTTTTTCCTACTCAGAAGCTTCTATTTGGACCAATTTCAGGCATTAAAATGACTCTAAACACACTTATTTTAGTTCCAAAATTGATAATTCACATGCAATAGTCATTTACAGTCAACAAATTAAACAGTAAAAAATGACCATTTCTGACCATCTGGAGAAAGTTCGACAGGTCACGGGTCATCGTTTTTCATCAGAAATAGATTTTTTGGACTGTTGAATAATGTATTCAAAATGTCATTTGGATTGTGCCTCATGTTGAATAACTACTTTTTAAAGCCTCAATGTCACCAAAATTGCCATTTTTACAGACTTTCTCCTTCTCAGAAGCTTCTATTTCGACCAATTTCAGGCATTAAAATGACTCTAAACACACTTATTTTAGTTCCAAAAGTGATAATTCACATGCAATAGTCATTTACAGTCCAAAAATTAAATATAAAAGAACTTACCATTTCTGACCATCTGGAGAAAGTTTGAGAGGTCACGGGTAATCGCTTTTCATCAGATAATAGATTTTTTGGACTGTAGAAAAATTGATCCAAAATGTCATTTGGATTATGCCTCATGATGAATAACTACTTTTTAAAGACTCAATGTGACCCAAAATTGCCATTTTTACAGATTTTTTCACCTTCTCAGAAGCTTGTATTTCGACCAATTTCAGGCATTAAAATGACTCTAAACACACTTATTTTAGTTCCAAAAGTGATAATTCACATGCAATAGTCATTTACAGTCAACAAATTAAACATTAAAAAATGACCTTTTCTGACCATCTGGAGAATGTTCGACAGGTCACGGGTCATCGTTTTTAATCAGAACATTGATTTTTTGGACTATAGAAAAATTGATTCAAAATGTCATTTGGATTGTGCCTGATGTTGAATAACTACTTTTTAAAGCCTCAATGTCACCAAAATTGCCATTTTTACAAACTTTTTCTCCATCTCAAAAGCTTGTATTTCGACCAATTTCAGGCATTAAAATGACTCTAAACACACTTATTTTAGTTCCAAAAGTGATAATTCACATGCAATAGTCATTTACAGTCAACAAATTAAACAGTAAAAAATTACCTTTTCTGACCATCTGGAGAAAGTTTGAGAGGTCACGGGTAATCGCTTTTCATCAGATAATAGATTTTTTCGACTGTAGAAAAATTGATTCAAAATGTCATTTGGATTGTGCCTCATGTTGAATAACTACTTTTTAAAGCCTCAATGTCAGCAAATTTGCCATTTTTACACATTTTTTCTGCTACTCAGAAGCTTCTTTTTCATCCAATTTCAGGCATTAAAATGACGCTAAACACACTTATTTTAGTTCCACAAGTGATAATTCTCATGCAATAGTCCTTTACAGTCAAAAAATTAAACAGTAAAAAATTACCTTTTCTGACCATCTGGAGAAAGTTCGACAGGTGACGGGTCATCGTTTTTCATCAGAAATTGATTTTTTGGACTGTAGAAAAATGTATTCAAAATGTCATTTGGATTGTGCCTCATGTTGAATAACTGCTTTTTAAAGCCTCAATGTCACCAAAATTGCCATTTTTACAGACTTTTTCTCCTACTCAGAAGCTTGTATTTCGAACAATTTCAGGCATTAAAATGACTCTAAACACACTTATTTTAGTTCCAAAAGAGATAATTCACATGCAATAGTCATTTACAGTCCAAAAATTAAATAAAAAAAAACTTACCATTTCTGACCATCTGGAGAAAGTTTGAGAGGTCACGGGTAATCGCTTTTCATCTGATAACATATTTTTTGGACTGTAGAAAAATTGATTCAAAATGTCATTTGGATTATGCCTCATGTTGAATAACTACTTTTTAAAGCCTCAATGTCACCAAAATTGCCATTTTTACAGACTTTTTCTCCTACTCAGAAGCTTCTATTTCGACCAATTTCAGGCATTAAAATGACTCTAAACACACTTATTTTAGTCCCAAAAGTGATAATTCACATGCAATAGTCATTTACAGTCCAAAAATTAAATATAAAAAAATTACCATTTCTGACCATCTTTAGAAAGTTCGACAGGCCACGGGTTATCGTTTTTCATCAGAAAATTTATTTTTTGGACTGTAGAAAATTTGATTCAAAATGTCATTTGGATTGTGCCTCATGTTGAATAACTACTTTTTAAAGCCTCAATGTCACCAAAATTGCCATTTTACAGACTTTTTCTCCTACTCAGAAGCTTCTATTACGACCAATTTCAGGCATTAAAATGACTCTAAACACACTTATTTTACTTCCAAAAGTGATAATTCACATGCAATAGTCATTTACAGTCAACAAATTAAACAGTAAAAAATGACCATTTCTGACCATCTGGAGAAAGTTCGACAGGTCACGGGTCATCGTTTTTCATCAGATAATAGATTTTTTGGACTGTAGAAAAATTGATTGAAAATGTCATTTGGATTGTGCCTCATGTTGAATAACTACTTTTTAAAGCCTCAATGTAACCAAAATTGCCATTTTTACAGACTTGTTCTCCTACTCAGAAGCTTCTATTTGGACCAATTTCAGGCATTAAAATGACTCTAAACACACTTATTTTAGTTCCAAAATTGATAATTCACATGCAATAGTCATTTACAGTCAACAAATTAAACAGTAAAAAATGACCATTTCTGACCATCTGGAGAAAGTTCGACAGGTCACGGGTCATCGTTTTTCATCAGAAATTGATTTTTTGGACTGTTGAATAATGTATTCAAAATGTCATTTGGATTGTGCCTCATGTTGAATAACTACTTTTTAAAGCCTCAATGTCACCAAAATTGCCATTTTTACAGACTTTTTCTCCTTCTCAGAAGCTTCTATTTCGACCAATTTCAGGCATTAAAATGACTCTAAACACACTTATTTTAGTTCCAAAAGTGAAAATTCACATGCAATAGTCATTTACAGTCCAAAAATTAAATATAAAAGAACTTACCATTTCTGACCATCTGGAGAAAGTTTGAGAGGTCACGGGTAATCGCTTTTCATCAGATAATAGATTTTTTGGACTGTAGAAAAATTGATTCAAAATGTCATTTGGATTATGCCTCATGATGAATAACTACTTTTTAAAGACTCAATGTGACCCAAAATTGCCATTTTTACAGACTTTTTCTCCTTCTCAGAAGCTTGTATTTCGAGCAATTTCAGGCATTAAAATGACTCTACACACACTTATTTTAGTTCCAAAAGTGATAATTCACATGCAATAGTCATTTACAGTCAACATATTAAACAGTAAAAAATTACCTTTTCTGACCATCTGGTGAAAGTTTGAGAGGTCACGGGTAATCGCTTTTCATCAGATAATAGATTTTTTGGACTGTAGAAAAATTGATTCAAAATGTCATTTGGATTGTGCCTCATGTTGAATAACTACTTTTTAAAGCCTCAATGTCACCAAAATTGCCATTTTTACAAACTTTTTCTACATCTCAAAAGCTTGTATTTCGACCAATTTCAGGCATTAAAATGACTCTAAACACACTTATTTTAGTTCCAAAAGTGATAATTCACATGCAATAGTCATTTACAGTCAACAAATTAAACAGTAAAAAATTACCTTTTCTGACCATCTGGAGAAAGTTTGAGAGGTCACGGGTAATCGCTTTTCATCAGATAATTGAATAACTACTTTTTAACCCCTTGAGTGCCCCGCCCTTTCCACGCCCTGTGCCGGGCGTTTCATTAGCGGGCGGGGCTCATGAGGAGATAGTCTCGTCATGGGCACAGCGCAACCGCGGCCCATGACGAGACCATCTCGTCATGGGCACTCAAGGGGTTAAAGCCGCAATTTCACCAAAATAGCCATTTTTACAGACTTTTTCTTCTACTCAGAAGCTTCTATTTCGACCATTTTCAGGCATTAAACTGACTCTAATCACACTTATTTGAGTTCCAAAAGTTCTAATTCACATGCAATAGTCATTTACAGTCAAAAAATTAAACATTAAAAAATTACCATTTCTGACCATCTGGAGAAAGTTCGACAGGTCAAAGGTAATCGCTTTTCATCAGAAAATCGATTTTTTGGACTGTAGTAAAATTGATTCAAAATGTCATTTGGATTATGCCTCATGTTGAAAAACTAACTTGTAAAGCCTCAATGTGACCCAAAATTGCCATTTTTACAGACTTTTTCTCCTACTCAGAAGCTTCTATTTCGACCAATTTCAGGCATTAAAATGACTCTAAACACTTATTTTAGTCCCAAAAGTGATAATTCACATGCAATAGTCATTTACAGTCCAAAAATTAAATATAAAAAAATTACCATTTCTGACCATCTTTAGAAAGTTCGACAGGCCACGGGTTATCGTTTTTCATCAGAAAATTTATTTTTTGGACTGTAGAAAATTTGATTCAAAATGTCATTTGGATTGTGCCTCATGTTGAATAACTACTTTTTAAAGCCTCAATGTCACCAAAATTGCCATTTTTACAGACTTTTTCTCCTACTCAGAAGCTTCTATTACGACCAATTTCAGGCATTAAAATGACTCTAAACACACTTATTTTACTTCCAAAAGTGATAATTCACATGCAATAGTCATTTACAGTCAACAAATTAAACAGTAAAAAATGACCATTTCTGACCATCTGGAGAAAGTTCGACAGGTCACGGGTCATCGTTTTTCATCAGATAATAGATTTTTTGGACTGTAGAAAAATTGATTGAAAATGTCATTTGGATTGTGCCTCATGTTGAATAACTACTTTTTAAAGACTCAATGTGACCCAAAATTGCCATTTTTACAGACTTTTTCACCTTCTCAGAAGCTTGTATTTCGACCAATTTCAGGCATTAAAATGACTCTAAACACACTTATTTTAGTTCCAAAAGTGATAATTCACATGCAATAGTCATTTACAGTCAACAAATTAAACATTAAAAAATGACCTTTTCTGACCATCTGGAGAATGTTCGACAGGTCACGGGTCATCGTTTTTAATCAGAACATTGATTTTTTGGACTATAGATAAATTGATTCAAAATGTCATTTGGATTGTGCCTGATGTTGAATAACTACTTTTTAAACCCTCAATGTCACCAAAATTGCCATTTTTAAAGACTTTTTTTCCTACTCAGAAGCTTCTATTTGGACCAATTTCAGGCATTAAAATGACTCTAAACACACTTATTTTAGTTCCAAAATTGATAATTCACATGCAATAGTCATTTACAGTCAACAAATTAAACAGTAAAAAATGACCATTTCTGACCATCTGGAGAAAGTTCGACAGGTCACGGGTCATCGTTTTTCATCAGAAATAGATTTTTTGGACTGTTGAATAATGTATTCAAAATGTCATTTGGATTGTGCCTCATGTTGAATAACTACTTTTTAAAGCCTCAATGTCACCAAAATTGCCATTTTTACAGACTTTCTCCTTCTCAGAAGCTTCTATTTCGACCAATTTCAGGCATTAAAATGACTCTAAACACACTTATTTTAGTTCCAAAAGTGATAATTCACATGCAATAGTCATTTACAGTCCAAAAATTAAATATAAAAGAACTTACCATTTCTGACCATCTGGAGAAAGTTTGAGAGGTCACGGGTAATCGCTTTTCATCAGATAATAGATTTTTTGGACTGTAGAAAAATTGATCCAAAATGTCATTTGGATTATGCCTCATGATGAATAACTACTTTTTAAAGACTCAATGTGACCCAAAATTGCCATTTTTACAGATTTTTTCACCTTCTCAGAAGCTTGTATTTCGACCAATTTCAGGCATTAAAATGACTCTAAACACACTTATTTTAGTTCCAAAAGTGATAATTCACATGCAATAGTCATTTACAGTCAACAAATTAAACATTAAAAAATGACCTTTTCTGACCATCTGGAGAATGTTCGACAGGTCACGGGTCATCGTTTTTAATCAGAACATTGATTTTTTGGACTATAGAAAAATTGATTCAAAATGTCATTTGGATTGTGCCTGATGTTGAATAACTACTTTTTAAAGCCTCAATGTCACCAAAATTGCCATTTTTACAAACTTTTTCTCCATCTCAAAAGCTTGTATTTCGACCAATTTCAGGCATTAAAATGACTCTAAACACACTTATTTTAGTTCCAAAAGTGATAATTCACATGCAATAGTCATTTACAGTCAACAAATTAAACAGTAAAAAATTACATTTTCTGACCATCTGGAGAAAGTTTGAGAGGTCACGGGTAATCGCTTTTCATCAGATAATAGATTTTTTCGACTGTAGAAAAATTGATTCAAAATGTCATTTGGATTGTGCCTCATGTTGAATAACTACTTTTTAAAGCCTCAATGTCAGCAAATTTGCCATTTTTACACATTTTTTCTGCTACTCAGAAGCTTCTTTTTCATCCAATTTCAGGCATTAAAATGACGCTAAACACACTTATTTTAGTTCCACAAGTGATAATTCTCATGCAATAGTCCTTTACAGTCAAAAAATTAAACAGTAAAAAATTACCTTTTCTGACCATCTGGAGAAAGTTCGACAGGTGACGGGTCATCGTTTTTCATCAGAAATTGATTTTTTGGACTGTAGAAAAATGTATTCAAAATGTCATTTGGATTGTGCCTCATGTTGAATAACTGCTTTTTAAAGCCTCAATGTCACCAAAATTGCCATTTTTACAGACTTTTTCTCCTACTCAGAAGCTTGTATTTCGAACAATTTCAGGCATTAAAATGACTCTAAACACACTTATTTTAGTTCCAAAAGAGATAATTCACATGCAATAGTCATTTACAGTCCAAAAATTAAATAAAAAAAAACTTACCATTTCTGACCATCTGGAGAAAGTTTGAGAGGTCACGGGTAATCGCTTTTCATCTGATAACATATTTTTTGGACTGTAGAAAAATTGATTCAAAATGTCATTTGGATTATGCCTCATGTTGAATAACTACTTTTTAAAGCCTCAATGTCACCAAAATTGCCATTTTTACAGACTTTTTCTCCTACTCAGAAGCTTCTATTTCGACCAATTTCAGGCATTAAAATGACTCTAAACACACTTATTTTAGTCCCAAAAGTGATAATTCACATGCAATAGTCATTTACAGTCCAAAAATTAAATATAAAAAAATTACCATTTCTGACCATCTTTAGAAAGTTCGACAGGCCACGGGTTATCGTTTTTCATCAGAAAATTTATTTTTTGGACTGTAGAAAATTTGATTCAAAATGTCATTTGGATTGTGCCTCATGTTGAATAACTACTTTTTAAAGCCTCAATGTCACCAAAATTGCCATTTTTACAGACTTTTTCTCCTACTCAGAAGCTTCTATTACGACCAATTTCAGGCATTAAAATGACTCTAAACACACTTATTTTACTTCCAAAAGTGATAATTCACATGCAATAGTCATTTACAGTCAACAAATTAAACAGTAAAAAATGACCATTTCTGACCATCTGGAGAAAGTTCGACAGGTCACGGGTCATCGTTTTTCATCAGATAATAGATTTTTTGGACTGTAGAAAAATTGATTGAAAATGTCATTTGGATTGTGCCTCATGTTGAATAACTACTTTTTAAAGACTCAATGTGACCCAAAATTGCCATTTTTACAGACTTTTTCTCCTTCTCAGAAGCTTCTATTTCGACCAATTTCAGGCATTAAAATGACTCTAAACACACTTATTTTAGTTCCAAAAGTGATAATTCACATGCAATAGTCATTTACAGTCCAAAAATTAAATATAAAAGAACTTACCATTTCTGACCATCTGGAGAAAGTTTGAGAGGTCACGGGTAATCGCTTTTCATCAGATAATAGATTTTTTGGACTGTAGAAAAATTGATTCAAAATGTCATTTGGATTATGCCTCATGATGAATAACTACTTTTTAAAGACTCAATGTGACCCAAAATTGCCATTTTTACAGACTTTTTCTCCTTCTCAGAAGCTTGTATTTCGACCAATTTCAGGCATTAAAATGACTCTACACACACTTATTTTAGTTCCAAAAGTGATAATTCACATGCAATAGTCATTTACAGTCAACATATTAAACAGTAAAAAATTTCCTTTTCTGACCATCTGGAGAAAGTTTGAGAGGTCACGGGTAATCGCTTTTCATCAGATAATAGATTTTTTGGACTGTAGAAAAATTGATTCAAAATGTCATTTGGATTGTGCCTCATGTTGAATAACTACTTTTTAAAGCCTCAATGTCACCAAAATTGCCATTTTTACAAACTTTTTCTCCATCTCAAAAGCTTGTATTTCGACCAATTTCAGGCATTAAAATGACTCTAAACACACTTATTTTAGTTCCAAAAGTGATAATTCACATGCAATAGTCATTTACAGTCAACAAATTAAACAGTAAAAAATTACCTTTTCTGACCATCTGGAGAAAGTTTGAGAGGTCACGGGTAATCGCTTTTCATCAGATAATTGAATAACTACTTTTTAACCCCTTGAGTGCCCCGCCCTTTCCACGCCCTGTGCCGGGCGTTTCATTAGCGGGCGGGGCTCATGAGGAGATAGTCTCGTCATGGGCACAGCGCAACCGCGGCCCATGACGAGACCATCTCGTCATGGGCACTCAAGGGGTTAAAGCCGCAATTTCACCAAAATTGCCATTTTTACAGACTTTTTCTTCTACTCAGAAGCTTGTATTTCGACCAATTTCAGGCATTAAAATGACTCTAAACACACTTATTTGAGTTCCAAAAGTTCTAATTCACATGCAATAGTCATTTACAGTCAAAAAATTTAACATTAAAAAATTACCATTTCTGACCATCTGGAGAAAGTTCGACAGGTCACAGGTAATCGCTTTTCATCAGAAAATCGATTTTTTGGACTGTAGAAAAATTGATTCAAAATGTCATTTGGATTATGCCTCATGTTGAAAAACTAACTTGTAAAGCCTCAATGTGACCCAAAATTGCCATTTTTACAGACTTTTTCTCCTTCTCAGAAGCTTGTATTTCGACCGATTTCAGGCATTAAAATGTCTCTAAACACACGTATTTTAGTTCCAAAAGTGATAATTCACATGCAATAGTCATTTACAATCAAAAAATTATACATTAAAAAATTACCTTTTCTGACCATCTGGAGAAAGTTCGACAGGGCACGGGTCATCGTTTTTAATCAGAAAATTGATTTTTTGGACTGTAGAAAAATGTATTCAAAATGTCACTTGGATTGTGCCTAATGTTGAATAACTACTTTTTAAAGCCTCAATGTCACCAAAATTGCCATTTTTACAGACTTTTTCTCCTACTCAGAAGCTTCTATTTCGACCAATTTCAGGCATTAAAATGACTCTAAACACTTATTTTAGTCCCAAAAGTGATAATTCACATGCAATAGTCATTTACAGTCCAAAAATTAAATATAAAAAAATTACCATTTCTGACCATCTTTAGAAAGTTCGACAGGCCACGGGTTATCGTTTTTCATCAGAAAATTTATTTTTTGGACTGTAGAAAATTTGATTCAAAATGTCATTTGGATTGTGCCTCATGTTGAATAACTACTTTTTAAAGCCTCAATGTCACCAAAATTGCCATTTTTACAGACTTTTTCTCCTACTCAGAAGCTTCTATTACGACCAATTTCAGGCATTAAAATGACTCTAAACACACTTATTTTACTTCCAAAAGTGATAATTCACATGCAATAGTCATTTACAGTCAACAAATTAAACAGTAAAAAATGACCATTTCTGACCATCTGGAGAAAGTTCGACAGGTCACGGGTCATCGTTTTTCATCAGATAATAGATTTTTTGGACTGTAGAAAAATTGATTGAAAATGTCATTTGGATTGTGCCTCATGTTGAATAACTACTTTTTAAAGACTCAATGTGACCCAAAATTGCCATTTTTACAGACTTTTTCACCTTCTCAGAAGCTTGTATTTCGACCAATTTCAGGCATTAAAATGACTCTAAACACACTTATTTTAGTTCCAAAAGTGATAATTCACATGCAATAGTCATTTACAGTCAACAAATTAAACATTAAAAAATGACCTTTTCTGACCATCTGGAGAATGTTCGACAGGTCACGGGTCATCGTTTTTAATCAGAACATTGATTTTTTGGACTATAGATAAATTGATTCAAAATGTCATTTGGATTGTGCCTGATGTTGAATAACTACTTTTTAAACCCTCAATGTCACCAAAATTGCCATTTTTAAAGACTTTTTTTCCTACTCAGAAGCTTCTATTTGGACCAATTTCAGGCATTAAAATGACTCTAAACACACTTATTTTAGTTCCAAAATTGATAATTCACATGCAATAGTCATTTACAGTCAACAAATTAAACAGTAAAAAATGACCATTTCTGACCATCTGGAGAAAGTTCGACAGGTCACGGGTCATCGTTTTTCATCAGAAATAGATTTTTTGGACTGTTGAATAATGTATTCAAAATGTCATTTGGATTGTGCCTCATGTTGAATAACTACTTTTTAAAGCCTCAATGTCACCAAAATTGCCATTTTTACAGACTTTCTCCTTCTCAGAAGCTTCTATTTCGACCAATTTCAGGCATTAAAATGACTCTAAACACACTTATTTTAGTTCCAAAAGTGATAATTCACATGCAATAGTCATTTACAGTCCAAAAATTAAATATAAAAGAACTTACCATTTCTGACCATCTGGAGAAAGTTTGAGAGGTCACGGGTAATCGCTTTTCATCAGATAATAGATTTTTTGGACTGTAGAAAAATTGATCCAAAATGTCATTTGGATTATGCCTCATGATGAATAACTACTTTTTAAAGACTCAATGTGACCCAAAATTGCCATTTTTACAGATTTTTTCACCTTCTCAGAAGCTTGTATTTCGACCAATTTCAGGCATTAAAATGACTCTAAACACACTTATTTTAGTTCCAAAAGTGATAATTCACATGCAATAGTCATTTACAGTCAACAAATTAAACATTAAAAAATGACCTTTTCTGACCATCTGGAGAATGTTCGACAGGTCACGGGTCATCGTTTTTAATCAGAACATTGATTTTTTGGACTATAGAAAAATTGATTCAAAATGTCATTTGGATTGTGCCTGATGTTGAATAACTACTTTTTAAAGCCTCAATGTCACCAAAATTGCCATTTTTACAAACTTTTTCTCCATCTCAAAAGCTTGTATTTCGACCAATTTCAGGCATTAAAATGACTCTAAACACACTTATTTTAGTTCCAAAAGTGATAATTCACATGCAATAGTCATTTACAGTCAACAAATTAAACAGTAAAAAATTACCTTTTCTGACCATCTGGAGAAAGTTTGAGAGGTCACGGGTAATCGCTTTTCATCAGATAATAGATTTTTTCGACTGTAGAAAAATTGATTCAAAATGTCATTTGGATTGTGCCTCATGTTGAATAACTACTTTTTAAAGCCTCAATGTCAGCAAATTTGCCATTTTTACACATTTTTTCTGCTACTCAGAAGCTTCTTTTTCATCCAATTTCAGGCATTAAAATGACGCTAAACACACTTATTTTAGTTCCACAAGTGATAATTCTCATGCAATAGTCCTTTACAGTCAAAAAATTAAACAGTAAAAAATTACCTTTTCTGACCATCTGGAGAAAGTTCGACAGGTGACGGGTCATCGTTTTTCATCAGAAATTGATTTTTTGGACTGTAGAAAAATGTATTCAAAATGTCATTTGGATTGTGCCTCATGTTGAATAACTGCTTTTTAAAGCCTCAATGTCACCAAAATTGCCATTTTTACAGACTTTTTCTCCTACTCAGAAGCTTGTATTTCGAACAATTTCAGGCATTAAAATGACTCTAAACACACTTATTTTAGTTCCAAAAGAGATAATTCACATGCAATAGTCATTTACAGTCCAAAAATTAAATAAAAAAAAACTTACCATTTCTGACCATCTGGAGAAAGTTTGAGAGGTCACGGGTAATCGCTTTTCATCTTATAACATATTTTTTGGACTGTAGAAAAATTGATTCAAAATGTCATTTGGATTATGCCTCATGTTGAATAACTACTTTTTAAAGCCTCAATGTCACCAAAATTGCCATTTTTACAGACTTTTTCTCCTACTCAGAAGCTTCTATTTCGACCAATTTCAGGCATTAAAATGACTCTAAACACACTTATTTTAGTCCCAAAAGTGATAATTCACATGCAATAGTCATTTACAGTCCACAAATTAAATATAAAAAAATTACCATTTCTGACCATCTTTAGAAAGTTCGACAGGCCACGGGTTATCGTTTTTCATCAGAAAATTTATTTTTTGGACTGTAGAAAATTTGATTCAAAATGTCATTTGGATTGTGCCTCATGTTGAATAACTACTTTTTAAAGACTCAATGTGACCCAAAATTGCCATTTTTACAGACTTTTTCACCTTCTCAGAAGCTTGTATTTCGACCAATTTCAGGCATTAAAATGACTCTAAACACACTTATTTTACTTCCAAAAGTGATAATTCACATGCAATAGTCATTTACAGTCAACAAATTAAACAGTAAAAAATGACCATTTCTGACCATCTGGAGAAAGTTCGACAGGTCACGGGTCATCGTTTTTCATCAGATAATAGATTTTTTGGACTGTAGAAAAATTGATTGAAAATGTCATTTGGATTGTGCCTCATGTTGAATAACTACTTTTTAAAGACTCAATGTGACCCAAAATTGCCATTTTTACAGACTTTTTCACCTTCTCAGAAGCTTGTATTTCGACCAATTTCAGGCATTAAAATGACTCTAAACACACTTATTTTAGTTCCAAAAGTGATAATTCACATGCAATAGTCATTTACAGTCAACAAATTAAACATTAAAAAATGACCTTTTCTGACCATCTGGAGAATGTTCGACAGGTCACGGGTCATCGTTTTTAATCAGAACATTGATTTTTTGGACTATAGATAAATTGATTCAAAATGTCATTTGGATTGTGCCTCATGTTGAATAACTACTTTTTAAAGCCTCAATGTCACCAAAATTGCCATTTTTACAGACTTTTTCTCCTTCTCAGAAGCTTCTATTTCGACCAATTTCAGGCATTAAAATGACTCTAAACACACTTATTTTAGTTCCAAAAGTGATAATTCACATGCAATAGTCATTTACAGTCCAAAAATTAAATATAAAAGAACTTACCATTTCTGACCATCTGGAGAAAGTTTGAGAGGTCACGGGTAATCGCTTTTCATCAGATAATAGATTTTTTGGACTGTAGAAAAATTGATTCAAAATGTCATTTGGATTATGCCTCATGATGAATAACTACTTTTTAAAGACTCAATGTGACCCAAAATTGCCATTTTTACAGACTTTTTCTCCTTCTCAGAAGCTTGTATTTCGACCAATTTCAGGCATTAAAATGACTCTACACACACTTATTTTAGTTCCAAAAGTGATAATTCACATGCAATAGTCATTTACAGTCAACATATTAAACAGTAAAAAATTTCCTTTTCTGACCATCTGGAGAAAGTTTGAGAGGTCACGGGTAATCGCTTTTCATCAGATAATAGATTTTTTGGACTGTAGAAAAATTGATTCAAAATGTCATTTGGATTGTGCCTCATGTTGAATAACTACTTTTTAAAGCCTCAATGTCACCAAAATTGCCATTTTTACAAACTTTTTCTCCATCTCAAAAGCTTGTATTTCGACCAATTTCAGGCATTAAAATGACTCTAAACACACTTATTTTAGTTCCAAAAGTGATAATTCACATGCAATAGTCATTTACAGTCAACAAATTAAACAGTAAAAAATTACCTTTTCTGACCATCTGGAGAAAGTTTGAGAGGTCACGGGTAATCGCTTTTCATCAGATAATTGAATAACTACTTTTTAACCCCTTGAGTGCCCCGCCCTTTCCACGCCCTGTGCCGGGCGTTTCATTAGCGGGCGGGGCTCATGAGGAGATAGTCTCGTCATGGGCACAGCGCAACCGCGGCCCATGACGAGACCATCTCGTCATGGGCACTCAAGGGGTTAAAGCCGCAATTTCACCAAAATTGCCATTTTTACAGACTTTTTCTTCTACTCAGAAGCTTCTATTTCGACCATTTTCAGGCATTAAACTGACTCTAATCACACTTATTTGAGTTCCAAAAGTTCTAATTCACATGCAATAGTCATTTACAGTCAACAAATTAAACAGTAAAAAATGACCATTTCTGACCATCTGGAGAAAGTTCGACAGGTCACGGGTCATCGTTTTTCATCAGAAATTGATTATTTGGACTGTAGAAAAATGTATTCAAAATGTCATTTGGATTGTGCCTCATGTTGAATAACTACTTTTTGAAGCCTCAATGTCACCAAAATTGCCATCTTTACAGACTTTTTCTCCTACTCAGAAGCTTCTATTTCAACCAATTTCAGGCATTAAAATGACTTTAAACACACTTATTTTAGTTCCAAAAGTGATAATTCACATGCAATAGTCCTTTACAGTCCAAAAATTAAATATAAAAACACCATTTCTGACCATCTGGAGAAAGTTTGAGAGGTCACGGGTAATCGCTTTTCATCAGATAATAGATTTTTTGGACTGTAGAAAAATTGATTCAAAATATCATTTGGATTATGCCTCATGTTGAATAACTACTTTTTAAAGCCTCAATGTCAGCAAATTTGCCATTTTTACATATTTTTTCTGCTACTCAGAAGCTTCTTTTTCATCCAATTTCAGGCATTAAAATGACGCTAAACACACTTATTTTAGTTCCACAAGTGATAATTCTCATGCAATAGTCATTTACAGTCAAAAAATTAAACAGTAAAATATTACCTTTTCTGACCATCTGGAGAAAGTTCGACAGGTAACGGGTCATCGTTTTTCATCAGAAATTGATTTTTTGGACTGTAGAAAAATGTATTCAAAATGTCATTTGGATTGTGCCTCATGTTGAATTACTACTTATTAAAGCCTCAATGTCACCAGAATTGCCATTTTTACAGACTTTTTCTCCTACTCAGAAGCTTCTAGTTCGACCATTTTCAGGCATTAAAATGACTGTAAACACACTTATTTTAGTTCCAAAAGTGATAATTCACATGCAATAGTCATTTACAGTGTAAAAATTAAATATAAAAAAACTTACCATTTCTGACCATCTGGAGAAAGTTTGAGAGGTCACGGGTAATCGCTTTTCATCAGAAAATTTATTTTTTGGACTGTAGAAAATTTGATTCAAAATGTCATTTGGATTGTGCCTCATGTTGAATAACTACTTTTTAAAGCCTCAATGTCACCAAAATTGCCATTTTTACAGACTTGTTCTCCTACTCAGAAGCTTGTATTTCGACCAATTTCAGGCATTAAAATGACTCTAAACACACTTATTTTAGTTCCAAAAGTGATAATTCACATGCAATAGTCATTTACAGTCAACAAATTAAACAGTAATAAATTACCTTTTCTGACCATCTGGAGAAAGTTTGAGAGGTCACGGGTAATCGCTTTTCATCAGATAATAGATTTTTCGGACTGTAGAAAAATTGATTCAAAATGTCATTTGGATTGTGCCTCATGTTGAATAACTACTTTTTAAAGCCTCAATGTCACCAAAATTGCCATTTTTACAGACTTTTTCTCCTTCTCAGAAGCTTGTATTTCGGCCAATTTCAGGCATTAAAATGACTCTAAACACACTTATTTTAGTTCCAAAAGTGATAATTCACATGCAATAGTCATTTACAGTCAAAAAATTAAACATTTTAAATTTACCATTTCTGACCATCTGGAGAAAGTTCGACAGGTCACGGGTCATCGTTTTTCATCAGAAATTGATTATTTGGACTGTAGAAAAATGTATTCAAAATGTCATTTGGATTGTGCCTCATGTTGAATAACTACTTTTTGAAGCCTCAATGTCACCAAAATTGCCATCTTTACAGACTTTTTCTCCTACTCAGAAGCTTCTATTTCGACCATTTTCAGGCATTAAAATGACTCTAAACACACTTATTTTAGTTCCAAAAGAGATAATTCACATGCAATAGTCATTTACAGTCAACAAATTAAACAGTAAAAAATTACCTTTTCTGACCATCTGGAGAAAGTTTGAGAGGTCACGGGTAATCGCTTTTCATCAGATAATAGATTTTTTGGACTGTAGAAAAATTGATTCAAAATGTCATTTGGATTGTGCCTCATGTTGAATAACTACTTTTTAAAGCCTCAATGTCACCAAAATTGCCATTTTTACAGACTTTTTCTCCTACTCAGAAGCTTCTATTACGACCAATTTCAGGCATTAAAATGACTCTAAACACACTTATTTTAGTTCCAAAAGAGATAATTCACATGCAATAGTCATTTACAGTCAACAAATTAAACAGTAAAAAATTACCTTTTCTGACCATCTGGAGAAAGTTCGACAGGCCACGGGTTATCGTTTTTCATCAGAAAATTTATTTTTTGGACTGTAGAAAATTTGATTCAAAATGTCATTTGGATTGTGCCTCATGTTGAATAACTGCTTTTTAAAGCCTCAATGTCACCAAAATTGCCATTTTTACAGACTTTTTCTCCATCTGAAAAGCTTGCATTTTGACCAATTTCAGGCATTAAAATGACGCTAAACACACTTATTTTAGTTCCAAAAGTGATAATTCACATGCAATAGTCATTTACAGTCAAAAAATTAAACATTAAGAAATTACCATTTCTGACCATCTTTAGAAAGTTCGACAGGCCACGGGTTATCGTTTTTCATCAGAAAATTTATTTTTTGGACTGTAGAAAATTTGATTCAAAATATCATTTGGATTGTGCCTCATGTTGATTAACTACTTTTTAAAGCCTCAATGTCACTAAAATTGCCATTTTTACATATTTTTTCTGCTACTCAGAAGCTTCTTTTTCGACCAATTTCAGGTATTAAAATGACTCTAAACACACTTATTTTAGTTCCAAAAGTGATAATTCACATGTGATAGTCATTTACAGTCAACAAATTAAACAGTAAAAAATTACCTTTTCTGACCATCTGGAGAAAGTTTGAGAGGTCACGGGTAATCGCTTTTCATCAGATAATAGATTTTTTGGACTGTAGAAAAATTGATTCAAAATGTCATTTGGATTGTGCCTCATGTTGAATAACTACTTTTTAACCCCTTGAGTGCCTCGCCCTTTCCACGCCCTGTGCCGGGTGTTTCATTAGCGGGCTGGGCTCATGAGGAGATAGTCTCGTCATGGGCACAGCGCAACGGCGGCCCATGACGAGACCATCTCGTCATGGGCACTCAAGGGGTTAAAGCCGCAATTTCACCAAAATTGCCATTTTTACAGACTTTTTCTCCTTCTCAGAAGCTTGTATTTCAACCAATTTCAGGCATTAAAATGACTCTAAACACACTTATTTTAGTTCCAAAAGTGATAATTCACATGCAATAGTCATTTACAGTCCAAAAATTAAATATAAAAACACCATTTCTGACCATCTGGAGAAAGTTTGAGAGGTCACGGGTCATCGTTTTTCATCAGATAATAGATTTTTTGGACTGTAGAAAAATTGATTGAAAATGTCATTTGGATTGTGCCTCATGTTGAATAACTACTTTTTAAAGACTCAATGTGACCCAAAATTGCCATTTTTACAGACTTTTTCACCTTCTCAGAAGCTTGTATTTCGACCAATTTCAGGCATTAAAATGACTCTAAACACACTTATTTTAGTTCCAAAAGTGATAATTCACATGCAATAGTCATTTACAGTCAACAAATTAAACATTAAAAAATGACCTTTTCTGACCATCTGGAGAATGTTCGACAGGTCACGGGTCATCGTTTTTAATCAGAACATTGATTTTTTGGACTATAGATAAATTGATTCAAAATGTCATTTGGATTGTGCCTGATGTTGAATAACTACTTTTTTAAGCCTCAATGTCACCAAAATTGCCATTTTTAAAGACTTTTTTTCCTACTCAGAAGCTTCTATTTGGACCAATTTCAGGCATTAAAATGACTCTAAACACACTTATTTTAGTTCCAAAATTGATAATTCACATGCAATAGTCATTTACAGTCAACAAATTAAACAGTAAAAAATGACCATTTCTGACCATCTGGAGAAAGTTCGACAGGTCACGGGTCATCGTTTTTCATCAGAAATTGATTTTTTTGGACTGTTGAATAATGTATTCAAAATGTCATTTGGATTGTGCCTCATGTTGAATAACTACTTTTTAAAGCCTCAATGTCACCAAAATTGCCATTTTTACAGACTTTTTCTCCTTCTCAGAAGCTTCTATTTCGACCAATTTCAGGCATTAAAATGACTCTAAACACACTTATTTTAGTTCCAAAAGTGATAATTCACATGCAATAGTCATTTACAGTCCAAAAATTAAATATAAAAGAACTTACCATTTCTGACCATCTGGAGAAAGTTTGAGAGGTCACGGGTAATCGCTTTTCATCAGATAATAGATTTTTTGGACTGTAGAAAAATTGATTCAAAATGTCATTTGGATTATGCCTCATGATGAATAACGACTTTTTAAAGACTCAATGTGACCCAAAATTGCCATTTTTACAGACTTTTTCTCCTTCTCAGAAGCTTGTATTTCGACCAATTTCAGGCATTAAAATGACTCTACACACACTTATTTTAGTTCCAAAAGTGATAATTCACATGCAATAGTCATTTACAGTCAACATATTAAACAGTAAAAAATTACCTTTTCTGACCATCTGGAGAAAGTTTGAGAGGTCACGGGTAATCGCTTTTCATCAGATATTAGATTTTTTGGACTGTAGAAAAATTGATTCAAAATGTCATTTGGATTGTGCCTCGTGTTGAATAACTACTTTTTAAAGCCTCAATGTCACCAAAATTGCCATTTTTACAAACTTTTTCTCCATCTCAAAAGCTTGTATTTCGACCAATTTCAGGCATTAAAATGACTCTAAACACACTTATTTTAGTTCCAAAAGTGATAATTCACATGCAATAGTCATTTACAGTCAACAAATTAAACAGTAAAAAATTACCTTTTCTGACCATCTGGAGAAAGTTTGAGAGGTCACGGGTAATCGCTTTTCATCAGATAATTGATTTTTTGGACTGTAGAAAAATTGATTCAAAATGTCATTTGGATTGTGCCTCATGTTGAATAACTACTTTTTAACCCCTTGAGTGCCCCGCCCTTTCCACGCCCTGTGCCGGGCGTTTCATTAGCGGGCGGGGCTCATGAGGAGATAGTTTCGTCATGGGCACAGCGCAACCGCGGCCCATGACGAGACCATCTCGTCATGGGCACTCAAGGGGTTAAAGCCGCAATTTCACTTAAATTGCCATTTTTACAGACTTTTTCTTCTACTCAGAAGCTTCTATTTCGACCATTTTCAGGCATTAAACTGACTCTAATCACACTTATTTGAGTTCCAAAAGTTCTAATTCACATGCAATAGTCATTTACAGTCAAAAAATTAAACATTAAAAAATTACCATTTCTGACCATCTGGAGAAAGTTTGAGAGGTCACGGGTAATCGCTTTTCATCAGATAATAGATTTTTTGGACTGTAGAAAAATTGATTCAAAATATCATTTGGATTATGCCTCATGTTGAATAACTACTTTTTAAAGCCTCAATGTCAGCAAATTTGCCATTTTTACATATTTTTTCTGCTACTCAGAAGCTTCTTTTTCATCCAATTTCAGGCATTAAAATGACGCTAAACACACTTATTTTAGTTCCAAAAGTGATAATTCACATGCAATAGTCATTTACAGTGTAAAAATAAATATAAAAAAACTTACCATTTCTGACCATCTGGAGAAAGTTTGAGAGGTCACGGGTAATCGCTTTTCATCAGAAAATTTATTTTTTGGACTGTAGAAAATTTGATTCAAAATGTCATTTGGATTGTGCCTCATGTTGAATAACTACTTTTTAAAGCCTCAATGTCACCAAAATTGCCATTTTTACAGACTTTTTCTCCTTCTCAGAAGCTTGTATTTCGACCAATTTCAGGCATTAAAATGACTCTAAACACACTTATTTTAGTTCCAAAAGTGATAATTCACATGCAATAGTCATTAACAGTCAAAAAATTAAACATTAAAAAATTACAATTTCTGACCATCTGGAGAAAGTTCGACAGGTCACGGGTCATCGTTTTTAATCAGAAATTTATTTTTTGCTCTGCAGATCAATTGATTCAAAATGTCATTTGGATTGTGCCTCATGTTGAATAACTGCTTTTTAAAGCCTCAATGTCACCAAAATTGCCATTTTTACAGACTTTTTCTCCTACTCAGAAGCTTTTATTACGACCAATTTCAGGCATTAAAATGACTCTAAACACACTTATTTTACTTCCAAAAGTGATAATTCACATGCAATAGTCATTTACAGTCAACAAATTAAACAGTAAAAAATGACCATTTCTGACCATCTGGAGAAAGTTCGACAGGTCACGGGTCATCGTTTTTCATCAGATAATAGATTTTTTGGACTGTAGAAAAATTGATTGAAAATGTCATTTGGATTGTGCCTCATGTTGAATAACTACTTTTTAAAGACTCAATGTGACCCAAAATTGCCATTTTTACAGACTTTTTCACCTTCTCAGAAGCTTGTATTTCGACCAATTTCAGGCATTAAAATGACTCTAAACACACCTATTTTAGTTCCAAAAGTGATAATTCACATGCAATAGTCATTTACAGTCAACAAATTAAACATTAAAAAATGACCTTTTCTGACCATCTGGAGAATGTTCGACAGGTCACGGGTCATCGTTTTTAATCAGAACATTGATTTTTTGGACTATAGATAAATTGATTCAAAATGTCATTTGGATTGTGCCTCATGTTGAATAACTACTTTTTAAAGCCTCAATGTCAACAAAATTGCCATTTTTACAAACTTTTTCTTCATCTCAAAAGCTTGTATTTCGACCAATTTCAGGCATTAAAATGACTCTAAACACACTTATTTTAGTTCCAAAAGTGATAATTCACATGCAATAGTCATTTACAGTCAACAAATTAAACAGTAAAAAATTACCTTTTCTGACCATCTGGAGAAAGTTTGAGAGGTCACGGGTAATCGCTTTTCATCAGATAATAGATTTTTTGGACTGTAGAAAAATTGATTCAAAATGTCATTTGGATTGTGCCTCATGTTGAATAACTACTTTTTAAAGCCTCAATGTCACCAAAATTGCCATTTTTACAAACATTTTCTCCATCTCAAAAGCTTGTATTTCGACCAATTTCAGGCATTAAAATGACTCTAAACACACTTATTTTAGTTCCAAAAGTGATAATTCACATGCAATAGTCATTTACAGTCAACAAATTAAACAGTAAAAAATTACCTTTTCTGACCATCTGGAGAAAGTTTGAGAGGTCACGGGTAATCGCTTTTCATCAGATAATAGCTTTTTGGACTGTAGAAAAATTGATTCAAAATGTCATTTGGATTGTGCCTCATGTTGAATAACTACTTTTTAACCCCTTGAGTGCCCCGCCCTTTCCACGCCCTGTGCCGGGCGTTTCATTAGCGGGCGGGGCTCATCAGGAGATAGTCTCGTCATGGGCACAGCGCAACCGCGGCCCATGACGAGACCATCTCGTCATGGGCACTCAAGGGGTTAAAGCCGCAATTTCACTAAAATTGCCATTTTTACAGACTTTTTCTTCTACTCAGAAGCTTCTATTTCGACAATTTTCAGGCATTAAACTGACTCTAATCACACTTATTTGAGTTCCAAAAGTTCTAATTCACATGCAATAGTCATTTACAGTCAAAAAATTAAACATTAAAAAATTACCATTTCTGACCATCTGGAGAAAGTTTGAGAGGTCACGGGTAATCGCTTTTCATCAGATAATAGATTTTTTGGACTGTAGAAAAATTGATTCAAAATATCATTTGGATTATGCCTCATGTTGAATAACTACTTTTTAAAGCCTCAATGTCAGCAAATTTGCCATTTTTACATATTTTTTCTGCTACTCAGAAGCTTCTTTTTCATCCAATTTCAGGCATTAAAATGACGCTAAACACACTTATTTTAGTTCCACAAGTGATAATTCTCATGCAATAGTCATTTACAGTCAAAAAATTAAACAGTAAAAAATTACCTTTTCTGACCATCTGGAGAAAGTTCGACAGGTGACGGGTCATCGTTTTTCATCAGAAATTGATTTTTTGGACTGTAGAAAAATGTATTCAAAATGTCATTTGGATTGTGCCTCATGTTGAATTACTACTTATTAAAGCCTCAATGTCACCAGAATTGCCATTTTTACAGACTTTTTCTCCTACTCAGAAGCTTCTATTTCGACCATTTTCAGGCATTAAAATGACTGTAAACACACTTATTTTAGTTCCAAAAGTGATAATTCACATGCAATAGTCATTTACAGTGTAAAAATTAAATATAAAAAAAACTTACCATTTCTGACCATCTGGAGAAAGTTTGAGAGGTCACGGGTAATCGCTTTTCATCAGAAAATTTATTTTTTGGACTGTAGAAAATTTGATTCAAAATGTCATTTGGATTGTGCCTCATGTTGAATAACTACTTTTTAAAGCCTCAATGTCACCAAAATTGCCATTTTTACAGACTTGTTCTCCTACTCGGAAGCTTGTATTTCGACCAATTTCAGGCATTAAAATGACTCTAAACACACTTATTTTAGTTCCAAAAGTGATAATTCACATGCAATAGTCATTTACAGTCAACAAATTAAACAGTAAAAAATTACCTTTTCTGACCATCTGGAGAAAGTTTGAGAGGTCACGGGTAATCGCTTTTCATCAGATAATAGATTTTTTGGACTGTAGAAAAATTGATTCAAAATGTCATTTGGATTGTGCCTCATGTTGAATAACTACTTTTTAAAGCCTCAATGTCAGCAAATTTGCCATTTTTACATATTTTTTCTGCTACTCAGAAGCTTCTTTTTCATCCAATTTCAGGCATTAAAATGACGCTAAACACACTTATTTTAGTTCCACAAGTGATAATTCTCATGCAATAGTCATTTACAGTCAAAAAATTAAACAGTAAAAAATTACCTTTTCTGACCATCTGGAGAAAGTTCGACAGGTGACGGGTCATCGTTTTTCATCAGAAATTGATTTTTTGGACTGTAGAAAAATGTATTCAAAATGTCATTTGGATTGTGCCTCATGTTGAATTACTACTTATTAAAGCCTCAATGTCACCAGAATTGCCATTTTTACAGACTTTTTCTCCTACTCAGAAGCTTCTATTTCGACCATTTTCAGGCATTAAAATGACTGTAAACACACTTATTTTAGTTCCAAAAGTGATAATTCACATGCAATAGTCATTTACAGTGTAAAAATTAAATATAAAAAAAACTTACCATTTCTGACCATCTGGAGAAAGTTTGAGAGGTCACGGGTAATCGCTTTTCATCAGAAAATTTATTTTTTGGACTGTAGAAAATTTGATTCAAAATGTCATTTGGATTGTGCCTCATGTTGAATAACTACTTTTTAAAGCCTCAATGTCACCAAAATTGCCATTTTTACAGACTTGTTCTCCTACTCAGAAGCTTGTATTTCGACCAATTTCAGGCATTAAAATGACTCTAAACACACTTATTTTAGTTCCAAAAGTGATAATTCACATGCAATAGTCATTTACAGTCAACAAATTAAACATTAAAAAATTACCTTTTCTGACCATCTGGAGAAAGTTCGACAGGTCACGGGTCATCGTTTTTCATCAGAAATTGATTATTTGGACTGTAGAAAAATTGATTCAAAATGTCATTTGGATTGTGCCTCATGTTGAATAACTACTTTTTAAAGCCTCAATGTCACCAAAATTGCCATTTTTACAGACTTTTTCTCCTTCTCAGAAGCTTGTATTTCGGCCAATTTCAGGCATTAAAATGACTCTAAACACACTTATTTTAGTTCCAAAAGTGATAATTCACATGCAATAGTCATTTACAGTCAAAAAATTAAACATTAAAAATTTACCATTTCTGGCCATCTGGAGAAAGTTCGACAGGTCACGGGTCATCGTTTTTCATCAGAAATTGATTATTTGGACTGTAGAAAAATGTATTCAAAATGTCATTTGGATTGTGCCTCATGTTGAATAACTACTTTTTGAAGCCTCAATGTCACCAAAATTGCCATTTTTACAGACTTTTTCTCCTACTCAGAAGCTTCTATTTCGACCATTTTCAGGCATTAAAATGACTCTAAACACACTTATTTTAGTTCCAAAAGAGATAATTCACATGCAATAGTCATTTACAGTCAACAAATTAAACAGTAAAAAATACCTTTTCTGACCATCTGGAGAAAGTTTGAGAGGTCACGGGTAATCGCTTTTCATCAGATAATAGATTTTTTGGACTGTAGAAAAATTGATTCAAAATGTCATTTGGATTGTGCCTCATGTTGAATAACTACTTTTTAAAGCCTCAATGTCACCAAAATTGCCATTTTTACAGACTTTTTCTCCTTCTCAGAAGCTTGTATTTCGACCAATTTCAGGCATTAAAATGACTCTAAACACACTTATTTTAGTTCCAAAAGTGATAATTCACATGCAATAGTCATTAACAGTCAAAAAATTAAACATTAAAAAATTACAATTTCTGACCATCTGGAGAAAGTTCGACAGGTCACGGGTCATCGTTTTTAATCAGAAATTTATTTTTTGCTCTGCAGATCAATTGATTCAAAATGTCATTTGGATTGTGCCTCATGTTGAATAACTGCTTTTTAAAGCCTCAATGTCACCTAAATTGCCATTTTTACAGACTTTTTCTCCTACTCAGAAGCTTTTATTACGACCAATTTCAGGCATTAAAATGACTCTAAACACACTTATTTTACTTCCAAAAGTGATAATTCACATGCAATAGTCATTTACAGTCAACAAATTAAACAGTAAAAAATGACCATTTCTGACCATCTGGAGAAAGTTCGACAGGTCACGGGTCATCGTTTTTCATCAGATAATAGATTTTTTGGACTGTAGAAAAATTGATTGAAAATGTCATTTGGATTGTGCCTCATGTTGAATAACTACTTTTTAAAGACTCAATGTGACCCAAAATTGCCATTTTTACAGACTTTTTCACCTTCTCAGAAGCTTGTATTTCGACCAATTTCAGGCATTAAAATGACTCTAAACACACTTATTTTAGTTCCAAAAGTGATAATTCACATGCAATAGTCATTTACAGTCAACAAATTAAACAGTAAAAAATTACCTTTTCTGACCATCTGGAGAAAGTTTGAGAGGTCACGGGTAATCGCTTTTCATCAGATAATAGATTTTTTGGACTGTAGAAAAATTGATTGAAAATGTCATTTGGATTGTGCCTCATGTTGAATAACTACTTTTTAAAGCCTCAATGTCACCAAAATTGCCATTTTTACAAACTTTTTCTTCATCTCAAAAGCTTGTATTTCGACCAATTTCAGGCATTAAAATGACTCTAAACACACTTATTTTAGTTCCAAAAGTGATAATTCACATGCAATAGTCATTTACAGTCAACAAATTAAACAGTAAAAAATTACCTTTTCTGACCATCTGGAGAAAGTTTGAGAGGTCACGGGTAATCGCTTTTCATCAGATAATAGATTTTTTGGACTGTAGAAAAATTGATTCAAAATGTCATTTGGATTGTGCCTCATGTTGAATAACTACTTTTTAAAGCCTCAATGTCACCAAAATTGCCATTTTTACAAACATTTTCTCCATCTCAAAAGCTTGTATTTCGACCAATTTCAGGCATTAAAATGACTCTAAACACACTTATTTTAGTTCCAAAAGTGATAATTCACATGCAATAGTCATTTACAGTCAACAAATTAAACAGTAAAAAATTACCTTTTCTGACCATCTGGAGAAAGTTTGAGAGGTCACGGGTAATCGCTTTTCATCAGATAATAGCTTTTTGGACTGTAGAAAAATTGATTCAAAATGTCATTTGGATTGTGCCTCATGTTGAATAACTACTTTTTAACCCCTTGAGTGCCCCGCCCTTTCCACGCCCTGTGCCGGGCGTTTCATTAGCGGGCGGGGCTCATGAGGAGATAGTCTCGTCAAGGGCACAGCGCAACCGCGGCCCATGACGAGACCATCTCGTCATGGGCACTCAAGGGGTTAAAGCCGCAATTTCACTAAAATTGCCATTTTTACAGACTTTTTCTTCTACTCAGAAGCTTCTATTTCGACCATTTTCAGGCATTAAACTGACTCTAATCACACTTATTTGAGTTCCAAAAGTTCTAATTCACATGCAATAGTCATTTACAGTCAAAAAATTAAACATTAAAAAATTACCATTTCTGACCATCTGGAGAAAGTTTGAGAGGTCACGGGTAATCGCTTTTCATCAGATAATAGATTTTTTGGACTGTAGAAAAATTGATTCAAAATATCATTTGGATTATGCCTCATGTTGAATAACTACTTTTTAAAGCCTCAATGTCACCAGAATTGCCATTTTTACAGACTTTTTCTCCTACTCAGAAGCTTCTATTTCGACCATTTTCAGGCATTAAAATGACTGTAAACACACTTATTTTAGTTCCAAAAGTGATAATTCACATGCAATAGTCATTTACAGTGTAAAAATTAAATATAAAAAAACTTACCATTTCTGACCATCTGGAGAAAGTTTGAGAGGTCACGGGTAATCGCTTTTCATCAGAAAATTTATTTTTTGGACTGTAGAAAATTTGATTCAAAATGTCATTTGGATTGTGCCTCATGTTGAATAACTACTTTTTAAAGCCTCAATGTCACCAAAATTGCCATTTTTACAGACTTGTTCTCCTACTCAGAAGCTTGTATTTCGACCAATTTCAGGCATTAAAATGACTCTAAACACACTTATTTTAGTTCCAAAAGTGATAATTCACATGCAATAGTTATTTACAGTCAACAAATTAAACAGTAAAAAATTACCTTTTCTGACCATCTGGAGAAAGTTTGAGAGGTCACGGGTAATCGCTTTTCATCAGATAATAGATTTTTTGGACTGTAGAAAAATTGATTCAAAATGTCATTTGGATTGTGCCTCATGTTGAATAACTACTTTTTAAAGCCTCAATGTCACCAAAATTGCCATTTTTACAGACTTTTTTTCCTTCTCAGAAGCTTGTATTTCGACCAATTTCAGGCATTAAAATGACTCTAAACACACTTATTTTAGTTCCAAAAGTGATAATTCACATGCAATAGTCATTTACAGTCAACAAATTAACCATTAAAAAATGACCTTTTCTGACCATCTGGAGAATGTTCGACAGGTCACGGGTCATCGTTTTTAATCAGAACATTGATTTTTTGGACTATAGATAAATTGATTCAAAATGTCATTTGGATTGTGCCTCATGTTGAATAACTACTTTTTAAAGCCTCAATGTCACCAAAATTGCCATTTTTACAGACTTTTTCTCCTTCTCAGAAGCTTCTATTTCGACCAATTTCAGGCATTAAAATGACTCTAAACACACTTATTTTAGTTCCAAAAGTGATAATTCACATGCAATAGTCATTTACAGTCAACAAATTAAACAGTAAAAAATTACCTTTTCTGACCATCTGGAGAAAGTTTGAGAGGTCACGGGTAATCGCTTTTCATCAGATAATTGAATAACTACTTTTTAACCCCTTGAGTGCCCCGCCCTTTCCACGCCCTGTGCCGGGCGTTTCATTAGCGGGCGGGGCTCATGAGGAGATAGTCTCGTCATGGGCACAGCGCAACAGCGGCCCATGACGAGACCATCTCGTCATGGGCACTCAAGGGGTTAAAGCCGCAATTTCACCAAAATTGCCATTTTTACAGACTTTTTCTTCTACTCAGAAGCTTCTATTTCGACCATTTTCAGGCATTAAACTGACTCTAATCACACTTATTTGAGTTCCAAAAGTTCTAATTCACATGCAATAGTCATTTACAGTCAAAAAATTAAACATTAAAAAATTACCATTTCTGACCATCTGGAGAAAGTTCGACAGGTCACGGGTAATCACTTTTCATCAGAAAATCGATTTTTTGGACTGTAGAAAAATTGATTCAAAATGTCATTTGGATTGTGCCTCATGTTGAATAACTACTTTTTGAAGCCTCAATGTCACCAAAATTGCCATTTTTACAGACTTTTTCTCCTTCTCAGAAGCTTGTATTTCAACCAATTTCAGGCATTAAACTGACTCTAATCACACTTATTTTAGTTCCAAAAGTGATAATTCACATGCAATAGTCATTTACAGTCCAAAAATTAAATATAAAAACACCATTTCTGACCATCTGGAGAAAGTTTGAGAGGTCACGGGTAATCGCTTTTCATCAGATAATAGATTTTTTGGACTGTAGAAAAATTGATTCAAAATGTCATTTGGATTGTGCCTCATGTTGAATAACTACTTTGTAAAGCCTCAATGTCAGCAAATTTGCCATTTTTACATATTTTTTCTGCTACTCAGAAGCTTCTTTTTCATCCAATTTCAGGCATTAAAATGACGCTAAACACACTTATTTTAGTTCCACAAGTGATAATTCTCATGCAATAGTCATTTACAGTCAAAAAATTAAACAGTAAAAAATTACCTTTTCTGACCATCTGGAGAAAGTTCGACAGGTAACGGGTCATCGTTTTTCATCAGAAATTGATTTTTTGGACTGTAGAAAAATGTATTCAAAATGTCATTTGGATTGTGCCTCATGTTGAATTACTACTTATTAAAGCCTCAATGTCACCAGAATTGCCATTTTTACAGACTTTTTCTCCTACTCAGAAGCTTCTATTTCAACCAATTTCAGGCATTAAAATGACTCTAAACACTTATTTTAGTCCTAAAAGTGATAATTCACATGCAATAGTCATTTACAGTCCAAAAATTAAATATAAAAAAATTACCATTTCTGACCATCTTTAGAAAGTTCGACAGGCCACGGGTTATCGTTTTTCATCAGAAAATTTTTGTTTTTTGGACTGTAGAAAATTTGATTCAAAATGTCATTTGGATTGTGCCTCATGTTGAATAACTACTTTTTAAAGCCTCAATGTCACCAAAATTGCCATTTTTACAGACTTTTTCTCCTACTCAGAAGCTTCTATTACGACCAATTTCAGGCATTAAAATGACTCTAAACACACTTATTTTACTTCCAAAAGTGATAATTCACATGCAATAGTCATTTACAGTCAACAAATTAAACAGTAAAAAATGACCATTTCTGACCATCTGGAGAAAGTTCGACAGGTCACGGGTCATCGTTTTTCATCAGATAATAGATTTTTTGGACTGTAGAAAAATTGATTGAAAATGTCATTTGGATTGTGCCTCATGTTGAATAACTACTTTTTAAAGACTCAATGTGACCCAAAATTGCCATTTTTACAGACTTTTTCACCTTCTCAGAAGCTTGTATTTCGACCAATTTCAGGCATTAAAATGACTCTAAACACACTTATTTTAGTTCCAAAAGTGATAATTCACATGCAATAGTCATTAACAGTCAAAAAATTAAACATTAAAAAATTACAATTTCTGACCATCTGGAGAAAGTTCGACAGGTCACGGGTCATCGTTTTTAATCAGAAATTTATTTTTTGCTCTGCAGATCAATTGATTCAAAATGTCATTTGGATTGTGCCTCATGTTGAATAACTGCTTTTTAAAGCCTCAATGTCACCAAAATTGCCATTTTTACAGACTTTTTCTCCTACTCAGAAGCTTTTATTACGACCAATTTCAGGCATTAAAATGACTCTAAACACACTTATTTTACTTCCAAAAGTGATAATTCACATGCAATAGTCATTAACAGTCAACAAATTAAACAGTAAAAAATGACCATTTCTGACCATCTGGAGAAAGTTCGACAGGTCACGGGTCATCGTTTTTCATCAGATAATAGATTTTTTGGACTGTAGAAAAATTGATTGAAAATGTCATTTGGATTGTGCCTCATGTTGAATAACTACTTTTTAAGGACTCAATGTGACCCAAAATTGCCATTTTTACAGACTTTTTCACCTTCTCAGAAGCTTGTATTTCGACCAATTTCAGGCATTAAAATGACTCTAAACACACCTATTTTAGTTCCAAAAGTGATAATTCACATGCAATAGTCATTTACAGTCAACAAATTAAACATTAAAAAATGACCTTTTCTGACCATCTGGAGAATGTTCGACAGGTCACGGGTCATCGTTTTTAATCAGAACATTGATTTTTTGGACTATAGATAAATTGATTCAAAATGTCATTTGGATTGTGCCTCATGTTGAATAACTACTTTTTAAAGCCTCAATGTCAACAAAATTGCCATTTTTACAAACTTTTTCTTCATCTCAAAAGCTTGTATTTCGACCAATTTCAGGCATTAAAATGACTCTAAACACACTTATTTTAGTTCCAAAAGTGATAATTCACATGCAATAGTCATTTACAGTCAACAAATTAAACAGTAAAAAATTACCTTTTCTGACCATCTGGAGAAAGTTTGAGAGGTCACGGGTAATCGCTTTTCATCAGATAATAGATTTTTTGGACTGTAGAAAAATTGATTCAAAATGTCATTTGGATTGTGCCTCATGTTGAATAACTACTTTTTAAAGCCTCAATGTCAACAAAATTGCCATTTTTACAAACATTTTCTCCATCTCAAAAGCTTGTATTTCGACCAATTTCAGGCATTAAAATGACTCTAAACACACTTATTTTAGTTCCAAAAGTGATAATTCACATGCAATAGTCATTTACAGTCAACAAATTAAACAGTAAAAAATTACCTTTTCTGACCATCTGGAGAAAGTTTGAGAGGTCACGGGTAATCGCTTTTCATCAGATAATAGCTTTTTGGACTGTAGAAAAATTGATTCAAAATGTCATTTGGATTGTGCCTCATGTTGAATAACTACTTTTTAACCCCTTGAGTGCCCCGCCCTTTCCACGCCCTGTGCCGGGCGTTTCATTAGCGGGCGGGGCTCATGAGGAGATAGTCTCGTCATGGGCACAGCGCAACCGCGGCCCATGACGAGACCATCTCGTCATGGGCACTCAAGGGGTTAAAGCCGCAATTTCACTAAAATTGCCATTTTTACAGACTTTTTCTTCTACTCAGAAGCTTCTATTTCGACAATTTTCAGGCATTAAACTGACTCTAATCACACTTATTTGAGTTCCAAAAGTTCTAATTCACATGCAATAGTCATTTACAGTCAAAAAATTAAACATTAAAAAATTACCATTTCTGACCATCTGGAGAAAGTTTGAGAGGTCACGGGTAATCGCTTTTCATCAGATAATAGATTTTTTGGACTGTAGAAAAATTGATTCAAAATATCATTTGGATTATGCCTCATGTTGAATAACTACTTTTTAAAGCCTCAATGTCAGCAAATTTGCCATTTTTACATATTTTTTCTGCTACTCAGAAGCTTCTTTTTCATCCAATTTCAGGCATTAAAAAAATGACGCTAAACACACTTATTTTAGTTCCACAAGTGATAATTCTCATGCAATAGTCATTTACAGTCAAAAAATTAAACAGTAAAAAATTACCTTTTCTGACCATCTGGAGAAAGTTCGACAGGTGACGGGTCATCGTTTTTCATCAGAAATTGATTTTTTGGACTGTAGAAAAATGTATTCAAAATGTCATTTGGATTGTGCCTCATGTTGAATTACTACTTATTAAAGCCTCAATGTCACCAGAATTGCCATTTTTACAGACTTTTTCTCCTACTCAGAAGCTTCTATTTCGACCATTTTCAGGCATTAAAATGACTGTAAACACACTTATTTTAGTTCCAAAAGTGATAATTCACATGCAATAGTCATTTACAGTGTAAAAATTAAATATAAAAAAAACTTACCATTTCTGACCATCTGGAGAAAGTTTGAGAGGTCACGGGTAATCGCTTTTCATCAGAAAATTTATTTTTTGGACTGTAGAAAATTTGATTCAAAATGTCATTTGGATTGTGCCTCATGTTGAATAACTACTTTTTAAAGCCTCAATGTCACCAAAATTGCCATTTTTACAGACTTGTTCTCCTACTCGGAAGCTTGTATTTCGACCAATTTCAGGCATTAAAATGACTCTAAACACACTTATTTTAGTTCCAAAAGTGATAATTCACATGCAATAGTCATTTACAGTCAACAAATTAAACAGTAAAAAATTACCTTTTCTGACCATCTGGAGAAAGTTTGAGAGGTCACGGGTAATCGCTTTTCATCAGATAATAGATTTTTTGGACTGTAGAAAAATTGATTCAAAATGTCATTTGGATTGTGCCTCATGTTGAATAACTACTTTTTAAAGCCTCAATGTCACCAAAATTGCCATTTTTACAGACTTTTTCTCCTTCTCAGAAGCTTGTATTTCGGCCAATTTCAGGCATTAAAATGACTCTAAACACACTTATTTTAGTTCCAAAAGTGATAATTCACATGCAATAGTCATTTACAGTCAAAAAATTAAACATTAAAAATTTACCATTTCTGACCATCTGGAGAAAGTTCGACAGGTCACGGGTCATCGTTTTTCATCAGAAATTGATTATTTGGACTGTAGAAAAATGTATTCAAAATGTCATTTGGATTGTGCCTCATGTTGAATAACTACTTTTTGAAGCCTCAATGTCACCAAAATTGCCATCTTTACAGACTTTTTCTCCTACTCAGAAGCTTCTATTTCGACCATTTTCAGGCATTAAAATGACTCTAAACACACTTATTTTAGTTCCAAAAGTGATAATTCACATGTGATAGTCATTTACAGTCAACAAATTAAACAGTAAAAAATTACCTTTTCTGACCATCTGGAGAAAGTTTGAGAGGTCACGGGTAATCGCTTTTCATCAGATAATAGATTTTTTGGACTGTAGAAAAATTGATTCAAAATGTCATTTGGATTGTGCCTCATGTTGAATAACTACTTTTTAACCCCTTGAGTGCCTCGCCCTTTCCACGCCCTGTGCCGGGTGTTTCATTAGCGGGCTGGGCTCATGAGGAGATAGTCTCGTCATGGGCACAGCGCAACGGCGGCCCATGACGAGACCATCTCGTCATGGGCACTCAAGGGGTTAAAGCCGCAATTTCACCAAAATTGCCATTTTTACAGACTTTTTCTCCTTCTCAGAAGCTTGTATTTCAACCAATTTCAGGCATTAAAATGACGCTAAACACACTTATTTTAGTTCCAAAAGTGATAATTCACATGCAATAGTCATTTACAGTCCAAAAATTAAATATAAAAACACCATTTCTGACCATCTGGAGAAAGTTTGAGAGGTCACGGGTAATCGCTTTTCATCAGATAATAGATTTTTTGGACTGTAGAAAAATTGATTCAAAATATCATTTGGATTATGCCTCATGTTGAAAAACTACTTTGTAAAGCCTCAATGTGACCCAAAATTGCCACTTTTTACAGACTTTTTCTCCTTCTCAGAAGCTTGTATTTCGACCGATTTCAGGCATTAAAATGTCTCTAAACACACTTATTTTAGTTCCAAAAGTGATAATTCACATGCAATAGTCATTTACAATCAAAAAATTATACATTAAAAAATTACCTTTTCTGACCATCTGGAGAAAGTTCGACAGGGCACGGGTCATCGTTTTTAATCAGAAAATTGATTTTTTGGACTGTAGAAAAATGTATTCAAAATGTCACTTGGATTGTGCCTAATGTTGAATAACTACTTTTTAAAGCCTCAATGTCACCAAAATTGCCATTTTTACAGACTTTTTCTCCTACTCAGAAGCTTCTATTTCAACCAATTTCAGGCATTAAAATGACTCTAAACACTTATTTTAGTCCCAAAAGTGATAATTCACATGCAATAGTCATTTACAGTCCAAAAATTAAATATAAAAAAATTACCATTTCTGACCATCTTTAGAAAGTTCGACAGGCCACGGGTTATCGTTTTTCATCAGAAAATTTTTGTTTTTTGGACTGTAGAAAATTTGATTCAAAATGTCATTTGGATTGTGCCTCATGTTGAATAACTACTTTTTAAAGCCTCAATGTCACCAAAATTGCCATTTTTACAGACTTTTTCTCCTACTCAGAAGCTTCTATTACGACCAATTTCAGGCATTAAAATGACTCTAAACACACTTATTTTAGTTCCAAAAGTGATAATTCACATGCAATAGTCATTTACAGTCAACAAATTAAACAGTAAAAAATGACCATTTCTGACCATCTGGAGAAAGTTCGACAGGTCACGGGTCATCGTTTTTCATCAGATTATAGATTTTTTGGACTGTAGAAAAATTGATTGAAAATGTCATTTGGATTGTGCCTCATGTTGAATAACTACTTTTTAAAGACTCAATGTGACCCAAAATTGCCATTTTTACAGACTTTTTCACCTTCTCAGAAGCTTGTATTTCGACCAATTTCAGGCATTAAAATGACTCTAAACACACTTATTTTAGTTCCAAAAGTGATAATTCACATGCAATAGTCATTTACAGTCAACAAATTAAACATTAAAAAATGACCTTTTCTGACCATCTGGAGAATGTTCGACAGGTCACGGGTCATCGTTTTTAATCAGAACATTGATTTTTTGGACTATAGATAAATTGATTCAAAATGTCATTTGGATTGTGCCTGATGTTGAATAACTACTTTTTTAAGCCTCAATGTCACCAAAATTGCCATTTTTAAAGACTTTTTTTCCTACTCAGAAGCTTCTATTTGGACCAATTTCAGGCATTAAAATGACTCTAAACACACTTATTTTAGTTCCAAAATTGATAATTCACATGCAATAGTCATTTACAGTCAACAAATTAAACAGTAAAAAATGACCATTTCTGACCATCTGGAGAAAGTTCGACAGGTCACGGGTCATCGTTTTTCATCAGAAATTGATTTTTTTGGACTGTTGAATAATGTATTCAAAATGTCATTTGGATTGTGCCTCATGTTGAATAACTACTTTTTAACCCCTTGAGTGCCCCGCCCTTTCCACGCCCTGTGCCGGGCGTTTCATTAGCGGGCGGGGCTCATGAGGAGATAGTTTCGTCATGGGCACAGCGCAACCGCGGCCCATGACGAGACCATCTCGTCATGGGCACTCAAGGGGTTAAAGCCGCAATTTCACTTAAATTGCCATTTTTACAGACTTTTTCTTCTACTCAGAAGCTTCTATTTCGACCATTTTCAGGCATTAAACTGACTCTAATCACACTTATTTGAGTTCCAAAAGTTCTAATTCACATGCAATAGTCATTTACAGTCAAAAAATTAAACATTAAAAAATTACCATTTCTGACCATCTGGAGAAAGTTTGAGAGGTCACGGGTAATCGCTTTTCATCAGATAATAGATTTTTTGGACTGTAGAAAAATTGATTCAAAATATCATTTGGATTATGCCTCATGTTGAATAACTACTTTTTAAAGCCTCAATGTCAGCAAATTTGCCATTTTTACATATTTTTTCTGCTACTCAGAAGCTTCTTTTTCATCCAATTTCAGGCATTAAAATGACGCTAAACACACTTATTTTAGTTCCAAAAGTGATAATTCACATGCAATAGTCATTTACAGTGTAAAAATTAAATATAAAAAAACTTACCATTTCTGACCATCTGGAGAAAGTTTGAGAGGTCACGGGTAATCGCTTTTCATCAGAAAATTTATTTTTTGGACTGTAGAAAATTTGATTCAAAAGGTCATTTGGATTGTGCCTCATGTTGAATAACTACTTTTTAAAGCCTCAATGTCACCAAAATTGCCATTTTTACAGACTTGTTCTCCTACTCAGAAGCTTGTATTTCGACCAATTTCAGGCATTAAAATGACTCTAAACACACTTATTTTAGTTCCAAAAGTGATAATTCACATGCAATAGTCATTTACAGTCAACAAATTAAACATTAAAAAATTACCTTTTCTGACCATCTGGAGAAAGTTTGAGAGGTCACGGGTAATCGCTTTTCATCAGATAATAGATTTTTTGGACTGTAGAAAAATTGATTCAAAATGTCATTTGGATTGTGCCTCATGTTGAATAACTACTTTTTAAAGCCTCAATGTCACCAAAATTGCCATTTTTACAGACTTTTTCTCCTTCTCAGAAGCTTGTATTTCGGCCAATTTCAGGCATTAAAATGACTCTAAACACACTTATTTTAGTTCCAAAAGTGATAATTCACATGCAATAGTCATTTACAGTCAAAAAATTAAACATTAAAAATTTACCATTTCTGACCATCTGGAGAAAGTTCGACAGGTCACGGGTCATCGTTTTTCATCAGAAATTGATTATTTGCTCTGCAGATCAATTGATTCAAAATGTCATTTGGATTGTGCCTCATGTTGAATAACTGCTTTTTAAAGCCTCAATGTCACCAAAATTGCCATTTTTACAGACTTTTTCTCCTACTCAGAAGCTTTTATTACGACCAAATTCAGGCATTAAAATGACTCTAAACACACTTATTTTACTTCCAAAAGTGATAATTCACATGCAATAGTCATTTACAGTCAACAAATTAAACAGTAAAAAATGACCATTTCTGACCATCTGGAGAAAGTTCGACAGGTCACGGGTCATCGTTTTTCATCAGATAATAGATTTTTTGGACTGTAGAAAAATTGATTGAAAATGTCATTTGGATTGTGCCTCATGTTGAATAACTACTTTTTAAAGACTCAATGTGACCCAAAATTGCCATTTTTACAGACTTTTTCACCTTCTCAGAAGCTTGTATTTCGACCAATTTCAGGCATTAAAATGACTCTAAACACACCTATTTTAGTTCCAAAAGTGATAATTCACATGCAATAGTCATTTACAGTCAACAAATTAAACATTAAAAAATGACCTTTTCTGACCATCTGGAGAAAGTTTGAGAGGTCACGGGTAATCGCTTTTCATCAGATAATAGCTTTTTGGACTGTAGAAAAATTGATTCAAAATGTCATTTGGATTGTGCCTCATGTTGAATAACTACTTTTTAACCCCTTGAGTGCCCCGCCCTTTCCACGCCCTGTGCCGGGCGTTTCATTAGCGGGCGGGGCTCATGAGGAGATAGTCTCGTCATGGGCACAGCGCAACCGCGGCCCATGACGAGACCATCTCGTCATGGGCACTCAAGGGGTTAAAGCCGCAATTTCACTAAAATTGCCATTTTTACAGACTTTTTCTTCTACTCAGAAGCTTCTATTTCGACCATTTTCAGGCATTAAACTGACTCTAATCACACTTATTTGAGTTCCAAAAGTTCTAATTCACATGCAATAGTCATTTACAGTCAAAAAATTAAACATTAAAAAATTACCATTTCTGACCATCTGGAGAAAGTTTGAGAGGTCACGGGTAATCGCTTTTCATCAGATAATAGATTTTTTGGACTGTAGAAAAATTGATTCAAAATATCATTTGGATTATGCCTCATGTTGAATAACTACTTTTTAAAGCCTCAATGTCAGCAAATTTGCCATTTTTACATATTTTTTCTGCTACTCAGAAGCTTCTTTTTCATCCAATTTCAGGCATTAAAATGACGCTAAACACACTTATTTTAGTTCCACAAGTGATAATTCTCATGCAATAGTCATTTACAGTCAAAAAATTAAACAGTAAAAAATTACCTTTTCTGACCATCTGGAGAAAGTTCGACAGGTGACGGGTCATCGTTTTTCATCAGAAAATTGGTTTTTTGGACTATAGATAAATTGATTCAAAATGTCATTTGGATTGTGCCTCATGTTGAATTACTACTTATTAAAGCCTCAATGTCACCAGAATTGCCATTTTTACAGACTTTTTCTCCTACTCAGAAGCTTCTATTTCGACCATTTTCAGGCATTAAAATGACTGTAAACACACTTATTTTAGTTCCAAAAGTGATAATTCACATGCAATAGTCATTTACAGTGTAAAAATTAAATATAAAAAAACTTACCATTTCTGACCATCTGGAGAAAGTTTGAGAGGTCACGGGTAATCGCTTTTCATCAGAAAATTTATTTTTTGGACTGTAGAAAATTTGATTCAAAATGTCATTTGGATTGTGCCTCATGTTGAATAACTACTTTTTAAAGCCTCAATGTCACCAAAATTGCCATTTTTACAGACTTGTTCTCCTACTCAGAAGCTTGTATTTCGACCAATTTCAGGCATTAAAATGACTCTAAACACACTTATTTTAGTTCCAAAAGTGATAATTCACATGCAATAGTCATTTACAGTCAAAAAATTAAACATTAAAAATTTACCATTTCTGACCATCTGGAGAAAGTTCGACAGGTCACGGGTCATCGTTTTTCATCAGAAATTGATTATTTGGACTGTAGAAAAATGTATTCAAAATGTCATTTGGATTGTGCCTCATGTTGAATAACTACTTTTTGAAGCCTCAATGTCACCAAAATTGCCATTTTTACAGACTTTTTCACCTTCTCAGAAGCTTGTATTTCGACCAATTTCAGGCATTAAAATGACTCTAAACACACTTATTTTAGTTCCAAAAGTGATAATTCACATGCAATAGTCATTTACAGTCAACAAATTAAACATTAAAAAATGACCTTTTCTGACCATCTGGAGAATGTTCGACAGGTCACGGGTCATCGTTTTTAATCAGAACATTGATTTTTTGGACTATAGATAAATTGATTCAAAATGTCCTTTGGATTGTGCCTCATGTTGAATAACTACTTTTTAAAGCCTCAATGTCACCAAAATTGCCATTTTTACAGACTTTTTCTCCTTCTCAGAAGCTTCTATTTCGACCAATTTCAGGCATTAAAATGACTCTAAACACACTTATTTTAGTTCCAAAAGTGATAATTCACATGCAATAGTCATTTACAGTCAACAAATTAAACAGTAAAAAATTACCTTTTCTGACCATCTGGAGAAAGTTTGAGAGGTCACGGGTAATCGCTTTTCATCAGATAATTGAATAACTACTTTTTAACCCCTTGAGTGCCCCGCCCTTTCCACGCCCTGTGCCGGGCGTTTCATTAGCGGGCGGGGCTCATGAGGAGATAGTCTCGTCATGGGCACAGCGCAACAGCGGCCCATGACGAGACCATCTCGTCATGGGCACTCAAGGGGTTAAAGCCGCAATTTCACCAAAATTGCCATTTTTACAGACTTTTTCTTCTACTCAGAAGCTTCTATTTCGACCATTTTCAGGCATTAAACTGACTCTAATCACACTTATTTGAGTTCCAAAAGTTCTAATTCACATGCAATAGTCATTTACAGTCAAAAAATTAAACATTAAAAAATTACCATTTCTGACCATCTGGAGAAAGTTCGACAGGTCACGGGTAATCGCTTTTCATCAGAAAATCGATTTTTTGGACTGTAGAAAAATTGATTCAAAATGTCATTTGGATTGTGCCTCATGTTGAATAACTACTTTTTGAAGCCTCAATGTCACCAAAATTGCCATTTTTACAGACTTTTTCTCCTTCTCAGAAGCTTGTATTTCAACCAATTTCAGGCATTAAACTGACTCTAATCACACTTATTTTAGTTCCAAAAGTGATAATTCACATGCAATAGTCATTTACAGTCCAAAAATTAAATATAAAAACACCATTTCTGACCATCTGGAGAAAGTTTGAGAGGTCACGGGTAATCGCTTTTCATCAGATAATAGATTTTTTGGACTGTAGAAAAATTGATTCAAAATATCATTTGGATTATGCCTCATGTTGAATAACTACTTTGTAAAGCCTCAATGTCAGCAAATTTGCCATTTTTACATATTTTTTCTGCTACTCAGAAGCTTCTTTTTCATCCAATTTCAGGCATTAAAATGACGCTAAACACACTTATTTTAGTTCCACAAGTGATAATTCTCATGCAATAGTCATTTACAGTCAAAAAATTAAACAGTAAAAAATTACCTTTTCTGACCATCTGGAGAAAGTTCGACAGGTAACGGGTCATCGTTTTTCATCAGAAATTGATTTTTTGGACTGTAGAAAAATGTATTCAAAATGTCATTTGGATTGTGCCTCATGTTGAATTACTACTTATTAAAGCCTCAATGTCACCAGAATTGCCATTTTTACAGACTTTTTCTCCTACTCAGAAGCTTCTAGTTCGACCATTTTCAGGCATTAAAATGACTGTAAACACACTTATTTTAGTTCCAAAAGTGAAAATTCACATGCAATAGTCATTTACAGTGTAAAAATTAAATATAAAAAAACTTACCATTTCTGACCATCTGGAGAAAGTTTGAGAGGTCACGGGTTATCGTTTTTCATCAGAAAATTTTTGTTTTTTGGACTGTAGAAAATTTGATTCAAAATGTCATTTGGATTGTGCCTCATGTTGAATAACTACTTTTTAAAGCCTCAATGTCACCAAAATTGCCATTTTTACAGACTTTTTCTCCTACTCAGAAGCTTCTATTACGACCAATTTCAGGCATTAAAATGACTCTAAACACACTTATTTTACTTCCAAAAGTGATAATTCACATGCAATAGTCATTTACAGTCAACAAATTAAACAGTAAAAAATGACCATTTCTGACCATCTGGAGAAAGTTCGACAGGTCACGGGTCATCGTTTTTCATCAGATAATAGATTTTTTGGACTGTAGAAAAATTGATTGAAAATGTCATTTGGATTGTGCCTCATGTTGAATAACTACTTTTTAAAGACTCAATGTGACCCAAAATTGCCATTTTTACAGACTTTTTCACCTTCTCAGAAGCTTGTATTTCGACCAATTTCAGGCATTAAAATGACTCTAAACACACTTATTTTAGTTCCAAAAGTGATAATTCACATGCAATAGTCATTTACAGTCAACAAATTAAACATTAAAAAATGACCTTTTCTGACCATCTGGAGAATGTTCGACAGGTCACGGGTCATCGTTTTTAATCAGAACATTGATTTTTTGGACTATAGATAAATTGATTCAAAATGTCATTTGGATTGTGCCTGATGTTGAATAACTACTTTTTTAAGCCTCAATGTCACCAAAATTGCCATTTTTAAAGACTTTTTTTCCTACTCAGAAGCTTCTATTTGGACCAATTTCAGGCATTAAAATGACTCTAAACACACTTATTTTAGTTCCAAAATTGATAATTCACATGCAATAGTCATTTACGGTCAACAAATTAAACAGTAAAAAATGACCATTTCTGACCATCTGGAGAAAGTTCGACAGGTCACGGGTCATCGTTTTTCATCAGAAATTGATTTTTTTGGACTGTTGAATAATGTATTCAAAATGTCATTTGGATTGTGCCTCATGTTGAATAACTACTTTTTAAAGCCTCAATGTCACCAAAATTGCCATTTTTACAGACTTTTTCTCCTTCTCAGAAGCTTCTATTTCGACCAATTTCAGGCATTAAAATGACTCTAAACACACTTATTTGAGTTCCAAAAGTGATAATTCACATGCAATAGTCATTTACAGTCAACAAATTAAACATTAAAAAATTACCATTTCTGACCATCTGGAGAAAGTTTGAGAGGTCACGGGTAATCGCTTTTCATCAGATAATAGATTTTTTGGACTGTAGAAAAATTGATTCAAAATATCATTTGGATTATGCCTCATGTTGAATAACTACTTTTTAAAGCCTCAATGTCAGCAAATTTGCCATTTTTACATATTTTTTCTGCTACTCAGAAGCTTCTTTTTCATCCAATTTCAGGCATTAAAATGACGCTAAACACACTTATTTTAGTTCCACAAGTGATAATTCTCATGCAATAGTCATTTACAGTCAAAAAATTAAACAGTAAAAAATTACCTTTTCTGACCATCTGGAGAAAGTTCGACAGGTGACGGGTCATCGTTTTTCATCAGAAATTGATTTTTTGGACTGTAGAAAAATGTATTCAAAATGTCATTTGGATTGTGCCTCATGTTGAATTACTACTTATTAAAGCCTCAATGTCACCAGAATTGCCATTTTTACAGACTTTTTCTCCTACTCAGAAGCTTCTATTTCGACCATTTTCAGGCATTAAAATGACTGTAAACACACTTATTTTAGTTCCAAAAGTGATACTTCACATGCAATAGTCATTAACAGTCAAAAAATTAAACATTAAAAAATTACCATTTCTGACCATCTGGAGAAAGTTCGACAGGTCACGGGTAATCGTTTTTAATCAGAAATTTATTTTTTGCTCTGCAGATCAATTGATTCAAAATGTCATTTGGATTGTGCCTCATGTTGAATAACTGCTTTTTAAAGCCTCAATGTCACTAAAATTGCCATTTTTACATAATTTTTCTGCTACCCAGAAGCTTCTTTTTCGACCAATTTCAGGTATTAAAATGACTCTAAACACACTTATTTTAGTTCCAAAAGTGATAATTCACATGCAATAGTCATTTACAGTCAACAAATTAAACAGTAAAAAATTACCTTTTCTGACCATCTGGAGAAAGTTTGAGAGGTCACGGGTAATCGCTTTTCATCAGGTAATAGATTTTTGGGACTGTAGAAAAATTGATTCAAAATGTCATTTGGATTGTGCCTCATGTTGAATAACTACTTTTTAACCCCTTGAGTGCCTCGCCCTTTCCACGCCCTGTGCCGGGTGTTTCATTAGCGGGCTGGGCTCATGAGGAGATAGTCTTGTCATGGGCACAGCGCAACCGCGGCCCATGACGAGACCATCTCGTCATGGGCACTCAAGGGGTTAAAGCCGCAATTTCACCAAAATTGCCATTTTTACAGACTTTTTCTCCTTCTCAGAAGCTTGTATTTCAACCAATTTCAGGCATTAAAATGACTCTAAACACACTTATTTTAGTTCCAAAAGTGATAATTCACATGCAATAGTCATTTACAGTCAACAAATTAAACATTAAAAAATTACAATTTCTGACCATCTGGAGAAAGTTCGACAGGTCACGGGTCATCGTTTTTAATCAGAAATTTATTTTTTGCTCTGCAGATCAATTGATTCAAAATGTCATTTGGATTGTGCCTCATGTTGAATAACTGCTTTTTAAAGCCTCAATGTCACCAAAATTGCCATTTTTACAGACTTTTTCTCCTACTCAGAAGCTTTTATTACGACCAATTTCAGGCATTAAAATGACTCTAAACACACTTATTTTACTTCCAAAAGTGATAATTCACATGCAATAGTCATTTACAGTCAACAAATTAAACAGTAAAAAATGACCATTTCTGACCATCTGGAGAAAGTTCGACAGGTCACGGGTCATCGTTTTTCATCAGATAATAGATTTTTTGGACTGTAGAAAAATTGATTGAAAATGTCATTTGGATTGTGCCTCATGTTGAATAACTACTTTTTAAAGACTCAATGTGACCCAAAATTGCCATTTTTACAGACTTTTTCACCTTCTCAGAAGCTTGTATTTCGACCAATTTCAGGCATTAAAATGACTCTAAACACACCTATTTTAGTTCCAAAAGTGATAATTCACATGCAATAGTCATTTACAGTCAACAAATTAAACATTAAAAAATGACCTTTTCTGACCATCTGGAGAATGTTCGACAGGTCACGGGTCATCGTTTTTAATCAGAACATTGATTTTTTGGACTATAGATAAATTGATTCAAAATGTCATTTGGATTGTGCCTCATGTTGAATAACTACTTTTTAAAGCCTCAATGTCACCAAAATTGCCATTTTTACAAACTTTTTCTTCATCTCAAAAGCTTGTATTTCGACCAATTTCAGGCATTAAAATGACTCTAAACACACCTATTTTAGTTCCAAAAGTGATAATTCACATGCAATAGTCATTTACAGTCAACAAATTAAACAGTAAAAAATTACCTTTTCTGACCATCTGGAGAAAGTTTGAGAGGTCACGGGTAATCGCTTTTCATCAGATAATAGATTTTTTGGACTGTAGAAAAATTGATTCAAAATGTCATTTGGATTGTGCCTCATGTTGAATAACTACTTTTTAAAGCCTCAATGTCACCAAAATTGCCATTTTTACAAACATTTTCTCCATCTCAAAAGCTTGTATTTCGACCAATTTCAGGCATTAAAATGACTCTAAACACACTTATTTTAGTTCCAAAAGTGATAATTCACATGCAATAGTCATTTACAGTCAACAAATTAAACAGTAAAAAATTACCTTTTCTGACCATCTGGAGAAAGTTTGAGAGGTCACGGGTAATCGCTTTTCATCAGATAATAGCTTTTTGGACTGTAGAAAAATTGATTCAAAATGTCATTTGGATTGTGCCTCATGTTGAATAACTACTTTTTAACCCCTTGAGTGCCCCGCCCTTTCCACGCCCTGTGCCGGGCGTTTCATTAGCGGGCGGGGCTCATGAGGAGATAGTCTCGTCATGGGCACAGCGCAACCGCGGCCCATGACGAGACCATCTCGTCATGGGCACTCAAGGGGTTAAAGCCGCAATTTCACTAAAATTGCCATTTTTACAGACTTTTTCTTCTACTCAGAAGCTTCTATTTCGACCATTTTCAGGCATTAAACTGACTCTAATCACACTTATTTGAGTTCCAAAAGTTCTAATTCACATGCAATAGTCATTTACAGTCAAAAAATTAAACATTAAAAAATTACCATTTCTGACCATCTGGAGAAAGTTTGAGAGGTCACGGGTAATCGCTTTTCATCAGATAATAGATTTTTTGGACTGTAGAAAAATTGATTCAAAATATCATTTGGATTATGCCTCATGTTGAATAACTACTTTTTAAAGCCTCAATGTCAGCAAATTTGCCATTTTTACATATTTTTTCTGCTACTCAGAAGCTTCTTTTTCATCCAATTTCAGGCATTAAAATGACGCTAAACACACTTATTTTAGTTCCACAAGTGATAATTCTCATGCAATAGTCCTTTACAGTCAAAAAATTAAACAGTAAAAAATTACCTTTTCTGACCATCTGGAGAAAGTTCGACAGGTGACGGGTCATCGTTTTTCATCAGAAATTGATTTTTTGGACTGTAGAAAAATGTATTCAAAATGTCATTTGGATTGTGCCTCATGTTGAATTACTACTTATTAAAGCCTCAATGTCACCAGAATTGCCATTTTTACAGACTTTTTCTCCTACTCAGAAGCTTCTATTTCGACCATTTTCAGGCATTAAAATGACTGTAAACACACTTATTTTAGTTCCAAAAGTGATAATTCACATGCAATAGTCATTTACAGTGTAAAAATTAAATATAAAAAAAACTTACCATTTCTGACCATCTGGAGAAAGTTTGAGAGGTCACGGGTAATCGCTTTTCATCAGAAATTTATTTTTTGCTCTGCAGATCAATTGATTCAAAATGTCATTTGGATTGTGCCTCATGTTGAATAACTGCTTTTTAAAGCCTCAATGTCACCAAAATTGCCATTTTACAGACTTTTTCTCCATCTCAAAAGCTTGCATTTCGACCAATTTCAGGCATTAAAATGACTCTAAACACACTTATTTTAGTTCCAAAAGTGATAATTCACATGCAATAGTCATTTACAGTCAAAAAATAAACTTTAAGAAATTACCATTTCTGACCATCTTTAGAAAGTTCGACAGGCCACGGGTTATCGTTTTTCATCAGAAAATTTATTTTTTGGACTGTAGAAAATTTGATTCAAAATAACATTTGGATTGTGCCTCATGTTGATTAACTACTTTTTAAAGCCTCAATGTCACTAAAATTGCCATTTTTACATATTTTTTCTGCTACTCAGAAGCTTCTTTTTCGACCAATTTCAGGTATTAAAATGACTCTAAACACACTTATTTTAGTTCCAAAAGTGATAATTCACATGTGATAGTCATTTACAGTCAACAAATTAAACAGTAAAAAATTACCTTTTCTGACCATCTGGAGAAAGTTTGAGAGGTCACGGGTAATCGCTTTTCATCAGATAATAGATTTTTTGGACTGTAGAAAAATTGATTCAAAATGTCATTTGGATTGTGCCTCATGTTGAATAACTACTTTTTAACCCCTTGAGTGCCTCGCCCTTTCCACGCCCTGTGCCGGGTGTTTCATTAGCGGGCTGGGCTCATGAGGAGATAGTCTCGTCATGGGCACAGCGCAACGGCGGCCCATGACGAGACCATCTCGTCATGGGCACTCAAGGGGTTAAAGCCGCAATTTCACCAAAATTGCCATTTTTACAGACTTTTTCTCCTTCTCAGAAGCTTGTATTTCAACCAATTTCAGGCATTAAAATGACTCTAAACACACTTATTTTAGTTCCAAAAGTGATAATTCACATGCAATAGTCATTTACAATCAAAAAATTATACATTAAAAAATTACCTTTTCTGACCATCTGGAGAAAGTTCGACAGGGCACGGGTCATCGTTTTTAATCAGAAAATTGATTTTTTGGACTGTAGAAAAATGTATTCAAAATGTCACTTGGATTGTGCCTAATGTTGAATAACTACTTTTTAAAGCCTCAATGTCACCAAAATTGCCATTTTTACAGACTTTTTCTCCTACTCAGAAGCTTCTATTACGACCAATTTCAGGCATTAAAATGACTCTAAACACACTTATTTTACTTCCAAAAGTGATAATTCACATGCAATAGTCATTTACAGTCAACAAATTAAACAGTAAAAAATGACCATTTCTGACCATCTGGAGAAAGTTCGACAGGTCACGGGTCATCGTTTTTCATCAGAAATTGATTTTTTTGGACTGTTGAATAATGTATTCAAAATGTCATTTGGATTGTGCCTCATGTTGAATAACTACTTTTTAAAGCCTCAATGTCACCAAAATTGCCATTTTTACAGACTTTTTCTCCTTCTCAGAAGCTTCTATTTCGACCAATTTCAGGCATTAAAATGACTCTAAACACACTTATTTTAGTTCCAAAAGTGATAATTCACATGCAATAGTCATTTACAGTCCAAAAATTAAATATAAAAGAACTTACCATTTCTGACCATCTGGAGAAAGTTTGAGAGGTCACGGGTAATCGCTTTTCATCAGATAATAGATTTTTTGGACTGTAGAAAAATTGATTCAAAATGTCATTTGGATTATGCCTCATGATGAATAACGACTTTTTAAAGACTCAATGTGACCCAAAATTGCCATTTTTACAGACTTTTTCTCCTTCTCAGAAGCTTGTATTTCGACCAATTTCAGGCATTAAAATGACTCTACACACACTTATTTTAGTTCCAAAAGTGATAATTCACATGCAATAGTCATTTACAGTCAACATATTAAACAGTAAAAAATTACCTTTTCTGACCATCTGGAGAAAGTTTGAGAGGTCACGGGTAATCGCTTTTCATCAGATATTAGATTTTTTGGACTGTAGAAAAATTGATTCAAAATGTCATTTGGATTGTGCCTCATGTTGAATAACTACTTTTTAAAGCCTCAATGTCACCAAAATTGCCATTTTTACAAACTTTTTCTTCATCTCAAAAGCTTGTATTTCGACCAATTTCAGGCATTAAAATGACTCTAAACACACTTATTTTAGTTCCAAAAGTGATAATTCACATGCAATAGTCATTTACAGTCAACAAATTAAACAGTAAAAAATTACCTTTTCTGACCATCTGGAGAAAGTTTGAGAGGTCACGGGTAATCGCTTTTCATCAGATAATAGATTTTTTGGACTGTAGAAAAATTGATTCAAAATGTCATTTGGATTGTGCCTCATGTTGAATAACTACTTTTTAAAGCCTCAATGTCACCAAAATTGCCATTTTTACAAACTTTTTCTCCATCTCAAAAGCTTGTATTTCGACCAATTTCAGGCATTAAAATGACTCTAAACACACTTATTTTAGTTCCAAAAGTGATAATTCACATGCAATAGTCATTTACAGTCAACAAATTAAACAGTAAAAAATTACCTTTTCTGACCATCTGGAGAAAGTTTGAGAGGTCACGGGTAATCGCTTTTCATCAGATAATTGATTTTTTGGACTGTAGAAAAATTGATTCAAAATGTCATTTGGATTGTGCCTCATGTTGAATAACTACTTTTTAACCCCTTGAGTGCCCCGCCCTTTCCACGCCCTGTGCCGGGCGTTTCATTAGCGGGCGGGGCTCATGAGGAGATAGTTTCGTCATGGGCACAGCGCAACCGCGGCCCATGACGAGACCATCTCGTCATGGGCACTCAAGGGGTTAAAGCCGCAATTTCACTTAAATTGCATTTTTACAGACTTTTTCTTCTACTCAGAAGCTTCTATTTCGACCATTTTCAGGCATTAAACTGACTCTAATCACACTTATTTGAGTTCCAAAAGTGAAAATTCACATGCAATAGTCATTTACAGTCAAAAAATTAAACATTAAAAAATTACCATTTCTGACCATCTGGAGAAAGTTTGAGAGGTCACGGGTAATCGCTTTTCATCAGATAATAGATTTTTTGGACTGTAGAAAAATTGATTCAAAATATCATTTGGATTATGCCTCATGTTGAATAACTACTTTTTAAAGCCTCAATGTCAGCAAATTTGCCATTTTTACATATTTTTTCTGCTACTCAGAAGCTTCTTTTTCATCCAATTTCAGGCATTAAAATGACGCTAAACACACTTATTTTAGTTCCAAAAGTGATAATTCACATGCAATAGTCATTTACAGTCAACAAATTAAACATTAAAAAATTACCTTTTCTGACCATCTGGAGAAAGTTTGAGAGGTCACGGGTAATCGCTTTTCATCAGATAATAGATTTTTTGGACTGTAGAAAAATTGATTCAAAATGTCATTTGGATTGTGCCTCATGTTGAATAACTACTTTTTAAAGCCTCAATGTCACCAAAATTGCCATTTTTACAGACTTTTTCTCCTTCTCAGAAGCTTGTATTTCGGCCAATTTCAGGCATTAAAATGACTCTAAACACACTTATTTTAGTTCCAAAAGTGATAATTCACATGCAATAGTCATTTACAGTCAAAAAATTAAACATTAAAAATTTACCATTTCTGACCATCTGGAGAAAGTTCGACAGGTCACGGGTCATCGTTTTTCATCAGAAATTGATTATTTGGACTGTAGAAAAATGTATTCAAAATGTCATTTGGATTGTGCCTCATGTTGAATAACTACTTTTTGAAGCCTCAATGTCACCAAAATTGCCATTTTTACAGACTTTTTCTCCTACTCAGAAGCTTCTATTTCGACCATTTTCAGGCATTAAAATGACTCTAAACACACTTATTTTAGTTCCAAAAGAGATAATTCACATGCAATAGTCATTTACAGTGAACAAATTAAACAGTAAAAAATACCTTTTCTGACCATCTGGAGAAAGTTTGAGAGGTCACGGGTAATCGCTTTTCATCAGATAATAGATTTTTTGGACTGTAGAAAAATTGATTCAAAATGTCATTTGGATTGTGCCTCATGTTGAATAACTACTTTTTAAAGCCTCAATGTCACCAAAATTGCCATTTTTACAGACTTTTTCTCCTTCTCAGAAGCTTGTATTTCGACCAATTTCAGGCATTAAAATGACTCTAAACACACTTATTTTAGTTCCAAAAGTGATAATTCACATGCAATAGTCATTTACAGTCAAAAAATTAAACATTAAGAAATTACCATTTCTGACCATCTTTAGAAAGTTCGACAGGCCACGGGTTATCGTTTTTCATCAGAAAATTTATTTTTTGGACTGTAGAAAATTTGATTCAAAATGTCATTTGGATTGTGCCTCATGTTGATTAACTACTTTTTAAAGCCTCAATGTCACTAAAATTGCCATTTTTACATAATTTTTCTGCTACCCAGAAGCTTCTTTTTCGACCAATTTCAGGTATTAAAATGACTCTAAACACACTTATTTTAGTTCCAAAAGTGATAATTCACATGCAATAGTCATTTACAGTCAACAAATTAAACAGTAAAAAATTACCTTTTCTGACCATCTGGAGAAAGTTTGAGAGGTCACGGGTAATCGCTTTTCATCAGGTAATAGATTTTTGGGACTGTAGAAAAATTGATTCAAAATGTCATTTGGATTGTGCCTCATGTTGAATAACTACTTTTTAACCCCTTGAGTGCCTCGCCCTTTCCACGCCCTGTGCCGGGTGTTTCATTAGCGGGCTGGGCTCATGAGGAGATAGTCTCGTCATGGGCACAGCGCAACCGCGGCCCATGACGAGACCATCTCGTCATGGGCACTCAAGGGGTTAAAGCCGCAATTTCACCAAAATTGCCATTTTTACAGACTTTTTCTCCTTCTCAGAAGCTTGTATTTCAACCAATTTCAGGCATTAAAATGACTCTAAACACACTTATTTTAGTTCCAAAAGTGATAATTCACATGCAATAGTCATTTACAGTCAACAAATTAAACATTAAAAAATTACAATTTCTGACCATCTGGAGAAAGTTCGACAGGTCACGGGTCATCGTTTTTAATCAGAAATTTATTTTTTGCTCTGCAGATCAATTGATTCAAAATGTCATTTGGATTGTGCCTCATGTTGAATAACTGCTTTTTAAAGCCTCAATGTCACCAAAATTGCCATTTTTACAGACTTTTTCTCCTACTCAGAAGCTTTTATTACGACCAATTTCAGGCATTAAAATGACTCTAAACACACTTATTTTACTTCCAAAAGTGATAATTCACATGCAATAGTCATTTACAGTCAACAAATTAAACAGTAAAAAATGACCATTTCTGACCATCTGGAGAAAGTTCGACAGGTCACGGGTCATCGTTTTTCATCAGATAATAGATTTTTTGGACTGTAGAAAAATTGATTGAAAATGTCATTTGGATTGTGCCTCATGTTGAATAACTACTTTTTAAAGACTCAATGTGACCCAAAATTGCCATTTTTACAGACTTTTTCACCTTCTCAGAAGCTTGTATTTCGACCAATTTCAGGCATTAAAATGACTCTAAACACACTTATTTTAGTTCCAAAAGTGATAATTCACATGTGATAGTCATTTACAGTCAACAAATTAAACAGTAAAAAATTACCTTTTCTGACCATCTGGAGAAAGTTTGAGAGGTCACGGGTAATCGCTTTTCATCAGATAATAGATTTTTTGGACTGTAGAAAATTGATTCAAAATGTCATTTGGATTGTGCCTCATGTTGAATAACTACTTTTTAAAGCCTCAATGTCACCAAAATTGCCATTTTTACAAACATTTTCTCCATCTCAAAAGCTTGTATTTCGACCAATTTCAGGCATTAAAATGACTCTAAACACACTTATTTTAGTTCCAAAAGTGATAATTCACATGCAATAGTCATTTACAGTCAACAAATTAAACAGTAAAAAATTACCTTTTCTGACCATCTGGAGAAAGTTTGAGAGGTCACGGGTAATCGCTTTTCATCAGATAATAGCTTTTTGGACTGTAGAAAAATTGATTCAAAATGTCATTTGGATTGTGCCTCATGTTGAATAACTACTTTTTAACCCCTTGAGTGCCCCGCCCTTTCCACGCCCTGTGCCGGGCGTTTCATTAGCGGGCGGGGCTCATGAGGAGATAGTCTCGTCATGGGCACAGCGCAACCGCGGCCCATGACGAGACCATCTCGTCATGGGCACTCAAGGGGTTAAAGCCGCAATTTCACTAAAATTGCCATTTTTACAGACTTTTTCTTCTACTCAGAAGCTTCTATTTCGACCATTTTCAGGCATTAAACTGACTCTAATCACACTTATTTGAGTTCCAAAAGTTCTAATTCACATGCAATAGTCATTTACAGTCACAAAATTAAACATTAAAAAATTACCATTTCTGACCATCTGGAGAAAGTTTGAGAGGTCACGGGTAATCGCTTTTCATCAGATAATAGATTTTTTGGACTGTAGAAAAATTGATTCAAAATATCATTTGGATTATGCCTCATGTTGAATAACTACTTTTTAAAGCCTCAATGTCAGCAAATTTGCCATTTTTACATATTTTTTCTGCTACTCAGAAGCTTCTTTTTCATCCAATTTCAGGCATTAAAATGACGCTAAACACACTTATTTTAGTTCCACAAGTGATAATTCTCATGCAATAGTCCTTTACAGTCAAAAAATTAAACAGTAAAAAATTACCTTTTCTGACCATCTGGAGAAAGTTCGACAGGTGACGGGTCATCGTTTTTCATCAGAAATTGATTTTTTGGACTGTAGAAAAATGTATTCAAAATGTCATTTGGATTGTGCCTCATGTTGAATTACTACTTATTAAAGCCTCAATGTCACCAGAATTGCCATTTTTACAGACTTTTTCTCCTACTCAGAAGCTTCTATTTCGACCATTTTCAGGCATTAAAATGACTGTAAACACACTTATTTTAGTTCCAAAAGTGATAATTCACATGCAATAGTCATTTACAGTGTAAAAATTAAATATAAAAAAAACTTACCATTTCTGACCATCTGGAGAAAGTTTGAGAGGTCACGGGTAATCGCTTTTCATCAGAAATTTATTTTTTGCTCTGCAGATCAATTGATTCAAAATGTCATTTGGATTGTGCCTCATGTTGAATAACTACTTTTTAAAGCCTCAATGTCACCAAAATTGCCATTTTACAGACTTTTTCTCCATCTCAAAAGCTTGCATTTCGACCAATTTCAGGCATTAAAATGACTCTAAACACACTTATTTTAGTTCCAAAAGTGATAATTCACATGCAATAGTCATTTACAGTCAAAAAATAAACTTTAAGAAATTACCATTTCTGACCATCTTTAGAAAGTTCGACAGGCCACGGGTTATCGTTTTTCATCAGAAAATTTATTTTTTGGACTGTAGAAAATTTGATTCAAAATAACATTTGGATTGTGCCTCATGTTGATTAACTACTTTTTAAAGCCTCAATGTCACTAAAATTGCCATTTTTACATATTTTTTCTGCTACTCAGAAGCTTCTTTTTCGACCAATTTCAGGTATTAAAATGACTCTAAACACACTTATTTTAGTTCCAAAAGTGATAATTCACATGTGATAGTCATTTACAGTCAACAAATTAAACAGTAAAAAATTACCTTTTCTGACCATCTGGAGAAAGTTTGAGAGGTCACGGGTAATCGCTTTTCATCAGATAATAGATTTTTTGGACTGTAGAAAAATTGATTCAAAATGTCATTTGGATTGTGCCTCATGTTGAATAACTACTTTTTAACCCCTTGAGTGCCTCGCCCTTTCCACGCCCTGTGCCGGGTGTTTCATTAGCGGGCTGGGCTCATGAGGAGATAGTCTCGTCATGGGCACAGCGCAACGGCGGCCCATGACGAGACCATCTCGTCATGGGCACTCAAGGGGTTAAAGCCGCAATTTCACCAAAATTGCCATTTTTACAGACTTTTTCTCCTTCTCAGAAGCTTGTATTTCAACCAATTTCAGGCATTAAAATGACTCTAAACACACTTATTTTAGTTCCAAAAGTGATAATTCACATGCAATAGTCATTTACAGTCCAAAAATTAAATATAAAAACACCATTTCTGACCATCTGGAGAAAGTTTGAGAGGTCACGGGTAATCGCTTTTCATCAGATAATAGATTTTTTGGACTGTAGAAAAATTGATTCAAAATATCATTTGGATTATGCCTCATGTTGAAAAACTACTTTGTAAAGCCTCAATGTGACCCAAAATTGCCACTTTTTACAGACTTTTTCTCCTTCGCAGAAGCTTGTATTTCGACCGATTTCAGGCATTAAAATGTCTCTAAACACACTTATTTTAGTTCCAAAAGTGATAATTCACATGCAATAGTCATTTACAATCAAAAAATTATACATTAAAAAATTACCTTTTCTGACCATCTGGAGAAAGTTCGACAGGGCACGGGTCATTTTTAATCAGAAAATTGATTTTTTGGACTGTAGAAAAATGTATTCAAAATGTCACTTGGATTGTGCCTAATGTTGAATAACTACTTTTTAAAGCCTCAATGTCACCAAAATTGCCATTTTTACAGACTTTTTCTCCTACTCAGAAGCTTCTATTACGACCAATTTCAGGCATTAAAATGACTCTAAACACACTTATTTTACTTCCAAAAGTGATAATTCACATGCAATAGTCATTTACAGTCAACAAATTAAACAGTAAAAAATGACCATTTCTGACCATCTGGAGAAAGTTCGACAGGTCACGGGTCATCGTTTTTCATCAGAAATTGATTTTTTTGGACTGTTGAATAATGTATTCAAAATGTCATTTGGATTGTGCCTCATGTTGAATAACTACTTTTTAAAGCCTCAATGTCACCAAAATTGCCATTTTTACAGACTTTTTCTCCTTCTCAGAAGCTTCTATTTCGACCAATTTCAGGCATTAAAATGACTCTAAACACACTTATTTTAGTTCCAAAAGTGATAATTCACATGCAATAGTCATTTACAGTCCAAAAATTAAATATAAAAGAACTTACCATTTCTGACCATCTGGAGAAAGTTTGAGAGGTCACGGGTAATCGCTTTTCATCAGATAATAGATTTTTTGGACTGTAGAAAAATTGATTCAAAATGTCATTTGGATTATGCCTCATGATGAATAACGACTTTTTAAAGACTCAATGTGACCCAAAATTGCCATTTTTACAGACTTTTTCTCCTTCTCAGAAGCTTGTATTTCGACCAATTTCAGGCATTAAAATGACTCTACACACACTTATTTTAGTTCCAAAAGTGATAATTCACATGCAATAGTCATTTACAGTCAACATATTAAACAGTAAAAAATTACCTTTTCTGACCATCTGGAGAAAGTTTGAGAGGTCACGGGTAATCGCTTTTCATCAGATATTAGATTTTTTGGACTGTAGAAAAATTGATTCAAAATGTCATTTGGATTGTGCCTCATGTTGAATAACTACTTTTTAAAGCCTCAATGTCACCAAAATTGCCATTTTTACAAACTTTTTCTTCATCTCAAAAGCTTGTATTTCGACCAATTTCAGGCATTAAAATGACTCTAAACACACTTATTTTAGTTCCAAAAGTGATAATTCACATGCAATAGTCATTTACAGTCAACAAATTAAACAGTAAAAAATTACCTTTTCTGACCATCTGGAGAAAGTTTGAGAGGTCACGGGTAATCGCTTTTCATCAGATAATAGATTTTTTGGACTGTAGAAAAATTGATTCAAAATGTCATTTGGATTGTGCCTCATGTTGAATAACTACTTTTTAAAGCCTCAATGTCACCAAAATTGCCATTTTTACAAACTTTTTCTCCATCTCAAAAGCTTGTATTTCGACCAATTTCAGGCATTAAAATGACTCTAAACACACTTATTTTAGTTCCAAAAGTGATAATTCACATGCAATAGTCATTTACAGTCAACAAATTAAACAGTAAAAAATTACCTTTTCTGACCATCTGGAGAAAGTTTGAGAGGTCACGGGTAATCGCTTTTCATCAGATAATAGATTTTTTGGACTGTAGAAAAATTGATTCAAAATATCATTTGGATTATGCCTCATGTTGAATAACTACTTTTTAAAGCCTCAATGTCAGCAAATTTGCCATTTTTACATATTTTTTCTGCTACTCAGAAGCTTCTTTTTCATCCAATTTCAGGCATTAAAATGACGCTAAACACACTTATTTTAGTTCCACAAGTGATAATTCTCATGCAATAGTCATTTACAGTCAAAAAATTAAACAGTAAAAAATTACCTTTTCTGACCATCTGGAGAAAGTTCGACAGGTGACGGGTCATCGTTTTTCATCAGAAATTGATTTTTTGGACTGTAGAAAAATGTATTCAAAATGTCATTTGGATTGTGCCTCATGTTGAATTACTACTTATTAAAGCCTCAATGTCACCAGAATTGCCATTTTTACAGACTTTTTCTCCTACTCAGAAGCTTCTATTTCGACCATTTTCAGGCATTAAAATGACTGTAAACACACTTATTTTAGTTCCAAAAGTGATAATTCACATGCAATAGTCATTTACAGTGTAAAAATTAAATATAAAAAAAACTTACCATTTCTGACCATCTGGAGAAAGTTTGAGAGGTCACGGGTAATCGCTTTTCATCAGAAAATTTATTTTTTGGACTGTAGAAAATTTGATTCAAAATGTCATTTGGATTGTGCCTCATGTTGAATAACTACTTTTTAAAGCCTCAATGTCACCAAAATTGCCATTTTTACAGACTTTTTCTCCTACTCAGAAGCTTCTATTTCGACCATTTTCAGGCATTAAAATGACTCTAAACACACTTATTTTAGTTCCAAAAGAGATAATTCACATGCAATAGTCATTTACAGTCAACAAATTAAACAGTAAAAAATTACCTTTTCTGACCATCTGGAGAAAGTTTGAGAGGTCACGGGTAATCGCTTTTCATCAGATAATAGATTTTTTGGACTGTAGAAAAATTGATTCAAAATGTCATTTGGATTGTGCCTCATGTTGAATAACTACTTTTTAAAGCCTCAATGTCACCAAAATTGCCATTTTTACAGACTTTTTCTCCTTCTCAGAAGCTTGTATTTCGACCAATTTCAGGCATTAAAATGACTATAACACACTTATTTTAGTTCCAAAAGTGATAATTCACATGCAATAGTCATTAACAGTCAAAAAATTAAACATTAAAAAATTACCATTTCTGACCATCTGGAGAAAGTTCGTCAGGTCACGGGTCATCGTTTTTAATCAGAAATTTATTTTTTGCTCTGCAGATCAATTGATTCAAAATGTCATTTGGATTGTGCCTCATGTTGAATAACTGCTTTTTAAAGCCTCAATGTCACCAAAATTGCCATTTTTACAGACTTTTTCTCCATCTCAAAAGCTTGCATTTCGACCATTTCAGGCATTAAAATGACTATAACACACTTATTTTAGTTCCAAAAGTGAGAATTCACATGCAATAGTCATTTACAGTCAAAAAATTAAACATTAAGAAATTACCATTTCTGACCATCTTTAGAAAGTTCGACAGGCCACGGGTTATCGTTTTTCATCAGAAAATTTATTTTTTGGACTGTAGAAAATTTGATTCAAAATGTCATTTGGATTGTGCCTCATGTTGATTAACTACTTTTTAAAGCCTCAATGTCACTAAAATTGCCATTTTTACATAATTTTTCTGCTACCCAGAAGCTTCTTTTTCGACCAATTTCAGGTATTAAAATGACTCTAAACACACTTATTTTAGTTCCAAAAGTGATAATTCACATGCAATAGTCATTTACAGTCAACAAATTAAACAGTAAAAAATTACCTTTTCTGACCATCTGGAGAAAGTTTGAGAGGTCACGGGTAATCGCTTTTCATCAGATAATAGATTTTTGGGACTGTAGAAAAATTGATTCAAAATGTCATTTGGATTGTGCCTCATGTTGAATAACTACTTTTTAACCCCTTGAGTGCCTCGCCCTTTCCACGCCCTGTGCCGGGTGTTTCATTAGCGGGCTGGGCTCATGAGGAGATAGTCTTGTCATGGGCACAGCGCAACCGCGGCCCATGACGAGACCATCTCGTCATGGGCACTCAAGGGGTTAAAGCCGCAATTTCACCAAAATTGCCATTTTTACAGACTTTTTCTCCTTCTCAGAAGCTTGTATTTCAACCAATTTCAGGCATTAAAATGACTCTAAACACACTTATTTTAGTTCCAAAAGTGATAATTCACATGCAATAGTCATTTACAGTCAACAAATTAAACATTAAAAAGTTACCATTTCTGACCATCCGGAGAAAGTTCGACAGGGCACGGGTCATCGTTTTTAATCAGAAAATTGGTTTTTTGGACTATAGATAAATTGATTCAAAATGTCATTTGGATTGTGCCTCATGTTGAATTACTACTTATTAAAGCCTCAATGTCACCAGAATTGCCATTTTTACAGACTTTTTCTCCTACTCAGAAGCTTCTATTTCGACCATTTTCAGGCATTAAAATGACTGTAAACACACTTATTTTAGTTCCAAAAGTGATAATTCACATGCAATAGTCATTTACAGTGTAAAAATTAAATATAAAAAAACTTACCATTTCTGACCATCTGGAGAAAGTTTGAGAGGTCACGGGTAATCGCTTTTCATCAGATAATTGAATAACTACTTTTTAACCCCTTGAGTGCCCCGCCCTTTCCACGCCCTGTGCCGGGCGTTTCATTAGCGGGCGGGGCTCATGAGGAGATAGTCTCGTCATGGGCACAGCGCAACCGCGGCCCATGACGAGACCATCTCGTCATGGGCACTCAAGGGGTTAAAGCCGCAATTTCACCAAAATTGCCATTTTTACAGACTTTTTCTTCTACTCAGAAGCTTCTATTTCGACCATTTTCAGGCATTAAACTGACTCTAATCACACTTATTTGAGTTCCAAAAGTTCTAATTCACATGCAATAGTCATTTACAGTCCAAAAATTAAATATAAAAACACCATTTCTGACCATCTGGAGAAAGTTTGAGAGGTCACGGGTAATCGCTTTTCATCAGATAATAGATTTTTTGGACTGTAGAAAATTTGATTCAAAATGTCATTTGGATTGTGCCTCATGTTGAATAACTACTTTTTAAAGCCTCAATGTCACCAAAATTGCCATTTTTACAGACTTTTTCTCCTTCTCAGAAGCTTGTATTTCGGCCAATTTCAGGCATTAAAATGACTCTAAACACACTTATTTTAGTTCCAAAAGTGATAATTCACATGCAATAGTCATTTACAGTCAACAAATTAAACATTAAAAATTTACCATTTCTGACCATCTGGAGAAAGTTCGACAGGTCACGGGTCATCGTTTTTCATCAGAAATTGATTTTTTGGACTGTAGAAAAATTGATTCAAAATGTCATTTGGATTGTGCCTCATGTTGAATAACTACTTTTTGAAGCCTCAATGTCACCAAAATTGCCATTTTTACAGACTTTTTCTCCTACTCAGAAGCTTCTATTTCGACCATTTTCAGGCATTAAAATGACTCTAAACACACTTATTTTAGTTCCAAAAGAGATAATTCACATGCAATAGTCATTTACAGTCAACAAATTAAACAGTAAAAAATTACCTTTTCTGACCATCTGGATAAAGTTTGAGAGGTCACGGGTAATCGCTTTTCATCAGATAATAGATTTTTTGGACTGTAGAAAAATTGATTCAAAATGTCATTTGGATTGTGCCTCATGTTGAATAACTACTTTTTAACCCCTTGAGTGCCTCGCCCTTTCCACACCCTGTGTCGGGTGTTTCATTAGCGGGCTGGGCTCATGAGGAGATAGTCACGTCATGGGCACAGCGCAACCGCGGCCCATGACGAGACCATCTCGTCATGGGCACTCAAGGGGTTAAAGCCGCAATTTCACCAAAATTGCCATTTTTACAGACTTTTTCTCCTTCTCAGAAGCTTGTATTTCAACCAATTTCAGGCATTAAAATGACTCTAAACACACTTATTTTAGTTCCAAAAGTGATAATTCACATGCAATAGTCATTTACAGTCCAAAAATTAAATATAAAAACACCATTTCTGACCATCTGGAGAAAGTTTGAGAGGTCACGGGTAATCGCTTTTCATCAGATAATAGATTTTTTGGACTGTAGAAAAATTGATTCAAAATATCATTTGGATTATGCCTCATGTTGAAAAACTACTTTGTAAAGCCTCAATGTGACCCAAAATTGCCACTTTTTACAGACTTTATCTCCTTCTCAGAAGCTTGTATTTCGACCGATTTCAGGCATTAAAATGTCTCTAAACACACTTATTTTAGTTCCAAAAGTGATAATTCACATGCAATAGTCATTTACAATCAAAAAATTATACATTAAAAAATTACCTTTTCTGACCATCTGGAGAAAGTTCGACAGGGCACGGGTCATCGTTTTTCATCAGAAATTGATTTTTTGGACTGTAGAAAAATGTATTCAAAATGTCATTTGGATTGTGCCTCATGTTGAATTACTACTTATTAACGCCTCAATGTCACCAGAATTGCCATTTTTACAGACTTTTTCTCCTACTCAGAAGCTTCTATTTCGACCATTTTCAGGCATTAAAATGACTGTAAACACACTTATTTTAGTTCCAAAAGTGATAATTCACATGCAATAGTCATTTACAGTGTAAAAATTAAATATAAAAAAAACTTACCATTTCTGACCATCTGGAGAAAGTTTGAGAGGTCACGGGTAATCGCTTTTCATCAGAAAATTTATTTTTTGGACTGTAGAAAATTTGATTCAAAATGTCATTTGGATTGTGCCTCATGTTGAATAACTACTTTTTAAAGCCTCAATGTCACCAAAATTGCCATTTTTACAGACTTTTTCTCCTACTCAGAAGCTTCTATTTCGACCATTTTCAGGCATTAAAATGACTCTAAACACACTTATTTTAGTTCCAAAAGAGATAATTCACATGCAATAGTCATTTACAGTCAACAAATTAAACAGTAAAAAATTACCTTTTCTGACCATCTGGAGAAAGTTTGAGAGGTCACGGGTAATCGCTTTTCATCAGATAATAGATTTTTTGGACTGTAGAAAAATTGATTCAAAATGTCATTTGGATTGTGCCTCATGTTGAATAACTACTTTTTAAAGCCTCAATGTCACCAAAATTGCCATTTTTACAGACTTTTTCTCCTTCTCAGAAGCTTGTATTTCGACCAATTTCAGGCATTAAAATGACTCTAAACACACTTATTTTAGTTCCAAAAGTGATAATTCACATGCAATAGTCATTAACAGTCAAAAAATTAAACATTAAAAAATTACCATTTCTGACCATCTGGAGAAAGTTCGACAGGTCACGGGTCATCGTTTTTAATCAGAAATTTATTTTTTGCTCTGCAGATCAATTGATTCAAAATGTCATTTGGATTGTGCCTCATGTTGAATAACTGCTTTTTAAAGCCTCAATGTCACCAAAATTGCCATTTTTACAGACTTTTTCTCCATCTCAAAAGCTTGCATTTCGACCAATTTCAGGCATTAAAATGACTATAACACACTTATTTTAGTTCCAAAAGTGAGAATTCACATGCAATAGTCATTTACAGTCAAAAAATTAAACATTAAGAAATTACCATTTCTGACCATCTTTAGAAAGTTCGACAGGCCACGGGTTATCGTTTTTCATCAGAAAATTTATTTTTTGGACTGTAGAAAATTTGATTCAAAATGTCATTTGGATTGTGCCTCATGTTGATTAACTACTTTTTAAAGCCTCAATGTCACTAAAATTGCCATTTTTACATAATTTTTCTGCTACCCAGAAGCTTCTTTTTCGACCAATTTCAGGTATTAAAATGACTCTAAACACACTTATTTTAGTTCCAAAAGTGATAATTCACATGCAATAGTCATTTACAGTCAACAAATTAAACAGTAAAAAATTACCTTTTCTGACCATCTGGAGAAAGTTTGAGAGGTCACGGGTAATCGCTTTTCATCAGATAATAGATTTTTGGGACTGTAGAAAAATTGATTCAAAATGTCATTTGGATTGTGCCTCATGTTGAATAACTACTTTTTAAAGCCTCAATGTCAGCAAATTTGCCATTTTTACATATTTTTTCTGCTACTCAGAAGCTTCTTTTTCATCCAATTTCAGGCATTAAAATGACGCTAAACACACTTATTTTAGTTCCACAAGTGATAATTCTCATGCAATAGTCATTTACAGTCAAAAAATTAAACAGTAAAAAATTACCTTTTCTGACCATCTGGAGAAAGTTCGACAGGTAACGGGTCATCGTTTTTCATCAGAAATTGATTTTTTGGACTGTAGAAAAATGTATTCAAAATGTCATTTGGATTGTGCCTCATGTTGAATTACTACTTATTAAAGCCTCAATGTCACCAGAATTGCCATTTTTACAGACTTTTTCTCCTACTCAGAAGCTTCTAGTTCGACCATTTTCAGGCATTAAAATGACTGTAAACACACTTATTTTAGTTCCAAAAGTGATAATTCACATGCAATAGTCATTTACAGTGTAAAAATTAAATATAAAAAAATTACCTTTTCTGAACATCTGGAGAAAGTTTGAGAGGTCACGGGTAATCGCTTTTCATCAGATAATAGATTTTTTGGACTGTAGAAAATTTGATTCAAAATGTCATTTGGATTGTGCCTCATGTTGAATAACTACTTTTTAAAGCCTCAATGTCACCAAAATTGCCATTTTTACAGACTTTTTCTCCTTCTCAGAAGCTTGTATTTCGGCCAATTTCAGGCATTAAAATGACTCTAAACACACTTATTTTAGTTCCAAAAGTGATAATTCACATGCAATAGTCATTTACAGTCAACAAATTAAACATTAAAAATTTACCATTTCTGACCATCTGGAGAAAGTTCGACAGGTCACGGGTCATCGTTTTTCATCAGAAATTGATTATTTGGACTGTAGAAAAATGTATTCAAAATGTCATTTGGATTGTGCCTCATGTTGAATAACTACTTTTTGAAGCCTCAATGTCACCAAAATTGCCATTTTTACAGACTTTTTCTCCTACTCAGAAGCTTCTATTTCGACCATTTTCAGGCATTAAAATGACTCTAAACACACTTATTTTAGTTCCAAAAGAGATAATTCACATGCAATAGTCATTTACAGTCAACAAATTAAACAGTAAAAAATTACCTTTTCTGACCATCTGGATAAAGTTTGAGAGGTCACGGGTAATCGCTTTTCATCAGATAATAGATTTTTTGGACTGTAGAAAAATTGATTCAAAATGTCATTTGGATTGTGCCTCATGTTGAATAACTACTTTTTAACCCCTTGAGTGCCTCGCCCTTTCCACGCCCTGTGCCGGGTGTTTCATTAGCGGGCTGGGCTCATGAGGAGATAGTCACGTCATGGGCACAGCGCAACCGCGGCCCATGACGAGACCATCTCGTCATGGGCACTCAAGGGGTTAAAGCCGCAATTTCACCAAAATTGCCATTTTTACAGACTTTTTGTCCTTCTCAGAAGCTTGTATTTCAACCAATTTCAGGCATTAAAATGACTCTAAACACACTTATTTTAGTTCCAAAAGTGATAATTCACATGCAATAGTCATTTACAGTCCAAAAATTAAATATAAAAGAACTTACCATTTCTGACCATCTGGAGAAAGTTTGAGAGGTCACGGGTAATCGCTTTTCATCAGATAATAGATTTTTTGGACTGTAGAAAAATTGATTCACAATATCATTTGGATTATGCCTCATGTTGAAAAACTACTTTGTAAAGCCTCAATGTGACCCAAAATTGCCACTTTTTACAGACTTTATCTCCTTCTCAGAAGCTTGTATTTCGACCGATTTCAGGCATTAAAATGTCTCTAAACACACTTATTTTAGTTCCAAAAGTGATAATTCACATGCAATAGTCATTTACAATCAAAAAATTATACATTAAAAAATTACCTTTTCTGACCATCTGGAGAAAGTTCGACAGGGCACGGGTCATCGTTTTTAATCAGAAAATTGATTTTTTGGACTGTAGAAAAATGTATTTAAAATGTCACTTGGATTGTGCCTAATGTTGACTAACTACTTTTTAAAGCCTCAATGTCACCAAAATTGCCATTTTTACAGACTTTTTCTCCTACTCAGAAGCTTCTATTTCAACCAATTTCAGGCATTAAAATGACTCTAAACACTTATTTTAGTCCCAAAAGTGATAATTCACATGCAATAGTCATTTACAGTCCAAAAATTAAATATAAAAACACCATTTCTGACCATCTGGAGAAAGTTTGAGAGGTCACGGGTAATCGCTTTTCATCAGATAATAGATTTTTTGGACTGTAGAAAAATTGATTCACAATATCATTTGGATTATGCCTCATGTTGAAAAACTACTTTGTAAAGCCTCAATGTGACCCAAAATTGCCACTTTTTACAGACTTTATCTCCTTCTCAGAAGCTTGTATTTCGACCGATTTCAGGCATTAAAATGTCTCTAAACACACTTATTTTAGTTCCAAAAGTGATAATTCACATGCAATAGTCATTTACAATCAAAAAATTATACATTAAAAAATTACCTTTTCTGACCATCTGGAGAAAGTTCGACAGGGCACGGGTCATCGTTTTTAATCAGAAAATTGATTTTTTGGACTGTAGAAAAATGTATTCAAAATGTCACTTGGATTGTGCCTAATGTTGACTAACTACTTTTTAAAGCCTCAATGTCACCAAAATTGCCATTTTTACAGACTTTTTCTCCTACTCAGAAGCTTCTATTTCAACCAATTTCAGGCATTAAAATGACTCTAAACACTTATTTTAGTCCCAAAAGTGATAATTCACATGCAATAGTCATTTACAGTCCAAAAATTAAATATAAAAAAATTACCATTTCTGACCATCTTTAGAAAGTTCGACAGGCCACGGGTTATCGTTTTTCATCAGAAATTTTTTGTTTTTTGGACTGTAGAAAATTTGATTCAAAATGTCATTTGGATTGTGCCTCATGTTGAATAACTACTTTTTAAAGCCTCAATGTCACCAAAATTGCCATTTTTACAGACTTTTTCTCCTACTCAGAAGCTTCTATTACGACCAATTTCAGGCATTAAAATGACTCTAAACACACTTATTTTACTTCCAAAAGTGATAATTCACATGCAATAGTCATTTACAGTCAACAAATTAAACAGTAAAAAATGACCATTTCTGACCATCTGGAGAAAGTTCGACAGGTCACGGGTCATCGTTTTTCATCAGATAATAGATTTTTTGGACTGTAGAAAAATTGATTGAAAATGTCATTTGGATTGTGCCTCATGTTGAATAACTACTTTTTAAAGACTCAATGTGACCCAAAATTGCCATTTTTACAGACTTTTTCACCTTCTCAGAAGCTTGTATTTCGACCAATTTCAGGCATTAAAATGACTCTAAACACACTTATTTTAGTTCCAAAAGTGATAATTCACATGCAATAGTCATTTACTGTCAACAAATTAAACATTAAAAAATGACCTTTTCTGACCATCTGGAGAATGTTCGACAGGTCACGGGTCATCGTTTTTAATCAGAACATTGATTTTTTTGGACTGTTGAATAATGTATTCAAAATGTCATTTGGATTGTGCCTCATGTTGAATAACTACTTTTTAAAGCCTCAATGTCACCAAAATTGCCATTTTTACAGACTTTTTCTCCTTCTCAGAAGCTTCTATTTCGACCAATTTCAGGCATTAAAATGACTCTAAACACACTTATTTTAGTTCCAAAAGTGATAATTCACATGCAATAGTCATTTACAGTCCAAAAATTAAATATAAAAGAACTTACCATTTCTGACCATCTGGAGAAAGTTTGAGAGGTCACGGGTAATCGCTTTTCATCAGATAATAGATTTTTTGGACTGTAGAAAAATTGATTCAAAATGTCATTTGGATTATGCCTCATGATGAATAACGACTTTTTAAAGACTCAATGTGACCCAAAATTGCCATTTTTACAGACTTTTTCTCCTTCTCAGAAGCTTGTATTTCGACCAATTTCAGGCATTAAAATGACTCTACACACACTTATTTTAGTTCCAAAAGTAATAATTCACATGCAATAGTCATTTACAGTCAACATATTAAACAGTAAAAAATTACCTTTTCTGACCATCTGGAGAAAGTTTGAGAGGTCACGGGTAATCGCTTTTCATCAGATATTAGATTTTTTGGACTGTAGAAAAATTGATTCAAAATGTCATTTGGATTGTGCCTCATGTTGAATAACTACTTTTTAAAGCCTCAATGTCACCAAAATTGCCATTTTTACAAACTTTTTCTTCATCTCAAAAGCTTGTATTTCGACCAATTTCAGGCATTAAAATGACTCTAAACACACTTATTTTAGTTCCAAAAGTGATAATTCACATGCAATAGTCATTTACAGTCAACAAATTAAACAGTAAAAAATTACCTTTTCTGACCATCTGGAGAAAGTTTGAGAGGTCACGGGTAATCGCTTTTCATCAGATAATAGATTTTTTGGACTGTAGAAAAATTGATTCAAAATGTCATTTGGATTGTGCCTCATGTTGAATAACTACTTTTTAACCCCTTGAGTGCCCCGCCCTTTCCACGCCCTGTGCCGGGCGTTTCATTAGCGGGCGGGGCTCATGAGGAGATAGTCTCGTCATGGGCACAGCGCAACCGCGGCCCATGACGAGACCATCTCGTCATGGGCACTCAAGGGGTTAAAGCCGCAATTTCACTAAAATTGCCATTTTTACAGACTTTTTCTTCTACTCAGAAGCTTCTATTTCGACCATTTTCAGGCATTAAACTGACTCTAATCACACTTATTTGAGTTCCAAAAGTTCTAATTCACATGCAATAGTCATTTACAGTCAAAAAATTAAACATTAAAAAATTACCATTTCTGACCATCTGGAGAAAGTTTGAGAGGTCACGGGTAATCGCTTTTCATCAGATAATAGATTTTTTGGACTGTAGAAAAATTGATTCAAAATATCATTTGGATTATGCCTCATGTTGAATAACTACTTTTTAAAGCCTCAATGTCAGCAAATTTGCCATTTTTACATATTTTTTCTGCTACTCAGAAGCTTCTTTTTCATCCAATTTCAGGCATTAAAATGACGCTAAACACACTTATTTTAGTTCCACAAGTGATAATTCTCATGCAATAGTCATTTACAGTCAAAAAATTAAACAGTAAAAAATTACCTTTTCTGACCATCTGGAGAAAGTTCGACAGGTGACGGGTCATCGTTTTTCATCAGAAATTGATTTTTTGGACTGTAGAAAAATGTATTCAAAATGTCATTTGGATTGTGCCTCATGTTGAATTACTACTTATTAAAGCCTCAATTTCACCAGAATTGCCATTTTTACAGACTTTTTCTCCTACTCAGAAGCTTCTATTTCGACCATTTTCAGGCATTAAAATGACTGTAAACACACTTATTTTAGTTCCAAAAGTGATAATTCACATGCAATAGTCATTTACAGTGTAAAAATTAAATATAAAAAAACTTACCATTTCTGACCATCTGGAGAACGTTTGAGAGGTCACGGGTAATCGCTTTTCATCAGAAAATTTATTTTTTGGACTGTAGAAAATTTGATTCAAAATGTCATTTGGATTGTGCCTCATGTTGAATAACTACTTTTTAACCCCTTGAGTGCCTCGCCCTTTCCACGCCCTGTGCCGGGTGTTTCATTAGCGGGCTGGGCTCATGAGGAGATAGTCTCGTCATGGGCACAGCGCAACCGCGGCCCATGACGAGACCATCTCGTCATGGGCACTCAAGGGGTTAAAGCCTCAATGTCACCAAAATTGCCATTTTTACAGACTTGTTCTCCTACTCAGAAGCTTGTATTTCAACCAATTTCAGGCATTAAAATGACTCTAAACACACTTATTTTAGTTCCAAAAGTGATAATTCACATGCAATAGTCATTAACAGTCAAAAAATTAAACATTAAAAAATTACAATTTCTGACCATCTGGAGAAAGTTCGACAGGTCACGGGTCATCGTTTTTAATCAGAAATTTATTTTTTGCTCTGCAGATCAATTGATTCAAAATGTCATTTGGATTGTGCCTCATGTTGAATAACTGCTTTTTAAAGCCTCAATGTCACCAAAATTGCCATTTTTACAGACTTTTTCTCCATCTCAAAAGCTTGCATTTCGACCAATTTCAGGCATTAAAATGACTCTAAACACACTTATTTTAGTTCCAAAAGTGATAATTCACATGCAATAGTCATTTACAGTCAAAAAATTAAACATTAAGAAATTACCATTTCTGACCATCTTTAGAAAGTTCGACAGGCCACGGGTTATCGTCTTTCATCAGAAAATTTATTTTTTGGACTGTAGAAAATTTGATTCAAAATGTCATTTGGATTGTGCCTCATGTTGATTAACTACTTTTTAAAGCCTCAATGTCACTAAAATTGCCATTTTTACATATTTTTTCTGCTACTCAGAAGCTTCTTTTTCGACCAATTTCAGGTATTAAAATGACTCTAAACACACTTATTTTAGTTCCAAAAGAGATAATTCACATGCAATAGTCATTTACAGTCCAAAAATTAAATATAAAAACACAATTTCTGACCATCTGGAGAAAGTTCGACAGGTCACGGGTCATCGTTTTTCATCAGATAATAGATTTTTTGGACTGTAGAAAAATTGATTGAAAATGTCATTTGGATTGTGCCTGATGTTGAATAACTACTTTTTAAAGCCTCAATGTCACCAAAATTGCCATTTTTAAAGACTTTTTTTCCTACTCAGAAGCTTCTATTTGGACCAATTTCAGGCATTAAAATGACTCTAAACACACTTATTTTAGTTCCAAAATTGATAATTCACATGCAATAGTCATTTACAGTCAACAAATTAAACAGTAAAAAATGACCTTTTCTGACCATCTGGAGAATGTTCGACAGGTCACGGGTCATCGTTTTTAATCAGAACATTGATTTTTTGGACTATAGATAAATTGATTCAAAATGTCATTTGGATTGTGCCTCATGTTGAATAACTACTTTTTAAAGCCTCAATGTCACCAAAATTGCCATTTTTACAAACTTTTTCTCCATCTCAAAAGCTTGTATTTCGACCAATTTCAGGCATTAAAATGACTCTAAACACACTTATTTTAGTTCCAAAAGTGATAATTCACATGCAATAGTCATTTACAGTCAACAAATTAAACAGTAAAAAATTACCTTTTCTGACCATCTGGAGAAAGTTTGAGAGGTCACGGGTAATCGCTTTTCATCAGATAATAGATTTTTTGGACTGTAGAAAAATTGATTCAAAATGTCATTTGGATTGTGCCTCATGTTGAATAACTACTTTTTAAAGCCTCAATGTCACCAAAATTGCCATTTTTACAAACTTTTTCTCCATCTCAAAAGCTTGTGTTTCGACCAATTTCAGGCATTAAAATGACTCTAAACACACTTATTTTAGTTCCAAAAGTGATAATTCACATGCAATAGTCATTTACAGTCAACATATTAAACAGTAAAAAATTACCTTTTCTGACCATCTGGAGAGAGTTTGAGAGGTCACGGGTAATCGCTTTTCATCAGATAATAGATTTTTTGGACTGTAGAAAAATTGATTCAAAATGTCATTTGGATTATGCCTTATGATGAATAACTACTTTTTAAAGACTCAATGTGACCCAAAATTGCCATTTTTACAGACTTTTTCTCCTTCTCAGAAGCTTGTATTTCGACCAATTTCAGGCATTAAAATGACTCTACACACACTTATTTTAGTTCCAAAAGTGATAATTCACATGCAATAGTCATTTACAGTCAACATATTAAACAGTAAAAAATTACCTTTTCTGACCATCTGGAGAAAGTTTGAGAGGTCACGGGTAATCGCTTTTCATCCGATAATAGATTTTTTGGACTGTAGAAAAATTGATTCAAAATGTCATTTGGATTGTGCCTCATGTTGAATAACTGCTTTTTAAAGCCTCAATGTCACCAAAATTGCCATTTTTACAGACTTTTTCTCCATCTCAAAAGCTTGCATTTCGACCAATTTCAGGCATTAAAATGACTCTAAACACACTTATTTTAGTTCCAAAAGTGATAATTCACATGCAATAGTCATTTACAGTCAAAAAATTAAACATTAAGAAATTACCATTTCTGACCATCTTTAGAAAGTTCGACAGGCCACGGGTTATCGTTTTTCATCAGAAAATTTATTTTTTGGACTGTAGAAAATTTGATTCAAAATGTCATTTGGATTGTGCCTCATGTTGATTAACTACTTTTTAAAGCCTCAATGTCACTAAAATTGCCATTTTTACATATTTTTTCTGCTACTCAGAAGCTTCTTTTTCGACCAATTTCAGGCATTAAAATGACTCTAAACACACTTATTTTAGTTCCAAAAGTGATAATTCACATGCAATAGTCATTTACAGTCAACAAATTAAACAGTAAAAAATTACCTTTTCTGACCATCTGGAGAAAGTTTGAGAGGTCACGGGTAATCGCTTTTCATCAGATAATAGATTTTTTGGACTGTAGAAAAATTGATTCAAAATGTCATTTGGATTGTGCCTCATGTTGAATAACTACTTTTTAACCCCTTGAGTGCCTCGCCCTTTCCACGCCCTGTGCCGGGTGTTTCATTAGCGGGCTGGGCTCATGAGGAGATAGTCTTGTCATGGGCACAGCGCAACCGCGGCCCATGACGAGACCATCTCGTCATGGGCACTCAAGGGGTTAAAGCCGCAATTTCACCAAAATTGCCATTTTTACAGACTTTTTCTCCTTCTCAGAAGCTTGTATTTCAACCAATTTCAGGCATTAAAATGACTCTAAACACACTTATTTTAGTTCCAAAAGTGATAATTCACATGCAATAGTCATTTACAGTCCAAAAATTAAATATAAAAACACCATTTCTGACCATCTGGAGAAAGTTCGACAGGTCACGGGTCATCTATTTTTAATCAGAAATTGATTTTTTGGACTGTAGATAAATTGATTCAAAATGTCATTTGGATTGTGCCTCATGTTGAATAACTACTTTTTAAAGACTCAATGTCACCAAAATTGCCATTTTTACAGACTTTTTCACTTTCTCAGAAGGTTGTATTTCGACCAAGTTCAGGCATTAAAATGACTCTAAACACACTTATTTTAGTTCCAAAAGTGATAATTCACATGCAATAGTCATTTACAGTCAACAAATTAAACATTAAAAAATGACCTTTTCTGACCATCTGGAGAATGTTCGACAGGTCACGGGTCATCGTTTTTAATCAGAACATTGATTTTTTGGACTATAGATAAATTGATTCAAAATGTCATTTGGATTGTGCCTGATGTTGAATAACTACTTTTTAAAGCCTCAATGTCACCAAAATTGCCATTTTTAAAGACTTTTTTTCCTACTCAGAAGCTTCTATTTGGACCAATTTCAGGCATTAAAATGACTCTAAACACACTTATTTTAGTTCCAAAATTGATAATTCACATGCAATAGTCATTTACAGTCAACAAATTAAACAGTAAAAAATGACCATTTCTGACCATCTGGAGAAAGTTCGACAGGTCACGGGTCATCGTTTTTAATCAGAAAATTGATTTTTTGGACTGTAGAAAAATGTATTCAAAACGTCACTTGGATTGTGCCTGATGTTGAATAACTACTTTTTAAAGCCTCAATGTCACCAAAATTGCCATTTTTACAGACTTTTTCTCCTACTCAGAAGCTTCTATTTCGACCAATTTCAGGCATTAAAATGACTCTAAACACTTATTTTAGTCCCAAAAGTGATAATTCACATGCAATAGTCATTTACAGTCCAAAAATTAAATATAAAAAAATTACCATTTCTGACCATCTTTAGAAAGTTCGACAGGCCACGGGTTATCGTTTTTCATCAGAAAATTTATTTTTTGGACTGTAGAAAATTTGATTCAAAATGTCATTTGGATTGTGCCTCATGTTGAATAACTACTTTTTAAAGCCTCAATGTCACCAAAATTGCCATTTTTACAGACTTTTTCTCCTACTCAGAAGCTTCTATTACGACCAATTTCAGGCATTAAAATGACTCTAAACACACTTATTTTACTTCCACAGTGATAATTCACATGCAATAGTCATTTACAGTCAACAAATTAAACAGTAAAAAATGACCATTTCTGACCATCTGGAGAAAGTTCGACAGGTCACGGGTCATCGTTTTTCATCAGATAATAGATTTTTTGGACTGTAGGCAAATTGATTCAAAATGTCATTTGGATTGTGCCTGATGTTGAATAACTACTTTTTAAAGCCTCAATGTCACCAAAATTGCCATTTTTAAAGACTTTTTTTCCTACTCAGAAGCTTCTATTTGGACCAATTTCAGGCATTAAAATGACTCTAAACACACTTATTTTAGTTCCAAAATTGATAATTCACATGCAATAGTCATTTACAGTCAACAAATTAAACAGTAAAAAATGACCATTTCTGACCATCTGGAGAAAGTTCGACAGGTCACGGGTCATCGTTTTTCATCAGAAATTGATTTTTTGGACTGTTGAATAAGGTTTTCAAAATGTCATTTGGATTGTGCCTCATGTTGAATAACTACTTTTTAAAGCCTCAATGTCACCAAAATTGCCATTTTTACAGACTTTTTCTCCTTCTCAGAAGCTTGTATTTCGACCAATTTCAGGCATTAAAATGACTCTACACACACTTATTTTAGTTCCAAAAGTGATAATTCACATGCAATAGTCATTTACAGTCAACATATTAAACAGTAAAAAATTACCTTTTCTGACCATCTGGAGAAAGTTTGAGAGGTCACGGGTAATCGCTTTTCATCAGATAATAGATTTTTTGGGCTGTAGAAAAATTGATTCAAAATGTCATTTGGATTGTGCCTCATGTTGAATAACTACTTTTTAAAGCCTCAATGTCACCAAAATTGCCATTTTTACAAACTTTTTCTCCATCTCAAAAGCTTGTATTTCGACCAATTTCAGGCATTAAAATGACTCTAAACACACTTATTTTAGTTCCAAAAGTGATAATTCACATGCAATAGTCATTTACAGTCAACAAATTAAACAGTAAAAAACTACCTTTTCGGACCATCTGGAGAAAGTTTGAGAGGTCACGGGTAATCGCTTTTCATCAGATAATAGATTTTTTGGACTGTAGAAAAATTGATTCAAAATGTCATTTGGATTGTGCCTCATGTTGAATAACTACTTTTTAACCCCTTGAGTGCCCCGCCCTTTCCACGCCCTGTGCCGGGCGTTTCATTAGCGGGCGGGGCTCATGAGGAGATAGTCTCGTCATGGGCACAGCGCAACCGCGGCCCATGACGAGACCATCTCGTCATGGGCACTCAAGGGGTTAAAGCCGCAATTTCACCAAAATTGCCATTTTTACAGACTTTTTCTTCTACTCAGAAGCTTCTATTTCGACCATTTTCAGGCATTAAACTGACTCTAATCACACTTATTTGAGTTCCAAAAGTTCTAATTCACATGCAATAGTCATTTACAGTCAAAAAATTAAACATTAAAAAATTACCATTTCTGACCATCTGGAGAAAGTTTGAGAGGTCACGGGTAATCGCTTTTCATCAGATAATAGATTTTTTGGACTGTAGAAAAATTGATTAAAAATATCATTTGGATTATGCCTCATGTTGAATAACTACTTTTTAAAGCCTCAATGTCAGCAAATTTGCCATTTTTACATATTTTTTCTGCTACTCAGAAGCTTCCTTTTCATCCAATTTCAGGCATTAAAATGACGCTAAACACACTTATTTTAGTTCCACAAGTGATAATTCTCATGCAATAGTCATTTACAGTCAAAAAATTAAACAGTAAAAAATTACCTTTTCTGACCATCTGGAGAAAGTTCGACAGGTGACGGGTCATCGTTTTTCATCAGAAATTGATATTTTGGACAGTAGAAAAATGTATTCAAAATGTCATTTGGATTGTGCCTCATGTTGAATTACTACTTATTAAAGCCTCAATGTCACCAGAATTGCCATTTTTACAGACTTTTTCTCCTACTCAGAAGCTTCTATTTCGACCATTTTCAGGCATTAAAATGACTGTAAACACACTTATTTTAGTTCCAAAAGTGATAATTCACATGCAATAGTCATTTACAGTGTAAAAATTAAATATAAAAAAACTTACCATTTCTGACCATCTGGAGAAAGTTTGAGAGGTCACGGGTAATCGCTTTTCATCAGAAAATTTATTTTTTGGACTGTAGAAAATTTGATTCAAAATGTCATTTGGATTGTGCCTCATGTTGAATAACTACTTTTTAAAGCCTCAATGTCACCAAAATTGCCATTTTTACAGACTTGTTCTCCTACTCAGAAGCTTGTATTTCGACCAATTTCAGGCATTAAAATGACTCTAAACACACTTATTTTAGTTCCAAAAGTGATAATTCACATGCAATAGTCATTTACAGTCAACAAATTAAACAGTAAAAAATTACCTTTTCTGACCATCTGGAGAAAGTTTGAGAGGTCACGGGTAATCGCTTTTCATCAGATAATAGATTTTTTGGACTGTAGAAAAATTGATTCAAAATGTCATTTGGATTGTGCCTCATGTTGAATAACTACTTTTTAAAGCCTCAATGTCACCAAAATTGCCATTTTTACAGACTTTTTCTCCTTCTCAGAAGCTTGTATTTCGGCCAATTTCAGGCATTAAAATGACTCTAAACACACTTATTTTAGTTCCAAAAGTGATAATTCACATGCAATAGTCATTTACAGACAAAAAATTAAACATTAAAAATTTACCATTTCTGACCATCTGGAGAAAGTTCGACAGGTCACGGGTCATCGTTTTTCATCAGAAATTGATTATTTGGACTGTAGAAAAACGTATTCAAGATGTCATTTGGATTGTGCCTCATGTTGAATAACTACTTTTTGAAGCCTCAATGTCTCCAAAATTGCCATTTTTACAGACTTTTTCTCCTTCTCAGACGCTTGTATTTTGACCAATTTCAGGACTCTAAACACACTTATTTTAGTTCCAAAAGTGATAATTCACATGCAATAGTCATTTACAGTCAAAAAATTAAACATTAAAAAATTACCATATCTGACCATCTGGAGAAAGTTCGACAGGTCATCGTTTTTAATCAGAAATTGATTTTTTGGATTGTAGATAAATTGATTCCAAATGTCATTTGGATTGTGCCTCATGTTGAATAACTGCTTTTTAAAGCCTCAATCTCACCAAAATTGCCATTTTTACAGACTTTTTCTCCTTCTCAAAAGCTTCTATTTCGACCAATTTCAGGCATTAAAATGACTCTAAACACCCTTATTTTAGTTCCAAAAGAGATAATTCACATGCAAAAGTCCTTTACAGTCCTAAAATTAAATATAAAAAATTACCATTTCTGACCAACTGCAGAAAGTTTGACAGGTCACGGGTAATCGCTTTTCATCAGAAAATAGATTTTTTGGACTGTAGAAAAATTGATTCAAAATATCATTTGGATTGTGCCTCATGTTGAATAACTACTTTTTAAAGCCTCAATGTCACCAAAATTGCCATTTTTACAGACTTTTTCTCCTTCTCAGAAGCTTGTATTTCGGCCAATTTCAGGCATTAAAATGACTCTAAACACACTTATTTTAGTTCCAAAAGTGATAATTCACATGCAATAGTCATTTACAGTCAAAAAATTAAACATTAAAAATTTACCATTTCTGACCATCTGGAGAAAGTTCGACAGGTCACGGGTCATCGTTTTTCATCAGAAATTGATTTTTGGACTGTAGAAAATTGTATTCAAAATGTCATTTGGATTGTGCCTCATGTTGAATAACTACTTTTTAAAGCCGCAATGTCACCAATATTGCCATTTTTACAGACTTTTTCTCCTTCTCAGAAGCTTGTATTTCGACCAATTTCAGTCATTAACATGACTCTAAACACACTTATTTTAGTTCCAAAAGAGATAATTCACATGCAAAAGTAATTTACAGTCCAAAAATTAAATATAAAAAAAATTACCATTTCTGACCATCTGGAGAAAGTTTGACAGGTCACGGGTAATCGTTTTTCATCAGAAAATCGATTTTTTGGACTGTAGAAAAATTGATTCAAAATGTCATTTGGATTATGCCTCATGTTGAATAACCACTTTCTAAAGCCTCAATGTGCCCCAAAATTACCATTTTTACAGACTTTTTCTCCTTCTCAAAAGCTTCTATTTCGACCAATTTCAGGCATTAAAATGACTCTAAACACACTTATTTTAGTTCCAAAAGTGATAATTCACATGCAATAGTCATTTACAGTGTAAAAATTAAATATAAAAAAACTTACCATTACTGACCATCTGGAGAAAGTTTGAGAGGTCACTGGTAATCGCTTTTCATCAGATAATAGATTTTTTGGACTGTAGAAAAATTGATTCAAAATATCATTTGGATTATGCCTCATGTTGAAAAACTACTTTGTAAAGCCTCAATGTGACCCAAAATTGCCACTTTTTACAGACTTTCTCCTTCTCAGAAGCTTGTATTTCGACCAATTTCAGGCATTAAAATGACTCTAAACACACTTTTTTAGTTCCAAAAGTGATAATTCACATGCAATAGTCATTTACAGTCAACAAATTAAACAGTAGAAAATTACCTTTTCTGACCATCTGGAGAAAGTTCGACAGGTGACGGGTCATCGTTTTTCATCAGAAATTGATTATTTGTACTGTAGAAAAATTTAGTCAAAATGTCATTTGGATTGTGCCTCATGTTGAATAACTACTTTTTGAAGCCTCAATGTCTCCAAAATTGCCATTTTTACAGACTTTTTCTCCTTCTCAGACGCTTGTATTTTGACCAATTTCAGGACTCTAAACACACTTATTTTAGTTCCAAAAGTGATCATTCACATGCAATAGTCATTTACAGTCAAAAAATTAAACATTCAAAAAATACCATTTCTGACCATCTGGAGAAAGTTCGACAGGTGACGGGTCATCGTTTTTCATTAGAAATTGATTTTTTGGACTGTAGAAAAATGTATTCAAAATGTCGTTTGGATTGTGCCTCATGTTGAATAGCTACTTTTTAAAGCCTGAATGTCACCAAAATTGCCATTTTTACAGACTTTTTCTCCTTCTCAAAAGCTTCTATTTCGACCAATTTCAGGCATTAAAATGACTGTAAACACACTTATTTTAGTTCCAAAAGTGATAATTCACATGCAATAGTCATTTACAGTCCAAAAATTAAACATTAAAAAATTACCATTTCTGACCATCTGGAGAAAGTTCGACAGGTCATCGTTTTTAATCAGAAATTGATTTTTTGGACTGTAGAAAAATGTATTCAAAATGTCATTTGGATTGTGCCCCATGTTGAATAACTACTTTTTAAAGCCTCAATATCACCAAAATTGCCATTTTTACAGACTTTTTCTCCTACTCAGAAGCTTCTATTTCGACCAATTTCAGACATTAAAATGAATCTAAACACACTTATTTTAGTTCCAAAAGTGATAATTCACATGCAATAGTCATTTACAATCCAAAAATTAAATATAAAAAATTACCATTTCTGACCATCTGGAGAAAGTTCGACAGGTCACGGGTCATCGTTTTTAATCAGAAAATCGATTTTTTGGACTGTAGAAAAATTGATTCAAAATGTCAATTGGATTATGCCTCATGTTGAATAACCACTTTTGAAAGCCTCAATGTGACCCAAAATTGCCATTTTTACAGACTTTTTCTCCTTCTCAGAAGCTTGTATTTCGACCAATTACAGGCATTAAAATGAATCTAAACACACTTATTTTAGTTCCAAAAGTGATAATTCACATGCAATAGTCATTTACAATCCAAAAATTAAATATAAAAAAATTACCATTTCTGACCATCTGGAGAAAGTTTGACAGGTCACGGGTAATCGCTTTTCATCAGAAAATTGATTTTTTGGACTGTAGAAAAATTGATTCAAAATGTCATTTGCATTATGCCTCATGTTGAATAACTACTTTTTAAAGCCTCAATGTGACCCAAAATTGCCATTTTTACAGACTTTTTCTCCTTCTCAGAAGCTTGTATTTCGACCAATTTCAGGCATTACAATTACGCTAAACACACTTATTTTAGGTCCAAAAGTGATAATTCACATACAATAGTCATTTACAGTCAAAAAATTAAACAGTAAAAAATGACCTTTTCTGACCATCTGGAGAAAGTTCGACAAGTCACGGGTCATCGTTTTTCGTCAGAAATTGATTTTTTGGACTGTAGTAAAATGTATTCAAAATGTCATTTGGATTGTGCCTCATGTTGAATAACTACTTTTTAAAGCCTCAATGTCACCAAAATTGCCATTTTTACAGACTTTTTCTCCTACTTAGAAGCTTGTATTTCGACCAATTTCAGTCATCAAAATGACTCTAAACACACTTATTTTAGTTCCAAAAGTGAGAATTCACATGCAATGGTCATTTACAGTCAAAAAATTAAACATTAAAAAAGTTACCATTTCTGACCATCTGGAGAAAGTTCGACAGGTCACGGGTCATTGTTTTTAATCAGAAAATCGTTTTTTTTGACTATAGATAAATTGATTCAAAATGTCATTTGGATTGTGCCTCATGTTGAATAACTACTTTTTAAAGCCTCAATGTCACCAAAATTGCCATTTTTACAGACTTTTTCTCCTACTCAGAAGCTTCCATTTCGACCAATTTCATTCATTAAAATGACTCTAAACACACTTATTTTAGTTCCAAAAGTGAGAATTCACATGCACTAGTCATTTACAGTCAGTTCAGTTCAGTTTTAAAGCTTTATTCGACATTTGTCATAAAAGCATTCCCCTATCCCTAATACAATAAATACTATATATAAAAATACATATTAAACATGAAATGTCGAGTAAATACATAATAAAAATACAAGTACTTCAAGTTGTCAAATTTCTTAAAATATAGATTTTTCTATAAATAAAATACAATAATTAATATGGGAGAGTGCAGGATTGAGAATATACATAATTTCATTACGATACGATTGCCATAAGTGAACGAGTACGAATTGACCATGACCAGGCCAAAAATTTTGCTACCCCAACCACAAGCAATATGGAACAATCTGTTTCAAGTATCCTTAGGGCTGCGGATTGGCTACGGGTTCCCAAACTAGAGCACACAGGTTTTAACCATTTGCGTCTGGGGGACGAATACAATGGGCAACAGAACAAAAGATGGGAAATGTGCTCAATTTGTTCTTTACAGTGGTGGCAATGTTCATCCCATACTGGGGACCAGTGCTTCTTAAACGCATTCACTGGGAGTGTACCTATGCGGAATTGAAAATAAAGTTTTCTATCAAAGGGTTTTTCAATGATATCCCAAAAAATTTCGCAAGAAGGGTACATTTTTATGTCCAAGAAGCGAGATGTTAGGCTTGTACTTGTGACGTCACTAAACATTGTAAAATATACCATTTCCCAATATAGGTCTTTCAGCTTTGCCTTCGTAGGAAAGCAGGTTACGTCTTTGGTATCCCATAGATAATTCAAATTCATTTTTATAAGGAGTCCCCGGAGCTCCCTTAACCATGGGATAGTATGGAAACGGTCGAATTTAATAACGTCCGTCAGTGCCGCAGCATAATGGCTCAATTCTGGGGTCACCATAATCCGTCTCCAATATAGAAGAGGGCGTAGCCTCGCTATGTCCTCTATTCCTTTTCTTCCCATATCCAATTTTAGTGGGATTATGGGTGTGCTTTGGGGGACCATCACAATACCTCGTAAAAACCTATTTTCTGCTCGGCCCAGTTCTCTCAAATTAGAAAACCCCCATAGTTCAGAACCATATAAACAAGCCCCTAGTACTTTCATAGAATATATTTCCAACACACAATTTACTGGCTTTGTCAGTGAGGAGCGATGTTTTAGGGTAATTGCGCCTGCTAGCTGCCTAAACTTTAGTAAAGTTGTGGTTATGTGTGGCTTCCAACTCATTTTTCCTTGGAGAGTGATGCCTAGGTAAGAGAAAGAGTCCACCCTTTCTAGGGGTGTACCTTTATATTTTATTACACCTTTAAAGGTGGACTGCTGGTTGAGGCACATGAATTTTGTTTTGGAGGTGTTCAGTTCAAGGCCCCTCTCGTCGCAAAATATACCAAATGCATCAACCACTTTTTGGAGCCCACTGGGAGTGCGGGAAAGTAGGAGCGTGTCATCTGCGAACATGAGGATAGGTACACGAGAGCCTGCGATTACTGGGGCGTCACTAGCAATCTTCTCTAGATGCTCAACAATGCCGTTTATATAAATTGAGAAGAGAGTCGGTGCTAGGACACACCCTTGCCTCACCCCACGTTCTACCGGAAAGGGATCAGTTACTTCTCCTTGCTTGCCCCACCTTATTCTTGCAAAATTATTTTCGTGGAGACGAACAAGGAGTGTGAGCAATTCCTGGCTTAAGCCCACGTCCGCCAAGGTCTGCCAAAGTTTCTCTCTGGGGACCAAGTCGAAAGCGGCTTTTAGGTCCACAAAAACTGCATACAATGTCCCCTTCTTTAGGGTAACATTTCTCCAGTAGATGGTTAAGAAGTGGAGGACTTGATCAACGCTGCTAGTTAGAGGACGAAATCCAGCTTGGTAAGATGACAAAATATTGTTTTCGTTGATCCATTGCTGCAGTTTATTTTGGACTAATCGGCCCATTAGTTTTTGTGCTGTATCAATCAAACTAATGGGTCTATAATTTTTGGCCAGGGTTCTATCACCTTTTTTAAATATGGGAATGATTTCGGCTCCCTTCCAAGAGGCAGGCACTTTCCCTCCCATTGCCACCGCATTAGCCAGCAATGCAAGGTATGTACACCAGGAATTACGATCCGATAAAAATATATCAGCCGGAATTCCGTCCATGCCTGGAGCTTTGCCCCCGGCCACACAATCCAGTACAATACTCACATCCTTTTCATCAAATATTGGAGATTTGTAAAAGACTTGTGGAGGCGGACAACCAATGGAAAATATGGGATTACAGGCATACTGTGGTTGGAAGTATTCCACCCAATTGCTTTTCGGAACATGGTTCATAGGATGGGGTGCTGTGCCACCCTTATCCCATTTTACTGTGGACCAAAAGCGCTTAGAATCCTTAGAGGCACACGCCTCCTTGAGTTCGCGCCAATAAACCTCATCCCAACGCTTCCTTGCCAATTTTTGGGCCTGTCTATACTGGTTTCTTGCCAACCTTACTGCTGCTGCATTTCCTGTTCTCAGTTCCACGCTAAGGTTGTCTCGTGATATCCTGCAACTCCTGTCATACCATCCTTTACTCTCTTGGACTTTTTTCTTTTTATTTGGGGCTACTGTTTTAACAAAGAAACTTTGGATTTTTGAAAATAGTTTCTCGTGAGCAGCCATCATGTAATCTGTAAAATCAGTCCTCCCATAATGGCACTTTATCTTAGATACCTCAGTCGCCACTAATTCCTTTAGAGTCTCTAAGTTGTCAACATCTTCCAAGAGCATACTCCACTTCAGGTGGCGAAGATTGTTTGAGCTTACAAGATCTTGCGTCACCATTTGGTTCCCTCTTGGGAGATCGGACATTTCATGGTAGGGATGGAGTGTCAGGCACAGTGGATTGTGATCACTTTCTATTTTATCTTTCACTTCCATATCCACCAATTTATCCCAAGCCCTTACATCCAGTAGTATATAATCTATTCTGCTGGCTGCTCGACCATTGTCGAATGTGTTTTTCCCCATTAAGTCAGAGGATGCCCGTCCATTTACTGCTCTAAGGCCTCTTGATAGACAAAGACTCTTCAGTTGGATTGCTACTGTGCTCCATTTTCTAATAACTGGGATATCCAGTTGGGGAATTCTCCACTTGGTATCCTCATCTTCGGCCAGTGTCCTATCCTCTTCGCCCAGAGGTTCGAAGGTGGTGTTAAAATCCCCGCCTATTATTACATGGGGAAGCACTGGTAGCATTTCAATATAATGCTCAAGGGTCGTCAGGGTCTCTGATGGTTTACCCCTACCAACTCCCCTGGAGTAAAGATTGAACAGGGCTAGTTGTTGACCATTTTGCCAGCTAATGTCAAGAGCTAGGATATCATTAGAGGGTATGGACCTTTGTTTAACTGAGCAATTCAATGTTTGTCGTACCCAAATTAACAGGCCCCCAGAGTGTCGACCCACTCGGTTTCTTATGGCTGGGACATAAAAGTTCAGATATCCTTGTCGGAAAATTGGGGTGAGCGCCCAAGTTTCTTGCAACAATATTATATCGTACAGGTCGATAAAATCGACCCAATCTGGGATATTTAGCTTGTTAGCAATGCCAGCTATATTCCAAGAAATAATAGATAATGGCAATATGTCCAGTTGGTGCTGGATCTGGTCAATGGCAGAAGTGTATATACGATCTTCAGGTTCTATACCTGGCACTAGGTCACTATTCAATATTAGTGGATTCTCAATTGCCTCTAGTGTTCTTTTTTGTCCCATCCAGACTCCACTTAGATCCTCTTGGGAGGGAGTGGGAGATGTCTTAGAGGCCGGGGTCAATTCATCTAGTACAGGCTCAATAAAAATCAGTGACCTATCATGTCCCTGGTGCAGCTGGAGTTCAGGGGCGACAGGAAGAACACATGCGAGTCAATCACACTCGTTTAGGTCAGATAGCACGGAGTAGTGATTATCCAACCTCAACCCCCACTCACTTGAAGGGTCAATCCTGGCCCATTTCCCACAACTGTCCACTTTGTTCTTAATGTGCTAGGTTTAGCTATTAGTCCTCTTCTACTATAGAAGAAATCCAGTGTCAGTGGTATTATTTCTGCTGTTCTAAGTTGTGGAGGGAAGATGTTCCGTAGGACATCAGGTAGAGCTTCAGGACCCTTAAAACTCAAAACCACACAATCCCCTTGAAATTTCTTTGCCTTAGTGCCTATCCACTTAACCCTTCTTGCTGTGAGCAGATCATCAGATAGTTTTACCTTACCCCAAGGGGATATGTGCATATTATTGCTAAGCCACTGCAAAGCCTTATTTCGTAGGGAGTCCGAGGACTCGATCTGCCCTGTTTTCAACGTTGGTGTGTTTGCGAGTACTAGGATCATGGGGGAGGCTTCAACAATTAATTCAACTGGGCCAGTTTCTGGATTAAGAGTCTCAGTGATAGTATTGCCTACTGATTGTGCTGTTTCTAATGTTGGGGCAGTATTAGGAGTCTCACCATGTCCAGAGGAGGCTTGATGAATATGGTCAGATGGAATTTGTAGGCCTGTATTTATAGTACCCCCAAGTGATTTCCCTGCAGCATCTATGTGTTCAAATTTGGATATTATTAGGTTTGATATTTCCCCCATCCCCTCATTGGTTTTTCTTAGGAGGGTCTCTAGTTTATTAACTTTATTAGCTAATTGGTCTACTTTTGATATAAGAGGTTTCATTAGCCCTGATAACTTAGACTCCAGTGCTCCCATGAGCTTATTTAAAAAGGTATCCTCCCAATCTACACTTTCGTTCTCTTCTTCCCTTATCCCTTCTTCCACCCTTTTCTTTACTCTTCTTTGTGGGGTTACAGATTTAGTTTTACAGGAACGTAGGCCACCTCTTCTAGGAGGTTCCTTAGTAATCCCTTTTTTAACTCTTGGTGCAGGGACAGGAGTGGGAGGAGTATTGCTCTCAGGATCTAGCTCCACAATTGTGTCGGATTGGTTTGGCTCTTCTAAGATAAGTAAATCAACAATAGGATCGAGTTGTTGAACAGTAGAAGGCGTGGATACATTTGTTATAGAGGAGTCATAGGGGACCTCAATCGAGTCATTGGTGACAATTTCATCTCTAGCAGACTGAAATATCCCTGATTGGTTAATTTGGGCACAAGGTGGGGAATCCATAAGTCCCAGGGAAGATCTACGATCATTATTAATCTTTGCCACCACCTGGACCAAATAATTATCCATTGTATTTGCCAGGGTGGCAGGTGTTTTTTGTCTCGACATTATAATCTGGCAAATCCTGTACAGATCTACCCTGATAGTAACTGTAATAAGGCAATTTCACTTTCAAAAAAATATATATCGTCTTACCACAGGTAAATTTGAGGTTGGGGGAAAGAGGGGTGGCCCAGTCCAGTCTCTCACAGTCTAGAACGGGCTAAAACGGGCCCGCCCTTGGCCCGGGCTTCGCCCGGGCGCTGCCCGCGCGCGTCCCGCGCTGCGTGGGGCCTGTGTGTAATTTATACAGCCCGGGCGCTGCCTGATGACATCAGCGGCAGGCGCCCGGAGCTGAGGGTGCTGGGAAATGTAGTTCCGCCGCCTCCCGGCGGTGTCCCAGATCGAGCAAAGTTCCTTTTGGCCCCGTTGAAGAAGCCGTTCCCCTCACGGCGAGCCTGGTTCAAAGTTGTGGCAGTGGTAGGTTCAAAGAGCGCGTCCCGCGCTGCGTGGGGCCTGTGTGTAATTTATACAGCCCGGGCGCTGCCTGATGACATCAGCGGCAGGCGCCCGGAGCTGAGGGTGCTGGGAAATGTAGTTCCGCCGCCTCCCGGCGGTGTCCCAGATCGAGCAAAGTTCCTTTTGGCCCCGTTGAAGAAGCCGTTCCCCTCACGGCGAGCCTGGTTCAAAGTTGTGGCAGTGGTAGGTTCAAAGAGCGCGTCCCGCGCTGCGTGGGGCCTGTGTGTAATTTATACAGCCCGGGCGCTGCCTGATGACATCAGCGGCAGGCGCCCGGAGCGGAGGGTGCTGGGAAATGTAGTTCCGCCGCCTCCCGGCGGTGTCCCAGATCGAGCAAAGTTCCTTTTGGCCCCGTTGAAGAAGCCGTTCCCCTCACGGCGAGCCTGGTTCAAAGTTGTGGCAGTGGTAGGTTCAAAGAGCGCGTCCCATGACTACGCGAACTACGCCCAGGGTTACTCAGAAGCTTCTATATCGACCAATTTCATTCATTAAAATGACTCTAAACACACATATTTTAGTTCCAAAAGTGATAATTCACATGCAATAGTCATTTACAGTCCAAAAATTAAATATAAAAAAATTACCATTTCTGACCATCTGGAGAAAGTTTGAAGGTCACGGTTAATCACTTTATCAGAAAATCGATTTTTTGGACTATAGAAAAATTGATTCAAAATGTCATTTGGATTATGCCTCATGTTGAATAACCACTTTTTAAAGCCTCAATGTGACCCAAAATTGCCATTTTTACAGACTTTTTCTCCTTCTCAGAAGCTTGTGTTTCAACCAATTTCAGGCATTAAAATGAGTCTAAACACACGTATTTTAGTTCCAAAAGAGATAATTCACATGCAAAAGTCATTTACAGTCCAAAAATTAAATATAAAAAAATTACCATTTCTGACCATCTGGAGAAAGTTCGACAGGTCGCGGGTCATCGTTTTTCATCAGAAATTGATTTTTTGGACTGTAGTAAAATGTATTCAAAATGTCATTTGGATTGTGCCTCATGTTGAATAACTACTTTTTAAAGCCTCAATGTCACCAAAATTGCCATTTTTACAGACTTTTTCTCCTACTCAGAAGCTTCTATTTCGACCAATTTCAGGCATTAAAATGACTCTAAACACACTTATTTTAGTTCCAAAAGTGATAATTCACATGCAATAGTCATTTACAGTCCAAAAATTAAATATAAAAAAATTACCATTTCTGACCATCTGGAGAAAGTTTGAAGGTCACGGTTAATCACTTTATCAGAAAATCGATTTTTTGGACTGTAGAAAAATTGATTCAAAATGTCATTTGGATTATGCCTCATGTTGAATAACTACTTTTTAAAGCCTCTATATCACCAAAATTGCCATTTTTACAGACTTTTTCGCCTTCTCAGAAGCTTGTATTTCGACCAATTTCAGGCATTAAAATGAGTCTAAACACACTCATTTTAGTTCCAAAAGTTATAATTCACATGCAATAGTCATTTACAGTCAAAAAATTAAACAGTAAAAAATTACCTTTTCTGACCATCTGGAGAAAGTTCGACAGGTCACGGGTCATCGTTTTTCATCAGAAATTGATTTTTTGGACTGTAGAAAAATGTATTCAAAATGTCATTTGGATTGTGCCTCATGTTGAATAACTACTTTTTAAAGCCTCAATGTCACCAAAATTGCAATTTTTACAGACTTTTTCTCCTACTCAGAAGCTTCTATTTCGACCAATTTCAGGCATTAAAATGACTCTAAACACACTCATTTTAGTTCCAAAAGTGATAATTCACATGCAATAGTCATTTACAGTCAAAAAATTAAACAGTAAAAAATTACCTTTTCTGACCATCTGGAGAAAGTTCGACAGGTCACGGGTCATCGTTTTTCATCAGAAATTGATTTTTTGGACTGTAGAAAAATGTATTCAAAATGTCATTTGGATTGTGCTTCATGTTGAATAACTACTGTTTAAAGCCTCAATGTCACCAAAATTGCCATTTTTAAAGACTTTTTCTCCTACTCAGAAGCTTCTATTTCGACCAATTTCAGGAATTAAAATGACTCTAAACACACTTATTTTAGTTCCAAAAGTGATAATTCACATGCAATAGTCATTTACAGACCCCAAATTAAATGTTAAAAAATTACCATTTCTGACCATCTGGAGAAAGTTTGACAGGTCACGGGTAATCGCTTTTCATCAGAAAATTCATTTTTTGGACTGTAGAAAAATTGATTCAAAATTTCATTTGGATTATGCCTCATATTGAATAACTACTTTTTAAAGCCTCAATGTGACCCAAAATTGCCATTTTTACAGACTTTTTCTCCTTCTCAGAAGCTTGTATTTCGACCAATTTCAGGCATTACAATTACTCTAAACACACTTATTTTAGGTCCAAAAGTGATAATTCACATACAATAGTCATTTACAGTCAAAAAATTAAACATTAAAAAAGTACCATTTCTGACCATCTGGAGAAAGTTCGACAGGTCACGGGTCATCGTTTTTCTTCAGAAAGTTTTTTTTTGGACTGTAGTAAAATGTATTCAAAATGTCATTTGGATTGTGCCTCATGTTGAATAACTAATTTTTAAAGCCTCAATGTCACCAAAATTGCCAGTTTTACAGACTTCTCCTACTCAGAAGCTTGTATTTCGACCAATTTCAGGCATTAAAATGAGTCTAAACACACTTATTTTTGTTCCAAAAGTGATAATTCCCATGCAATAGTCATTTACAGTCCAAAAATTAAATATAAAAAAATTACCATTTCTGACCATCTGGAGAAAGTATGAAGGTCACGGTTAATCACTTTATCAGAAAATCGATTTTTTGGACTGTAGAAAAATTGATTCAAAATGTCATTGGGATTATGCCTCGCCATTTTTACACACTTTTTTTCCTTCTCAGAAGCTTGTATTTCGACCAATTTCAGGCATTAAAATGACTCTAAACACACTTATTTTAGTTCCAAAAGTGATAATTCACATGCAATAGTCATTTACAGTCAAAAAATTAAACAGTAAAAAATTACCTTTTCTGACCATCTGGAGAAAGTTCGACAGGTCACGGGTCATCGTTTTTCATCAGAAATTGATTTTTTGGACTGTAGAAAAATGTATTCAAAATGTCATTTGGATTGTGCTTCATGTTGAATAACTACTTTTTAAAGCCTCAATGTCACCAAAATTGCCATTTTTAAAGACTTTTTCTCCTACTCAGAAGCTTCTATTTCGACCAATTTCAGGCATTAAAATGACTCTAAACACACTTATTTTAGTTCCAAAAGTGATAATTCAAAGCAATAGTCATTTACAGACCCCAAATTAAATGTAAAAAATTACCATTTCTGACCATCTGGAGAAAGTTCGACAGGTCAAGGGTCATCGTTTTTAATCAGAAAATTTATTTTTTGGACTGTAGATAAATTGATTCAAAATGTCATTTGGATTGTGCCTCATGTTAAATAACTACTTTTTAAAGCCTCAATGTCACCAAAATTGCCATTTTTACAGACTTTCTCCTACTCAGAAGCTTTTATTTCGACCAATTTCAGGCATTAAAATGAATCTAAACACACTTATTTTAGTTCCAAAAGTGATAATTCACATGCAGTAGTCATTTACAATCCAAAAATTAAATATAAAAAAATTACCATTTCTGACCATCTGGAGAAAGTTTGACAGGTCACGGGTAAACCCTTTTCATCAGCAAATTGATTTTTTGGACTGTAGAAAAATTGATTCAAAATGTCATTTGGATTATGTCTCATGTTGAATAAATACTTTTTAAAGCCTCAATGTGACCCAAAATTGCCATTTTTACAGACTTTTTCTCCTTCTCAGAAGCTTGTATTTCGACCAATTTCAGGCATTAAAATGACTCTAAACACACTTATTTTAGGTCCAAAAGTGATAATTCACATGCAATAGTCATTTACAGTCAAAATATTAAACATTAAAAAAGTACCATTTCTGACCATGTGGAGAAAGTTCGACAGGTCACGGGTCATCGTTTTTAATCAGAAAATTGATTTTTTGGACTGTAGATAAATTGATTCAAAATGTCATTTCGATTGTGCCTCATGTTGAATAACTACTTTTTAAAGCCTCAATGTCACCAAAATTGCCATTTTTACAGACTTTTTCTCCTTCTCAGAAGCTTGTATTTCGACCAATTTCAGGCATTAAAATGACTCTAAACACACTTATTTTAGTTCCAAAAGTGATAATTCACATGCAATAGTCATTTACAATCCAAAAATTAAATATACAAAAATTACCATTTCTGACCATCTGGAGAAAGTTTGACAGGTCACGGGTAATCGTTTTTAATCAGAAAATTGATTTTTTGGACTGTAGATAAATTGATTCAAAATGCCATTTGGATTGTGCCTCATGTGGAATAACTACTTTTTAAAGCCTCAATATCACCAAAATTGCCATTTTTACAGACTTTTTCTCATACTCAGAAGCTTCTATTTCGACCAATTTCAGGCATTAAAATGAATCTAAACACACTTATTTTAGTTCCAAAAGTGATAATTCACATGCAATAGTCATTTACAGTAAAAAAAACTTAATCACAAAAATTTTTAGTCCTCATATGCCACTTCCCACCCTTTCTCTCTCTGTAGGGCCCTAGGGTGATAATCATCTCATATATAAGAGGCTATTGCTTACTAGAAAGCGAAGGGGGGAGACCATGCCATGACCAGGCCTTCCAAAGCAAGTTTCCTTTAAGAGATTTTGAAGCAACTTAATCATAGGACCATTCTTTTCTTCTTTTCAACAAACCATGATTTAAACATCTTATATCCCTACCCCTCACCCATAGTGTTTCATGAATAAAATCCAAAATCTGTGTTTCTTTTTATGATGGCCCACCATGTCCAATTTACCTATAGCTCTCATAACTCTAATCCAGGTCAAAACTGTCGGGGAATCGGGCGAAACCCACAATCTGCAAATTTCCCTCCGGGCCAACAGAATAGCATAGAACACCAGCCTCGTTTTATCATCAAGGCCTTTACCTTGTAAGTCCAGTTTTCCTGTAATAATCATTTCGGGGCTTACCTTAATACTTTGCTTTAGCACCACTGATAAGCAATTACTCACAGCGCCCCAGAAGTCCTTGATCGCCAGACATGTGACAAACATATGAATGTCATCCTCATTTGGGCTATGACATTTAGGGCACCGTACAATTCCACCATCCTTAAATTTGGCCAGCTTCTTTGGAGTCCAATACGCCCTGTGGAGAGTGAACAGACGATGCCTTCTTAAATTCGCAGGCTTTACCACCTTATATAGAGTCAACATAGTTACTTGCCACTGTTCTTATGTCGCAATCCTCGGCAAGCACTCTCCCCACAGGGTCTCCGGCAATAGAAAAGGGCCATCTTCCAACTCAACAATAGCCCAATACCACATTGCCACCTCTTTTTTAATACAAACATCCGATGCCAAGTTTTCTTCAAAGTCATTATGCCGCCCGATGAGATGTTCTTTCCCGACTGCCCAGCTTTGAATCTGAATATATTTAAATTTAGAAAACTTAGAACCCCAGTAAGACTCGCACACCGACCACGGTAGTAAGCTTCCATCTACAAATAACTCGCCCCATTTCTGAGGACCTTCTGTTTTTAATGCTTTTGCCAATGCATCTTCTGTCCAACTTGGGGCGCCCGGAGTTTCCCAAATTGGTGCTCCAGCACTGAAATATGGGATTTTTGTGGCCCTCCTAACCCGATACCAGACCGTAGCCAAATCTCTTAGGACCTTCAGTCTTACTTTTTTGAAGTATTTTGGATCAGAGAATTTATACATAAAGCCAGCCTGTTTAATCTTCTCAGCTCTCAACAAAGCAGAAAGTAATTCCTCTATAACCAAATTCCCTGGAGTACCCAACAACATTCTACAGTTTTTGAGCAAAAAGGCCCAAGAATAAATCTGGAAGTCCGGGGCCGCCAGACCTCCCTTGATACACTTTCTCCTAATTTGTTTCCATGATAATCGTGATCACTTAGATGACCAAATGAATGACCCAATCTCGCTCTGCAACTTTGGCAGTCCCTCTTTCTCAAACATAAGAGGAATAGAATCAAATAAAAAAGTTATTTTCCGCAACACCATCATCTTGACCAAATTAACACGACCGAAAATAGTTAATGGAAGATGGCTCCAGCCCCTCATTAGCATAAAGATATCCTTCCTGGCTTTAACAAAATTGGTTGTAGCGAGTTGCTTTATGTCCTGAGTAATTTGGACCCCCAAATATCTGATCTGCTTTTTAATAGTTACAGCCTCCATTGCCAGAATCCAAGACATGATTTCCGTTTTGTCCGTATTTAAGCAATACCCTGAAACTGTACCAAAGTTCATTGTAATAGTATCTATTGTGGCCAATGATTGTTTCAAATCAGACGTTAAAATAACTATATCATCCGCGTAAAGGCCGATCTTTTTAGTCCAACCCTGGAACCTGAAAGGAGGGATGCTGTCTACCTACCTGATCTTGCAAGCCAGCGGGTCGATATAAAGATCAAACAAAAGAGGGGATAGGGGACATCCCTGCCTGGTACCCCTCATTACCTTTATAGGCTTAGTCAATATTCCATTAACTAATACTCTAGAAGTGGGTGACTGATAAAGGCGTATTAGGGCTTGACCAAAGTTTTCCCCCAATCGTAAGTGGATTATTAAAGCCTTAAAAAAAACAATTTACGCGGTCGAAAGCCTTGGCAGCGTCAAGAGCAACTACCGCCAGGGGGAGCTTCTGTTCGACAGCAACATCGATGCTGGCTATCAGAGAGAACGTTAATTCCTTTAGATACCTGCCCTTAATGAACCCCTTTTGATCTTCATGGATAATACAGGGAATCGCCTTACCTAGCCTGTCTGCCATGATCTTTGCAAACAGTTTATAATCACTATTTAAAAGTGAGATAGGCCTGTACGACTCCATGTATTTTGGTGATTTCCCAGGTTTTGGAATAACTATTATATTTGCCTGATTCCAGGATGCAGGAAGCTCAGTGCTACCAAGAAAAACCCCATTGAACACCTTGGTTAGTAGCGATAACAGACTCCCAGATAGACTTTTATACACTTCTACAGGAAGACCGTCTGGGCCAGGTGCCTTGCCTTTCTTAGCTTGTCTGATGGCCTCCTCTACTTCTCCCTGACTTATCTCCTGGTCCAAAAAATTCCGGAAGTCTTCAGTTAAAGGCTTTAAGACTTTTAGCCAGTCCCCTATCCGCTGCATGTCCGGAATCAAATCCTCCCTATACACCTCCTCAAAGTATTTGTAAAAAGCCTCCACGATATCCTTTGTTTCTGTAACCATACCCCCTGCTTCACCTGCTTTCACTTCTTTAATCGTGTTCCTTATCCGGTCTTTCCTAGCTTTCCAGGCTAATAATTTGCTTGTGCCCTCCCCATAATCAAAATGGGCCAGTCTGCTGGCTTCCCATTTTTCTTTTAACCTATTATTCACCGCGCAGACTAATTCCTCTTTCAGTTCTACCAATTTTTGAACAATCTCTTCCTTCGGGGCTCTCCCCCTACTTACGATAGCTGCTTCACCCTGCCTAATTTCAAATTTCAAACGTTCTACTTCATGGAGATAAGCTCTTCTTCTACTTGCCCCCACAGCGCCTAATCTGCCCCGGAGAAAAGCCTTAGCCGTCTCCCATACAATGTCTAACCTAGCCGAACCCACATTCTGTTCAATAAATACCTCAACTTCCAGTTGAAGACCCTGCATTGCTTCCTGGTCATACAAAACTGTTCGGTCCAGCCTCCATACTGAATCCAAATCGCAAATCCCAGTCACAAGTTCTAAAATAACCGCTGAATGGTCAGATAGGTGTACTCCAACATGAGTAATTTGTTTTACCTTATCCACTAATCTTGCATCTACTAAAAAATAGTCAATTCTAGATATGTGGCTATACTTTTTGTTATAAAAAGTGTAGCCTACATTCTCCCCTGCCCTCTGTCTCCACACATCACATAATCCGAACTGATCGATCAAACCCCTTAATCTAGATGCCATTTTACTATTTGCCTGGGCTCTGCTACTCACCGATCTATCTAGCTTAGCATCTAACACTGTATTAAAATCGCCAGCAAAAATTATAAAACCTGTAAGACCCATCATCTCTTTAGCTAATTCGTCCAACGGACCAATATCGTCTTGATTTGGGCCGTAATATCCTATGACGTTGTACATAAAGCCACCTATCTTCAGATTTACTATCAGCCACCTACCCTTAGTATCTGCCATCTTACCCTCAACCTGACAATCTAATCCTTTTCTGACCAACAAAGCAATACCTTTTGTTACCGCCGTCTGTGGCGTATAGAAAGCATATTTTAGCCACCGAAGTGAACCCATAAATTTCTTGCTCTCTTCCTCTGTTAAATGGGACTCTTGAAGAATCATAATATCTACTGGGACATCTCTCAAATATTTCATAATCCTATCCCTCCTAGCTTTAACCCTTAGGCCATTTACATTCCATGACATCCAAGTCACCACCGCTGTCCTACCCTCCGTCATCACACACCCACTTCCCTCTCTCTACCACCCAGGTGAAAAAGTAACCCATGAGAACCTTTTTTTAAATATTTTTTTCCCCACCCCCCCTCCCCCAGCAATTCCAAACCTAACCCTCTCCCTTTCCTATCGCTCTATCCCTCAACCCTTCACCCCCCTCCCGTGAAAACCCAACCAAAAACATTAGGCCCAACCTAGGCCTTCCAAGTGCCGGTTTCAGTGGACGTGCTAATCATACTTTTTTACTCTCCATGACCCGTAATGCCACTAAATTATAAACCTCCGCCCTGACAATATTCCAAAAAACTATCTACGTCTTCCACCGCTCTAAAGGTGTGCATTTTGTTATTCTACATAACTTTTAAGAGCGCTGGAAATTTCAACTGTACCGTAGCTCCCAACCTCCTCAGAGGCTCAATTCTTTTACCCATCTCCCACTGTCTGTTTGCAGTTGCCACAGAGTGGTCTGACCTAACCTCTATTTTTGCCTCACCAACAGTTAGTAAACCCTTCTCCAGTGCAGCCGCTAAGATCTTGTCTTTTAAACCATACGTTAAAAAGTTTATCAAGATCCTTCTGGGTTTCAAGCGATTTGGATTCAGTCTAAAAGGGTCACGATGTATCCTTTGGATATCTAGAGAAATCTGCTCCTCTGTCTCTTCTAACTGTAGCTCAGTTTTTGATAGATGGACAATAAAGCCTTTTAAATAATCCCCTTCCTTTCCCTCCGGAAGCTTCAAAATTTTTAAGTTATTCCTACGCTGCATATTCTCCAGCTTTTCCAAGCGTTCCTCATAGGCCTTCTCCCTAAGTCTAGCCTGCTCTAGCTCCTTACTGTTCTCATCGACCTTGCCATGAATCACCTTGACCTCCAGCTCAAGTGTTTCTGTGCGCAGATTTAGCTCGTCAAATTTGGCTTTCAACAACCCCACTGCTTCCCTAATTCCATCTTGCTTTGCTTTAGACTCCTCAAACCCCCTGTGCATGTCCAAATCCAATTTTTTTAACAAGGCAATAACCACAGTATCCGAGTGGGCTTCACCCAACAAACCTTCGCTCCCTGCATCTTTACTCTCTAGAACTCCCCCGGACCTTAATGACTCAGCTGTTGCGGGGGGACTCCCCCGGCCTGGACTACTTAGTGGGCCACCCAATACTCCATCTGACTCCAACCCATCCTACTTCCATCTCTAAGACCTTATATCTATTTGGACTCAGGTGATCAGCCCAGTCTAGCAAACTACTATTAAGCCCAGTTGTCAGGTCTGCTGATTTTAGCCCTCTTTCCCCTACTTCACCCCGCCCTATATCTGTTGAGTCGCAACCTCTTGAGAGTACAAGTGTCTTTGGGACTGGTTTGAAGTATGCATTTAAAGAAGGGTTAACAGTGAATTTCTTGCCTAGTATCCCCGTCCTGTAGGTTTGCCTGGTCTGTTTTTTTAACTTGCTATGGGTTTTGCTCATCTGTTGTAAGTTTACAGTTTCTTCCCCCACTGTCTTCCCTGCACTTCTCAGTGCATAACCTTTATTTATTTTTTTAAATGTTTTGGCTTTTATTTTAGGGCGGGTATCCACCTCTCTACCCTTTACCTCCAAACAACCTACAGAAGTATATTCAGAAATCTGCGAGGCTGCTTCAATTTTAGAGAGAGAAGTAGGTCTGCTGCCTTGCTTACTGGTGGTTCCCCTCCCCACTGCCCCTCCCGCAGAAAACTGTATCCTAGAAACCGCCCGCCTCCCTCTACCTCGCTCTACAGCAGCCCGGCTCCAAAGCTCCGTTCCTGCCGCTGCAGTGAGCTCCTTCGACGGCTCCTCTGGAGGCCCCTCCTCCGCCGCCGCCTTCTGCAATGGAGTTTTCTCCGCGTCCTCCGCCGCCATACACCACCGCGATATTCGCACAAGCGGCCGAAAACTGAAGGACGAAGAACGCGCGTCGCTTTACACCGTGTAGAATCAGATCATCGGGTATTCCAAAATTCCTTTTTTCGCCGCTCGTGGGTCTATACACCCATACAGCACGCCACCTTTGCCGGCACTCCCGACCAGACTCCCTAGCTGGCCGCCATGTTTTCCCCCACTCCCAAATTTAGACTTTTGGTCTGGGCAAAAATTTCATTTGGATTGTGCCTCATGTTGAAGAACCTCTTTTTAAAGCCTCAATGTGACCCAAAACTGCCATTTTTACATACTTTTTCTCCTTCTCAGAAGCTTGTATTTCGACCAATTTCAGGCATTAAAATGACTCTAAACACGCCTTTTTTAGTTCCAAAAGTGAGAATTCACATGCAATAGTCATTTACAGTCAAAAAATTAAACATTAAAACATTACCATTTCTGACCATCTGGAGAAAGTTCAACAGGTCATCATTTTTCATCAGAAAAATGAACTTTTGGACAGTAGAAAAATTGATTCAAAATGTCATTTTGATTGTTCCTCATGTTGAATAACTACTTTTTAAAGCCTCAATGTGATAAAAATTACCATTTTTACAGACTTTTTCTCCTACTCAGGAGCTTCTATATCGACCTATTTCATTCTTTACAATGACTCTAAACACACTTATTTTAGTTCCAAAAGTGATAATTCACATGCAGTAGTCATTTACAGTCAAAAAATGAAACATTAAAAAATTACCATTTCTGACCATCAGGAGAAAGTTCAACAGGTCATCGTTTTTCATCAAAAAATGATTTTTTGGAGTGTAGAAAAATTGATTCAAAATGTCATTTGGATAGTGCCTCATGTTGAATAACTAGGTTTTAAAGCCTCAATGTGACCAAAATTGCCATTTTTACAGACTTTTTCTCCTACTCAGAAGCTTTTATTTTGAGCAATTTCAGGCTCTAAAATTATTCTAAACACACTTATTTTAGTTCCAGAAGTGATAATTAACATGCAATAGTCATTACCAGTAAAAATTTTTAAACATTAAAAATTCAATTTCTGACCAGTCTGGAGAACGTTCGACAGCTCATGGGTCATTGTTTTTCATCAGAAAATTGGTTTTTTGGAGTGTAGAAATATTGATTCAAAATGTCATTTGGATAGTGCCTCATGTTGAATAACTACTTTTTAAATCCTCAATGTGACCAAAATTACCATTTTTACAGACTTTTTCTCCTACTCAGAAGCTTCTACATCGACCAATTTCATTCATTAAAATGACTCTAAACACACTTATTTATGTTCCAAACGTGATAATTCACATGCAAAAGTCATTTAAGTCAAAAACTTAAACATTAAAAAAAACTTACCATTTCTGACCATCTGGAGAAAGTTCGACGGGTCACAGGTCATAGTTTTTCATCAGAAAATTGATTTTTTTGACTGCAGAAAAAATGAATCAAAATATCATTTTGATTGTCGCTCATGTTGAATAACTACTTTTTAAATCCTCAATGTGACCAAAATTACAATTTTTACAGACTTTTTCTCCTTCTCAGAAGTAAGCCTGGGCGTTGAACTATGCTCCGTTCGCGGAGCTTGCGAAGTTTAGGTAACTTCGCGATTCGCGTAGAGCGCGAAGTTGCAGATTGCTACGCAATCTAGCACGTAGCGTAGTAGTTTTGCTTCCACGCGCGCTCAATATTCATTCTCGCGCGCGCGGTAACGTCTTACCTTGATTCTGCGATCGCCAACTTGCTTTTCTGTCCGTTCGCGAGCGCCACGAGATTTTTACTTTGGCTGCCCAAGCCCGCGAGAGTGTGCGAACCCGAACACGTCATTGGTGCGCGCAAGCTGACTTCCGGCGGCTGTTTTGGTAAGATCGCGATCCCGAACATGGAAAAACTGCAATCTGGCAAAGAATATCTCGCGAGCTTCATAAAACCTTCTCCAAAATGATCATTTTGCTCAGAAAACTCCTCAGATTGTGATCTTGCTGTAGTCTTTTGTGTAAGAAAGAGTCCTTTAATTTTTATAACTCTTTTTTTTCCAAGAGGAAGGAAGTGCCCCTGAGTCTACAACTTCCTGTTCCTGTCCAGCAGGCTCCTCCCACGTGCTTTGTGTATGTGTTGTTCACTTTCATTTGGATTTGGAGCTGGAATGATCACTTTTTGTGTCTGTCTGCTGCATCATACCATTGGATTGGATTTATTTGAGGAACTTTTGATTTGAGATTTAATTTACTACAAGTTGGAGAATTGATGTGTTTGTTTCATTGGGGCTTGTTTGTACCTACATTTTTCTGGGATTTTTATTGTTTTTAAAAATTATTGTTGTGGTGGGTGGCCTGTACTACTTTCAATAGGGGCATAGTTGTTTTTCTCTGCAATTTCAGCCAGTAGGGTACCCATGGGTCCATGTTTTGTGGTGTCTGTAGAATTTCTACATCATGTAGGGCATGGATGGCATAGGATTGAAATGCTAAACGTGGCTGTGGTGTATTTCACTGTTGGTGTGTGTGTGATTTACCTTTGTTGGATGTGTGTGCTTGATGTCATTGAGCTGTAGGTTTGGAGCAGGGAGAAGCTTTTATTTGTCTGGAAAACATTTTTATGAGAGGGAGTAAGTTCCACAGACACTACAACTTCCAGTTCCTGTCCTTTGCAATCTCTTTTTGTTTATTATTGTGGTGGGTGGGCTGAGCATGTGTGTGGCGGCCATTTTAGGAAGGCATGTATTGTGCCTTTGCCATAGGCATACATTGACTGTCTCCCATTTCTTGTGGTTGTGGGTGTGTGGCGGCCATTTTGTGGAGCCATCCAAGCAGTGTGCTTGCTTTTGCCATCCGGTTCCAAGCTTGTGGCTTAGTAGTCTTCCAGTAGGCCCAGAGGTAGTCAGCCTCCAATCTGTGGTGCGTGATTTAAATGTACAGTTGGTGTTGTCTGCCGATTTTCCTTTACTCCATGGATGGCTTTGTATTTTATTGCAAAAGGTGTGTTTGGGGTGGAATAGCATTTTTTGGGTGTGTGCTAAATAAATTGGGCTTTTTTAGCCTGTATGTAAGGCAAGGGACTCAGCTCGCGAACTTTCGGTAACTCTGCACAGCGCGACAACGCGGACTTACAGTTTGTCATTTTTGCGCTCGCAATATGCATGTTCGCGCACGCGAGAAAGCCTTTTTGTACAGTTCGCGATCCCGAACACGCAGCTTTTGCAATCTGGCAAACAATATCTCGCGAGCAACATAGACCCTTCTCGAAAACGCTTTTTTGTGCATTTCTGCACAAAAAACTCCTCAGGCTGTCATTGAGCTGTAGGTTTGGAGCAGGGAGAAGCTTTTATTTGTCTGGAAAACGTTTTTATGAGAGGGAGTAAGTTCCACAGACACTACAACTTCCTGTTCCTGTCCTTTGCAATCACTTTTTGTTTATTATTGTGGTGGGTGGGCTGAGCATGTGTGTGGCGGCCATTTTAGGAAGGCATGCATTGTGCCATTGCCATAGGAGTCCAAACTTGTGGCCTAGTCGTACAGTAGGCCCAGGGGTACAACTCAGCAATCATCACGGCGGGTGCATGGAAGGTAAACAACTGTTTTTGTGTTGTGCATTGAATTTCAACATCATGTATGGCTTTGGATTGAATTGTAAAATGTGGCCTATACTTTTTTACGGGGTTAGATTTCACTTTGTGGGTGTTGTAAATAAATGCCTTTAGTTTTTATGTGTATATGTTCGTTGTGTTGTTGCTCCCTGATGCTGCATCCATCCCATAAGATTCACACTTTTATTTAGGTCAAACAGGCTAGACTACATTTATGTTTTTGTTCCTTGCTATTCTTCTTCCTCAGTGTACACAGTACAAATACAACAGGATCCCTGGCCTTGTCAGTCTCTTAAGAGTCTTAATGACTGGCTATACTGGTGATGTTGTTCACGGACTTCATAAAATTTAATAATTGTGTTGCCCACCCACCAGACACTAATAAGTTATATATTAAATTATGGGTCTTTTGACTGATGTTCTTCTGGCTTTTTTGCTTTTAGGTGCACAAAAGACAGAGGTGGTGTGTCATCATCATCCACTGTTGTGGTGCCAGACCGACGTCCTGCTGCTGTACACAACGTGACGTGTCAGTGACCTGACCAGGCATCTCTGCAACTTGTGCAACTGAGTGCTGTTTTGACATCTGTTGAAGATGCCCCAAAGAAAGCAGGTAGCAGGTCCTCCGGTACCAAGAAAGTTGCCATGGAGAAGAAGGAACAGAAGAAGAAGAAGGAAGTGTCACTTAAGTCTGGTGTGCCTCCCAAAACCTTTTTTGGTACACCAAAAATGACGCCTGCAGCAGCGGTGTCGGGGGGCCAAGCTGGGGGGCAGCACCTCCACATCAGTGGGCCCAACCCACCAACCCATGCCCAAGCAGATGAGTGTGGAAGAGGTAGCCAGCCTTATGGTGGAAAGCAGTGATGCTGAGCCTGAACTAAACTTATCGCTATCTCAAAGTAGTACACAATCAACGCAGGAGGGAACATCATCAACACAGCAGAAAAGTGGTCAACAGCTGCAGCCACCGCCCGCAATAGTAGCTGTTGTTCCTCCCGAAGTAGGGGCAGTTCAGGAAATTGAGCCTCATGCAGAGGAAGAAGAGGAAGCCACTCCTTTAGAAGTTGCATTGCCTTTTAAATCGCCAGCAAGGAAAAGGAGGGTTAGTACATCAAGTTCTTCACCAAGCCCCCCTTCTGATGATCTAGATGTCACTTGGAAGCCACAAACTGAGTCTGAGAGGGAAACACATCACAAGAGCAGGCATGGGAAAAGGAAGGTTCCAGAAAGCCTTACACTTATGGATGTTGATGTAGAAGAGCAGGATGATGAGGATGATGATGATGAGGAGCCAGTCATCACAAACATCACTCCCGGGCCTGAGGAGATGGAGACCAACATTTTTACACTATCCAAAATGGATGCGAGGGATGTAGCACGCATACCTCCAACACAGGTAACACCAACACGACCTCCAGCGTCCATATTTACATTAGCAAAGGGCCGGCAGCATCCTACATCCAGCACAACAAGCACCACCTCAGCAGAAGTAGGTAGTGGTCCTGCACAGAGTCAAATTCAACACATAACCTCCAGTTCATCCGGCATTGGGAGTGGGAGTGGCACCTCCAGCAGGAGACAAAAGTTAAGCTCCCTAGTGTGGGACTTCTTTACGGTTAGCGGAAAGGAGAAGAACATTGCTGTATGCTCCGTTTGTCATACCTCTGTTAGTCGTGGAAAGCTTGGTACAAACTATGGTACCGGAGGCCAAATGACCCATCTGAAAAAACACCACGGAATCCAGTGGGGGGAGCACCTTAGGCTCATCAAAACTGGAACCATTGGTGTTGGGCTTAAACGAGTAGAAAGTCCGCTCACGGTGGAACAGGAAGAAGAGGGAGACATTCTCTGTGCTAGTGGTACACAAAGTAGCCCTGTCCCCAGCACTGCAGTGGTAACGCCCACATCCTCAGCCACATCTCATTGGCACAAGAGTAAGAGTCAGCCTGAGACACCAAGGAGCACTGCTGGCCCAAAAAGTGCGACGTTGACCACAGGAAGGAATACCATGCAGCCTACCATTCTTAGCATGTTTAGTAGGCCGGAGGGGCAGTACGAACGCAACCACCCAATAGCACGTTTGTACAATGCAAAGCTGGCAAAAATGTTAGCACTGGACCTTCTCCCTTTTTCTTTTGTTGAAGGGGTGGGTTTTCTTGAGTTTGTGACCACCATCTGCCCAAAATGGAAAGTTCCCAGCCGCTACTATTTCGCAAGAGTTGCTGTTCCAGCACTACATCACGACGTGCTGGAAATGCTTGGAAAAGCCTTAAAACAGAGTGCTGTTCAGAGTATACACCTGACAACAGACATGTGGACCAGTTGCCAAGCCACTGATTACATGTGCATCACTGCACACTGGGTCTCTTTTTCAGGTGTTAAAGATAAGATATCTGACGTTGTTGTTGACACCGCTGATATTTTTAAAGACACTCGCAAACATGCAACTGTAGCCATGTTTGCTATGGAGAAATCTCATACTGCTGTTAACATTTTGGATGAGTTTAACAGCAAGGTGTTTGAGTGGCTGCGACCAAGAGGTCTTACCATTGGTTTTGTTGCCACGGACAATGGCAGTAATGTAGTTCGGGCCATGAAAGATGGTGGCTATTTCAGGGTGCCATGTTTGGCACACTGCATTAACATTGTTGTTCAAGACTTTCTGAAAAATGAAAGCAAAGTCAGCAGCTTACTGACCACCTGCAGAAGAATATGCACACATTTCAACCATTCTTTTAAAGCCCGGAAGGAGCTGAGGGTCATTCAACGTGACCATAAAATGCCAGTCAAAGCACTCATCCAAGAGGTGCCAACACGTTGGAACTCAACGTATTACATGCTTGAGCGTCTGTTTGAGCAGTACATACCACTTAATGCTTATGTCATGAAAAGGTCAGGGGATCCTACAGTGAAAGGCATGAGAGTTGAGATGGCCCAATGGGACCTTGTCAAAAGCCTGACAGAGATGCTACTTCCTTTTGAGGTCTTCACACGTGAAGTGAGCAGGGAGGACTGTACTATGGGCCAAGCTATCCCATTGTTGTACATGCTAGAGCAAGAGCTGAAGGAGGTGTCAGAAATGTACGCAGGTGTGGATGACAAAGTAGACGCACATTATTTCGCAGACACCTTTATCCGCTCGCTTATCTCACAATACAAGGATTCAAAATAACATTCTGTCACATCCACATCACATTACTGCCTCAATTTTGGATCCACGTTACAAATTATTGCTGCGCAGTAATGAAGTCATTCCTTTTTCAGAAGTGAATGTTGCCCAGTACAAAAGTTTGATAGCTGAGGAAGCCACTGAGTTTGAAAACGAAAGGATCTCCATTAAAGGCCCGCCCCCCCAGGGCCGAAAAAGTACTGCAGGGCACCCAGAACAAAGTTCTACTTCAGAGGCCAAAAGCAGTGCGTTTGCCTCCCAGCAGTCAACAACACTGCCAGCAATAACATCAACAACACCAACAGGATCATCAGGCACATTTACAAAAACGGCAGGTGATTGGTTTCTACGGAAAGGGTATTGCACATCCATGACTGATGCAAAGGCAAAAGAGGCCCAGGAAATCGGAGCACCCCTGAACATTGAGCGGATGGTTCAGGCCTATCTAGATGACACAACAGAGGTCTACATGGAGCAAAGCCCATTGGTGTATTGGTATGGGAAAAGAAGCCAATGGCCAGTGCTCAGCAGGCTGGCAATTAAGTATGTGGCTTGCCCTGTTGCAAGTGTCTCTTCAGAGCGTGTTTTCAGTGCTGCTGGTGCCATTGTTACTGTCAAAAGGACCAGTCTCTCGCCCAAAAGTGTTGAGAGGTTAACCATGATCAAAATGAATCAACACTTTATACCACCAGAGTACAAAATACGTGAATCACAGGAGGAAGAGGAGAGCGACTTTGATGACATAAGTAGTGGGTTGTTAGATGTACTTCTGTCCGAACCACCAGAGTTTGAGGACGAGCTCCTCTTCCCTGACAACTAGGCTTTCAAATTGGTCTCCCTTCCTTTATTTGTGTGTGACTGTGTGTATCTGTTTTTCTGGTTCAAAATCTACATTCACAACAAATCCATCAACAGTCTCCTCTTTTTATTTCCCTATTGGAGTTGCACGTCTGTGCATAACTGTCCACTCCAATCCTCAGGGTCCTGCTCCATGTTCCTTACTCTCCCTAAGTACATTTCAAGCAAGTCAGACATTGGATGGAAATGGAGAATAGTACAATACAGGTTGCCTCCAACAGTCCCTCCATAAGAAGTGAAACGTGACTCCACCTATATTCCATTTTGTTTCCAAGCCGAAAGAAACTCATCACTGACTGGCAGAAGGCTAGGCAGGCATCAGATCAGACAGCCAAAGAGAACACCAAGACAGGTAATGAGTGATTATTGTGAATGATGGTGGCATGCATTGCATTGGATGCTGGCTGACTACGAAGAATTGGGCATGCCATGAAGTAGAACTATACTAGTTTATCGACAAAGTGAAAGTGACTCAGGTGTGGTGACAGTTAATGTTTCCTTGTTGTTTAATAATGACCACATTGTACCACTGCAATATCCGTTGCAATTTGGTAATATGGAATATATTATAAACTTAATCAGTCACTACAGACTGGTTGGTGTTGGAGAATACGTACCACACGGTCACCATCATGAGGATGCTGAACATACTATCTTTGCACACAGTCAGTTGGATTGGAGAAAATTGATGGAATAACTGCGTTTCATGGGCTGACTTAAAAGGTAAAAAGTTTGAACAAGAACCACAGCAGACCTAGGCTAGATGTCTGTGTAGTGGTGTGGACTGGAGTAGAGTGTAGTGGTATGACGGCCAGTGGCGCATTGATTTAGTCACATATGCATATGACATTTCTCTGCCTCGGTCAAAATGTAAGTAAGGGGTAGGGTGCCTGGCCTGTGCCGCGGTTCTCCTGTTCTGTGGCTGTGCTGGCTCCTGAATCCTGTCCCGTTGTTGATGTACCTTAATGCTGTAGAGTAGACACTATGTAGCCTATCCAAGCTGCCTCAGTCTGAAAGTGTTCTCTCCAGAGTGTTGTCTTGCACTCCACTGTAATTGAGTTTATTGTTGTAAATGCTGTAATTTTTCAATAACCCGTTTGTTTTTCCATCTACATTACAGGCCAGACTTTACCCTGTGCTACAGTGGGAGAAACGACTCACACGTACCTTACCAATCCGCATCAGGCAGGCAGTGGTACCCAAGATTGATGTGCGGATTGTCCATGGAAGGGAGGACCAAGAGGAATGACGAGAATGATGCAACTCCACATTTGGACCAGGATAATACAGTAACTTTAGTATCATCATTCGTCTTTACATTTATTTGCTTGCTTTTTTCTCTTCATTACGACTGTGTGTTGTGGTTTGTTTGTTAATTGATCCAACTTTTTTTTAATTTCCTTAGCTAGCTTGAAAAATAAAAGTAAGCCCGGTACAGCATGTAATTGGGTTCGGTCTGAGCTCTGAGGGCGGCAGACAGGCAAGGCAAATTTCAATTTCGTCCCTGACTGTACTGTCTCATTGGGTCATAGTAGTTATAGTACAACTCATTATCATTAACCATCAAGTTATCCTCCTCAGCATGCATGCATTTGCTTTCTCTCACTTCATACTTTGATTTCTTTGATAATGGATCATGGTCGTCTTACAAGATTGTGTTTTACTTTTGTTGTGTCCATGCATATTGTCTGTTTTTCTTTCTCAAACCTTTCCCAAAACCCCACTTCCCATCCAATCATCAATCCCTAACCCTCTTCCCCCGGGCTGTGTGATTTATATTGAGGTGTGATGTGATGACTATGTACACCAATTGATCACACGCTTGCTGGGGCAGATGTGGTGAAAGCAACACTAATTGAATTTCAACTAAGGCAGGGCAAGGATCTTCTTCTGCTTGACCACCCATGCTGTAGTTTACTTTGTGTTCTGTTCTACTACTCCTCCCAGAGTCTCAGTCAAGTGACTTTCTCTTTCTTTTTTCAAACGCTATTGCTAGTGTCTACTACTACCACCACAATAATGGCATCTACTCCGTCAATTTGGGAAACCAACCATGCACCCATCAGTGTGCCGAACTTCATCATCAATCACAGGTAAGATAAGTTTGGTGGGAGGTATGGACTAGGAGGAGAGACTGGCAGTACTATTATGACAATTAAAAATAACTCAGTGAGGGGTACTGCATCTATCGGTTTGTGTGTTACAAAATCGGCAGATCTTTTAAATCAAACACTGGCTGTGGGCATGCAGCAGCACGGAAACAAAGTAAACAACCATGTAACTTACATTGAATTCGGAAAACTGTAACCCACCACAAAACATTAACATCGCATAAATAAATAGTAAGTATATTTTTAATGTCCCCTAACAAAAATAAACTATCCCGCTCTGATCTAACCCACCCCCCTCCCTAACCCCAATGAAACAAAAGTCCAAAGTCCCAATGTCCGTAGAAATCCCCAACGCCCACAAACCCACCCACCAACAAAAGGAATTAAAAAAGGGGCAAATGACGAGGTCCTCTATTGTCGGCGGGCCTTAAGGTGTTTGTCCACCAGGATCTTTACCCGCTCCTCCATGTTCTCCTCCAAGCGGGCCATCCGGCGGAGCAGCTGGCGGCGAAATGCCCTACAGTTACATCCAGGGTGGGGGCAGCAGTGCTGGAAATAGAGGCGTGGCGGCGGGCGGATGCCGGACCACGGCGCCGTGAAAGTGGAGGCCGGGCCTGACTGGGGCCCGGGGCATTGGAGGAGGCTGCAGCTGCAGCCGCCTCCTCCGCCTCCTCCTCCTCCTAAACCACCAGCCGGCGATAATGCTCGCAGATGGCCTCCAGTTTCCGGCGCCGGGCCCTAGCGGCCAACTCCTTCCTTGATGGTTTAGTGGAAGGAGTATCATCTATATCAAGAAAGAAAAAGAACATGTTGGAGCCAATACTCTTAGCAAAACAGGAACACTAAAATCATTCAACACATAGTGTCACAGTATCACTAGCAAGCACAGTTCATAACATTTGGGATTTGGTGGTGGGGTAAGTATCTCTAATCCTTCTTCCTTGGACTCTAACATTTGTGACAGTTTCCGACATTATTTATAAATATAATCGTACTATGTATGTACTCCGGTACACCAGTCGTGCTGTTCTTATCTGTAGTTTAGCCCAATTACATAACCTTGTTGTAGGCGGCATGCCAGCTCCATCAGCTAAGCTTGCACCCAAGAGAAACATATATTAGCCACATGATGCAGACTCACGTTAGTTTTATTTACTACTACTGTCTGCAGGTGGGGAAGCTCATCTTTTTGTCTGACACCTTATGGCCGTTGGCACTGGTCATACTCTGTTACATGAGGGCAAATGGCATGCACAATTTCACTTACACCCTGCCATGGGTACTACAAAAAGGCTGAATATTTATCGGATCCAACGATCATTGCTTATATTCATATTATAGATGCTGCTAGTGCTAATACGATATACGACATCAGGTCGGTAGCGGTCGGTGGTGGGAGGGCTGCCGGTCGGTGACGTGGGAAGGTGCAGGGTGGGGATAGTAAACGATGGATTAAGAACATTCACAGGTAATTAAAGAATACATTAAAAAAAAAACATTGCTGCACACAGTAGCACACACTGCTTCGCATTCGGCGGTGCAGTGCGCACCTTGAAAATAATTTTATTTATTTTTATGTTGATTACCTGTATTTGGCCGTAATACACAGTTTACTCGCCAGTGCCACCCACCCGTCCCCTCCCCATGTCACCGCCTGCCAACAATCCCACCACCAACCGCTACTGCAGAGGGTACTTTGCTTTCATTGATTGTGTAACCAATATCCATAAACAACAGATAGGCCACCTTTTGCAGGCTGGCTGCCCCAATCGAAAATACATTAATAATAATAATAGGTAGGGAGTGGTCCCCAGAGTGGGAGGAAGGGGTTTCCGCTTGATAATATATGACGTGCTTGCAAACTACTGCAAGTGTACTGTATGCTCATAATACTACCTTGATTCCCCTAGGCTTTGCTACTGCCGCGCAGTTTCTTTTACATTTTCTTCAAAGTAAGAATCTCCAGTGACACTTTCCACCTATACTGTCTCTTGGTGATAGTACATCCAGGCATACATCCATTAAAGTAAACGTCTATCCTTTTTTATATATCTCTTAACAAACCTTAGTTGGTTTCACCAACAAACACCCATGCTTCTGCTCCTTCCTTCCTTGCCTTGGCTTTGAGTTTGAACCAAAAACACAGCTGATTCTTGCTATCTAGTACTATCCACCCATACTGTGTCGCCCACCCAGGCAGGCATTCTTTCACCTTCCACCCATCCTTCAACAACCCATGCATCTGATCTTATTACTATCAGCCACCTATGCATGCTTCCAACAACATATCCTTCTCTGCCAGTCAGTCATATTGTTTATCTCGCCCGTCCTTCCACCCTTAGTGCTTTCCCTCTTTGTTCAACACATCCATGAAGGTCATCTGATCTGAGTTTGTCTTCTCCATAAAACATTCACAGCTGATTTTGGAGTCAAATAGAAGAGGCCATTGGTTACTCTACTCACGCTGGTAATGCTACGTAAAGGGTGTCTTCTTCAACCGTTGTATAATAAGTCGCACAGTACAGTGAAATAGTGAACACAGTTCCATCTAGCTGTAATGTCAAGAAGTAATGAATATAACTTACCGCCGCCGGCCACTGCTGCTGGATCCCCCCTGGGCCCTGTGTCTCCTGCAGGTGCCGCCAGTTCGCCTGCCCCCTCCGGAATGGCCGCATCGCTGGCCCCGACGGCACTGGTGGATGGTAGTGTGCCTAGAAAAAAGCATCACAAATTTTTTAGATGCCTGTAAATCTCCCCCTATTTTAAGTGTTCACTTGAATATTGAAAAAAAAGTTCATGCGATGCAACATACATCAGCACTAGACAGTAAGTACAGTCAGTAGACAGACACTAGTAGGATATGGTTCCACTTCCTAGGGTCATCTAGTCCTACTCTACTCTTTTGAAAGTTAGCCTGAGCCATGAGTAACCCTTTTAGATTCATCATGTCGACTACTACTCTTTTGGTGCATATTATACCTGCCAGCGTATTGGCATGTGCAGTAGATGCCTTTAAGGCTGCTTGACTGTTGCGTACAAGTGAAGAGGTCGAAAAAAAACCAACTTATTGACTTTGTTTAGTTTATATTGCTTAGCCATCACATACATGTTACACTTTTTGGCATGACTGCAAAATGCTAGCATTCACCAGTATACTATCTAACGTCTAACTCGCAGCGTTTTTCTCATATATCATAGGCGGAAGATTCCCTTCTACAAACCAGAGATTTACAGAGCATATTGGATGCAAGATGATGTAACCAGTATTTCTACGTTCTACGGTGAGGGGTCTTCCAGAATTCAAAAGATCTTGGCTCTTGTTCTTGTTGTCAATCATGCACTTGTAAATGTTTACTGTTTTACTGTTAGGCTTTTTGCTGGCTTATTGACTATGGCTGTAGTAAATTAAATTTCATATTAACGATGTACAGAGTTTGATACTTGTTTCAAATAAACCTTTTGAACTTACACATAGACTCTGTGGTATTTGGTGTGGTGGAGTGGACTTACACAAGTGTGTGAGCAAAATGGTGTTTGTTATTATGTTCTGGGTTGTCTCTGTCTCAGTCATCATCAACATTGTGTATCGTCTTCGTGGGGGGGGTCGGGAGTGGGACCCTAATGTGAGACACTATAGCTAGTCGGTCAGGGGATCCTGGGTTCTTCTGACTGAGGTGTGATCAGTAAGATCCAACCTCCCATCAGCAACATCCTATTTTGTTGTGCATAGTTCTGTATGTGGCTCTGCATAATCCTAGACAATAGTAGTATCATGTACTATCCGATCAAAAATACTAGTCAAATATCTGGTTGGGCATTTTGTTTGTGGTAATTGTCAAAGCCTCAACATTGAGAAGACTTGAAGAGGACAACCCAAAGGACAGGACCCAGTGGCTAGAGCTATTGGTCAATCAGAGTTTTATTGTTGCAAAGAAAACCTTCTATTAAAGAGTGGGCAACTGTGCAAGCTTCGCTACACACAGAGTAATAATAGTAGTAGTAGTAGTACAGAGAGTCATAGCAGAGGGAGTTAGAAGCAACTTAGAGGCAGGGATAAACAGAATTAGTAAACAGATAGTCAAGGTCAAAGAAGTAAGCTTTTGTAAAAAAGAGATTCAGAAAGTGGAACCATAATTTAGAGTTTGGGGAAAAAAGATGCAGTAACATAACATTTAGGGAAATATAAATGTCAATCTAACCAATGGAGGACTTACTGGGGCCAGCTGCAGGAGCCTCAGTAGAGGAGCGGTCCTGGGGTTCCCCCGCCGACTCCGACCCCGTCTTCTTGCCCCTGGGTGGTGCTGATGATCATGTAAAATATAATAAAGAAAGAGACCAACATTAAGGAGTGCTGTGAGAAAAATAATAAATCATTTGGAAAAATAAGTCAAAGAACATTTTAGGAAACAACAAGTGCAATAAAATTGACCTATCTAATCAGATGGATCGACTACTGGCTGCTTCCTAGTGGATTTACGGATCGTCTACTTATTTATGAACACTCCAGTGTTCCATGATCATTCTGATTCCAAATACTAACAAAGCCTAGTAAGTACCACCTGACCTACACCACCTATTCCAGACAGGCCAATTGTTCACTAAGTCTGCACTTCAATTTTTTTCAGCCATCAAATGCATAGATGAGATGGAGGACACATGCATAGTTGCATACATTAGTGCATACATACAACAAATTGTGGGTTGGTTGCATAATTCTGATCTAGTTCTGCTACTGACTGACCATGCTAAGCCTACCACTCACTAAACAAAGTAAAAAAGGTTCGACGGAGGACTGGGGTAAGCAGCACTCAGTGACAGAGGCTGCGTCACGCAGACAGCAAAAAACAATTAGTAACTACTACTAACAAACTAAACCTAGTATCCAATATCCATCCACCACTATTTCACAGTAGGACAATGGAAGGACTAGAGTCTCTCTAGCAAATCGCATTACCTAACTTCAGTTCTGTAAAGTAAACTCTTACATAATCAGCATCAGCACAAGCTAGCGCAAACTAAGTTGCAAACAAGTAAGAGTACCACCGTGCACCTGGGTCCTTAAATCAAAGAACATTTTGCTTTTTGGAACGTAATTTACCAGCAACGCTTGGCACGCAGCAGTAATCTTGTTGTTCATCTAATTTAATATACACAATCAGTTACTCACCAAGCCCGACGACCTCGACACCTAGCAGGTCCAACAGGTCCTGCTCCCGGTCCAGGATGTCGGACCACCGGTGAGCTAGCTGGTTGTGGGTGCGCCGGATCCCAGTGCACCAGAACACGGCCCGGCGCACCTTCGCCCACCGACGGTGCCGCTCCTGGGTAGCGTACCCGGAGCCGGGCCTGCCGCCTTCTGCCAAGGTCAAGGGGAGGAGGCGCTGGATGAAGAAAACAAGAGCCGCCACCTCCTCCTCCCCAAACAGTTGCCGGGCCTGCACCCCTGCAGGACGCATTCTGCCGCAAGGCAGGCGGCGCTTCTCTGCGCCTGCAGGTCCCTTGCCCTTGGGACTTAGTGTGCCCTTGGCCATGGTTCTGGGGTGGGTGGGAGGCGGAAAAGAAAAGTCCGAAGGGGAAAAAAAGTTAGGGGGAAGAAGATAGAAAGAACTTTATTAAAGTAACAAAAACACAGTAGAAGTAAAAATAAAATGCAAAATAGAAACTGAGGCAAACAGAGAGATAGATAATAACTAAAAAAAAGTCAGGAAAAAGGCTTTAAAGACAAAGGATTGCTAAGATAAAGGGAGGATACAAAAGTAGGCCCAGAAACATGGCATAGAGTGAAAAACAAGATGGCCACGCCCATTCGCGACCGCGTGGGTAAGTTCGCGCGATATTTCTCGCGAACATGTACTATTCATCGCGAACAAGTAAAATGTGCTCCCGAACACGTCAATGCACATCGCGAACACGCTATCCGCGACCCGGAACAGGAAATAAGGCATCGCGAGCGGGCGGGACTATAGAAAAACAAGATGGCCGCGCCCATTGGCGACCGCATGGGTAAGATCGCGAGATATATCCCCCGAGCATGCAAACAGCTCCCCGAACATGTTTACCGTGCTCGCGAAAAAGAAAAAGCCATCGCGAACAGGTTGCCACAAGCAACTGCGCAAGCTCGCGAAGCTTCGCGAAGGTAGTGCAATGACTACGCGAACTACGCCCAGGGTTACTCAGAAGCTTCTATATCGACCAATTTCATTCATTAAAATGACTCTAAACACACATATTTTAGTTCCAAAAGTGATAATTCACATGCAATAGTCATTTACAGTCAAAAAATTAAACATTAGAAAATTACCATTTCTGACCATCTGGAGAAAGTTCAACAGGTCACGGGTCATCATTTTTCATCAGAAAATTGATTTTTTTGAGTGTAGAAAAAATGATTCAAAATGTCATTTGGATAGTGCCTAATGTTGAATAACTACTTTTTAAAGCTTAAATGTGACCATAATTGCAATTTTTACATGCTTTTTCTTCTACTCGTAAACTTCTATTTCGACCAATTTCAAGAATTAAAATGACTTTCAACACACTTATTTAAGTTCCAAACGTGATAATTCACATGCAAAAGTCATTTAAGTAAAAAAATTATACATTACAAAACTTACCATTTCTGACCATCTGGAGAAAGTTCGACGGGTCACAGGTCATAGTTTTTCATCAGAAAAAATGATTCAAAATGTCATTTTGATTGTCCCTCATGTTGAATAACTACGTTTTAAAGGCTCAATGTGACCAAAATTGCCATTTTTAGAGACTTTTTCTCCTACTCAGAAGCTTCTATTTCGACCAATTTCAGGCATAAATTGACTCTAAACACACATATTTTACTTCCAAAAGTGATAATTCACATGCAATAGTCATTTTCAGTCAAAAAAGTAAACACTAAAAAATTACCATTTGTGACCATCTGGAGAAAGTTTGAAAGGTCACGGGTCATTGATTTCCATCAGAAAATTGATTTTTTTTACTGTAGAAAAATTGATTCAAAATGTTATTTAAGTTCCAAACGTGATAATTGACATGCAAAAGTCATTTAAGTAAAAAAATTATACATTACAAAAATTACCATTTCTGACCATCTGGAGAAAGATTGACAGGTCACGGATCATGGTTTTTCATCAGAAAATTGATTTTTTGGACTGTAGAAAAATTGATTCAAAATGTCATTTTGATTGTCCATCATGTTGAATAACTATGTTTTAAAGCCTCAATGTGAAAAAAATTGCCATTTTTACAGACTTTTTCTTCTACTCGTAAGCTTCTTTTTCGACCAATTTCAGGCATTAAAATGACTCTAAACACACTTATTTAAGTTTGGAACGTGATAATTCACATGCAAAAGTCATTTAAGTCAAAAATTAAACATTAGAAAAACTTACCATTTCTGACCATCTGGAGAAAGTTCGATGGGTCACAGGTCATAGTTTTTCATCAGAAAATTCATTTTTTTGACTGCAGAAAAAATGATTCAAAATGTCATTTTGATTGTCCCTCATGTTGAATAACTACGTTTTAAAGGTTTAATGTGACCAAAATTGCCATTTTTAGAGACTTTTTCTCCTACTCAGAAGCTTCTATTTCGACCAATTTCAGGCATAAATTGACTCTAAACACACTTATTTTACTTCCAAAAGTGACAATTCACATGCAATAGTCGATTACATTCAAAAAATTAAACATGAAAAAATTTCCATTTCTGACCATCTGGAGAAAGTTTGAGAGGTCACGGATCATCGTTTTTCATCAGAAAATTGATTTTTTGGACTGTAGAAAAAATGATTCAAAATGTCATTTTGATTGTCCCTCATGTTGAATGACTACGTTTTAAAGCCTCAATGTGACCAAAATTGCCATTTTTACAGACTTTTTCTCCTACTCGGAAGCTTTTATTTTGAGCAATTTCAGGCACTAAAATGACTCTAAACACACTTATTTAAGTTCCAAAAGTGATAATTTACATGCAATAGTCATTAACAGTAAAGAAACTTTAAACTAAAAAATTACCATTTCTGACCATCTGGAGAAAGTTTGACAGGTCACGGGTCATTGTTTTTCATCAGAAAATTGATTTTTTTGACTGTAGAAAAATTGATTCAAAATTTCATTTTGATTGTCCCTCATGTTGAATAACTACTTTTAAAAGCCTCAATGTGACCAAAATTGGCATTTTTACAGACTTTTTCTTCTACTCGTAAGCTTCTATTTCGACCAATTTCAGGCATTAAAATGACTCTAAACACACTTATTTTAGTTTGGAACGTGATAATTCACATGCAAAAGTCATTTAAGTAAAAAATTAAACTTTAAAAAATTATCATTTCTGACCATCTGGAGAAAGTTCGATAGGTAACGGGTCATCGTTTCTCATCAGAAAATTGATTTTATGGACTGTAGAAAAATTGATTTAAAATGTCATTTAGATTGTCCCTCATGAGTCGGTGTGCATGACGAGCATCGTCTTGAGGCAAGATGGCGGCCGTGGCGTGGGCTGTGTGAACAGCTCTATACTTCGGCTCCGCGTTCCTGCGAGAAGGCATGCTGAATATGGATTGAATTATCGTTCGACATAGCTCTCCAAATTTGTTAATTACCATCTTGACTTGAATCAACGGTAATCGGTGGAGAGGAAGCTTTAATACGCTTAATATGCTTTGATGCGCTGAGAGAGAGAAAGCTACCGCGCTAGATTCAACGGAGCAGGTTCGACCCGGAATCTAGGATCTGGCTGTGGGCGTGGATTTCCCTCTGAGGGGGTTTTTGCCTGTTTGGACTCTGCTTCTGTAGCGGCGTTACTTTGAACTCACTTACGGATGCTGCTTGATTTACTTCGACCCCGTAAGCGTCTCCCCATGTGGCGTTTTTCTGTATTCTCTGTAGGTTTCCAGTGCTCAGTGGTGCGTGAGAGCGGTGGGTCTCGAAAAAGCAAGAAGATGCCGCAGAGAACTCAGAAGGCTCAAATGAAGATCCAGACCCGGAGTGTTAAGGTAAAGCAGCCAGCGGAGGGAAGGAGGTCCCAGGTTAAAGATACTGTAAATGAATCTCCGTCTTCATTAGAAATAGAGACTATTGATGGAGCGGGTAATGCTTTGGGTGCCGAATTGATTAAAAATGTTCCTTTGCCTCAACGTAATCCCAAACAAGGCACTCTTCCGCTCCACAGTTTTTTTGGAAAAAAAATATAAAAAAATACGGACACTGTATCCTTAACTTCTACTACACCGGCGGTGGATATGTCTGAGGCAGTAATTGATAATACTATTGCCATGACAGAAGGGACACAAGACATAACAGAAACAATTGTGGACTTAGAGCCTCGGGCTCGAGGTTCGTAAGGGATTATGGTAGATAGAGTCCAAACGGATCTACCACAGTTTGTATTGACTGCTGAGCCTGTTGAGCCTCCTTCGAGTACTGACTAATCTTTTGGAAGAAGCACTAACTCTTCAAGAGGGTGGGGAAAATGTTTACTCTATATCAGATCATTCATTTGACGATAGTCCAAATTGTAGCAAGGACTGGGCGGATTATACTGCAGAGAGTAGTCTCTTAGGAGAGGATGAAGATGTTGGGGACATAAGAATCATTTTAGCTTCACCTAATGGTAGTGTTGCTACAGTTAAGAGTCGCAAAAAGAGGGGGTCTCATAATCGCACCTCTACTAAATTTATTATAAAAGGCGCCGAGAATACTGTGTCTGATTATGTAAATAGGCCTGATATATCTGTAGAAAATAATTTAGAGGTACAAACAGGGACTGTAACTGCAGAGACACTTCCCAATACTGAAGGCGAAAATAATTTGGTCGAAACCCCCACTGAAATTACGCTAATCACTATTTACAACACCATGATGGCGCACCGGGCGGAAATTAAAGCAGAAAATCTTCGTACTCAAGCCACCTGTACAAAATTGAAAAATACTGTCCGTCGAGCAATTAAACTCTCTGCTGAAACTGCCGATAGAGTAACTGAAGCTGAAGCACTTATTCTGGCTTTGGAGCAAGAGTCTAGATCTCAGAAGCAAGAACTTGAGCATGTTAAAGCTCATAGGGATGACCTCTCTTACAAGTTAACGGGCCTAGAAAATCATGCTCATAGAAACAACTTACAATTTCTTGGTATACCTGAAAAGAAAGAAGGGACTGATGCTAGACAATTTGTTATTGGACTTTTAAACAAGGCTTTTCCTGAGGTAAAATTATGGGACTGGTCAAAAGAAGTCCAAAGAGCGCATCGTTTTCCCTTTTCTATTAGGAAAATTCGTCAGGGTGAGGTAGATTATCCTTGGGCAATCCTTGTTAGCTTTAACAATTTCCTTGCAAGGGAAGAAGTCTCAACCCTAGCCAGACCTGAGAAAAAAGTAACTGCTAAAGGATGTACATTTTTTGTGCGGCCGGACCTTTGTCAGGCAACGGTGGCATCTTAGACAACTAATACCTGATTTTCAGAAAAAAGGAGCCACCGTTTACCTCCAATACCCGGGTAAATTAAAAATTTTGTGGAAAGGGCAAACAAAATATTTTCTATCAGAAATTAAGGCTAAGCAGTTTCTACTTACATTATAAAAATTTGGAGCGCTATCAGTCACAATATTACTATCTTATTGTATTAGATTTAATCTTGAAGCTATTAGGGGTATATTGGATTTTTTCTTTTTTTTGTTCTCTCATTCTTTGTTTGTTTTTATTCTGTTCCTATTGCGGTATGCGGAGCTGGGTGGACGCGGCACTCCATATCTTGCAGGAACTGAGAGTTCCTGAGCCTCATGTGTTGGGGAGGGGGGTGGGTTGTTGGTCCTGGACTTGGGGGTGGGGGTGGGAGTGGTGGGGGTTGGGATGTAACGCAGCAATAATAGTTGATTTGGGCACTATAAAACAGAATAGGTGGATTTCTATAAGTTATAAGAATTACAAGAGCATCATGATATTAAAACATTATTGTTTATTGTGTTTTTCAAAACTTTAATATGGGGAGAAAAATTAAAATCTGCTCGTTAAATATCAATGGCTTGAATTACTTTAAAAAGGTAGGGATTCTGCGACATTTGATTCAGTTTTTGCAATTTGATATCTTATGTCTTCAAGAGGCACATATCCCATGGTCTAAGAAGAGTCTGTTGAATAATTTGGGTCTTGAGCTCTTAATTTGTTCTAAACAAATGGAAGTCACAAGAGGAGTTGCTGTTCTTATAAAACAAAGGACTGGGAAATGTATTAGAACGTTAGGTGACAAATGGGGGAGATGGGGAATTGCGGAAATTGTTATTGAAGGGATTAAATTTACTGTTTGTTCTATGTATGGTCCTAATCTAGACGATAAGGAAGCATTTAATCTTATTAATTCTGAATTAGCCGATTGGAACAATCCTTTAATTCTATGTGGAGATTTCAACATTAATATTGATGCTAATTGTAACATTAGGGATACTTGGAATTATAAGGGTCGTAAGATCCAAACTTTTAGAGCCCTAAGGGAACTAATTCTAGGGAATGGACTGATAGATGTTTGGAATAAGCTTAGATCTACGGAGCCAGGCTTCACGTATTTTTCAGCTCCACACCAAAAATTTGTTCGTTTAGATTATTTTTTTATTTCTGCAAAGTTTACTGAAGATATAAGTATAGACATTTTACCACAAATTATCTCCGATCATAACCCTATCGTGCTAGAAGTATCACTCCCTCCTATGGAGTACCTTAATAAAAGACAATGGTCATTTCAAAGAAATTTACTGTTAGACCAGGACTACTTAGTCCATATGGATATGATTATAAAATAATTTTTTTCGAATAATAATAATACTGCTTCGATTCAGATAGTTTGGGACACTTTTAAATCGACTATTAGAGATGAGACCCCCAGCTATTCGCAATACCGTCTTAAAAAAAGAACAAGTTGCATTTAAGGTCGCCTTGGACAAAATAACCCAGGCTGAAGTAAAACTAGCCTCTTGTATCAGATCTGGTTCTGGTGTACGGGATGCACAAAAAGTTTTGTTTTCTGAGCGATCAGCTGTCTATTCTTTTTTGGCAGAACAGGTAGCTACGAAGTATAAATTATTTAAGAAAGAATGCTATGAATTAAGTGAGCAGACGGGCAAAATATTAGCGCAAAGATTGAAGCAGAAGGCAGCTATCACTGATATAATTAAAATCACGGATCAGGATGGTGTCAGTCCAGGTCTGGCATACTGAAGGCATTCCGGGATTTTTATCAATCTTTGTATAATAAATCGAATGATGGTACTAGTGTAAGGAGTGATGTGTCCAATTACCTTTTAAATCTAGACTGTTCCTCCTCTCTTACTGAAGAGCCGCGTTATCTGCCCCTTGGGAAGAGATAGAAGGGGCTATTCTTGATTTGGCTTCTGGTAAAGCAATGGGTCCGGATAATATTCCCCTGGAATTTTATCGTACGTTCCGTAATGTTCTGAAATTAGAGTTGTTGAAAATTTTTCAAGAAGCTCTGCATGGTCGGTCTCCTCCCTCATGGTCACTAGCAACCATAGTTGTATTAAAAAAAAAGGCAAGGATTCTATGGATCTTAGGTCATATAGACCAATCTCTTTATTAACTTCCGACAGCAAGATCTTTTCCAAAATTTTAGCAAATAGGCTAAAAGACTTTATGCCTAATTTAGTAGCTAAATGTCAACATGGCTTTATAAAAAAAAAAGACACAACGGATCATATTAGAAGAATTATTACTCTTCTTGACTGGGTGCAGGCTTCAGGATCCCCAGTCGGTGTGGCCCTACTGGACGCCGAGAAGGCGTTCGATAGGGTTGATTGGGGATTCCTTTGGCGTATTTTGGTTTGGAAGGGTTTTCCTGTGGAATTTATTACGGCCTTGAATGCCCTATATAATGAGCCCAAAGCTGTAAAACGAATAGCTTCCTATACTTCTACTACTTTATCAATTACGAGGGGGACCAGGCAAGGGTGCCCCTGTTCCCCCTTGTTATTTGCGCTATACATAGAACCATATTTACAAAAGCTTATAAATGAGGATAGCATTCCTCCGGTTATAATTCATCAAATGCCATATAAAATTTTAGCCTATGCCGACGATGTAGCGATCGTCACTTCGGATATTAATTTGGCATTTCCTAAGATCATAGAAATAGCTTGTGAATTCGGCTCAGATTCTGGTTACAAATTAAATATAGCAAAAACACAGATAATTCACTCTGCTGCCGGCTCACCAACTGGTTTGACATTATCTAACACGGCTCTTTATTTAGGTGTTAAATTGTCTGCTAACGTAGAAGATATTTTAGGTCTTAATCTTGACCCACTACTTGCTTCCACTAGTAGGTCCCTTGAGAGGTTAAATAATTTACATCTTTCTCTTTATGGTCGTACTAATGCCGTCAAGATGCTTTTTTTTTCCTAAATTTCTTTATTTCTTTCGGACTATACCTTTACTTTTTCCCTCTAGTTTTTTTATTAAACTAGATAGAATATCTCAAGATTTTTATGGGGATATAAAAGAGTTAGGAGGTCTCTCAAGTGGTGTACCTTACCTTTGCTTAGAGGAGGTTGGGGAATGCCGAATTTTCGTTTATATTAGTTGGCGGTATCGCTTAGGCTTATGAGTGTCTTAATCTTTCAAGGGATAGTCATAGATGATTTTTTATATCCATCAATTTAGACAATGATTCTTGGTACTCAAGCACGAAGATGCTTAGTACGTTTTACTGAACCAAGTTATTACAAAAAAACAAGATTTAAAGTTATGTTAGCGGCCTTCCAGATATGGAAGCAATGCAAGCGAAGATTTTGTTTGAATAGTAATTTCAGTTACTATACACCATTATTTGATAATCCGATGTTGCCAATAATATTTACAGATCATATTATGCAGCGTTAGCAAAGTTTCAATATATTTCAATTAGGGGATCTTTATCCAGAGGAACAATTTGCTACATTTATGTATCTACAACAACAATATAATTTGCCTAAAGCGGATTTTTTTAAATATCTTCAAGTACGCAGCTTTCTAAACTCAAAAAACTTATTGAACACTAATAAAATCAAGAAAATTTATGTATTAGAATGTTGCTGGAAACAAAATAGAATTGGGGTGATCTATCAGACTATGATAAACCGATTAGAAGACAATATTGACCTGTTTAATATAAAATGGCAAAGAGATTTGGGTATAGAGAATATTAATTTATCTGATGCATTAGTACTGTCCGATCAAATCTTATTTAATGGATCTCTAAAAAGCCAATTTTTCATGAGCATATTCGATCTCTATTATACCCCTGCCAAATTATTAAAGTGGAAAGGTAATAGAGGTGATAAATGCAGCCGCTGTGGATTTCCAGGTGCAAATTCTATTCACATGTTTTTTCTCTGTCCTAATTTAACCCAATTTATTTTTGAAGTTCAAAAGTTCTTAAATAATATCATGAACTTATCAGTAGTACTCTTCGCCGAACTTGTAATACTTGGCATTCAATCAAATCCAAATTGGCTGCATACACGTGCTGAAGAAGGTTTTTTATTCATATCTATGTCTATTTTTAGATATTGCATAACTTCTCATTGGCTTGATGCTGGTCCTCCATCATTCTCTCAATGGCAATCTAAACTGTTAAACATTTATCAATTAGAGAAAGCTGTGTACTGTTTAAAGGGGAAGAAAAGGAAAGCTTTTGGTTTAAAAATCTGGGCCCCTATTCACAATTGGATTCAATGTTAAAGTATGATCTGTTAAATCATGTTTATTTTGTTAAAGTGATGCGTAGTTCTGTTTATTATGTTTCTATTTAATCATTTGTTGTATATGTAGTGATCGCCCAACGACTTATTTGCTGCTGTAAAAATCAATAAAAAAAAAAATAATAATTAGATTGTCCCTCATGTTGAATAACTACTTTTTAAAGCCTCAATGTGACCAAAATTGATATTTTTACAGACTTTTTCTCCTACTCAGAAGCTTCTATTTCGACCAATTTCAGGCATTAAAATGACTCTAAACACACTTATTTTAGTTCCAAAAGTGATAATTCACATGCAATAGTCATTAACAGTAAAAAAATTTAAACATAAATAAAATTCCATTTCTGACCATCTGGAGAAAGTTCGACAGGTCACGGGTCATAATTTTTCATCAGAAAATTGATTTTTTGGAGTGTAGAAAAACTTGATTCAAAATGTCATTTGGATAGTGCCTCATGTTGAATAACTACTTTTTAAAGCCTAAATGTGACCAAAATTGCAATTTTTACATACTTTTTGTTCTACTCATAAGCTTCTATTTCGACCAATTTCAGGAATTAAAATGACTTTAAACACACTTATTTAAGTTCCAAACGTGATCATTCACATGCAAAAGTCATTTAGGTAAAAAAATTAAACATTACAAAAATTACCATTTCTGACCATCTGGAGAAAGTTTGACAGGTCACGGGTCATTGTTTTTCATCAGAAAAAACATTTTTTACACTGTAGAAAAAGGAATTCAAAATGTCATTTTGATTGTCCCTCATGTTGAATAACTACTTTTTAAAGCCTCAATGTGACAAAAATTACCATTTTGACAGACTTTTTATCCTACTCAGGAGCTTCTATAGCGACCTATTTCATTCATTAAAATGACTCTAAACACACTTATTTTAGTTCCAAAAGTGATAATTCACATGCAATAGTCATTTACAGTCAAAAAATTAATCATTAAAAAATTTCCATTTCTGACCAGTCTGGAGAAAGTTCGACAGGTCACGGGTCATCGTTTTTCATCAAAAAATTGATTTTTTTAACTGTAGAAAAAATGATTCAAAATGTCATTTTGATTGTCCCTCATGTTGAATAAATACGTTTTAAAGCCTCAATGTGACCAAAATTTCCATTTTTACAGAGTTTTTCTCCTACTCAGAAGCTTCTATTTCGACCAATTTCAGGCATTAAAAAGACTCTAAAAACACCTATTTTAGTTCCAAGAGTTCTAATTCACATGCAATAGTCATTTACAGTCAAAAGACAAAACATTAAAAAAATTCCATTTCTGACCATCTGGAGAAAGTTCGACAGGTCACGGATCATCGTTTTTTATCAGAAAATAGATTTTTTGGACTGTAGAAAAATTGATTTAAAATTTCATCTGGATTGTGCCTCATGATGAATAACTACTTTTTAAAGCCTCAATGTGACAAAAATTGCAATTTTTCCAGACTTTTTCTCCTACTCAGAAGCTTGTATTTCAACCAATTTCAGGCATTAAAATGACTCTAAACACACTTATTTTAGTTCCAAAAGTGATAATTCACATGCAATAGTCATTTACAGTCAAAAAATGAGGACAGCCCCTGGGGGAAGCGCTGGCGCTCCCCCCCTGGGGCATCGATCGTGCCCCCACAGACGGGGATGGCCGCGGAAGAGTTTCCGCTGCCCCCCCCCCCGAGCCCCCCCACGCTTCCTGGTGACGTCAGCGCGCACAGCGCGCGCCGGCGTCATCAGGAAGCGCTCTGACGCCTGGAAGCCATTTGCTTCCAGGCGTCCACAGAGGGAGGGTGAGTGTTTGCTCCGGTGGGGCGGCGGGGGCCTTTTGGAGTGTATTGAGGCATCGGGGGAGAGGAAAGAGTATTTCCTCTCCCCTGATGTCTCAATACAGGGCATTCCTGCTCCACGATCGCGCACAGCGTCGCGATCGTGGAGCAGGGATGCCCCACTAGACACCAGGGATGTGTTTTTTTTTATTTTGGAAGCGACCCCTTGGGTAAGGGTCGCTTCCTGGGCCCATAAATTATTTGAAGACTTTTCTGCCCCCTCTGGGGGCAGATCGGTGTTTTGTTTTCGCCGTTTCTGCTCCCAGGGGGGCAGAAAAGCCCACTAGACACCAGGGATATAAATATTATTGTAGGAAGCGACCCCTTGGGCAAGGGTCGCTTCCTTTGGCCCCTACATTTTTTGAAGACTTTTCTGCCCTCTGGGGGCAGATCGGTGTTATTTTTTTGCCGTTTCTGCTCCCAGGGGAGGCAGAAAAGCCCACTAGACACCAGGGATCTGATTATCATTGTAGGAAGCGACCCCTTGGGCAAGGGTCGCTTCCTGGGCCCCCTAATTCTTTTGAAGACTTTTCTGCCCCCTCTGGGGGCAGATCGGTTTTATTCTTTCACCGTTTCTGCTCCCAGGGGGGGGGGCAGAAAAGCCCACTAGACACCAGGGAATTAGTTCAATTAAAAATAGAAGTGACCCCTCGCTTCCAGGGTGCAATTTGTTATATGTATTTGGCTCACCCACCCCGGGACTGAGTAGCCTTTTTTTTCCTGCTGTTTTCTGCCCCACCTGGCACACAACCCGATTGACCATTTGGGTAGTGATATAGCATGTTATAATGTTTATTGTTATATTTTTTGTGAATTGCAATTGTAATGTTTTTTTTTTTTACTTTTTTGTTATAGGTGAAGGCTTTTCCTCTTTTCAGTTTGCCGTTTTGTTACTGGTGGTTCTGCTGTTTGTGTAGTTTGGTAAGAGACTTTTTTTTGTACAATGTAAATGTGTTTGATTTCTCTGCCTGTTTTTTTTTGCAAATGGTGTAATAATAGCAGTATGTTTGGTTTTTGAGTGTCAAAAACTTTTTGCATTGGTGCTCGATGTGTATTTTGTTGTCTTGTGAGTAATTTGTTTTTTTTTCTTCTTTCTAGTTTGATATCGTTGGTTTTTGGTTCCTCAAGATAACTTCTCGCCAAGAAGTCATACGCTGCTGTACCGATGTACCAATTCCCTAGGACTCCATGTGCTGCTCCACAGGCGATAATCCTGATACCAGAACAGTCCAACTCATGAGCCACTAAGGGACTCATCAGTCGATCATAATCCAGGGCAGGAGACACAGAGTTCGACAAGCACAAATCCAGAGCCCATTCGAAAGGACAATCTAGGCAATGAAAAGTAAAGTAGGAAAACCAAAAGGACAATCCATAGGCTATGCTTAAGGTGGCCAGTGGAAATGTTCCATAATATTCAAGCATCCGGTTACGAAGATGGTGCAGCCGTGACATGCTGTCGTGTGACACAAATTGTGCAGCCATTGCACAGTAAGCAGACCAACAGCAGCACACCCGCCGTGAGGGCGAGAATCAACGGGAGCCCGCCAAAGACGCTGGAAAATATAGAATGAAACAATGCCGGAATCACACCAAATATAGTTTGGAAGGAGGTCACGAGGCCGGAGCCCACAATTTTGAAAAAATATGCCAAGCCTGTTGTTGCCGAGGCATTAAATATAGTGTGAATCAGAGCACCGAAATGAAAGGGGAGAACAGTATTTAAAAGCGCATGCACCTCGGTGCGGGTGTTTGCTACGTGAAGGACAAATGTTTCATGGGAGGAAGTAATAGCGACTTCTTTTTGAGACAATAGACCAATGTGACCAATGTGACCAAAATTGCCATTTTTACAGACTTTTTCTCCTACTTCTATTTCGACCAAATTCAGGCATTAAAATGACTCTAAACTCACTTATATTAGTTCCAAAAGTGATAATTCACATGCAATAGTCATTTACAGTCAAAAAATTAAACATTAAATAAATACCATTGCTGACCATCTGGAGAAAGTTCGACAGGGCACGGGTCATAGATAAAAAGAGCTTATTGCCAGCCAAATGGCGTTGTACCCTACTCACTGCATTTGTTTTAGGTTATGGTACTCCAGTAGCAATTAAGTCAGTTGATTAGTTGAGAGAGGAATGGTTATGCTACGGTTAATGGCAATGATAAAAACTATGAGTAATATATTTACCATCTTCATTTAGTCAATTCCTATCAGTTCAGCAACAGTGAAGTTGAGACTCTTATTCTCAAACTTGCGTTCATACAAATTTAGACGTCTCATAAAAATGCCTTAATTTCTTTCATCTTAGTTTTCAGTTGGGCATCCTGTCTACCCTGCTACTCACTTCATTGCCGAGATACATGTATCCTATTGCTTGCTAGGCAACGGAGTGGCCCTCATGTCAGACAACATCTTGCTTCAGGTTTATGATGTCAGAGCAACACTGGATCAATTGTCCTTGTGGAAGCTGACCACACAGGAGGATGAGATATCAGAAGATATGAATTAGGTTACTATCTGCATTGATGACTGCAAGGCAAGTAGGAGTGGGAACGGTAAAAGACTCTGAACCACTCAAAGCACTGGGGCCTTTTTGAAAGTGGGATGGAGACACAAAAAGAGAGATTATCCTTAACAACAATCCATCTAGAGTATCAGAGTCCAACATACAGAGTGCAGGGGAAGAGGTTAAACAAGCTTCCTTCCATGAGAATGTCACACTATCGATCCAAAGTGAGATAGTGCATTTCAGCCTCAAAGGCAGCAATTTCCTCGAATGGTTTATTGCTAGCACCAGGATCTAAAGCAGGCTTTAGTAGCCTTGGAGGCAGTCAGTCTTTTATTAACTATCATGACCAACACAATGTGATCCATATTACTTCCATCTTGACAGAAATTATATTCAAGCACAGGCCCCTACTATAAGGTAGTGAGGACATTCAGATGCTGTGAACGTCTTTGTAATGCCTAAAGGAATGATTGTGAGTTTTACTTACCATATAAATTGGTAAAATGATGCCGTTTGCCAGAAGACTTTCTTTTCTTTTTTTTCTCTTCAGTCTCAGCAATGCAGAGGTATTCAGTTGTAAAACACTGCCACTGCTGGTCATTCAGTATAATCTGCAGATGGAAAAGTCCACTGTTAGCGCATTTACTATAAGCAATACAAAAAAATCGTTATTTTTATGAAACGTAAACAGATCAGTACTATGGAGTCTGTATTTTTGTGAAAATCAACAGCTCATTAGAAAATCAGATCTCAATTTGCGATTTGAACCTCCCATACTTCTCTGAAGCCCATGCCTCATTTGCTAACACTCTCTAAACAACTGTAGCACCTATAACAGGACATAGATAAAAAGATCTTATTGCCAGCCAAATTGCGGTGTACCCTACTCACTGCATTTGTTTTAGGTTATGGTACCCCAGTAGCAATTAAGTCAGTTGATTAGTTGAGAGAGGAACGGTTAGGCTACAGTTAATGGCAATGATAAAAACTATGAGTAGCATATTTACCATCTTCATTTAGCCAATTCCTATCAGTTCAGCAACTGTGAAGTTGAGACTCTTATGCTCAAACTTACGTTCATACAAATTTAGACGTCTCAAAAAAATGCCTTAATTTCTTTCATCTTAGTTTTCAGTTGGGCATCCTGTCTACCCTGCTACTCACTTCATTGCCGAGATGCATGTATCCTATTGCTTGCTAGGCAATGGAGTGGCCCTCATGTCAGACAACATCTTGCTTTAGGGTTATGATGTCAGAGCACCACTGGATCAATTGTCCTTGTGGAAGCTGGCCACACAGGAGGATGAGATATCAGAAGATATGCAGTAGGTTACTATCGGCATTTATGACTGCAAGGCAAGTAGGAGGGGGGGATGGTAAAGGACTCTGAACCACTCAAAGCACTGGGGCCTTTGTGAAAGTGGGAAGGAGATACAAAAACAGAGAGTATCCTTAACAACAATCCATCTAGAGTATCAGAGTCCAACATACAGAGTACGGGGGAAGAGGTTAAACGAGCTTCCTTCCATAGGAATGTAACACTATCGTTCCAAAAAGAGATAGTGCATTTCATCCTCAAAAACAGCAATTTCCTTGGATGGTTTATTGCTAGCATCAGGATCTAAAGCAGGCTTTAGTAGTCTTGGCTTCAGCATTCACCGTTATCTATTCGGCAGTGAGATCGGTGGTTCACGTATTTCTGTTTTCCGGATTGATCAGGTAAGCATGCTCGTATTGGTCACAGCTTCTTTAATAATGTTACGGGTTTAGTCCTCTCTGTCTTTATTGCTTGTGAATAGTTTTTATCTTTTATTTTTTTATGGGGTTTTGTTTATTATCTTAGGGATTTTTTGGTTATCGATTTGCGTGTAGATTTGGTTCATGCATTGTGAATGCCCCCCCTTTTTCTCGCCTTTTATTGTGCAGACCAAAACTTATATTGTCATGGTTATGCACCGGGGTGGAACATCAGTGAACCGTGCTCAGTTTAGCATGCTCCTTCTCTGGGAAGGGTTGTGTAAATCTTAAAGGTCCTTATTGATATATTATCGCTCTGGATAGTACATATATGAAAGGATACTAGTTATTGGGTTCATTAACATAATGCAAAACTTTTATCTTGCATATAGATTGTCGGTATTGGTTGGAAGGAGAGAGTGATTCCAACTCCATGTACTAAGAACTATTTTACCGTGGTTCAATTCATAGGAAGTCTACATGAGAAACATCAATATAAAAACGTCTTGTATGAGGTTGGTATACAATTGGTATTTTAATAGAGGCACACCACTGTTCATCCTACAATAAAAAGACTAACGGGGATACTTTTATATTTGTTATTCAGATTTTGGAGTCCGGTTGAAATAACCTCTGTTTAAATACTACGTCTTTGACTTGTGGGACACTAGATGAGAGTATTCTAGGTAAGGCTTTTCCTTTGGTGTATGTCTCTGGCATTTTAGGGCACTGTTGCCGCTACCTAATGCTCATGGGACCACTACCATTTCCTCTTACAGATTATGCCTCATTTGTAGAGGATACTGCTGCACTTGTTGATAACAATTTAGTGGCCGTCCTCCCTTTTAACATAAAGCTGTTTTAATAGCTTGTAAGTATCTTTGAGTATATAAACATCACAGAGACAGGGCAATTTTAGATTAACGCAGGAGACTCATGATTGTGTTGTCTTGTACTGGTTGGTGGAGGGACTGATTTGATTCTGAATTCAGGTGACTGTTGTATCCTTTTCCTCCTTGGTTTTTTCCTTCTATTCTTTTATTATCAATCTCACATTCTTTTTTCTTTTTATATTACTCCCTACTGTAAGTATGGGGTTGTAATATCTCTTATGTGATATTCACCAGGTGTGGTTGTTAAGGTGTACGATCTACGTTTAAGATTCAATCTATTGATGTAGTATCAAGGTCCAATCGATTTGTATGTTTTTATATATGGGCTACTAATAAATGTTATTTATACCCTTTTTACGGCCCCCTGGTGTTTTGGGACTTTTGAGGGTATCTGGATAGGTCCTGAAGAAGGTGACCGCACTACTTCCTTTTATGCCACCGAAACGTGCGTCAACCTAATGTTCAGATCTTGTTGAACATATGTATCACACTTGGTTGCGGGAACTTTGCAATCTGTAGTCTCCTCTTTATCCATATGTATATAAGTTTTTTGTGGATACTGAATGAGTTTGTGTGAGTGTGGACGAGTGTGTTTTGCTTAATTTTGGAATGTGTAATTGTTTTTTCTTTCCGGGGGTTATTTACTAAACAGTACATTGTATGTGTTTCTGAATTTTATATGTGCACACTGTCGACTTTTATGTACTTAAATTGTGAGGAAAAAAGTAAAGAAAGAAAGAAAATGAATTACTTTTGATATTGATATTCTGCATATAAAAAGGAGTTAAATAAATCATTATGACAAAGAAATTGTGTTAGTCCTGTTGAATTGAGTACATTATTGTCGAGCCCTTGTAGATTTGAATTGTGATAAAAGAAATATAGGTCTTGAGGAAGCCCTTTGATGTGTGTTTGGTCTTTCCCCTCTTCTCCCTGACCTTAAAGTATATTCCTCAGAGGGGGTCCCTGCTTTTGCAATAGAATTCCCTTTTCGCTTGAACCATCTTGTAATTGAACTAGCCAGCAAGGGGCATAGCTGCTCAGGCACATATTACCTCACATGTGAACTTATGCACCGTGTCGTAGGGCTACAAGGCTGCTTTAGAGGTGACTTACATGTATTACATGCAGTGAACTACCATGGCACACAGTGCTGTGTTGAGTTTTCGCTCATGGTTTGCACCATGACACAGCCTACAATGGCAGCATGCATGCAATTTCTAAGGGGGGCTCTAGGGAGGCATCATACATGCTGCAACCCTTAGGAACCCTCTTTAGTACCCTTGCCCTAGGTACCAGGCGTACCACGTAATAGGAACATACAAGGGTGCCTAAGTGTGTAGCAATTGTGTTATAATTAAACCATTTTACCTTGTTTTAAGGAAATAGCACTGGCACTGGGACCTGGTTAGCAGGGACCCAGTGCACATAAACTCAAAAACATCAGTACCAGTGGCAAAAAGTTGAGGTGACCATAATAAAAGACACTTTCCTACAAAACACCCCCCTCCCTAAATGAAAGAAGATGAGACTAACCCACCTCAAGAAAAGTCTTCATTGTCTAAGTGGTAAAACCTGGAAAGGCCATCTGCATTGGCATGGTCAGTCCCAGGTCTGTGTTCCACTGCAAAGTCCATGCCCTGCGGGAGATGGAACACCTCAGCAGTTTTAAATGTTTCCCCTTTATTTGCATCAGCCATCTAAGAGACCTGTGGTTAGTTTGGACTAGGAAGTGAGTCCCACAAAGGTAGGGTCTCAGCCTATTCAGTGATCAAACCACAGCAAAAGCCTCCCTCCAAATGGCACTCCAATGCTGTTCCCTGGGATGCAACCTCCTGCTAATAAAAGCAACAGGCTGGTCCTGGCCATCATCGTTGTTCTGGAATATAACTGCCCCTGTCCCATGCTCATATGCATCTGTCTGCAAAATGAACCTCTTTGTATAATCTGGAGTTTTTAGAGTGGGTGCTAGGCACATTGCATCCTTCAGAGTGGCAAAAGCCTTTTGACAGCTCACTGCCCAGTTTACTTTCTTTGGCTGTTTGTTTAATATTAAATTATTTTATATAGTACTTAACCACAGCTGTAGTTAGCCAGTGCCCAACTGAAAGGGAAGATAGTAAAGCAGAGGAAATGCTAACCGCTCCCAAAATGCTTTATTTTCCTTTCCGAGATTGGTGAACCCAAAGCCCATTTAATGTTTTAGTGGAGGGGAAGAGACTGTATAGAAAATGCAGAATTGTCTTCATGAGGGGCAGATACATGGAGATTGGTTTCACACACAATATTCGCTAAGGGCGCCCTAAGAACAATGCTTTCAGCCAGGAAGTCAACACTTAGGAAGACAAGACTCTTACCCTTATGAAGTTCATTAAGCACAGATTGCATGGATGTCTCAGAACAGGGAAAGTGGCACAACATTCAAACTGTGATATCCAAATGCTGCAATGATTTTTGTAGTCCATTCTATCATAGCTCTGCAAGAGCACCGTTCATGTCTCATTCATGGACTAGAGTAGTATATGGCTAAAAAGAGCTTTGTGAGAAAAATATTAGTATACAGGAATATGACACTTAGCATATTGGAACACCAGCATTATATTCACTAGACCGAGTCAAAATTTAAATTAAACATGGGCAAATTATGTACTTTTGGGAATTTTGTGTTTCGCTCATTATACAAAATTCCCAAAATTATGCCATTACGCCACTACATGTAATTATGCACTATTCACTGTAAAAAACTATAGCAAAATGCACCATTTGTGATACAAATTTGCAAAACGCACGCTAACAATAAACGGGTGTGACTATGGTTCACTATATTTTGTTTACATACTTCCTCATGCCAAACGTGAGAACTCATTTCATGCTAAAATAAAGTGTATGATGACATTTGCATTGAATGAAATTTTGCTGAAATTTTCTTGAATTACATGAAAGCAAATTATGCAAATTTCATACACCCTTAATATTCACATCATTCATATGGGTTGAAAACATAACTAAAACCTTTTCCCCACTGGGAAAACAGTTTCTTTGTTAGCAGTTAACTTGCCATAATGGTACATTGTTCCATTGGAAAGAATGGATAGTTGCACAATTATTCCTGTTTGAATAATTAAGAGTAATTTGAGGGAAAAACAATCCTGCAGTGAGAGTACATTTAGCTCATGCTCACTATTCTAGTTCTGTATCATTAAGCATTTTTTCTTAATGTAAAATGCATCTTTGTGTCCATTTTGAAAATCGCACTAAATGCCTGTAGTAAGTTGGGGGAAAATCGTACCACAAGAGGACATTTAGCCAGCTTGAGCGACTGCTCGTGCTGATTACTCATGCTCTGTTGCATTGAGCGTTTAACTGCAAAGTGCATTCTTGCATCCATTTTGGATGCAAGGAGATATTTTTGCTCTAGGAATTGGCTCTAAATGCAGAATTACTCTTCTTACGAAATTCAAGAATAATGGTGTAGAATTACGTTTCTATATATTTTTATAAAATGTACAGAATACTGTGGCAATCCATCAAGAGTACCACAATACCAAAAATAATTACAAAAAAAATCTTCGATAATTAATAATATGCTGTAGTACCCTATATTTTATAGATATAGGGTACTACAGTGTATTTTCCATTTTTAACATTCACATCTTCAATAAAAAGTCTATGAAGAAGCACAGTAATACCTACAAATGACTGCGCTACTTAAAAACTTTTTTTAAATGGTGCGCTGGTCTCTTTAAACTGTGGTAAAAATATATTCAAAATTATAAATACATTTCCCTACCTATTAACACTTTAATAAAGTGGTAATTGGTAGGGAACAGCAGTAAACCCTACCAGTTATCTAGATCTAACACCCTAACTCAGAACGCAGTGAAAGGTAGAATGCACACTAAATGGGCTGAAAATGACAGGGATGTCTTTTACCTTTGGTAAACACAGCCATTAGCCGATCACATACTGCGTTATGCAGATGTACAGCAGTGTACTGTGGTATACCATGGAACAACATAACTAAGCATTTTAAAAATAACTTTAAAACTACTTACACTTTTCACAGACACTGCCAAAACACACCATTTACACTAATCAACATTTTCCTGCCACATTATATCTACAGCCATTGGCACACATTCACTGGACAGGTTTCTAGTACCACGCCCCACTGTATGCCATGCGCTCTATTCCACTCCACTGTATGCCGCTATTACACTCTACGCCACCTTACTCTACCTCACTCCACGCCACCCCACCCCACTCTACGTCACTCCACTTTAATCCACTCTACTCTACCCCTCTTCACTGCATGTTGTTAAACTGTACGCCTCTCCATTTCATGACACTCCAGTGTACACCAATCCAGTGTACGCCCTTCTACTCTATGCTACTGTACTATACTTTGTTCCCCTGTATGCAACTCCACTTTGCAATTCCATTCTATGCCACGCCACTGTACGCCACTTCAGTGTACAACACTCCACTGTCAGCTAGTCCTCTGCATGCCACACCACTATACGCCATTCCATTCCACTGTACTACACTCTACACCACTCTACCCCAATCCACTTTACCACACTCTACGCTGTTCCACTGAACTAGACTCCACTTTATAGTACTCTACGCTTTTCCATAATATGCCACTCCACTCTATCACTACACTCTACGCCAATAGCACTCAACGTTATTCTACTCTACACTACTCCACTGTATGCTCATTCACTGTATGCCACTCACTCTGTTACTACGCTATGCTATTCCTCTCTAAGACCACTCCGCTCTACATAACTTTGCTTTATTCCACCCCACAGTATGCCATTATACTGCACTCCACTCTAACCCACTACACTGTAATCTACTCCACCCTACAACATTCCACGGTATTCCATTCTACAACACTCCAGGCCCCTACACTGTAGGCCACTCTATGCTATTCCATTGTACCTCACTCCACTCTACTGTACTACACTTCAGTATTTGCCACTCCATTGTATGCTACTACACTATGCATCAATAATCTCTACAGGATTCCTCTGTAGGTAACCCCACTTTAAGACACTTCATGCAGTTCCATTCTATGCTACTCCATTGTAGGTCATCCCTCTTTACACCACTCTACACTATGCAATTCTATGCCACAGCATTGCACGCAACTCCACAACAATGCACTGTACACTATTACACTGTACATCACTCCATTATACACCAATCCACTCTCCCCTGTTCCACTCTCCCCTGTTCCACTCTCTGGCACTCTATTCCATACCACTTTACTGTATACCAATATGCCACTCCACCTCACTACACTGTATGCAAGTAACAGTTAACATTATCCACTCTACACTACTGTACACTGCTCCACTGTATGACACTTCAGTCTATCCACTACACTGTACCCCACTCCACAGCACTCTATTCTATGCTATTCCACTTTACACCACTACATTCTACCTCACTCCACTTTATACCACAATGCTCTGTGCTACCCTACTCTGCCCCAATTCAGACTTCACTATTCCACTCTGCCACTCCACTCTACCCCAATCCAGAGTACACTATTCCACTGTACGCCACTCCACTCTATACCACTCCCCTGTATGCCACTCTAATCTACGCTATTCCACTGTACCTCACTCGACTAACACTCTAGTGTACGCCACTGCACACTTTTCCACTGTATGCTGCTCAACTGTACGACACTCCAGTCCACTGTACACTACTAAACTATACACCAATTGCAGGAAGCTGGCTCTGTATACACCATACCATACCAAAGTAAGGTATAGTGTGTACAGAGTCCAGTGGATCCAGTACTTTTACAGTTGAGAAAATGATTTGTACACTTTTCTAAAATGCTTGTGATTACCATTAGATCACTTCTTGATTACTTTTCTAGTTTGGCATGAAACACACTCCTAACAGTTCAAACAACAGAGGGCATCAATAAACAGGTTATCTCTGGTGAGGGCCCAAGTTACTCTTTGTTGCCATACAAGACAGTTCAACACTTAGAAGAATTTTCAGAGAAAACCCACATTAAGTCCTATGGAGAAAACTAAGTGTTAAGTTTACAGGAGAGTAAAACTGTTTTAGTATTGGAGTTTGGGGGGGTAGAACCAAGGTTCATGTTTGCACTCAAGGGGTACCACTGACGTTACTAAGGAGGCCGGTTGCAGAGTGCCAATGTTAGCCAATTGGGCAGGGGGCACGCTTGTTTGGGGGTCTGCTCCCGGGAAGGCCACTTGCTCTCAGGAGCCAAGCTCCAAGGGTTAAGATCAGGGCACAGGGGGTTCCAGGTTGGACCCAAGTCCACACCACCAGCGGTGAATGGGCGGTTGGCACACACGCACACCGGCCTCATTGCACGCGGTCGCCTTACGTGCATCACCATTGTGACAGGTACCTACATCCAGCAACATAATCAAACACCTGTCCTTGCAGTCTAGCACAGACTCCGGGTGCCACATCACATGTCCTGCCACCCCTGTCTACAGCAGATCCCTACGCTTGCTCCAGTTCCTCACCAGCGCATTCTTGAGGGAAGGAATCCCGACAGTCATCACATGAGACATTGGCTCCCAATTTATCTCAGAGAAATGGACGGCCTTCACCCGCAGAAAAAGAATCAAGACCATACACACACCAGTGTATCACCCCGCTGGCAACGGTTTGGCCGAACGTTTCAACTGAGTCATCATAGGCTCAGTCCAAGGAGCCATCAGTGCGGGCAAGAACTGGGAAACAAATCAAGCACATGAGATGGGCATACCGCATCATACCCACATTGACTGGATACAGCCCGTTCAAGATACTATGAGGAAGAGAACCATTTACAAGGGACAATCTCGTTTGGATGAACATGAAACTTCAAAGCAAATGGTCTCCTGTGGTGGTTAGAAGCAACATAGAGAAGGCTCAGAAGATTTACAAAGCCAACTGCGACAAGAGGCACGGAGTGCGATAAGTCTCTTTGGCGTTAGGAGGCTGGGTCAGGGTGATGCTTGGCCACTTAAGCAAGAAAGGTGACAGCAAGTCCCTACAAATCAGAGACCTCTATTCCCGCTCCGCCCTACTGAATGATGGCAAAGTGTTGTCACACCGCAGAATGGCAAAATGTAACAAGGTCCTCCAGTGGGAAAAGGACAGCACTACCAATATGGCTGGCTACGACGGCGAAGACTCAGACGCAGATGTCGCCCCACCACCTGGTGACTCCAGAGCTTTCAGCACCATGAGGGGGACAGGGGGTGACAAGGGGACCACAGGGCTGAGGAATAATGTGAATTCCACACAGCACACACCGCCTCAGGAAACCAATGATGTAGGCAACCCAGACATTAGGCAAAGGGCCACCGCCGCACACGATGAGAATCAGGTAGAGAGCAACATGCAGATCGCATCACAGGCAAGGGAAACACATGAGGAGCAGGCCTCCTTCACAACCACCCGCACAGGCAGGATAATGGTGCATTCAAGTAGATGTAACGAGTTTGCTATGTAAATCCTTACCAGGGGCTTCCCGCTCCGCTACCTTAGGACAATCGCAGCACAGTGATCTCTGTCTGTCTGTCTCTCTCTCTCTCTCTCTTGCTCGCTCTCGCTCTTCCTTCCTTTCCCATGGTCGCCTTCCTACCATGGTTGAGGGTAGCAGTTGCTCCAGCCTTACCCTCTAGGCTCCTCCGTTGAGGCGCTACCACATAGGTCTTATACAGACTCACTGTTCATGGACTCTGCGCTAACGCAAAGCAAATGCATTGTTATGTACGCTCTATTGTGTTATTAAGGCTGGGAGATGTGTGGCGTCGCAGTCTAGTCATCAGATAACCACGTGACTGTGCGTGGTGCCGGACGGGGCAGCGCAGGATCGCGCGCAGTTGTGGGAGGCACAGAGTTGAGATGAGACTGCAGCTCCCTCTCCATAATAAAGTACAGCTTACCTCACACCTCTGATGTCCGTGTGTCATTACGGTGTAGAAACCTTCATTACACTACCCAGCCTCATTCTCTCTCTTCCTCCAAGTGCAGCCATCAGCCTGACAAAAGTGTGTAGCAGTGGGAAGAAGCTTCTTAAACATCAGGCAATGCCTACCCTGCTCTCTCCCTCATCCCCCTATCACACCCCTTACCCTCCCACTCAGACAATATACCAATTAGTCAATTATTCTATTCTCCCACCCTCTCCCAGCTTACCCATTACACAAAAGCCTTCCAAATGGTTCTGGTCAAGGGGGGAAGAGTTCCCAGTTTTCAATGTGAAATGCATTAAAAGACTGAATTTGATAGGGATATCTATAAAAAAAGTATTGCTCACTTGTCAAAGGTCATTTTTATACAATTCCTTTTAACCCACTTTTGAAATTCATACAGCTACACGCTCATGCACTGAAGTATAAGCCAAAACTTTATCCATGTAGCCCTTTTCTAGTTGGTAATATTGATAGATATGTTTTACCACCATGCAGTTAAATTCTTGATCTCCCACTAAAAGCACAATTAATAATAAAAGAACAAATATTGCATGCAGGCAGTGCCTCTGTTTTTGGGAGCCGGGCTAACTATGGGTGGTTTACAAAGACAGGGACAAGTCTTGGATACACTTACATAAGGGCATAACCCTGGGCTTAACCGAGTTGTGAATTGCACCGGAACCCTGAGTTTATTTACCTTGCAGTGACATAGTTGTCTGGCGCAACACGAAAACAATTTCGGCATTATGGTGAATTAGTCTGATTATTAATATCAGATCCGAGTGTCATCTCTTGGCTTAGCTGTTTAGGCTGTATATAGCTCTTTGACGTATTGTCTTGGATCTGTTATATAGCCTCCTTGTACATATCATGAGCCCTATGGGAATATTAGAAGCTGGCACGAGTTTCTTTATTATTTAAGATCATAGTTGCATGAACTAACAGATCGTCATCATGCTCTCTCCTGGTTCTTCTCCTAAAATCACGCAGCCTAATCCAAGTACATTAGGACAGGTCTATCTAGAAGTCTCATACACAGTGGCCATGCGATCAATTGCTGCATTGACATGGCGGATTACAGTATTTTTGAGACCACTAGTGTGAGCCCAGAGCCATTATACATCCTTCTAGCAAGCACATGTGTGCATTCAGTTTTTACGTGATTAGATCGCTCTGCATAATCTTGCCTTGGAGATGTGTCAACATACATTTTGTAATGTTTGAAATGTTAAAACCCTCTTTTCTTTCAGAGCGGTGCCCCTTCCCTGAGCTGCTGCCAGGTTGAGGTGACGCCTCTTATCCATACAACATAGGTAAGCAAACTATCACAATAACTATCATAACAGTAGGCCAATGACGACAGAATTATATTGCACTGTCCTTTAAATTGATAAGCATAAATGCTTCAGGCCAATTGTATAATTGATTTCTCCTTTTTCTTGTGTTTTCCATACAGGTTTGACCAGTAAATCAGCTACACAATCAGTAGGATTACTGGTGTTGTATTCTACTTTATTATTTATCACTTTCCACTTATTGTCACGCAGTAGCATATTTAGGTACTGACGAAAGCCGCAACACCTTTATGGGTCTAAAAGGATGAAACATGAAGACCTGCCTTCATCTGATACTTGCAGTTATACATTTTCACTGCTGGTGCACTGCTTTTAATCCTGGCACCAGGAACAAGTCAAAGCTATTCATGTTGCTCCTGGTAGCTAGTTTTAATATCACTACCCCCACAGTTTGTATCTTTTTATGCGCTGCACCCTCAACCCAACCAGTTATTTTCCTTCTCATTGCAGGATTTAGCCTATCCTAACAATTAGTAATAAAACATCCCGAGCTCCTCCCTCTCAGCGAGGGTGTTGAAGCCCGTGGCGGGACTAGGTTTTCTCGTCATGAGGAGAATCCCAGTGAGGAAGCACGCCAGCTACGGTGGGTGAGGGATTTCGTCCTAACACAGGATTCCCCCACAAGTGCCATGATGTAATATCCAGTGTATGTTTTTTCTGTTTGGCATCTTAGACCCAAGGATTTCTTAGTGTTCGTTACTAATCGTTTGGGGAATTGATCCTTGCTGGTCTTTAAATTTCCCTTGAACACCCCCTCCTCCTTTTTGTGTAAAGAAAATCAGAATGAATTTGCCAGCCCTTGAAGAAGGGGAAATTGAGTTAATAATGCTATAACATTTTTAAATTATTCTTCATTTAAAATAAATATATAAAATTAAACATTAATTTAAACAAAAATATGTTTTCTATTTTTTTTTAAGCTAAACACTTTTCACTATACTTTACAATAGGAGATTGCCTCCCTGGGTCTTAGAGATTTTCACCTATGTATGTAACGTTACAAGCAGTTACTTTAAACTTGTAAATTAGACACTAGCATTTGATTTAGAGAGTGGGAACATGTAAGTGTATATTTTTGAATATCTTTGCACTCATAAATGGTGAATAACTTAAAGGACTATTATCACACATTATGATAAGGCTTTAACAAGACTATAATCACACACACACTATCTCAGTGGGAACTTGAATGATTTCCTTTACACTGTATTGACCATGATAACCTGAATACACTGTTGGTAGCAACTAGAACACCATTATGACACTATCAGAAGGCTTGACCATGCATACAATCATGCACTATGTTTTGGGGTTCTAGAATATCATTAGCCTCACATTATTTGCATTGAGAGTTCAATATTATCTTCACTCATAATGTTTGTGGGAACTTAAACATGCTTACCAACACAGACCATATCTATGAGGTATTGAACATTTCAATGACCGCACACCATCTCTGTGGGAACTTGAACATCCCAGTAGCCACACACCATCTGCATGGGGACTTGAGCATAGCTATAATTGCGCACTCTCTCTGTGGGGACTTGACTATCATTATCTTTACACATTATCTGCACACACGCTGCCGGTAGGGACTTGAACAGGACTATATTCACACACTAAGGCGGCTTGAGCATTCATATAATCACAAACTATCTGCATGAGCACTTAAAGGTTTCCTTCACACTGTCTTTGTGGAGACCTGAACATGCTTACCTTCACACACCATCCTCATGAGGTCTTAAACATGCCAAGAATCACACACTATCTATTTGGGGACTTGAACACCATTATCTTCACATATTATCTGTGTGTAGATTTGAACAATATCTTCACACGCTATCTTTGTTGGGCCGTGAAAATACATATCTATATATTGTTGAGCATCCCAATAACCACAGACTATTTCTGTGGAGACTAGAGCATCCCAGTAATTACACACTATCTCTGTGGGGACTTGAGCATCACTATAAATACACAGTATCTCTGCAGGGATGTCTATCATTATCTTTATAAGTCTTCACTGTATGGACTTGACAATTATAATCTGCACGAACTGTCAGTAGGGACTTGAACATCACTATAGGCACACATTATAAGGAGCCATAAACATGCATATAATCACACACTATCTCTGTGGGGACTTCAACAACGTTATCTTTACACATTATCTCTCTGGGGACTTAAATATCATTATATTTACACACAATCACTGTATGGAGTTGACTATGATATTCTACATACATTGTTGGTAGGGACTTGAATGCCACTATATTCACACACTATTAGAAGGCTAAAACATTCTTATTATCACAAACTATCTTTGTGGGAACTTGAGCATCCTTATTTTCAGGGACTATCTGTGTGGAGACTTGAACATTATCTTCATACATTATCTCTGTGGGGATTCAAACATGCTTTCCTTGACAACATCTCTATGAGGTCTTCAACATCCCAATAACCCCATGTTCTCTCTGTGGGGACATGAACAGCCCAGTAACCACACACTCTCTCTGTGGGGACTTGAGCATCGCTATAATCACACACTATCGCTGCATGGATTGGACTGTCAGTATCTTTACACATTATCACGGTATAGAACGTGCTATTATAATCCGCACACACACTGTTGGTAAGGACTTGAACACTACTATAAGGAGGCTTGAACATTTCTTAATCACCCCCTTTCTGCATAGGGACTTAAACACTATCTTCACAAACTATCTTTGTGGGGACTTAAACATGCTTACCTAGACACAACATCTCTATGAGGTCTTGAACATCCCAATAATCATACACTATTTCTGTGGGGGCTTCAACATCCCAATGAGCACACCCAAGGGCTTTGAGGGACTTGAACATCACTAAAATCACTCCATCATGTTATGGACTACATCAATATTACTTTTACATACAATTACAGTTTGGATTTGAACATTCTTATACTCATGCACTGTTTTTGTGGAGACTTGAACATCATTTCTTCACATGCCAGCTGTATTGGGGGGGGGGGGAGACTTACACCATGGTTGTAGCCAGCATCTCTGAAGAGACTATGGCACTATTATGATCACATATGACCTCTGTGGGCAGCATCACACAACATCCATAGGCAGGCAGTAACATTACATGCGATACCTAGGGAGATGTGGCCAAATAACTAATTAAGGTGATCAGACTCATCTGACCACATTGCTTGACTCCATCATTTAATTCATTAATGTGTTAGTCCCTTTGCTCCCAAGTCTTTGGGCACTAAGCAAAAAGGTACACAGTATTAATTCCCCTTCTGTAATCCTGATGAATTATTTATATAACAAAATTATTATCCCTAGGATACGTGCAGCCATTCAATTATGAATAGAATATGTTATTTGTGTATAGTGCTAATAAATTAGCCCTGTGACATTGACTGTATTCCAACACAAATGATACTTATGCAGTGAGTTCCCACAAGTATTGTAACACTCATTCAAATCCCCACAAAGATGGTTCTGTGCGCACGTTTAGATAACATATTTGCTCATTTGAAGCAGGATCCTGGATGAGTGTTTTCGTTACATTTTCTGTTATCGGCATATTTCTAAAACATTGGGAAAGGTTAGTCCCCACAAAGCAGGTACCCACACATAGAGCCAGATGTACGACCATTCTATTTTGCGATTCGCAATTTGCGACTCGCAAAACGGAATGTACAACAGTGTCTGAGACACTGTTTGCGATTCTCAAATGGGTCGCAAGGGGCCTGCCTCATTAATATTCATGAGGCAGGTCGCAATTTACGACCCATTGGGAATGGCTGGCACTCACCGTGACGGTGGCCTGCTGGGGTCAGCAGACCACCATATCGGACTGTTTTTTTTTAATAAAGCTCTTTTATTGCAGTCTGTTTTCCTTAAAGGAAAACAGGATGCATTTCAAAAAGAAAGGTGAAACATTTCAGGTTCATTTTTTAAGAGTAGACAGTTGTCCGTGGGACCACTCCCTGCCCTTAAAAAAATATTTGCGCCCACATTCGCAAAGGGAAGGGGTCCCTTGAGAACTTTTTCAGCTTTTGGGCCCCTTCCCATCTTTGCAACTTTCCTGCCTTTTTCCCTGCACCCTCACCTGTTTTCTCACTATTTCTTCTAGCCCCGCCCATAGCCCCAGAACACCACCATGCTCAGCTCCTACTTATTCTACTTAATAGTGGCAGTAGCGTGGACTGTCCTTTAAGGAGACACTGCCTGGCCCTGCCTACCCACCAACCTGTGCATGGTCCTCAGATCAGGCCTGGTCCTGGAGGACTCAGCTCAGAGAGCTCTCCTGGGGTTCCCAGACTCACGCTCTTGCTTCTCATCACTCTCTCTCCTACTCCTGGTCTCTGTCTGGTAATCTTTTTGGAGCTCTTTTGCCTTTTCCTCTTAGATCTCTTTTGCCTCTTTATCTGAATTTTCTTTCTTTTTACCTCTTAGCCATTTTCCTTTTACTCTTTACACACTCACTCAGCCCTTTGCTGCATTTTGGCCGCTTTTCCACTCCTGCTGCTTTCTCAGCTGTTTTGCCTCTTTTCTCCCTGCTTGTTGCCTCTGTTCTCTCTGCTTTTTACCTCCTGTTTTCAGCTGTTTTCCCGCTTTTGTGCCCTGTCACACCTCGTCAGTTTTGCCACCTTTTTCTCCATGCACCTGTTGCTCGCTCTAGCTCTGCGCCCCTGGAACTCCACCCCCACCCACTTAATGGAGGCCAGCCTGTCTGTACTCGTCCACGCCTGGTCCTTCACCCATGCACTGTACCCTCAGACGCTACTCTGCCACAGCCCCCCCAAGCCCTGAACTGCAGACGCTACTCTCAGGATTTCCGCTGAGCATTGCAAGTCAACACAGAAGGTGCATTCTCCTGCACCTCCTGCCACTTCTCCTGCATGCTCACTGCCTGCACCTCCTCCCTGTCCCCAGCTCCCACTCATCACCTGACACACACAGTCACACACCTCACATGACACAAACACACATGGCTACAACTACTACACCCACAAAACTCTCAGCCATCCCTGACCTGCCTCTTCCTCAACACCTACTCACTCGTCAGACACACCATAGAAGTCTCCGACCCCCTGCATGACCTCTCACCAGAGGGGCTCTTCCAGACAGAAACTCTGCTCACCCTGACATCACCACTGTGATCGCCCACGGATATAATATTGTAAGGCAGGATTGAACATACTGACTTGTAGGAGGATGAGCTATCATCTTTAAATAAAAAATAAAAAAACATCTACTGCTCTGTTGTGTTCTCTAACACCAATGCCCGTTTCGAACACCTAGCCTTTAAATTGTACATCTCCAACAACTCCCCCTGGTAGATGACCCTATGTACCGGCTCTCGGGCCCACGATTCGACTTTGGCAACTCCATTTCAGTCTTCATCAACCACTTCATGCTCTACTTCAGCCCCTTCATCCTCTTCAGTGTCCACAAATACCAACTGGAAGGCCTCACTGACCCCAACACCAACAACCTCTTGAAGGACTTGACCACACTGGCACACCCAACAAATTAAGGACCCCACCCACACCAACAGACAACTCCTAAATCCCATCTTCAGCAACTTTAATGATATCTTGGTAGACAATTCTACCACCCATGACTGGACCGACCATGCACTCACCCCCTTCGACCTGCCCCTCCCCAACCAGCGCTTAACAGCACAACCTAAAACCAGAGAAGAAACAAGAACAGGATCCAGGAAGAAACATGGACTACAGAGCTCCATGCCTGCCAACTACTACGCCATGATGACCTCATGTAATCCTTCACAAACTTCAACATGTGAATCATCTGCTGCGCAGACATCCTAGCCCCACTCAAAACCCCTACTGCCACCAGAACAAGGACGCAATTGAGCTGGTACACAGAGGAACTTAGACTTATCAAATGCCACTGCAAGCTACTTGAAAGCAGATTGAGACAAACCCTCGATGAAAACAACAAAAGCACATACAAGTCAGCCCTCTGGTTGTCCTATGAGCAAATCAGATCCACAAAGTGGTCAGCACTGATGGCATGCTTAAAAATCAGCACAAACATTGACAAAGAAATATTCGACATCATAAAGTATTTCACCTCACTCATTGCCAGTTTCACAACAGTCACCCCTCTCATGACCTCTGTACCAAGCTCTCCAACTATGTCAGCCACAGGATCAGCAATATTCATAACAATTTTGACTCCCAGCTAGACCCATCCACCATCATAGCTCTCCTGCCCGACGAAACACCCATCATCACTATGGTAAAAACTGCAGTAGCCATGTGATGTGTTCACTCATATGGAACGGACATGAAAACGTGTCCTTTCCTCAGGTAGGCACTGTCTGGCCGTCCCTATCCATTCACTCAGGATCTTCAAAGGATGCTTCCCTTACTTTATCTTCTCCAAAGGATTGGACCCGAAATGCACTTCCTTGACACTAAGACTGAGCAACTCCATCAGCACAGCCATCTTTCCAGATGCTTGGAAATGCACCCCCATACTCACCCTTCTGAAGAAACCCTCAGTTTTCCGTAAGAAGCTGGATAACAACTGACTGATTTCCTTGATGCCCTATCCTGCCAATGTCCTGAAGAAAGTCCTGAACAAATGACTGGCTGACCATCTGAACAACAACCACCTCCTCAACCCCACACAGTCTGGATTCAAGTCCAACCACGGAACCGAGGCCACCCTCAGTGCTGCCACTGACATGTGATTGATCATGGACAGAAGAGATACCATAGCTCTCATCCTACTCAGCCTATCTTTTGCCTTCAACACTGTCACTCTCCCCATCCTCATTAAAAACCTCCACTAAGCCAGCATACATAGTCTTGTTCTCCTCTGGATCTGTACTTTTCTCACCGGATGCACCTAGTCAGTCAGCCTGGCCGCCTACACCTCAGCCACCATCAATTTCATCTGGGGAGTACTACATTTTTAAGCCACACACTATTCAATGCATACATGGCATCACTTGCCAACATTACCCGATCCCTCTTAGACCCAACATTCAACACCTGGACCAACTACACCTCCTACATATGCAAAGTCAGCAGCTGGATGAAGCCCAACTGCCTGAAGCTCAACACAGCAAAAAACAGAAGTGCTATGCTTCGGAATAAACACTTCCCTCTGGAACTCTACCCGTACCCCGCAGATCTCCGGCCAACACCCTGCCCGGACATTCAAGAAAACACACCGGGCATAGGGGTGGACAACCAACTCTTGATGACCATCCAAGTCAATGCGCTTACTTCCATCTGTTTCTTCACGCTAAAGATCCTTAGAAAAATAAATCTTCAAATGCTCCCAATCAACTCAACAAACGTCACCCATGCCATTATCACCAGCAAACTGGACTTTGGCAATGCACTCTCTGTCGGCATCACCGCCAATTGGCCAGAAGACTTCAGGTCATACAAACTGCAGCAGCTAGACTCAGACCCCTACCCTGCAAATTCATTGCCTTGAACCTCAAGGAGCTCCACTGGCTCCCAGACCACAAACACACACTTTCAAGCTCCTACCCAACATGTACAAAGCCTTGCACAACCTAGGCCCCGCTTACCTCAGCAGCAACATTTATTTTCACACCCACCACATTCATCGAAGAGCACAACATCCTCAACTCCTCCCAATCCAGCTTCAGGAAAAAAAACACAGTATGGAAACCGCCCTCCTTGCTGCAACAGACTACATCTGCACCCTACTGGACAAAGGAGAAACAGCAGCCCTCATCCTCCTGGACCTCTCAGCGGCGTTCGACACAGTCTCTCACCGCACCCTAATACACAGACTCCATGACGCAGGGATCCAAGACAAGGCCCTCAACTGGATCCACTCCTTCCTCTCCGGCAGAACGCAGCGTGTCAGACTTCCCCCTTTCCTCTCGGACCCCACACCTACCACCTATGGAGTTTCCCAGGGGTCCTTCCTCAGCCCTACACTCTTCAATGTCTACATGGCTCAGCTCGCCCTCATCGTCAGAACTTACGGACTCAACATTGTGTCATGCGCAGACACCCAACTCATCCTCTCCCTATCCAACGAACCCAATACCACCAGACAATTTTCAAGAAGGCATGGAAGCCGTTGCCAAATGTATGAAAAACAGCTGACTAAACACCAACAAAACAGAAGTATTCATCATGGGCCCAAACCCCAACGCCTGGAACGACACCTGGTGGCCCCCCGCCCTCAGAAGCCCGCCCACCGCCACGGACTACGCACGCAACCTGGGAATCGTCCTGGACTCAGAGCTCAAAATGGACCGCCAGATCAACTCCGTCTCGTCCTCCTGCTTCCACACCCTCCTCCTACGTAAGACCTTCAAATGGATCCCCCCTAAAAACACAGAAAGACCGTCACTCACTCCCTGGTCACCAGCAGACTCGACTACGGCAACGCACTCTACACCGGAATAAACAAAAACCTCACCGCAAGCTACAGAACATCGAGAACACCGCCGCAAGAGTGGTCCTCGACATGCCAAGACACTGTCACATCTCCCAGCACCTACGCACACTCCACTGGCTCCCAATCGAAGCTAGGGTCACCTTCAAGATGCTCACCCACAAGGCCCTCGACGACACCGGACCAGCATACCTGAACAGCCGACTCAAATTCCACACACCCCAGAAGACCCTACGGTCAGCCCAGCTCTCCTACACCGTGGTTCCCTGCACCAGAAAGACCAGACCGGGAGGCCGCTCGTCCTTCCTCGCAGCCCGAGCCTGGAACGCCCTTCTGCTCCACCTCAGACAGACATCACTCCCCCATCTTTGCAAGAAACCTAAAAACCTGGCTCTTCGACAGACGCCCCCCCCCTTGATGGACTGGAGCCCGCTAACCACGCCCCCCCCCCAGTACCTTGAGACCCTTACAGGTGAGTAGTCGCGCTTAACAAACGACTGATTGATTGATTGAGAAACCTATGATTGGCCAGTTTCCTGCTTGACCACATCCCCTGCATCTTCAGAGCCAGAGGTGGCAGCACCTTCTCGTACCTTGCACCTAAGCCCTAGAACGACCACATTCTACATATTAGTGCCAGCTCCTCAGTCCTTGAGTTCCGAAAAAAATTAAGACATAACTATTTACCTCGAATTCAGACTTTGCCAGCTCAGTCCCTTCCATATCAGATTCCCTACCGGGTGAAATGGGGGGGGATCTACAAATAGTCATAAAATAACTTGCTGGGGTACCATATTGGGTGATGCAGAACTGGTACTTAAATTAGACTGGTCATCAGGATCGCCATCTGTTTTATATATTTGGCCATTGTGGGAACTGGCCATCTCCTACAATGAGGCTGCTTTGAACAGAGTCCCTGATAGTCAACTAGCTTGTGCATCATATGACTACCACTCACCTTCAATAGTTACTCAACCCAGCAATAAACTAGTCAAAATCTGGAACTTTTGAGTACTGTTGAGCTAAACTGTGACAAATTTGAGCAGCTCGCCTAACAGAATGATGCTTTGTGCATCATACAATTACCAACCACATTCAATAGGTAAACAGCACTATTATACATATGGAAGGGAAATTCTTTGTGGTTTGGATTCTACATTTTTAAACAATGTTATTACAAAAATATTTAAACATTTGTTTCGACTTCCATCCAATGTATCGCCTGCACAGATCAGGCTGGAATTTGGCTTTTGCAATCAACAACATGCAAGAATGGGTCAGTACGTTAAAACTTGGAAACAAATCAAAACTAATATTAATAACCCAATGTGCGATCTACTGTTGCAAGAGATGCAGCAGAATGAAAAATTGTCTTTATATAAATATTTTCAAAAAGCTCTCAAAGAACTGTCAATTGCTGAGATCTGGGAAATGTCCTTAACAGCACAAAGTTTTAAGAAAATAATGAATAAATCAGTTAAACATTTATCCCTTTTGAAAGACATAGAACTGTTTACTAAGCGATCTCACGCATGGATGTTGGTCCAGGAATATACAAGTCTTAAGGTACAACCGTATTTAGAAATACCATGGTCTGTACGAACCAAAAACAAATTTATGAAAGCAAGATTCGGCAACTTACATGCAATGCCTTGGCTGAGACCATCTATGCCGACTATGTGCAGACTTTACAAGTTATGGGATGAAAGTATTACGCATTTGGTTTGTATATGTGCAGTAATGATGGCGGAAAAAAAACAATATCTGAAAAACTGCTTCATTGACAGAGGTGTTCGTACATGCAGACATGCTATGGTAATTTGTTTCAGACCAAAAGGATATCAAAATGAACGCCAATTTTACTAAATTCATGAAACTTTTAACCCCTTCAATGCGCGTGACGGAGTGGTTCCGTCACGCGCGTCGGTCGCGCTGTGTGGATGACGGAACCACTCCGTCACGGCCCCGCCCGCGCAAGAACCCTTCAGCACAGCGTGGTAATCCGGCCGCGCTGAAGGGGTTAAAAAAAGAAGCTGGATGCTTGTGAGTTGACCACAGTAAATCTGAAAGTTTAAAACAATTAGGGATAAAATGTCATACTATGTTAATGAATTTGCACACAAGTAATTAAATAATAAATGTTTCCATCCATATCAAGCCTTGGAAAAATGATGGACTGATGTAATGTTTATACATTATTTTCCGGTTCCCTTTGAGAAAATTATTTTGAGATCATTACTTAGGAATTTTAAAATTATTTGTTTGTAATTTTAATTGGTATGTTTTTTTTTTTTTAAGATTGTACTAATTGAAAGATTTTTATTAATCATGCAAATAAAATGTACTCTACTCTGTTATACATTGTTGACACCCTAAAATATTTGAGTAGCATTTACATATATATCAGAAGTACCCTGGCTTTTGACAGGATCAGTACAGAGTGTTTTTCATTTTTCGACACAGACCCTTTGATGGTCTGTCGACTAGCAGTGGCACAGTAAAGAGAACAAGGCCAGCTGATACAGTAGTTAGCGCAGTCCTGGTTTAAGTGTTTAAAACTGATTTTACTTCTCCTGGAACAGTAAACATTTCACTAGTGGGTGAAACTGCATCAGATCCGCACCGCCTTCCATGGCACAAATATGTGCCTACTGTACATCTACACCCAGATTTATCAAGCCTTTGTATTGTCCTTGCATGGAGCAAGGACAACGCAAAGGCTTCAGTAATATTTACAAAGGCAGGCAAAGAGCGATTTGCGCCGCCTTGCGGAGCTTTGTGCAGAAATGTAGAAAAAGCAGCAGCTTGCTCTGTGTTACGGTTTCAAGCTGGGAGGGTTTCCATGGGAGGAGCATGGGCGTTCTCATGCATCTACCCATGGATTTTAGAGCATTCCCAGACTTACTAAAGTAAGCAAACCTGGGAATGAATCAAAATACTACGCCTTCCTCAGTGAGGCATAACAAGGAGAAATATCTTTCTTTCTCTGAGTTATTTCCTCTTTCCAAATAGAAAGAAGAAAACGCCCTCCAAGGGTTGCTTTTGAGTATGGAGGTGTCCCTTCATGCACAAAAACAATCCTGCCTGTAATGCAGGCACCCTGTGTTGGCTCTAGGCAGCATACAGTGCGCAGCAAAAGTAGAGAGCAGAAATGATCCATCTTTGTAAATATTGAGCATTTCCGGCCTCTCCCTTTCAAGAAACACGATGCACCCCAGAAAGTTCCCTTGCTGTGCTGCGTTAAGTGAAAGGTCAGTAAATATGCCTCCTAGTATTTTACACTTGGCAAACATTTTATAGACACACGTGCTTTGCTACTATTGAGAGAGTGCTCTGGGTACCTACTCTACTGTCAGAATAGCGCAGTAAAATGCACCCTGTGGCTACACTTGTATGTGGGAGACAACATCCATGCGCCCTGGAAACGGTAGGCCTTTCTTACTGGTCTCTCTTGCTGGTGTATATAGCTTATCCTTAAACATTTCTAGAGCTGCTTTTGGTTCCTAGTCTAGTCCTAGCCTGTTCACATTCTGCCGATGGCCAACGTCCTGCTGCTTTCTTGCAACTGTCCCTTCTCTTCCTAGATCTTGGCCCGAGTTACGTAGCTCTCTTCTGCAGTCGTCCTTCTCTCACTCTGTTGCTAATCTACCTTCTTTTGCTTTGGGTTTGATCGGACCCCAAGCTATGTATTATTTGGCTCCACCTCAGCTCGTCTCCAACTACTTTGCCCCAGCCTGTTTTTTCTTGCTCTGCCTTTCCTGGATCTACACTTACCAATCTTTCTATTGCTGTTCCTACCACCCGCTCTACTCGCGCCGGACAAAGCCCCACTTGAGAGCTTTCCAAGCCGCCAATGCATGGTAAACATTCTACATGAGTAGCTAAGCCCTACCTAGGGCCCAGACCTGAAGAAACATACCTTACAATTGTATTTATGTAGCGCTTACCACCCCTGGCGAGGTTTCGAATCGCTGTTTCGCGGGTAGCGTGCTACTCTGGAACTTAATGATACGTTTTCAAAAGGTACAAGTGCCTTCCACCCGACTTGAATGACAGGAAACGTTAAAGATATATCACCCTTTTTACGAGCAAACGTCACCTATTAGTATTTAGAATTATTTTATTTATTTTTAACGAACCAGGAGCAGTGCATCACCCCGCTATTTATTTATTTCTTTATGCCACAGAAATTGAATTGCAATGCCATGGTTTGCTGTGCCTGTGACAACCAGTGTGTATACACCAATGTAATTATTTTAAAGCGTTAATTTTGTGATGCTTGTAATTGCTTTCATGACCGTATGCTTTCAGCCTTGAAATAGTCCAAGGTACTATCCCAACAAGTGCATAATATATGTCGGCTGTTGCTTGCAATGTGTTTGGTGGAAGCGTACCAGAATCGCCTACCAGAGGTCTCCGACATAGTAATGGTTCCACGGCTGTAGTCTCTCTGCCATGGGGTAACCCAGTATCTTCAGAACTTCAACGTGTCTTCGGGTAAATCCTGTCAGCACCTCTTGCGTCAACGTGTTACCCACAGGCTCTAAATCACATCCAATCCACCTCCTGCTCAACCGCCGCCTTCAAGTTTTACAGGTCCAAGCGCGAATGCGCAGGCTAAATGTTGGCTATGCATTCTGGGATTTGCAGTCCTAATGCACTACACTTATCAGATTATGAGGTAACCAAAACTGAAATGGACGGGTCACTTGAGCATAGACCGGGGGAAATGGAACACCCCCAGGAATCCCAAGAGCGAATACCGGAGGTGGTGTAACAAATACATTTTTCTCTGCCTTACCTGAGCAGAGTGGGGCGAGGTAGCAGGAGGAACGCTGCTGTACCAGCACCTCCGGGCTTTCCGTTGATATTGGAGGACTAGCGGAGTGGCCTTAGTAAACATTTATCACTGTTCCACATTGTCTGTGCGTGACACTAATCTGTGCCCACGACCTGCTGCCCGTTCAAACTGCCAGAAAATTACATCACAGAAATCAGCCCTGAGCCTATCACCAGGGTGCAATTACATGTCAGCCAATCGCAAAGGGCGCTTGTGAGCGGGGTTGTGCTTCCATTTGTTTGGCGGACTGACGTTACAAACAGGTGTGCGGGGCCGTAGTGCCGGAATAGAAGCGCCGAAAAGCTTAGGGGAATAGGTCTTCAAGCGCTTGCTTTTAGAAGATCATGGTGCTCTGGGTGTCAACTCTCATTATTCTGAGTGGGTCTAACTTTTGTCCAAAATTGGGCCCAGGGATGCTGGCAGGCCTTTAAACTGCCGACTTTGAGGTACGAGTTTTGGCGTCAGCATAACATCCTGTGATTCTGGGCAAATCACTTATTCTCCCATGTCTACCAAAAATGAATGTTTGCTTGTGTAACGTAACAGGTGCTCCTGTAAAGAGCTCAAATACCTTCGAATCGAGTTTGCGCGTAAAAAACTGCAGGAAAAAAAACCTGGGGGTGTGGGTCTCTCAAAGGGGCGTGACCGATGAAATTAAGGTTGCGGCTTAAAACACAAACTAAAAATCTGTGTTTAGCCTAGTGTGAGGTCCGACCGGTATTTTGCAGCTTCTGTCATTCCATCCAGATATATAATACAACACGCAACATCACACCTACACGTCCGGGCTAGTAAGCAACAACTATGGCTCTGTTGTACATAATGACAATTGTTTCGTTCTTGTGGGAGAGGATGTGGCGTCATAGCTGCCAAGGTTTCAGATTTCAATGTGTGACATTATCATCATTTTAGTGTAATTATGAGTGACATTTCAACGACTATTAGCGACACTTTCTTGCGAGCAAAATCAAACAATGAAGACGAGGGAAACACATAAATATCAGAAATTACACCCATTTGAGCAACAAGATTGGGCTTAGAATCGTGTTCAAACACACAGTTAAGATATACGAGCCCGCGCATGATATCAAATATAAACTCATTTCCATCTTAGAGGGAGAAAAGTGATGAGGCGGACGGGATATCACAAGGACCATGGCACTGTGAACATCTCAATGTACCATATCACGTGAGTGGGCAGGATTTCTTTACATAGGAAGAAGGGCCCCCACAACAGAAAATGTAAGTAAATCTTGCTTCATCGGTTGTAAGCAACATCATAAATATGACCATAGTTCTTTTACGCTATAGGTATATGACTGCAAGAACCATTTGGTATAAGAGCAGTACATGGCCTCGTTGAGCATAGTACTCTCCAGTAACACTATGCACATTCCATGCTATCTTAAACAGCCAACAAAAAGTAACACACGTTCTACTGCTTGTTTGCAGAGCACATACCATTGTGACATTTAGAAAGTCTATGGCCTATATTTGCAACTTTGATGTGAAGCAACGCTTTCATGGTCTTCCCCCATGATAGACCACCCATCAAACAATCTGTCCCACAAGTTCCTTGTTGCTTCCTGTGACAGGGTCGTTAATCACAGAAATTACTCTGCAGCAGCGAGATTATTTTGTTCAATTAAAGGCATTCTGGGGTCATCATAACTGCAGACACTACAGAAACACAGCACTTCCTCTCTGCTCTAGGAGCGTAGATATCAATCTTTCAGCAGGTACAGTGCCACCAGGGCCCAGAGATGGAACCCTCCCCCGGATCTTTTTCTAGCTTGCACCAGGGCCATGGCACCCTTGGTGCTCCAATGCTTTCACACAGCAGCTCTTGAGCTGTAACAGCCGGAAGGAACACCGACAGCAATTCTGGAGGGGCATTTGGCAGTGGTATACTTCAGCCTTCTACTCGGTGTGCAAATAGGGCCACCCCTAGCAGGTCCCAATTTGGCCCAAGCCCGTTAAGTGTCAGTGATACTATATAAAGTGCCAGCAACATTTGTTTTGCCGGAAAACTCCATCATGTGTTGCCCCACTGTAGCTCGGCCTAGGCTCACAGGTGTATTCAAACAATGAATGCCCGAGGCAGGCAGTTCTATTTCCCAGCACACCACATGGAGGGGGTACATACGTTTATTTAGCTTTTCGTAGAGATGGTCAGGCCTCCTGGGCATCGTAGAACTGAGCACATGCTTTATTCATCTAGTTGTGTATTGAACAGAAAAACAATAATTCGGCCTAAGTTCATCTGACAGGTGACATGGGAGACAGTGATCAATAGCCCTAGAGAATTGATTAAAAAAAACCCACACAAGGGTGCAGCATGTCATTCTAATGACAATGTAATAAATGCAGTAGTTATAGAAACTTCGCAGGCAGGGAGCACCATCCTCAAACTCAGGACCTTGCACCCCCAGCCATGCATGCCTACTTGTAGCCGCTCTTCCTCCTTACCAGCACTCTCCGCTGGCTCTGTGTTCTAGTTCCAGGCTTCAGTGCGCTGGAGACTAGGATGCACCTCAAGCCACGGGCCTTCTCTAGGCTATCAGCATCCCATGCCTCAATAGGTGACGCCCTTTCATCTTTCCATGTCTGCACATTCTGGCCACATGCAGTGCAGGACATCGAATCAGCCAAGAGTTTTGGTGACTGACAGCGGTGGAACAGGAAGACCGACTTTAGGACAGTATGATGCCCTGCCACAAGTGGAGATGCAGTCTATTTTTGCTTTAGTGCCGATATCGGTCCCCCCTTCTTAGCAGTAAAGTCGCGCTGCAAAAGAATCAGTCCACACAAATTGTTGTTGGAAAACAGTTTGCTGCAGGTTTACTTAATACAAGGAGAATGCCAATGTGATGGATTAACTTAACAGGAGATCCAAGGGCAGGCAGCGGTGACTAACCTCAGCTGCCCTGCCCGCCTGATGAGCCAAACTGCACCGTGTCCAACCCAATCGGTGCTTCCATTTTAGTGGGGATTGTCCCCCTTAAATACCACAGACCACCAGCCCATAACTTTACTCATGCCTTTTTAAGGGTGGAGCTTGGCCAGGCAAGCCCCCGGTTGCTCAGGCTTATAACTGCCTGTAGGACTAGCGAGACGCAATAGTATTTAACCAGGGTCCTGCCGTAAAGACTCCTGGGATTTCGGCATAATGCACCCCTATTGTGCTCATGAAAGGTACCCCTAAGTAGCAATCAGCCTCCAGATCACCCTGTAACTCCGCCTGCAATACACATGTATATATTATAATGTTCATTTCCTTTATCAGCCATCCTGCCGGCACGCAGGGTAAGCGGTTGGGAGGGTGACAGCGTGTCTAGCGGGGAACAAAGAGGATGGGCAGTGGGTGGTGGCAGGTTAAATACTTGTCCCCAGCCCACTGCATACCGGAAATGATGCCACTGAGGTGCCGGATGTAGGAGGGACTCCCAAGGAGGGGTCCCAGCAACAGGGTGCGGGGATGTGCCTAATGCGGCACTAAGGGGGCCACCCTCTTACAGGGCCCACTGCGTACACCGTGGGCAGCCACATAGTGCCGATATCGACAACCCCCCTGCTTAGCAGTAAAGTTGTGCTTCAAAATAATCAGTCCACACAAAGTTTTGTTGGAAAACAGTTTGCTGCAGGTTTATTTCATACAAGGAGTATGCCAACATGGTGGGTCAACTTACGTGCAATCCATGCTGCCCTGCCCGCCTGATGAGCCAAACTGCACCGTGGCCAACCCAATCGGTGCTACCATTTTTGTTAGGATTCTGCCCCTTAAATACCATGGACCACCAGTCCATAACTTTACGTACGCCTTTTTAGGGGCAGAGCGTGGTCAGGCAAGCCCCCGGTTGATCAGGCTTACAATCGCCAGAAGGGTTCTGCCATAAAGAGTCCTGGGATTTTGGTATAATGCACCCCTATTGTGCTCAGGAAAGGGTACCCCTATATACCAATCAGCCTCCGGATCACCCTGTAACTCTGCCAATGCCCCGTATGTGGCCGCCGTCATGTCCGGGACTCCCCTCACCATGGCAGGCTCCATAACCACCAGCAACCTGTCATTATTCCTTCTAGGTAGACTATGTCCTTATCTACCTCTGACAGGTGTGCCCCGTCCCTATCGAGGTACCATGTTGTGTTACACGAAAAAGACCATGCCTAATTTACCCAGCCCTTCATACTTTAAATTGAATTTGAGATGTCCTGTGCCCTCCTGCTTGGTGGGCTTGTACATGGCTTTTTTTCCAGTAGGAATGTGATGGTCTCCCCGCAAGGGGGATCCACTATTCCCTTCTTTAACCACAGCTTTATCAACCCTTCCAGTTATTGCAGGCTCCATAACCACCTGCAACCTGTTGTTACCAGTCCCTCTAGCTGGACCATTTCCCTATCTATCTCTGATAGGTGTGCCCAGTTCCTAACGGGGTACCAGTTGGTGATCGCACACGCCTAATTTGCCAAGCCCTCCTTATTTGACTTGAGTTGCGTGAAACCAAGCCCTCCTGCTTTGTACATGGCTATGTTTACCCTACTGTATGACTGTTCGGTGGCCACCCCGGAAGTTGGAACTACTGTTCTCTTCTTTAATCACAGCTTTATTTACCCTTCAAGTTATTGCTTGGGGCCAACCAATACCCATAAGTCTGAGAGCACAGTGCCAACAGGAAATAGGACCCCAAGAGCATTAAAACTCTGCTCTCTTCGTAACACAGTTCTGTGTGATATAATCCATTGTGCACCATGTGCAAGATCATGCATGTACATTATGAGGATGACTAAGCCCTTGTTCACCCCCCTACTTGGCGTGTTCCAACTTTGAGGGTTCAACTGGTCAGGGTAGAGTCTTGTGACCGAAGGTACCCTCCCCAGCCTAAACTAGCCCCTTGGCATGGCCCTCTCACCCATCGGAACATATGACATGTATTGCATTTGAGCTTTGTCGTGTCCTTCCGAGGATGCCAGTTGGACCCCCCACCTAAACCAAGACAAAGGTGGAACTGACTGAGGTCCTCTAAGGGTACTCCTACTATCCTGTTACATATCAAGTCCTTACTGCCTGCAAAACCCATCAATCTGACTGCGATCTACAGATGCTGTGTCACCATGCTGGTGTCCCCACCCTAGTGTCTGTAGCGCCTAGCCCGATTTTGCCAAAGTTATACTAGAGTGCCGAAACAGATGCCACTGCCAATGCATTTGAATTTGCGAGGACATGGAGTGACATAAGAGCAAATTAACCTGCACCTTCTTAAATATGAATGCAAGGTGGTTCTGTTAATTGTCAGCATTTGTGCTCCAAACCCCTTTTTCTCTACACTATTGGAGTCACAGCACACTTTTTGCAGTGACAAACTTACGCAGCCCCCCAGGCATGCTTAAATGCAGGATACCGTTACCCATACTCTCAAGTTTACAGAGTGCACCTCTTTTATATCAATGGCCCAAAGGAAAACCTATTTAAAACCCACTCTTTTTACAGGTTCCTGCCAATGTACCCTTCGCCCATATATGGGCAACTGCAACACCTATAGTATTGCGGGTCACACCGCCCTACTATCTAATGCGATATGAGGGGGGCTGTACCCCCCCATAGTCTGCTTCATTCCATGTTCATATTACATGCCAGCCCCTCACCATCTGGCTGCGATATTTAGGTGATGTGTTGCCATGCAGATGTCCACCACCCTAGCCTAAGTAGTCCAATTCCAAAATTCTGTTAGTGTATACCAGGGAGCAGACAAGTGACTGGGAACAGAAGGGGAACAATATGTACAATTACCTGCCTTTACTTGAATCATGGGAATGGCAAATGTTTCTTGATACATTGTAGCCTTTTTGTGATCTAACTCAGTGTTTTCCCACCTTTTCAAACTGCAGCACACTTATTAGATGATAACTTCCACAACCTGCATAGCAGCAATGGCGCAAAAGCGGGTACTTTTTTAGCGTAACTGAAGCCCTGTAACATGCACTCGGTTACGGAGTGCACTTACTTGAATTAACCAGACATATGCAAAGATAATTTTATTGCTAAACTTTGGCGCACAAATTAATGGTGTCATATATGGTTTCAGTGAATATTCGTCTATTGTGCATCTGCCAGTATTTACCATGATTTGTTTTGACTGTGTTAAAGTTATTGCTCGCGTCACACTTCAGGATTCTAGAATTGTGCTAATCTTTTGCTTTCTTCTCTGCTGAGTGAGCCCAGTGCATTCACAGGTATTTCTTTACATTTTCCGTTTCTGACTGCAAAATGGAATGAGATTGCAAGGACAATCCTTGACAAATAAAATTCAGCACATTTTGTCAGGGGACATGGCCTTGTCTTCTCCCGCTGTGGTGTGATCTGGACTGCTCTGACAAAGCGTCGGTGAGGACTTAGCAAAGACGTGTACCTGTTCGTCTTGTGAACAATCCGCTGTGATAAATAATAAGCTCCCTATCCATGGTACTTCGTAGTAACTCGATGACAACAGCAGGTAGCCTTTGATGGGCTGTAAACATGGTTGCTTAATCCAGGAATCTGACCTAGTTCAAAGGTTTATCCCCAGAATAGATAGCCCTCCACCAGAATCAAAGGCCTGCCTGTTTACTGGTTGCCGCATAGTACCCTTCTGATTGGTGATGTGAAACATTCTACTCAGCGTAAGCTGACAGTCTTGCGTCGCCATTGCCATCCCCCATTCTATGCCCTTTGTGAACACTCTCCGTCCTCCTGTGCAGTGGTCTTTTAGCAAAAGCCAAAGGGGCCCTGAAATGCTCTATAACCTCCATCCTCTCCCCTAATGGCAAGCACCACTCATTGTTTTCCACAAAGAGCCTCACGTTATTAGTAAGAGTGTGAAAATGTCTTGCTATTGCCCGTTTGTGCCCGTCCTCACTAATCTATGTGCCTGCCTACCTTCTGGTGCTTATAATCGAGTGGCCTTGAGAAATGCATGTCTGTATAATTCAATCTGTCCATTAATCACCTAAAGGAATTTTCACGGTGCAGTTGAATCATGTGCTATTCTGCTGACCATCCTCAAAGGCTGTTCACTGTTGACAATATCAGAGGGGCAGGGACATTATCCAGCTCACTTGATGCACTTGCATGTGACTCCTGACAAGCTAGCACCAACTGGACATGCTGCTGCTAGCTGAGTCTTGCCGCTAAGTGTAGAAGACAAAACCAGTGCCAATGCTGCACCTAATTCAAGTGAACAATTGAAACATGAACTGAATCAAACAGTTTCACGAGAAACCGCTTTTTCCGTTTGATTAAATCGACATTTATTTATAATCAATCCATTTATTTGTCAATTAATGTCTTTTTAAATATCACATTTAACACATATTCAAGAAGAGAAAAGAACCACATAAATATATACATTCACATAAACTAATTTTTTGCGACACCCCTATTTGCATACCACAATCAATCATACATACTAAACATACACTTTCACACAAACAACCTAAATCACTAATTATGGTAAAAAAACATTTTCCAAAAAAGAGTCAAATATTCAAAAAGGCCATCAGCAAATATAAATTGTCACACTTATAATGCACTATATATAATCAATTGAATTTGATTGGCCTCTAATGAAGAAAGGTCTACGCGTTTCGAACCCCTTTGTTTGTCGGGATTCTCGTCAGGACCAACGTTTTCTGAAACAAAACAGAAACACATCCGAATTTTACAAAAAAGACCCAAAGAACATTAAATTATAGTCCGCACACCTCGTTTTACCATCTTACCTGCAGTTCACCAAATGCAGAAAAGATTCTCAGATCTGAAGTCAAGTACTGACCTAAAAACACAAGACAAAGAACTAAACATAGAATCTAGATGTAACCTGGGTTCAACCAACTTAACACTGAATGGAACAACCAAAAGGTTGACAATCTTACTTGTCGAGCTTGTTGAGGTGTCTGAATAGTCATTCTCTTCACTGACGTATCAATCTAGATCTTTGGAGGTTCCCGTCTTCCTAATGTGGCGCCTTGCAATTATGTCAAACCTAATGAAAAAATGGCACCGCAACTTAGTAGTCACCTTGGCATATACGGCGTCTCTACTTAGCCACTTGCGTGCTGCAAAGGTTTTACCTGAGAGATTATGCATCGTTCGTCTGTGCTCCTCCAGTAGCGTATGAATCTGGAGCCTTTGATTTTATCGTATCTCCGGCACGAAGGTGTCGACTCAATTGTCACTCTTTCTCTTCGTCTATGCCCGTTCTGATTGGGAAGTAGAGATAAAAGGTGCAATTAAATGCTCTCCTTATGTGTATAGGACGTTCCAGTTTAGACACAACAGTCCACGGCTCGAGAAAGTACCTGGACTTGCGAGGAGGTTCTTCAGCGCTCTTTGCTCCGGGCTTGTTGGCGCCGTACTCTCACGACCAAGACTTCGTTATTTGAATACAGGTCCTTCCGCCAAGGAAGGATCATGGGAATTGTAGTTGCGGAAGTTGTCAATGACCTAAATCAATACGCCGAAAATAAATTCAATTAAATTACATTGCCTTGACGCTAACGTGCCTAAGTTGCCCCTTGATGGTCATTCCGAGCAAAATGTGAAATAAATCAGTGTCCGTCGGGATGGTGATTTTTTCTTCGTATTTTTTCAACTTTATTTAAAAAGGGGCGGAGCACCGTAATGTACTGCCGTGTGTTTGACCATGGATAATAAAACGATCAATCTGCTCATTCAAGATACTTCATACAAGGTAAAGTGCATCCACGGTGGGGCTCCTGTCCCGACTATTACGCGCAAACAACGTTTATAACTTGGGTGTATTCCAGTTGGCTGGTGTAAGTGTTTATGGGAACTGACAGTAGGCTGGATCTACTGTTGTCCAGACTAACATGGTAACTGGAATGCACTTCATATGTATATTCATACTGCTTAGGAATTGGAACATGGTGATAATGGCTTGACTTGACACAATCGTGAAACCTATTGGATTCCTCATCCCTGTTCTTGTTTCAGATATTTGCACGGGCGTCCTCAACTTTGGAGATTATGGTCCATTTTCGGTCAGTCTCCGTATGGTTGTTAAGATTCCAGTGATTGACCAGCGGGGCATTTTGCACTTTTTTACGAATTCTAGATTTGTGTTGCTGGATCCTTATTCTGATCTCCTGATTTGTTTTCTCAATGTACAATTTGTTACATGGGCATAGGATTCCATACACCACGAATTTAGTTTTGCAATTGGAAAAGATGTCATGTTTCCAATGAATTCCCCTGATCATCAGCCAAAATTGGCATTTGGTCAAGAATCTTGACATCACATTAAAACAACCACCGCTATTTGCTTTTAAGAAAGATAAAAGCATTGCCAACCAGATAGTGCGAGCTGCACTACCTAAAACCAAAAGTTCAAACATGAGAAGCTTTTTGAGCCTTCCACCTATCCTCGGTCATCACAAATGCGGAACATGTGTTTGTTGCGAATCAACCATGGAGGGTAACCATTTTTCCTACAGGGGAATTCATTGGAAACATGACATCTTTTCCAATTGCAAAACTAAATTCGTGGTGTATGGAATCCTATGCCCATGTAACAAATTGTACATTGGGAAAACAAATCAGGAGATCAGAATAAGGATCCAGCAACACAAATCTAGAATTCGTAAAAAAGTGCAAAATGCTACGCTGGTCACTCACTGGAATCTTAACAACCATACGGAGACTGACCTAAAATGGACCATAATCTCCAAAGTTGAAAAGGACAGTCGTGGTGGTGACCTTGATGCCAAACTAATGAAAAGGGAAGCAATGCTTATTCTAAAATTTAATACGTCAGTCGACGGCTTAAATGAAATTTCTGAGATCTACAATCTTTAATTGCCTTCAAACCATAGTGTTGACATAATTGGAGGACGCCCGTGCAAATATCTGAAACAAGAACAGGGATGAGGAATCCAATAGGTTTCACGATTGTGTCAAGTCAAGCCATTATCACCATGTTCCAATTCCTAAGCAGTATGAATATACATATGAAGTGCATTCCAGTTACCATGTTAGTCTGGACAACAGTAGATACAGCCTACTGTCAGTTCCCATAAACACTTACACCAGCCAACTGGAATACACCCAAGTTATAAACGTTGTTTGCGCGTAATAGTCGGGACAGGAGCCCCACCGTGGATGCACTTTACCTTGTATGAAGTATCTTGAATGAGCAGATTGATCGTTTTATTATCCATGGTCAAACACACGGCAGTACATTACGGTGCTCCGCCCCTTTTTAAATAATGTTGAAAAAATACGAAGAAAAAATCACCATCCCGACGGACACTGATTTATTTCACATTTTGCTCGGAATGACCATCAAGGGGCAACTTAGGCACGTTAGCGTCAAGGCAATGTAATTTAATTGAATTTATTTTCGGCGTATTGATTTAGGTCATTGACAACTTCCGCAACTACAATTCCCATGATCCTTCCTTGGCGGAAGGACCTGTATTCAAATAACGAAGTCTTGGTCGTGAGAGTACGGCGCCAACAAGCCCGGAGCAAAGAGCGCTGAAGAACCTCCTCGCAAGTCCAGGTAATTTCTCGAGCCGTGGACTGTTGTGTCTAAACTGGAACGTCCTATACACATAAGGAGAGCATTTAATTGCACCTTTTCTCTCTATTTCCCAATCAGAACGGGCATAGACGAAGAGAAAGAGTGACAATTGAGTCGACACCTTCGTGCCGGAGATACGATAAAATCAAAGGCTCCAGATTCATACGCTACTGGAGGAGCACAGACGAACGATGCATAATCTCTCAGGTAAAACCTTTGCAGCACGCAAGTGGCTAAGTAGAGACGCCGTATATGCCAAGGTGACTACTAAGTTGCGGTGCCATTTTTTCATTAGGTTTGACATAATTGCAAGGCGCCACATTAGGAAGACGGGAACCTCCAAAGATCTAGATTGATACGTCAGTGAAGAGAATGACTATTCAGACACCTCAACAAGCTCGACAAGTAAGATTGTCAACCTTTTGGTTGTTCCATTCAGTGTTAAGTTGGTTGAACCCAGGTTACATCTTGATTCTATGTTTAGTTCTTTGTCTTGTGTTTTTAGGTCAGTACTTGACTTCAGATCTGAGAATCTTTTCTGCATTTGGTGAACTGCAGGTAAGATGGTAAAACGAGGTGTGCGGACTATAATTTAATGTTCTTTGGGTCTTTTTTGTAAAATTCGGATGTGTTTCTGTTTTGTTTCAGAAAACGTTGGTCCTGACGAGAATCCCGACAAACAAAGGGGTTCGAAACGCGTAGACCTTTCTTCATTAGAGGCCAATCAAATTCAATTGATTATATATAGTGCATTATAAGTGTGACAATTTATATTTGCTGATGGCCTTTTTGAATATTTGACTCTTTTTTGGAAAATGTTTTTTTACCATAATTAGTGATTTAGGTTGTTTGTGTGAAAGTGTATGTTTAGTATGTATGATTGATTGTGGTATGCAAATAGGGGTGTCGCAAAAAATTAGTTTATGTGAATGAATATATTTATGTGGTTCTTTTCTCTTCTTGAATATGTGTTAAATGTGATATTTAAAAAGACATTAATTGACAAATAAATGGATTGATTATAAATAAATGTCGATTTAATCAAACGGAAAAAGCGGTTTCTCGTGAAACTGTTTGATTCAGTTCATGTTTCAATTGTTCACTTGAATTAGGTGCAGCATTGGCACTGGTTTTGTTTTGTTGATTATAGGTGGCTTGGCCTTGCTGCTAACTAGCCAAAACCCGAGTTGGTTATTCAGCTAAGTGTAGAAGAAGCATGTCTATACCATCGATGCTCCCATTGATATAAGGTGTGTTTACATGCCCTGCCCAAATGACCCCCCAAGACCATTATTTGTTGGTGCCTGTACCCACTATTATACATGGTGGCACAACTTCTGATGGGATGGCTTTAAGTAATGGATGCCCCTATTCCCAGCTTGACTAAATTGTGTAGTTCTAAGCAATTGTCTGAATTTTTACCTGCACCTTCCTTTTACATAAGGGCACCTTGAAATACATAGAGCCAAGGTATCCACGGTATAAAACTTTCTGTTGTATTTGAATTAGTGAGCTATAATGTTGTTCATCTATCATAACCCAACTCATGTGACATAAGCTCCTGATGGAGCTGAAAAAACAGAGTCCTGGAGACCAGGGATGTTGTCCCAACACTATAGTTCCACTCAAGTAATTGTTTTCTCAAGTCCCCCAAAAAATGGTAACATTGTCGACCCCTGAAATGACTGCACCTCCCATGAGATCCCACTTATATGATCCAAAAAGTGTTAAGCAGCGATTGCGTCAGTCGCATTGTTGTGGGCCTTGCACCAAAAGGAATTATGCAACCTAAAAGATGCCATGATCAGCGTAACCTGTTGGTCTTTTACCTTAACATTTTACTCTTAAAAACATGAGGCCATGGCGCTCAATGAACCAAACAGGACAATCAGTTGCTCGTAAACCATGGTGTCAAACTCTAAACCACCATTTGAGATGGCACAATATTCAGTCCGCTTTTATGAATGCAGTGTGTCTATTACAATAACGGGGGCCATACAAGCCTGCCAGTGCACAATCCCGTTCTGAGACATAAACATCACTTCAAAAGAAAAATTACAGGGAATTCAGCAACTCGTTTCGACTAAACGAACAAGCGGGGATTGACTGCGTATCCGGCTCAAAGAATATTGTAAGGGGGCATATCAGCTATGTGGCAACTCACCCCTTCTATCTGCACAGTATATTCCTTAACCGAACACCAAGCCAAGCAACTCAAAAGAAAGATGCACCGGCTGCCACTGCCAGGACTTGAAGCCTTGCCTTCTGAACTGCATGAGTACTGTCTGCAGCATGCCTGAAACTTCTTATTATCACAGGACCTGGTACTGTAACAAAATTCAGGCCCTGACCCCCATCTAACCTGTATCTGGTTTGTCATACGTGACGTCTTGGGTACCAGGCCATGATATGGACTGCATTAGCAACGATATCCCACATAAGGGTATTGTATTTACCAGGATTAAAACCGGACCTTGGAACCAAAGGGTAGGGTTGGGGTAATGTGGGTGCTCCGCACACGGGAAAACCCCTCTGCATAAGTTCCATGGATGGAGGGTGTTAGATTTGGGGGTCTCTAGTTGGCAGAGGTAGGTACCTTTGTCTAAGTAGGGGCACTTTTGTCTAGTCAGGGTAAGGGAGTACACTCCTAAAATAACCCCTGCTCACCCCCTTGGTAGTTTGGCACGAGCAGACAGGCTTATCTCAGAGGCAGTGTGTAAAGTATTTGTGAACACATACAGTAATCAAGTGACAACACTACAGATGGACACCACTTAGGGTGTATTATAAAAATAAGTATCTTTTATATAGATTTAACACAAGACCACAAACAACAAAAATCCACAATACTGTACTTAAAATGGTAGGATTAGCTTAGTTATCTTAATATGGTAAATGCGACACTCAGAGTTCAATGTCCCTTAAGATGCGTAACGCAAGACAATGAAAGTGTTGCAAGGATGGTGATGCGTTGAAGATCTGGTGCAAAGAAACAAAAGATGGCGCTTTCTTCTTGATGCGACATGCTTCCCGGTGATGCGGCGGCGTCTGCTGCGATGTCGATCCTCTTCTCCGGCGATGCGAGATGCTTCCACACGATGCGAGCCACAACAGGCCCTGCGACACGCTTCCCAGTGATGTGGCGGCGTCTGCTGCGACGTCGATCCTCTCCACTGGCGATGCGAGTTGCTTCCACAACGATGCGAACCGCGACAGGCCCTGCGACACTCTTCTCTGTGATGCGGCAGCGTCTGCTGCGACATCTGTGGAAATATGGATTTTTCTGATCAGTTATGTCCCCTATCTTGGACCCCAACGGTTTCCTGTATGAATCACAAGTACATGTATGTTCCCTCCAGTTCCAGTTATGAAGACGCAAACACATGTGCGTCCACCGTCAACATGTCCTTTTTCAGATCCGCCATGAATGGGCCGGATATTCCATCCCTAAGTATGAAAGGCCACCGGCTTTATATGGTTCACTTATGCCATTTTACAGTCCAGGCAAGTAGGCCCTGATTCTGTCATCAAGCTTTTCTTGCCTTCTGCCTCTGAAAGCTCCAGTCTGAGCCTGCATCTGTGACCATGAACTTTGTCTCATTCCCTGCGCGGCTCACGGTGCCTGACATCAGCCTGTTGCCTGCCAAAAACTGTATTTCACCTTCGAAATTATCTGCTCCGCTCCCTGCCCAATGCATTCCTGTCTAGTAGTTTAAGTCAACATTCTTCCAGCTACCGAGCAAAGGCCCGGCTTCTCTGTCTTTATGCAAGTAATTCATAGCCCTATTATTATGGAAGACTTCTGCCCTCGCATCTAGTGTAGACACTTAGACGCTTGTACACGCACTCACAGTCAGTATAGAATAAGATTCTACTCTAAGAGACCTCTCTTTTGGATAACATAGTTCTTTAAACATAGGATGTTAGATATGATTTGGGATTAGGTTGACTTGACCCTCCAGACTTCTGTCGCCACATGTAGAGCTAAATGTCAAGTCCCCTTCACCCCCTAGTTGCACGTCAATCACACGTCATGCTGCTGCGCGCGCATTTCTGCCAAGTATTTCTGCTGACATTGCGAAATTCTTTCATGGAACCACCCTATTATGACATCATACCTGATGACGTTCTTTAGTTACACCCAGTTACGCCCACTTTTGCTACGCATGTATGTTTTATCTTTACTATCAATTGTTACGCCTCCTGCATTTACTTCACTGTAATGCCTATTGTATAAAAGTGATTACTTATCAATAAAGTATGTACTTCACTTCCTGAACCTCCGTGGTGATGGAACTTGGAGTCCACGATTCGAATCGTCCATTGGAATAAAGCCCATTCCGAACCTCTAATACCACGGATTTTGCCTCTTATTTTACTGAGCTATTTTTATTATTTTTCTGTATCAAATTAAGTCCCGGTAATTAAATTATTTACCACATGAATGGCGCCCGAATAGGGACACTTTCTCATCTCACGCGCCGGTGGTGCGTTGCAGGCCCGGTCTCCTGCCACAGCTGGACGGACAACAACGCGTACCAGCAGGATTTCCTGTATCTCCCTCCGGTCAAGCGGGGGCGACTGAGGCTGCGATCAACACCCAGACGAGGCGGTGAGAAGTGCGAAGTATCCCGACCAGAGCCTAGCTGAGAGAGCAAGATCCGAGGTATACAGAGGCCCACCAAGTCCCGAAGTTCCGAAGTTCCGAGGTTTCCGATGTTCCGAAGTTTTCGAGTCGAGTCCAGTCCGGTCCAGTCCAGTTCAGTTCCGTTCCGAGGCCTTCCGTTCCGAGCTACCAGGTGAGTACCATTGCTGGGGAGGCGTTCTGACGTGCACATAGCCTGTGCCGGTCAAGACGGGTTTGGGTACACAAATCCGGTCTGCACTGTTTTAGCAGTGTATCTGTACTGTTTAGCAGTATATCTAGTATATCAAGTATATAAATTCAGAATAATTCAGTTAATGCCGAGGATTATGTTTAGTGATTAAGTTTTCTTAGATCGTCATCATCATTGTTGCTCATTTAAATGTTAAATGTTAAATGTGTTAATACGTCCTGCATATTGTGGTGTGAATGACTGTTCATTATTGTGTTTATTGTATTAAGTTTGTTCAAGATCAAGTATCAGATCAGTTCTCAATATGCCGCTCTTTTCGAAATTAAGACAGATCACAACTAGAAAAGGGGTACTCGAAGAAGCTGTTCCTATTCCTCCTAGGGACACTCCAGGGTACTTCATGTATCATAAACACGGCTTAGACGCTATATTATTTCTTGATTTATGGGTAGACTACACCAAGGAATTACCAGAAAGTCAGAGGTGGCCCGCAGCTGGGACCTGGGATGCAGAGTGCATCATGAAAGTAGAGGAAGAGTTATGGAAAAGGAAAGCCAGACAGTCACAGAAAGACGCCGTTGAGTTATGGCGTAAAGAATCTCATAGACGTACAGAAAAAGCACTCAGACAGGAGGAGAAAAATAAGGAGAATTCAAATAAAGTCCGAGAAAATCTATTAATTGAAGAAGGTACACGAGTGAAATCAGAACAAGTAGACAGACAAAGAAATGCCCTTATGAATGGTATGTATCCCCTTCTGGCCGAGGGATTACCTAAGGCTACTCCGGAGATACCAAAAGACTTGCCACCCCCATTGTTTCCAATAAAAGTGCATCCTAAGGGGCATCCTAGAACAGCAGAAGATGTTTTTCTTTCCTCATATTTAGATGACGCAGCTCCCGAGTATGCTAACCCCGCCCCACATAGACCGTCTGCCGGGGAGGTTCAACGCCAAGATCCTGTATCTGTACCTCTACAACAACAAATCCTGACACAAGTTCCGGCAAGCACATCTGTTTCTACATCTGTTCCTACAGCTGCTTCTACAGCTGTGTCCACACCTATAGTTGCTGTATCGCGTTCAACGAATCCTTTCACGCCCGATACCCCAGACGGGGCTACCGGAGGTGCTACCAACATTTTTTCTACGCCACCCAGAATAAATAAACTTACTTTTCAAGAATCAGCACATCCACGTACGCCCAAACTCATAAATTCCCGCACGCTTAAGGAACTTCTTGTAGATTGTAGATATGACCCTGTGCCCGGCAAAGAGGACGAAATGATCCTGGCATCATTACGTATCAGACGAGCTGCGGTGTATTTAGGGAAGCTACCAGGAATGACTATGCATCTAGATAATATATATCATTTTGTCCAAAGAGGGCGAGATTCTGAATGTATTAACAGAGCTATGGAATACCAGAAAGTGGAGATACAGGGGGAACTGTTACGTTTCCTCATAAATTGTGTGATCAGAAATCAAGACCGACCGGGGGTAGATCCGGAAATAATGCAAACTCTTACCAGATGGAGCCAGAATATATCAGAAGGGAGACATGATAGGCAAACATGTATAATAGCCATGTGCCGAAAGATCCGTAAAGAAATAGAACGCATACACGAAGAGAGATTAGCGGTCGACCAGTTTGAACAAAGCGAGGAGGAGGAAGGATCAGGACTGCCCACAGGACAGTCAGAAACCATAGCCTATGTAGGTAGAGGAAGATCTTGTAATAGTACTAGATGTTTTACTGACCCGATACGTCCGATATGTCCAGATAATAACAGGAATTTCCAAACACCTATAATAAATATAAGGTCCCCCGAGCATTCGTTCCAAGCCGCTGACAAATTACTCCGAGAACGAAGGGGTTATCATTTACTCGATTCTATGGATGAACAAGAATTAGCCAGGTCAGCCGTTCATTGGGTTGACAGTCCCGGAAAATATGGTGATGATACAGTAGCACACACATTTTTGAACCTCACCCCAGATGAACAGCGTTTAGCTGGGATTTACATGATTCAACAACTTCTTATACTATATAAAAGCCAACATTCAGACCCTGGTCCTTTACCTGATATATTGACTGAATTACTCACGAATAGATGGAGAGGTTCAGGTACTAAGTTAATTAGAGAAATACTAGAATCAAGAAAGCAGTACATTCTTTTTGTATGCCCAGAACATGTCTCACTGCCCATCAAGGAAAGAACGACGTATTACATGGACAGACAGAATCCCTTACGAGAAGTACACCCAATAAAGGGCGAGGACAATCAGTTTAAACGTGTATTTGTATATACGCCCATATCGAAAATAGAATTGTTAGAAATGAAGAAAGTGGTACCCAGTCATGACAAAGACCCAGCGGGTTTTCACCGAGAAATTAAAGACATGTTACTCATGGGAGAGTATACCTATCCCGACATTATGACAATATTAAAGGTATTAATGCCTGCTGGCATTTATGAAAAACTTAAGGAAAAAGAGTGGGAGGTGGGAGACCAAAAGATAGACTGGACAGCATTAGAAGCAGAAGAAAAGGCCCGAACTGCAGGAGCAGGGCTTGGGGATAAAACTAAAGCACTACCAGGTTTACTAGTACAGGTACTGCCACGTTTATTAACTACGAAAAAGGAAGACTGGGGTGCAATTTCAGCCTTTAAAAAAAAGCAAGATGAAGACACTAGTGATTTCTATGCCCGATTCGAAAAATGTTTTGGTATAAATAGTGGCATAAAAGCAAGTAGCGAATCATACCCACATCTGTTTGTGACAAAATTAGTTGAAAACTCCTTGCCCCAAGTGAAGAATAGAGTATTAAAATTCGAGAGTACCTGGCAAGGTAACACCCCATCACAAATGTTACAAATGTTACAGTATCATCACAATAGAATTAGAGAGGAACAAGAACATGAACAAAGACGCATGAAAGACACGAAAATGAAAATGCTAGTCTCCCAGACAGTTCCAGCTGAAGGTCATAAAAAGGGTACGACACAGTCCGGTGATTCAGCAGGACCTGTAAAAGGGACATGCAACTATTGTAAACAACCAGGTCATTACATACACGATTGCCCAGTCCTGAAGCGTAATATCGCTACAGGTATTACAAAAGAAAGACCACGGCCACCTAGACAGGATCAGAATGAACAAGGAGCCCCGCAGCATGCACAGTCCATGCCAGCTCCACAACAGTCTATACAGTTTGTGCCAGCTGCACCAGCGCTGCCTGTTGCTGCCACACAAACCACGACACGACAGCTGTACCAGACCGCACAGTACGACTATCCTGATTATCAACGATACGCATGAACCAGCCTAGAGAGGGAAGTTGACTTACCCCTTATCGAGGTCCCTGTAGACCAAGAAGGACCTTATGTACATAGTGAACTATTAGGCCAAGATAGAAAATTTTTACTTGATACAGGGGCAAGTCGAACAACAATAAAACGTAGTGAAGTTCCAGGGGCACCCCTCTCAGGCTCACAGAATATTTCCCTTGGTTTTTCAGGAAAACCTATTGTTAATGAAGTATCACAGCCTCTTCCACTTACGATTGGACCCTTGACCCGAACTACAGATTTATTGCTTACTAAATCATGTCCAGAAAACTTGTTAGGTATAAAAACACTGAAAGCTCTAGGAGCTATAATATGTTGTTCTCCGGAAGGAGTAAGATTGTTTTTACGTGATTTCAAAGGTCACTATGTGTCTCGAGACATGGATCCCCGACTGCAGACTTTACCTACACAGTTATGGGCACAAGGCCCTACTGATGTTGGTTGCATGAATATTACGCCATATCGAGTTACACTAAAGGCAGGAGTGGTACTACCACGAATGCGACAATACAAGTTACCACCAGATGCTGTAGTGGCTTTACTGCAAATCATTGACGAGCTCATTGCCCAAGGAGTGGTTGTGGAAACAGACTCCAATGTATGTAATTCCCCGATAATTCCGATTCTTAAACGAACAGATCCAAAGGCCCCGCCAGTATATCGATTGGTTATTGATCTGCGCGAATTGAACAAATGCATTGTGCCACAATTCCCTGTGGTCCCAGATATCTCGTCATTACTGACAGCTATTGATTCCGAAGCAACATTCTTTACTGTAATTGATCTCAAGAATGCCTTCTTCAGCGTCCCAATAGATCCGGAAAGCCAATACTTGTTCGGATTTAGTTTAAATGGACGTAGCTTTAAATTCACACGCGCACCTCAAGGATTTACAGAAAGCCCCAGCATCTATAGCCAAGCACTGAAACGAGAACTCGACAGTATCCACATGCCAGTCAACACTGCCCTGCTTCAATATGTCGATGATCTGCTGATCACCGCTAGAAGCGAACCTGAATGTGAGAAAGCATCACTGACAGTTTTACAATTTCTAGCCGAAAAGGGGCACAAGGTATCCCCTTCTAAGCTGCAATTCTGTGTCCAGCGAGTTGTTTATCTTGGACACTCGCTGTCCAAGGAGGGAAGGCAGCTTACACCCGACCGCATTCAGTTAATAGCTAACATGCCAATACCCAAGACACAAAAGGAGGTGCGGGCTTTCATAGGCCTCACTTCATATTGTAGGCAGTGGATCCCTCAGTATGCATTTCTAGCAAAACCACTCATTCAATTGACAACACAGGAGGCAGCCACATCGACTGTTCTCCCTTGGACTCAGGAACATGCACAAGCTTTTGAAAGCCTAAAGAAAGCCTTATGCCAAGCACCTGTTTTAGCAACACCATGTTACAATAAACAGTTTACACTCTTTGTTACAGAACGCGAAGGTACTGCCTTGTCAGTACTCACACAGGAACAAGCAGGATCACACAAACCATGTGCTTATTTTTCTAGTACATTAGATCCCGTAGCTCAGGCTTTGCCTGCGTGCCTAAAATCAGTGGCAGCAACAGCTTTAGCAATCAGACAAAGCGATGCCATAGTGTTAGGACATTCATTGACAGTTCAAGTACCACATGCAGTAGAGATTCTTGTGAATCGAACGCAAACACAACATTTGACTATAGCGCGACTTACAGGGTACGAATTAACATTGTTTCAGCCACATATAGAAATCAGACGCTGTAACACATTGAATCCTGCCACACTTTTACCGGTAATCGGAACAGACCCACTAGCTCATGATTGTATTGAAGTTATTACAATCACGACGAAACCCAGACAAGACTTGACAGATGTCCCATTGTCAGACCCAGACCTGACGTTGTATGTAGATGGTTCATGTATGAGAACAGGTACAGGAGAGCTAGTGGCCGCTTATGCAGTCACAACAGACACTGAAATCATTGAAACAAATTGCATAAATACCTTGTCAGCTCAAGCCGCAGAGCTCATCGCTCTGACACAAGCCTGTATTCAAGCCACAAATAAAAAAGTCAACATATACACTGATTCACGTTATGCATTCGGAGTTGTACATGACTTCGGCGTGCTGTGGCGAGAGAGAGGTTATTTAACTTCTCACGGTGCCCACATTCAGCACGGACCCCTCATTCATGCCTTATTAGATGCAATACATCTACCCACTGCAATATCAATTATGAAATGTAAAGCTCATACGAAAGTTACTGATATCATCTCTCAAGGCAATGATCTAGCTGACAAAACAGCTAAACAGACTGCTCAAACTCAAACATCCGACATGACAAAGACAATAGTCCCGACGCCAACACATTGTATGACGGTTAAGGATCCCGCTCTTGACGTAATTGACATACAGACACATGCTACACCAGACGAAATAAAGAAATGGACTGAATTAGGAGGGATCCAAACGGATCAAGGATGGAGGACGAAGGAAAAATCTGTGTGGTTCCTTCCTGATTCAATGGTCCAAGTTATTATTAACACTGTACATAGTCCAGCGCATCTAGGCGAAAAAGCTATGCTAGACAGCATTCAACACATTTGGTTCAACAAACATTTACGAGCAGCAGCTAAACAAAAAGTTCGTACCTGTATGATCTGTTGTCAGTTTAACCCAGGAAAAAGCATTCCCGTAGAACAGGGTGGATTTCAGCCTCCTGATCACCCTTTTGAAGTCCTCCAGATGGATTATATCCAGATGGAACGATGTCGAGGATTCAAATATGTTCTCGTAGTTGTCTGTGCTCTTTCCCGTTGGACAGAGGCATACCCGGTTTCAGATTACACTGCCCCGACTACTGCCAAACAGTTTGTTCGAGAATTCTTCCCACGGTACGGTTTACCGCGTGTTGTCTACTCAGATAACGGCCAGCCGTTTTCATCCGAACTAATGAAACACGTTTCACTTTTGTTAGGCTATCAGTGGAAATTTCACTGTGTCCGACACCCCGAGGCAGCAGGTCTCGTGGAAAGACATAATCAGACCCTGAAAATTAGATTGTCCAAAATATGCAGGGAGAAAGGAGTCGACTGGGTAGTAGCGTTACCAGTTGCACTCTTTTACATGAGAATGGTAGCACACTCTCGAACAGGGCTATCCCCGTATGAGGTGATCTTTGGCAGACCACCAAATATGTGGGGGACGCCTATACCACGCAAAATAACTGATATTGACTGTAATATGCTGACAGATTACTTAGCTTCCTTGATGTCTGCACTACAATCTTGTCGTTCACAGGTAGCTGCAGCTTTTCCCGACAACACTGAGGTGAAACCCCATGACGTAATTCCAGGAGATTTGGTCTTAGTGAGGAACTTTGATCGGAAGTCCCAACTGGATCCTAGGTGGAAGTCGCCTCAGCTCGTACTACCAACGACGAGGACAGCCGTGAAGATCGAAGGTCGAAAATGCTGGATACATTCAAGTCATATCAAGAAATTTCATGGACTATCGTCAGACGTAAACGACACACCTTGCGTGTCTTCCCCGATTGACTCAAAACTTCCTTTGGTTGAACTGAATAGCCATGAACTATACAAACTAAAACTCAGGTCTTACCAGTCAGGCAATTTGATTGTTTAAGTCCTCTCCAAGGTGAATCGGTCGAATTTGTCTCTGACATGTATCCCATGGACCTGTATAGAGAAAGAAACAGAAGGATAAAACTGAAACGACATGCGTACTGTAAATCACTGCGTAGTCATTGCACAGTGACGTTATTAATTTTGTTTTTCTTAAGTCTTTTAATAATTACTGCAAGTATATTGTTGCACATATATTATCCTATTTCTAGACATGTTTATAATGTTACTGCTGAACATTCTTTTAGTGAATTACCTCCGCATGAGTTGTCTTATAGATTTGCGCTGCGCAATAACACGTTTATTAGTATGTTACATCATTCCCATCAGGTTAGCAATGCTACAAATTGTTGGATATGTGGCCGACTCCCTCCCTATGTGGTAAATAAAATTCCTTTACCTGGACTGAATTTGATACAGTAACATTATAAAATAGCTCAGTAAAATGAGAGGCAGAATCCGTGATATTAGAGGTTCGGAATGGGCTTTATTCCAGTGATCGATTATAATCGGATGCTCCAGGTTCCATCACCACGGGGGTTCAGGAAGTGAAGTACATACTTTATTGACAAGAAGTAACTTTTATAGTACATACATTACAATGAAGCGAATGCAGTAGGCGTAACAATTGATAAGGAAAATGACGTTTTGTCTGCGTAACCAAAAATGGGTGTAATAAGGAGTAAAAAGGAACATAATTGGTTATGATGTCATACATAGGTGGATCTATAAGATAATACTTGGCCTAGATGCGCGCGCAGCAGCATGACGTGTAATTGACGTGTAACTAGGGGGTGAAGGGGACTTGACATTTAGCTCTACATGTGGAGACAAAAAGTCTGGGGGGTCAAGTCAACCTAATCCCAAATCATATCTTACATCCTATGTTTAAAGAACTATGTTATCCAAGAAAGAAGGACTCTCGGACAGAATCTATTCTATACTGACTGTGCGTGCGTGTACAAGCGTCTAAGTGTCTACACTGAATGCGAGGGGGTAGGAATATTCCATGGTAACAGGGCTATGAATTACTTGCATGAGGACAGAGAAGCCGTGCCTTTTGCTCGGTAACTGGAAGAATGTTTACTTAAACTACTAGGCAGGAATGCATCGGCTGAGGGGGAAGCAGATAATTCGAAGGTGAAATACAGTACTTGGCAGAGAATAGGCTGATGTCAGGCTTCGGGAGCCGCGCAGGGAATGAGACAAAGTTCATGGTCACAGATGCAGGCTCAGACTGGAGCTTTCAGAGGCAGAAGGCAAGAGGAGTTTTGATGACAGAATCAGGGCCTACTTGCCTAGACTGTAAAATGGCATAAGTGAACCATACAAAGCCGGTGGCCTTTCATATTTAGGAATGGAATATCCGGCCTATTCATGGCGGATCTGACAGAGGACATGTTGACGGTGGACGCACATGTATTTGCGTCTTCATAACTGGAACTGGAGGGAACATACATGTACTTGTGATATGCACATAGAACCGTTGGGGTCCAAGATAGGGGACATAACTGACCAGAAAAATCCATATTTCCACATTCCCTCCTTGTCCCCTACTTGCCCTTCAAGAGATATCAATCTTCATCAATCCATTGATCTGTTCATATAGCATCATTTGTTCTTCTTTCTTCTTCCGTGACGAATGAAATCTTGGTGGTGGAGTACACGATGTGGCACACAGACCACAGATCGCTGGTCCACATTGTAGACATAGACAGCAACTGAATAGTATGAGAAGGCCAATACCTAGGAAGGATAAAACTCTCCATCCCCAGGCTGATATCACATTCCAAAACCAACTGGACCAAGTCCAAGTGCCTGGGTTCTGGTGTATCTGGCTTACAATCTTATGAAGGCGAGTGATGGCTTTATATACAGATGGCGAATTTTCTGGTATGAATACGCAGCAGCTTGATCCGATGACCCTACAAGCTCCGCCCCTATCAGCCAGGATGACGTCAAGGACAAGACGATTTTGAAGCACAACAATCCGCATAGCAGACTGCTCTTCTGTTAAATTGCCTAAGGCGGAAATAGTTTCATTCACTACTGCTTCAAGCGTTCTAGTTAATCTACGTATCAGCTTACTATTGGTAACAGTACCTATATAGGGAAAGATGCCTTTATTAAAATCTACATACTTGTCCCATGCTGTCTCAGTGTAATCGACAATGGGGAGATCTCTCCGCTCTCTGTTGTGTACTAAATGAATATTTCTGTAATAATCAGGAGGAGCTAGGAAAACAGGTGGCAAAAGGAATGCAATGTAGCAGGTACCATCCCAATCTAGAGGTAAACGCATATATGCAGTCTGACCACATACAAAGTAGGAATGGCGAGAAGCTCTAAATGAAGATTTGCCTTGATCACTGAATTCTACTATAGTAGTGCATTTACTATGGCCCATATGTATGGAACCAACCTTTCTTACACACAATTCACCCTTCGCTGGGAATACTGACATGGTGGGTAAGACTAGTTCAACTTCGGATACGACATTTAGAATCATGAGATTAGGTGTAAAATTACCTAATCCATATACTTCATTTTCTAGATCAGTTCCTGTTCTTTTGGGGCGACCCTCCTTGTCAGGGTAGCAGACCTTGAGTAAAACTAGGTTCAGGTTTCCCCATACCCAATGATCTTGGTAAACTGCTGTGTCTGAGTCTATGGAATTGATTAAACTGAACCATGCTCCACAGGAGCCATTATGTGTAAATGGATGTGGAAAGAAAGGCAGGACTCCTTCATAATTCTGATAGGGAGGGAGTCGGCCACACACCCAACAATTGGTGGCATTACTAGTCTGATGGGAATGATGTAACATACTAATGAAAGTGTTATTGCGCAGCGCAAGTCTATAAGACAATTCATGCGGAGGTAAGTCACTAAAAGAATGTTCAGCAGCAACATTATAAACATGTCTAGAAATAGGGTAATATATGTGCAACAACATACTTGTAATAATTATTAAAAGACTCAATAAAAACAGAATTAATAATGTCACTATGCAGTGGCTACGCAGTGATTTACAATACGCCTGTCGTTTCAACATTTTTCGGGTATTTTCTTTACTCAGGTCCAAGGGATACATGTCAGAGACAATTCAACCGCTTCACCTTGGAGAGGACTTAAACAATCAAATTGCTCGACTTGTTGGGCCTAAGCTATACTTTATAGAGTTCGGTTTCAGTTTTTTCAACCAAAGGAAGTTTTGAATCAGTCTGTGAGGGAGTGCAGGGCACAATGTCTATATCCGAGGATAGTCCATGAAATTTCTTGATATGACTTGAATGAATCCAGCCCTTGCGGCCCTCGATCTTCACGGCTGTCCTTGTGGTCAGCAGGACCAACTTGGGTGATTTCCACCTGGGCTCCAGCTGAGTCTTTCGGTCGAAATTCCTCACAAAGACAAGATCACCCGGAACAACGTCATGGGGTTTCACCTCAGTGTTGTCGGGAAAGGCTGCAGCTACCTGTGAACGACAAGATTGTAGTGCAGACATCAAGGAAGCCAAGTAATCTGTCAGCATATTACAGTCAACATCAGTTATTTTACGGGGTATAGGCGTCCCCCACATATTCGGTGGTCTGCCGAAGATCACCTCATACGGGGATAGCCCTGTTCGAGAGTGTGCTACCATTCTCATGTAAAAGAGTGCAACTGGTAACGCTACTACCCAGTCGACACCTTTCTCTCTGCATATTTTGGACATTCTTATTTTCAGTATCTGGTTATGTCTTTCTACGAGACCTGCTGCCTCGGGGTGTCGGACACAGTGGAATTTCCACTGATAACCTAACAGAAGTGAAACGTGTTTCATTAATTCGGATGAGAATGGCTGGCCGTTATCTGAGTGAACAACACGTGGTAAACCGTATCGTGGGAAGAATTCTCGAACCAACTGTTTGGCAGTAGTCGGGGCAGTGTAATCTGAAACCGGGTACGCCTCTGTCCAACGGGACAGAGCGCAGACAACTACGAGAACATATTTGAATCCTCGACATCGTTCCATCTGGATGTAATCCATCTGTAGGACTTCAAAAGGGTGATTAGGAGGATGAAATCCACCCTGTTCTACGGGAACGCTTTTTCCTGGGTTAAACTGACAACAGATCATACAGGTACGGACCTTTTGTTTGGCTGCTGCTCGTAAATGTTTATTGAACCAAATGTGTTGAATGCTGTCTAGCATAGCTTTTTCTCCTAGATGTGCTGGACTATGTATAGTGTTAATTATAACTTGGACCATTGAATCAGGAAGGAACCATACAGACTTTTCCTTCATCATCCATCCTTGGTCCGTTTGAATCCCTCCTAATTCAGTCCATTTCTTTATTTCGTCTGGTGTAGCATGTGTCTGTATGTCAATTACGTCAAGAGTAGGATCTTTAACTGTCATACAATGTGTCGGTGTCGGGACTATTGTCTTTGTCATGTCGGGGGTTTGAGTTTGAGCAGTCTGTTTAGCTGTTCTGTCGGCTAGATCATTGCCTTGGGAAATGATATCAGTAACCTTCGTATGAGCCTTACATTTCATAATTGATATTGCAGTGGGTAGATGTATTGCATCTAATAAGGCATGAATGAGGGGTCCGTGCTGTATGTGGGCCCCGTGAGAAGTTAAATAACCTCTCTCTCGCCACAGCACGCCGAAGTCATGTACAACTCCGAATGCATAACGTGAATCAGTGTATATGTTGACTTTTTTATTTGTGGCTTGAATACAAGCTTGTGTCAGAGCGATGAGTTCTGCGGCTTGAGCTGACAAAGTATTTATACGATTAGTTTCAATGACTTCAGTATCTGTTGTGACTGCATAAGCGGCCACTAATTCTCCTGCACTTGTTCTCATACATGAACCATCTACATACAACGTCAGGTCTGGATCGGACAATGGAACATCTGTCAAGTCTTGTCTGGGTTTTGTCGTTATAGTAATAACTTCAATACAGTCGTGAGCTAGTGGGTCTGTTCCGATTACAGGTAAAAGTGTGGCAGGATTCAATGTGTTACAGCGTCTGATTTCTATATGCGGCTGAAACAATGTAAGTTCGTATCCTGTAAGTCGTGCTATAGTCAAGTGTTGTGTTTGCGTTCTATTTACAAGAACCTCTACTGCATGTGGTACTTGAACTGTCAATGGATGTCCTAACACTATAGCATCGCTTTGTCTGATTGCTAAAGCTGTCGCTGCTACTGATTTTAGGCATGCAGGCAAAGCCTGAGCTACAGGATCTAATGTACTAGAAAAATAAGCACATGGTTTGTGTGCTCCTGCTTGTTCCTGTGTGAGTACTGACAAGGCAGTACCTTCGCGTTCTGTAACAAAGAGTGTAAACTGTTTTCTGTAACATGGCGTTGCTAAAACGGGTGCTTGACATAAAGCTTTCTTTAGGCTTTCAAAAGCTTGTGTATGTTCCTGAGTCCAAGGGAGAACAGTCGATGTGGCTGCCTCCTGTGTTGTCAACTGAATGAGTGGTTTTGCTAGAAATGCATACTGAGGGATCCACTGCCTACAATATGAAGTGAGGCCTATGAAAGCTCGTACCTCCTTTTGTGTCTTGGGTATTGACATGTTAGCTATTAACTGAATGCGGTCGAGTGTAAGCTGCCTTCCCTCCTTGGACAGCGAGTGTCCAAGATAAACAACTCGCTGGACACAGAATTGCAGCTTAGAAGGGGACACCTTGTGCCCCTTTTCGGCTAGAAATTTTAAAACTGTCAGTGATGCTTTTTCACATTCCGGTTCGCTTCTCGCGGTGATCAGCAGATCATCGACATATTGAAGCAAGGCAGTGTTAACTGGCATGTGGATACTGTCAAGTTCTCGTTTCAGTGCTTGGCTATAGATGCTGGGGCTTTCTGTAAATCCTTGAGGTGCGCGTGAGAATTTAAAGCTACGCCCATTTAAACTAAATCCGAACAAATATTGGCTTTCCGGATCTATTGGGACGCTGAAAAAGGCATTCTTGAGATCAATTACAGTAAAGAATGTTGCTTCGGAATCAATAGCTGTCAGTAATGATGAGATATCTGGGACCACAGGAAATTGTGGCACAATGCATTTGTTTAACTCGCGCAGATCAATAACCAATCGATATACTGGCGGGGCTGTAGGATCTGTTCGTTTAAGAACCGGAATTATCGGTGAATTACATACATTGGAGTCTGTTTCTACAACTACTCCTTGGGCAATAAGCTCGTCAATGATTTGTAGTAAAGCCACTACAGCATCTGGTGGTAACTTGTATTGTCGCATTCGTGGTAGCACCACTCCTGCCTTTAATGTGACTCGATATGGTGTAATATTCATGCAACCAACATCAGTAGGGCCTTGTGCCCATAGACGTGTAGGTAAAGTCTGCAGTCGGGGATCCATGTCTCTAGACACATAGTGACCTTTAAAATCACGTAAAAACAACCTTACACCTTCCGGAGAACAACATATTATGGCTCCTAGAGCTTTCAGGGTCTTTATTCCTGACAAGTTTTCTGGACATGATTTAGTAAGCAATAAATCTGTAGTTCGGGTCAGAGGTCCTATCGTAAGTGGAAGAGGCTGTGATACTTCATTAACAATAGGTTTTCCTGAAAAACCAAGGGAAATATTCTGAGAGCCTGAGAGGGGTGCCCCTGGAACTTCACTACGTTTTATAGTTGTTCGACTTGCCCCTGTATCGAGTAAAAATTTTCTATCTTGACCTAATAATTCACTATGTACATAAGGTCCTTCTTGATCTACAGGAATCTCGATAAGTGGTAAGTCAACTTCCCTCTCTAGGCTAGTTCATGCGTAACGCTGATACTCAGGATATTCATACTGTGCGGTCTGATACATTTGTCGTGTTGTTGTCTGTGTGGCAGCAGCAGGCAACGGTGGTGCAGCTGGCACAAACTGTATTGGCTGTTGTGCGGCTGGCATGGCCTGGGCATGCTGCATAGCTCCTTGTTCATTCTGATCTTGTCTGAGTGGCCGTGATCTTTCTTGTGTTTTACCTATGGCGATATTATGTTTTAAAACTGGACAATCGTGTACGTAATGACCTGGCTTTTTACAATAATTGCATGTCCCTTTTATAGGTCCTGCTGAATCGGAATGTGTCATACCCTTTTTATGTCCTTCAGCTGGAACTGTCTGGGAAACTAGCATTTTCATTTTCGTGTCTTTCATACGTCTGTGTTCATGTTCTTGTTCCTCTCTAATTCTATTGTGATGGTACTGTAACATTTGTAACATTTGTGATGGAGTGTTACCTTGCCAGGTACTCTCGAATTTTAATACTCTATTCTTTACTGGGGGCAGGGCATTTTCTACTAATTTTGTTACAAACAGATGCGGGTATGATTCGCTACTTGCTTTTATGCCACTATTTATACCAAAACATTTCTCGAATCGGGCATAGTAATCACTAGTGTCTTCATCTTGCTTCTGTTTACAGGCTGAAATTGTACCCCAATCTTCCTTTTTCGTAGTTAATAAACGTGGCAGTACCTGTACTAATAAACCTGGTAATGCTTTAGTTTTATCCCCAAGTCCTGCTCCTGCAGTTCGGGCCTTTTCTTCCGCTTCTAATGCTGACCATTCTATCTTTTGGTCTCCTACCACCCACTCCTTTTCCTTGAGTTTTTCATAAATGCCAGCAGGCATCAACACCTTTAATATTGTCATAATGTCGGGATAGGTATACTCTCCCATGAGTAACATGTCTTTAATTTCTCGGTGAAAACCCGCTGGATCTTTGTCATGACTGGGTACCACTTTCTTCATTTGTAACAATTCTATTTTTGATATGGGCGTATATACAAATACGCGCCTAAACTCGTTGTCCTCACCTTTTATTGGGTGCACTTCTCGTAAGGGATTCTGTCTATCCATGTGATACGTGGTTCTTTCCTTGACAGGCAATGAAACATGCTCTGAGCATACAAAAAGAATATACTGCTTTCTTGATTCTAGGATTTCTTTAATTAATTTAGTACCTGGACCTCTCCATTTATTCATAAGCAATTCAGTCAGTATGTCAGGTAAGGGACCAGGGTCCGAATGCTGACTCCGATATAGTATAATGAGTTGTTGAATCATATAGATCCCAGCTAACCTCTGTTCATCTGGGGTGAGATTCAAAAATGTGCGTACTACTGTATCATCACTATATTTTCCGGGACTGTCCACCCAATGGACAGCTGCCCTGGCTAAATCTTGTTCATCCATAGAATCGAGAAAATGATAACCCCTTCGTTCTCGGAGTAGTTTGTCGGCGGTTTGGAACGAATGCTCGTTAGACCTTATATTAATTATAGGTATTTGGAAATTCCTGTTATTATCTGGACATATCGGACGTATTGAATCAGTATGACATCTAGTCTGATTCCTATTACAAGATCTTCCTCTACCTACATAGGCTATGGTGTCCGACTGTCCTGCGGGCAGTCCTGACCCTTCTTCCTCGCTTTGTTCGAACTCGTCTGCCTCTAATCTCTCTTCGTGTAGGCGTTCTATTTCTTTACGGATCTTTCGGCACATGGCTATTATACAATTTTGCTTATCGTGTCTCCCTTCTGATATATTCTGGCTCCACCTTGTAAGAATTTGCATTGCATCCGGATCTACCCCCGGTCGGTCTTGATTTCTGATCACACAGTTTATGAGGAAACGTAACAGTTCCCCCTGTATCTCTACTTTCTGGTATTCCATAGCTCTGTTAATACATTCTGGATCTCGCCCTGTTTGGACAAAATGATATATATTATCTAGATGCGCAGGCATTCCTGGTAACTTCGCTAAATACACTGCGGCTCGTCTGATACGCAATGATGCCAGGATCATTTCGTCCTCTATACCGGGCACCGGGTCATATCTACAATCTATAAGAAGTTCTTTAAGCGCACGGGCACTTACGAATTTGGGTGTACGTGAATGCGCTGACTCTTGAAAAGTTAGTTTATTTATTCTAGGTGGCGTAGAAAAAATATTGGTAGCACCTCCCGTGGCCCCATCTGGGGCGTCGGGTGTGAAAGGATTCGTCGAACGTGACACAGCAACTATAGGTGTGGACACAGCTATAGAAGTACCTGTAGGAACAGATGCAGAAACAAATGTGCTTGCCGGAACTTGTGACTCTATTTGTTGCTGTAGGGATACGGGTGCTGGATCTTGGCGTGAGACCTCCCTGGTATGCGGTCTATGCGGGTCGGAATTAGCATACTCGGGAGCTGCGTCATCTAAATATGAGGAAAGAAAAACATCTTCTGCGGTTCTAGGATGCCCCTTAGGATGTACCTTGATTGGGAACAATGGGGGTGGCAAGTCTTTCGGTATCTCTGGAGTAGCCTTAGGTAATCCTTCGGCCAGAAGGGGATACATACCATTCATAAGGGCATTTCTCTGTCTGTCTACTTGTTCTGATTTCACTCGGATACCTTCCTCAATTAATAGATTTTCTCGAACTTTGTTTGAACTCTCTTTACTCTTCTCTTCCTGTCTACGTGCTTTTTCTGTACGTCTATGAGATTCTTTACGCCATAACTCAACGGCGTCTTTCTGCGACTGTCTGACTTTCCTTTTCCATAACTCTTCCTCGACTTTCATGATGCACTCTGCATCCCAGGTCCCCGCTGCGGGCCACCTCTGACTTTCTGGTAATCCCTTGGTGTAGTCTACCCATAAATCAAGAAATAATATAGCGTCTAAGCCATGTTTGTGATACATGAAGTGCCCTGGAGTATCCCTAGGAGGAATAGGGACGGCTTCTTCGAGTACCCCTTTTCTAGTAGTGATCTGTCTTAATTTCGAAAAGAGCGGCATATTGACAATCTGATCTGATACTTAATCTTGAACACACTTAATACAAAAGCACAATAATGAACAACCATTCATACCACAATATGCAGGACGTTTAACACATTAAACATTAAACATTAAACATTTTTTTAACCTTTAAAATAAACAACAATGATGATCGTCTGCATAACTAATCACCAAGCATAACTCTTGACACTAACTAGATACTTCGGAATACTTGATATACTGCTAAACAGTACAGATACACTGCTAAAACAGTGCAGACCGGATTTGTGTACCCAAACCCGTCTTGACCGGCACAACCTATGTGCACGTCAGAAATGCCTCCCCAGTAATGGTACTCACCGGGTAGCTTCGGAAACAGAAGGCCTCGGTAACTTGAACTTGAACCGGACTGGACTCGACTCGACTCGCCGGAAACTGGGCTTGACTTCGAACTGGTGGGTCTCTGTATACCTCGGATCTTGCTCTCTCAGCTAGGCTCTGGTCGGGATACTTCGCACTTCTCACCGCCTCGTCTGGGTGTTGATCGCAGTCTCAGTCGCCCCCGCTTGACCGGAGGGAGATACAGGAAATCCTGCTGGTACGCGTAATTGTCCGTCCAGCTGTGGCAGGAGACCGGGCCTGCAACTCACCGCCGGCGCGTGAGATGAGAAAGTGTCCCTGTTCGGGCGCCATCATGTGGTAAATAAAATTCCTTTACCTGGACTGAATTTGATACAGTAACATTATAAAATAGCTCAGTAAAATGAGAGGCAGAATCCGTGATATTAGAGGTTCGGAATGGGCTTTATTCCAGTGATCGATTATAATCGGATGCTCCAGGTTCCATCACCACGGGGGTTCAGGAAGTGAAGTACATACTTTATTGACAAGAAGTAACTTTTATAGTACATACATTACAATGAAGCGAATGCAGTAGGCGTAACAATTGATAAGGAAAATGACGTTTTGTCTGCGTAACCAAAAATGGGTGTAATAAGGAGTAAAAAGGAACATAATTGGTTATGATGTCATACATAGGTGGATCTATAAGATAATACTTGGCCTAGATGCGCGCGCAGCAGCATGACGTGTAATTGACGTGTAACTAGGGGGTGAAGGGGACTTGACATTTAGCTCTACATGTGGAGACAAAAAGTCTGGGGGGTCAAGTCAACCTAATCCCAAATCATATCTTACATCCTATGTTTAAAGAACTATGTTATCCAAGAAAGAAGGACTCTCGGACAGAATCTATTCTATACTGACTGTGCGTGCGTGTACAAGCGTCTAAGTGTCTACACTGAATGCGAGGGGGTAGGAATATTCCATGGTAACAGGGCTATGAATTACTTGCATGAGGACAGAGAAGCCGTGCCTTTTGCTCGGTAACTGGAAGAATGTTTACTTAAACTACTAGGCAGGAATGCATCGGCTGAGGGGGAAGCAGATAATTCGAAGGTGAAATACAGTACTTGGCAGAGAATAGGCTGATGTCAGGCTTCGGGAGCCGCGCAGGGAATGAGACAAAGTTCATGGTCACAGATGCAGGCTCAGACTGGAGCTTTCAGAGGCAGAAGGCAAGAGGAGTTTTGATGACAGAATCAGGGCCTACTTGCCTAGACTGTAAAATGGCATAAGTGAACCATACAAAGCCGGTGGCCTTTCATATTTAGGAATGGAATATCCGGCCTATTCATGGCGGATCTGACAGAGGACATGTTGACGGTGGACGCACATGTATTTGCGTCTTCATAACTGGAACTGGAGGGAACATACATGTACTTGTGATATGCACATAGAACCGTTGGGGTCCAAGATAGGGGACATAACTGACCAGAAAAATCCATATTTCCACATTCCCTCCTTGTCCCCTACTTGCCCTTCAAGAGATATCAATCTTCATCAATCCATTGATCTGTTCATATAGCATCATTTGTTCTTCTTTCTTCTTCCGTGACGAATGAAATCTTGGTGGTGGAGTACACGATGTGGCACACAGACCACAGATCGCTGGTCCACATTGTAGACATAGACAGCAACTGAATAGTATGAGAAGGCCAATACCTAGGAAGGATAAAACTCTCCATCCCCAGGCTGATATCACATTCCAAAACCAACTGGACCAAGTCCAAGTGCCTGGGTTCTGGTGTATCTGGCTTACAATCTTATGAAGGCGAGTGATGGCTTTATATACAGATGGCGAATTTTCTGGTATGAATACGCAGCAGCTTGATCCGATGACCCTACAAGCTCCGCCCCTATCAGCCAGGATGACGTCAAGGACAAGACGATTTTGAAGCACAACAATCCGCATAGCAGACTGCTCTTCTGTTAAATTGCCTAAGGCGGAAATAGTTTCATTCACTACTGCTTCAAGCGTTCTAGTTAATCTACGTATCAGCTTACTATTGGTAACAGTACCTATATAGGGAAAGATGCCTTTATTAAAATCTACATACTTGTCCCATGCTGTCTCAGTGTAATCGACAATGGGGAGATCTCTCCGCTCTCTGTTGTGTACTAAATGAATATTTCTGTAATAATCAGGAGGAGCTAGGAAAACAGGCGGCAAAAGGAATGCAATGTAGCAGGTACCATCCCAATCTAGAGGTAAACGCATATATGCAGTCTGACCACATACAAAGTAGGAATGGCGAGAAGCTCTAAATGAAGATTTGCCTTGATCACTGAATTCTACTATAGTAGTGCATTTACTATGGCCCATATGTATGGAACCAACCTTTCTTACACACAATTCACCCTTCGCTGGGAATACTGACATGGTGGGTAAGACTAGTTCAACTTCGGATACGACATTTAGAATCATGAGATTAGGTGTAAAATTACCTAATCCATATACTTCATTTTCTAGATCAGTTCCTGTTCTTTTGGGGCGACCCTCCTTGTCAGGGTAGCAGACCTTGAGTAAAACTAGGTTCAGGTTTCCCCATACCCAATGATCTTGGTAAACTGCTGTGTCTGAGTCTATGGAATTGATTAAACTGAACCATGCTCCACAGGAGCCATTATGTGTAAATGGATGTGGAAAGAAAGGCAGGACTCCTTCATAATTCTGATAGGGAGGGAGTCGGCCACACACCCAACAATTGGTGGCATTACTAGTCTGATGGGAATGATGTAACATACTAATGAAAGTGTTATTGCGCAGCGCAAGTCTATAAGACAATTCATGCGGAGGTAAGTCACTAAAAGAATGTTCAGCAGCAACATTATAAACATGTCTAGAAATAGGGTAATATATGTGCAACAACATACTTGTAATAATTATTAAAAGACTCAATAAAAACAGAATTAATAATGTCACTATGCAGTGGCTACGCAGTGATTTACAATACGCCTGTCGTTTCAACATTTTTCGGGTATTTTCTTTACTCAGGTCCAAGGGATACATGTCAGAGACAATTCAACCGCTTCACCTTGGAGAGGACTTAAACAATCAAATTGCTCGACTTGTTGGGCCTAAGCTATACTTTATAGAGTTCGGTTTCAGTTTTTTCAACCAAAGGAAGTTTTGAATCAGTCTGTGAGGGAGTGCAGGGCACAATGTCTATATCCGAGGATAGTCCATGAAATTTCTTGATATGACTTGAATGAATCCAGCCCTTGCGGCCCTCGATCTTCACGGCTGTCCTTGTGGTCAGCAGGACCAACTTGGGTGATTTCCACCTGGGCTCCAGCTGAGTCTTTCGGTCGAAATTCCTCACAAAGACAAGATCACCCGGAACAACGTCATGGGGTTTCACCTCAGTGTTGTCGGGAAAGGCTGCAGCTACCTGTGAACGACAAGATTGTAGTGCAGACATCAAGGAAGCCAAGTAATCTGTCAGCATATTACAGTCAACATCAGTTATTTTACGGGGCATAGGCGTCCCCCACATATTCGGTGGTCTGCCGAAGATCACCTCATACGGGGATAGCCCTGTTCGAGAGTGTGCTACCATTCTCATGTAAAAGAGTGCAACTGGTAACGCTACTACCCAGTCGACACCTTTCTCTCTGCATATTTTGGACATTCTTATTTTCAGTATCTGGTTATGTCTTTCTACGAGACCTGCTGCCTCGGGGTGTCGGACACAGTGGAATTTCCACTGATAACCTAACAGAAGTGAAACGTGTTTCATTAATTCGGATGAGAATGGCTGGCCGTTATCTGAGTGAACAACACGTGGTAAACCGTATCGTGGGAAGAATTCTCGAACCAACTGTTTGGCAGTAGTCGGGGCAGTGTAATCTGAAACCGGGTACGCCTCTGTCCAACGGGACAGAGCGCAGACAACTACGAGAACATATTTGAATCCTCGACATCGTTCCATCTGGATGTAATCCATCTGTAGGACTTCAAAAGGGTGATTAGGAGGATGAAATCCACCCTGTTCTACGGGAACGCTTTTTCCTGGGTTAAACTGACAACAGATCATACAGGTACGGACCTTTTGTTTGGCTGCTGCTCGTAAATGTTTATTGAACCAAATGTGTTGAATGCTGTCTAGCATAGCTTTTTCTCCTAGATGTGCTGGACTATGTATAGTGTTAATTATAACTTGGACCATTGAATCAGGAAGGAACCATACAGACTTTTCCTTCATCATCCATCCTTGGTCCGTTTGAATCCCTCCTAATTCAGTCCATTTCTTTATTTCGTCTGGTGTAGCATGTGTCTGTATGTCAATTACGTCAAGAGTAGGATCTTTAACTGTCATACAATGTGTCGGTGTCGGGACTATTGTCTTTGTCATGTCGGGGGTTTGAGTTTGAGCAGTCTGTTTAGCTGTTCTGTCGGCTAGATCATTGCCTTGGGAAATGATATCAGTAACCTTCGTATGAGCCTTACATTTCATAATTGATATTGCAGTGGGTAGATGTATTGCATCTAATAAGGCATGAATGAGGGGTCCGTGCTGAATGTGGGCCCCGTGAGAAGTTAAATAACCTCTCTCTCGCCACAGCACGCCGAAGTCATGTACAACTCCGAATGCATAACGTGAATCAGTGTATATGTTGACTTTTTTATTTGTGGCTTGAATACAAGCTTGTGTCAGAGCGATGAGTTCTGCGGCTTGAGCTGACAAAGTATTTATACGATTAGTTTCAATGACTTCAGTATCTGTTGTGACTGCATAAGCGGCCACTAATTCTCCTGCACTTGTTCTCATACATGAACCATCTACATACAACGTCAGGTCTGGATCGGACAATGGAACATCTGTCAAGTCTTGTCTGGGTTTTGTCGTTATAGTAATAACTTCAATACAGTCGTGAGCTAGTGGGTCTGTTCCGATTACAGGTAAAAGTGTGGCAGGATTCAATGTGTTACAGCGTCTGATTTCTATATGCGGCTGAAACAATGTAAGTTCGTATCCTGTAAGTCGTGCTATAGTCAAGTGTTGTGTTTGCGTTCTATTTACAAGAACCTCTACTGCATGTGGTACTTGAACTGTCAATGGATGTCCTAACACTATAGCATCGCTTTGTCTGATTGCTAAAGCTGTCGCTGCTACTGATTTTAGGCATGCAGGCAAAGCCTGAGCTACAGGATCTAATGTACTAGAAAAATAAGCACATGGTTTGTGTGCTCCTGCTTGTTCCTGTGTGAGTACTGACAAGGCAGTACCTTCGCGTTCTGTAACAAAGAGTGTAAACTGTTTTCTGTAACATGGCGTTGCTAAAACGGGTGCTTGACATAAAGCTTTCTTTAGGCTTTCAAAAGCTTGTGTATGTTCCTGAGTCCAAGGGAGAACAGTCGATGTGGCTGCCTCCTGTGTTGTCAACTGAATGAGTGGTTTTGCTAGAAATGCATACTGAGGGATCCACTGCCTACAATATGAAGTGAGGCCTATGAAAGCTCGTACCTCCTTTTGTGTCTTGGGTATTGACATGTTAGCTATTAACTGAATGCGGTCGGGTGTAAGCTGCCTTCCCTCCTTGGACAGCGAGTGTCCAAGATAAACAACTCGCTGGACACAGAATTGCAGCTTAGAAGGGGACACCTTGTGCCCCTTTTCGGCTAGAAATTTTAAAACTGTCAGTGATGCTTTTTCACATTCCGGTTCGCTTCTCGCGGTGATCAGCAGATCATCGACATATTGAAGCAAGGCAGTGTTAACTGGCATGTGGATACTGTCAAGTTCTCGTTTCAGTGCTTGGCTATAGATGCTGGGGCTTTCTGTAAATCCTTGAGGTGCGCGTGAGAATTTAAAGCTACGCCCATTTAAACTAAATCCGAACAAATATTGGCTTTCCGGATCTATTGGGACGCTGAAAAAGGCATTCTTGAGATCAATTACAGTAAAGAATGTTGCTTCGGAATCAATAGCTGTCAGTAATGATGAGATATCTGGGACCACAGGAAATTGTGGCACAATGCATTTGTTTAACTCGCGCAGATCAATAACCAATCGATATACTGGCGGGGCTGTAGGATCTGTTCGTTTAAGAACCGGAATTATCGGTGAATTACATACATTGGAGTCTGTTTCTACAACTACTCCTTGGGCAATAAGCTCGTCAATGATTTGTAGTAAAGCCACTACAGCATCTGGTGGTAACTTGTATTGTCGCATTCGTGGTAGCACCACTCCTGCCTTTAATGTGACTCGATATGGTGTAATATTCATGCAACCAACATCAGTAGGGCCTTGTGCCCATAGACGTGTAGGTAAAGTCTGCAGTCGGGGATCCATGTCTCTAGACACATAGTGACCTTTAAAATCACGTAAAAACAACCTTACACCTTCCGGAGAACAACATATTATGGCTCCTAGAGCTTTCAGGGTCTTTATTCCTAACAAGTTTTCTGGACATGATTTAGTAAGCAATAAATCTGTAGTTCGGGTCAGAGGTCCTATCGTAAGTGGAAGAGGCTGTGATACTTCATTAACAATAGGTTTTCCTGAAAAACCAAGGGAAATATTCTGAGAGCCTGAGAGGGGTGCCCCTGGAACTTCACTACGTTTTATAGTTGTTCGACTTGCCCCTGTATCGAGTAAAAATTTTCTATCTTGACCTAATAATTCACTATGTACATAAGGTCCTTCTTGATCTACAGGAATCTCGATAAGTGGTAAGTCAACTTCCCTCTCTAGGCTAGTTCATGCGTAACGCTGATACTCAGGATATTCATACTGTGCGGTCTGATACATTTGTCGTGTTGTTGTCTGTGTGGCAGCAGCAGGCAACGGTGGTGCAGCTGGCACAAACTGTATTGGCTGTTGTGCGGCTGGCATGGCCTGGGCATGCTGCATAGCTCCTTGTTCATTCTGATCTTGTCTGAGTGGCCGTGATCTTTCTTGTGTTTTACCTATGGCGATATTATGTTTTAAAACTGGACAATCGTGTACGTAATGACCTGGCTTTTTACAATAATTGCATGTCCCTTTTATAGGTCCTGCTGAATCGGAATGTGTCATACCCTTTTTATGTCCTTCAGCTGGAACTGTCTGGGAAACTAGCATTTTCATTTTCGTGTCTTTCATACGTCTGTGTTCATGTTCTTGTTCCTCTCTAATTCTATTGTGATGGTACTGTAACATTTGTAACATTTGTGATGGAGTGTTACCTTGCCAGGTACTCTCGAATTTTAATACTCTATTCTTTACTGGGGGCAGGGCATTTTCTACTAATTTTGTTACAAACAGATGCGGGTATGATTCGCTACTTGCTTTTATGCCACTATTTATACCAAAACATTTCTCGAATCGGGCATAGTAATCACTAGTGTCTTCATCTTGCTTCTGTTTACAGGCTGAAATTGTACCCCAATCTTCCTTTTTCGTAGTTAATAAACGTGGCAGTACCTGTACTAATAAACCTGGTAATGCTTTAGTTTTATCCCCAAGTCCTGCTCCTGCAGTTCGGGCCTTTTCTTCCGCTTCTAATGCTGACCATTCTATCTTTTGGTCTCCTACCTCCCACTCCTTTTCCTTGAGTTTTTCATAAATGCCAGCAGGCATCAACACCTTTAATATTGTCATAATGTCGGGATAGGTATACTCTCCCATGAGTAACATGTCTTTAATTTCTCGGTGAAAACCCGCTGGATCTTTGTCATGACTGGGTACCACTTTCTTCATTTGTAACAATTCTATTTTTGATATGGGCGTATATACAAATACGCGCCTAAACTCGTTGTCCTCACCTTTTATTGGGTGCACTTCTCGTAAGGGATTCTGTCTATCCATGTGATACGTGGTTCTTTCCTTGACAGGCAATGAAACATGCTCTGAGCATACAAAAAGAATATACTGCTTTCTTGATTCTAGGATTTCTTTAATTAATTTAGTACCTGGACCTCTCCATTTATTCATAAGCAATTCAGTCAGTATGTCAGGTAAGGGACCAGGGTCCGAATGCTGACTCCGATATAGTATAATGAGTTGTTGAATCATATAGATCCCAGCTAACCTCTGTTCATCTGGGGTGAGATTCAAAAATGTGCGTACTACTGTATCATCACTATATTTTCCGGGACTGTCCACCCAATGGACAGCTGCCCTGGCTAAATCTTGTTCATCCATAGAATCGAGAAAATGATAACCCCTTCGTTCTCGGAGTAGTTTGTCGGCGGTTTGGAACGAATGCTCGTTAGACCTTATATTAATTATAGGTATTTGGAAATTCCTGTTATTATCTGGACATATCGGACGTATTGAATCAGTATGACATCTAGTCTGATTCCTATTACAAGATCTTCCTCTACCTACATAGGCTATGGTGTCCGACTGTCCTGCGGGCAGTCCTGACCCTTCTTCCTCGCTTTGTTCGAACTCGTCTGCCTCTAATCTCTCTTCGTGTAGGCGTTCTATTTCTTTACGGATCTTTCGGCACATGGCTATTATACAATTTTGCTTATCGTGTCTCCCTTCTGATATATTCTGGCTCCACCTTGTAAGAATTTGCATTGCATCCGGATCTACCCCCGGTCGGTCTTGATTTCTGATCACACAGTTTATGAGGAAACGTAACAGTTCCCCCTGTATCTCTACTTTCTGGTATTCCATAGCTCTGTTAATACATTCTGGATCTCGCCCTGTTTGGACAAAATGATATATATTATCTAGATGCGCAGGCATTCCTGGTAACTTCGCTAAATACACTGCGGCTCGTCTGATACGCAATGATGCCAGGATCATTTCGTCCTCTATACCGGGCACCGGGTCATATCTACAATCTATAAGAAGTTCTTTAAGCGCACGGGCACTTACGAATTTGGGTGTACGTGAATGCGCTGACTCTTGAAAAGTTAGTTTATTTATTCTAGGTGGCGTAGAAAAAATATTGGTAGCACCTCCCGTGGCCCCATCTGGGGCGTCGGGTGTGAAAGGATTCGTCGAACGTGACACAGCAACTATAGGTGTGGACACAGCTATAGAAGTACCTGTAGGAACAGATGCAGAAACAAATGTGCTTGCCGGAACTTGTGACTCTATTTGTTGCTGTAGGGATACGGGTGCTGGATCTTGGCGTGAGACCTCCCTGGTATGCGGTCTATGCGGGTCGGAATTAGCATACTCGGGAGCTGCGTCATCTAAATATGAGGAAAGAAAAACATCTTCTGCGGTTCTAGGATGCCCCTTAGGATGTACCTTGATTGGGAACAATGGGGGTGGCAAGTCTTTCGGTATCTCTGGAGTAGCCTTAGGTAATCCTTCGGCCAGAAGGGGATACATACCATTCATAAGGGCATTTCTCTGTCTGTCTACTTGTTCTGATTTCACTCGGATACCTTCCTCAATTAATAGATTTTCTCGAACTTTGTTTGAACTCTCTTTACTCTTCTCTTCCTGTCTACGTGCTTTTTCTGTACGTCTATGAGATTCTTTACGCCATAACTCAACGGCGTCTTTCTGCGACTGTCTGACTTTCCTTTTCCATAACTCTTCCTCGACTTTCATGATGCACTCTGCATCCCAGGTCCCCGCTGCGGGCCACCTCTGACTTTCTGGTAATCCCTTGGTGTAGTCTACCCATAAATCAAGAAATAATATAGCGTCTAAGCCATGTTTGTGATACATGAAGTGCCCTGGAGTATCCCTAGGAGGAATAGGGACGGCTTCTTCGAGTACCCCTTTTCTAGTAGTGATCTGTCTTAATTTCGAAAAGAGCGGCATATTGACAATCTGATCTGATACTTAATCTTGAACACACTTAATACAAAAGCACAATAATGAACAACCATTCATACCACAATATGCAGGACGTTTAACACATTAAACATTAAACATTAAACATTTTTTTAACCTTTAAAATAAACAACAATGATGATCGTCTGCATAACTAATCACCAAGCATAACTCTTGACACTAACTAGATACTTCGGAATACTTGATATACTGCTAAACAGTACAGATACACTGCTAAAACAGTGCAGACCGGATTTGTGTACCCAAACCCGTCTTGACCGGCACAACCTATGTGCACGTCAGAAATGCCTCCCCAGTAATGGTACTCACCGGGTAGCTTCGGAAACAGAAGGCCTCGGTAACTTGAACTTGAACCGGACTGGACTCGACTCGACTCGCCGGAAACTGGGCTTGACTTCGAACTGGTGGGTCTCTGTATACCTCGGATCTTGCTCTCTCAGCTAGGCTCTGGTCGGGATACTTCGCACTTCTCACCGCCTCGTCTGGGTGTTGATCGCAGTCTCAGTCGCCCCCGCTTGACCGGAGGGAGATACAGGAAATCCTGCTGGTACGCGTAATTGTCCGTCCAGCTGTGGCAGGAGACCGGGCCTGCAACTCACCGCCGGCGCGTGAGATGAGAAAGTGTCCCTGTTCGGGCGCCATCATGTGGTAAATAAAATTCCTTTACCTGGACTGAATTTGATACAGTAACATTATAAAATAGCTCAGTAAAATGAGAGGCAGAATCCGTGATATTAGAGGTTCGGAATGGGCTTTATTCCAGTGATCGATTATAATCGGATGCTCCAGGTTCCATCACCACGGGGGTTCAGGAAGTGAAGTACATACTTTATTGACAAGAAGTAACTTTTATAGTACATACATTACAATGAAGCGAATGCAGTAGGCGTAACAATTGATAAGGAAAATGACGTTTTGTCTGCGTAACCAAAAATGGGTGTAATAAGGAGTAAAAAGGAACATAATTGGTTATGATGTCATACATAGGTGGATCTATAAGATAATACTTGGCCTAGATGCGCGCGCAGCAGCATGACGTGTAATTGACGTGTAACTAGGGGGTGAAGGGGACTTGACATTTAGCTCTACATGTGGAGACAAAAAGTCTGGGGGGTCAAGTCAACCTAATCCCAAATCATATCTTACATCCTATGTTTAAAGAACTATGTTATCCAAGAAAGAAGGACTCTCGGACAGAATCTATTCTATACTGACTGTGCGTGCGTGTACAAGCGTCTAAGTGTCTACACTGAATGCGAGGGGGTAGGAATATTCCATGGTAACAGGGCTATGAATTACTTGCATGAGGACAGAGAAGCCGTGCCTTTTGCTCGGTAACTGGAAGAATGTTTACTTAAACTACTAGGCAGGAATGCATCGGCTGAGGGGGAAGCAGATAATTCGAAGGTGAAATACAGTACTTGGCAGAGAATAGGCTGATGTCAGGCTTCGGGAGCCGCGCAGGGAATGAGACAAAGTTCATGGTCACAGATGCAGGCTCAGACTGGAGCTTTCAGAGGCAGAAGGCAAGAGGAGTTTTGATGACAGAATCAGGGCCTACTTGCCTAGACTGTAAAATGGCATAAGTGAACCATACAAAGCCGGTGGCCTTTCATATTTAGGAATGGAATATCCGGCCTATTCATGGCGGATCTGACAGAGGACATGTTGACGGTGGACGCACATGTATTTGCGTCTTCATAACTGGAACTGGAGGGAACATACATGTACTTGTGATATGCACATAGAACCGTTGGGGTCCAAGATAGGGGACATAACTGACCAGAAAAATCCATATTTCCACACCTATCAGAATTATAAAGGAATTCTACCTCTCTTTCCATACCCGTTCACACACAACGGCTCCTGTGGAGCATGGTTTAGTTTAATTAATTCCCTAGATTCGAATTCTGCAGTTTATCAAGACAACTGGGTATGGGGAAATTTGAACTTAGTTTTACTTAAAGTCTGCTACCCTAACAAGGAGGGACTTCCCAAAAGAACAGGAACTGATCTAGAAAATGAAGTGTATGGATTAGGTAATTTTACGCTTAATCTTATGATCCTAAATGTCGAATCCGAAGCTACTCCAATTTTGCCCGCTATGTCAATATTTCCAGTAATAGGTGAATTATGTGTAAGAAAGAATGGTTCCATACATATGGGCCACAGTAGATGCACCACTGTAATAGAATTTAGTGATCAAGGCAAGTCTACATTTAGAGCTTCCCGCCATTCCTATTTCATATGTGGTCAGACGGCATATGTACGTTTGCCTCTAGATTGGGATGGTACCTGCTACATCGGATTCCTTTTGCCACCTGTTTTCCTAGCTCCTCCTGATTATCACAGAAATACTCATTTAGTACACAATAGAGAAAGGAGAGATCTCCCAATAGTCGATTACACTGAAACAGCATGGGAAAAATACACAGATTTCAATAAAGGTCTCTTTCCCTATATAGGTACCGTTACTAATAGTAAGCTGATACGTAGATTAACTAGAACCCTTGAAGCAGTAGTGAACGAAACCATTTCCGCCTTAGGCAATTTAACAGAAGAGCAGTCTGCTATGCGGATTGTTGTGCTTCAAAATCGTCTTGTCCTTGACGTCATCCTGGCCGATAGGGGCGGAGCTTGTAGGGTCATCGGATCAAGTTGTTGCATTTTCATACCAGAAAATTCGCCATCTGTATATAAAGCCATAACTCGCCTTCATAAGATTGTAAGCCAGATACACCAGAATCCAGGCACCTGGACTTGGTCCGGTTGGTTTTGGAGTGTATTATCTACCTTTGGATGGAGGGTCCTATCCTTCCTAGGTATTGGCTTTCTCATACTATTCAGTTGCTGTCTATGTCTACAATGTGGACCAGCGATCTGTGGTCTGTGTGCCACATCGTGTATTCCACCACCAAGATTTCATTCATCCCAGAAGAAAAAAGAAGAACAAATGATGCTATATGAACAGATCAACGGATTGATGAAGATTGATATCTCTTAACGGGCAAGTAGGGGACAAGGAGGGAATGTGGAAATATGGATTTTTCTGATCAGTTATGTCCCCTATCTTGGACCCCAACGGTTTCCTGTATGAATCACAAGTACATGTATGTTCCCTCCAGTTCCAGTTATGAAGACGCAAACACATGTGCGTCCACCGTCAACATGTCCTTTTTCAGATCCGCCATGAATGGGCCGGATATTCCATCCCTAAGTATGAAAGGCCACCGGCTTTATATGGTTCACTTATGCCATTTTACAGTCCAGGCAAGTAGGCCCTGATTCTGTCATCAAGCTTTTCTTGCCTTCTGCCTCTGAAAGCTCCAGTCTGAGCCTGCATCTGTGACCATGAACTTTGTCTCATTCCCTGCGCGGCTCACGGTGCCTGACATCAGCCTGTTGCCTGCCAAAAACTGTATTTCACCTTCGAAATTATCTGCTCCGCTCCCTGCCCAATGCATTCCTGTCTAGTAGTTTAAGTCAACATTCTTCCAGCTACCGAGCAAAGGCCCGGCTTCTCTGTCTTTATGCAAGTAATTCATAGCCCTATTATTATGGAAGACTTCTGCCCTCGCATCTAGTGTAGACACTTAGACGCTTGTACACGCACTCACAGTCAGTATAGAATAAGATTCTACTCTAAGAGACCTCTCTTTTGGATAACATAGTTCTTTAAACATAGGATGTTAGATATGATTTGGGATTAGGTTGACTTGACCCTCCAGACTTCTGTCGCCACATGTAGAGCTAAATGTCAAGTCCCCTTCACCCCCTAGTTGCACGTCAATCACACGTCATGCTGCTGCGCGCGCATTTCTGCCAAGTATTTCTGCTGACATTGCGAAATTCTTTCATGGAACCACCCTATTATGACATCATACCTGATGACGTTCTTTAGTTACACCCAGTTACGCCCACTTTTGCTACGCATGTATGTTTTATCTTTACTATCAATTGTTACGCCTCCTGCATTTACTTCACTGTAATGCCTATTGTATAAAAGTGATTACTTATCAATAAAGTATGTACTTCACTTCCTGAACCTCCGTGGTGATGGAACTTGGAGTCCACGATTCGAATCGTCCATTGGAATAAAGCCCATTCCGAACCTCTAATACCACGGATTTTGCCTCTTATTTTACTGAGCTATTTTTATTATTTTTTTGTATCAAATTAAGTCCCGGTAATTAAATTATTTACCACACATCGATCCTCTTCTCCGGTGATGAGCCATGAGAGGCCCTGCGACACGCTTCCCCGAGGTGCGGCGACGTCTGCGGCGACGTTGATTGTCTTCTCCGGCGATGAGCGGTGACAGGCCCTGCGACACAGTTCCCAGTGATGCGGCGGCGTCTGCTGCGACGTCGATCCTCTACCCTGGTGATGCGAGGCGCTTCGATGGACCTGCGATGACTCCACGATTCTTCTGCGGCACGCTTCCCGGTGATGAGGCGGTATCTGCTGCTACGTCGATCCTCTGCTCCGGCGATGCGAGGCGCTTCGTGTTGTGAAGTTTCAGCGGCAGTTCGGGTACACGCTTCTTGTTCGTGAGTCGCGTTCCAGCTCCTTGCGACACACAGTCCCTCAGAAAGCCTCTCAAAACAGCAGGCACTTCCAAAAAACTCTTGGGGAGCTGGTGGTTGAAGTCTGTTGTCCCTGAGACTTCAGCAGGAGGCAAGCTCTCTTCCAAGCCCTTGGAGATTCTTCACAAGTTGAATAAAGTGCACACAAAGTCCTTTCTCCTTTCTTTGGCAGTCAGACAACCACTGCTGGCCAATCCCCCAAGCAGCACTTCAGCTTAGGGATAGTCTCTCCTCAGTTTCTTCTGGTTCCACTCGTCAGCAAAGGTTTCTTCTTGTCTCCCAAAGTAATCTAAAGTTCTTGGGTTTGGGTCACAATATTTATACCCAGTTTCTCTTTGTTCTCTGAAGGCAGAGAGGCCTTTGCCTAGTCCAAACCAGTTCTGGTCAGTCCTGTAGCACTTTGTTGACAAGACTCCCTTCCTTTCAGAGTGCAGGGCAGAGACATCAGACGCACCACAGGAGGTGGAGACAGCATTGTGGAGGGAAGGCACAGCCCTATTCAGGTCCCAGGTGCAACTCCTCCCACCCATCTACATGGAGATCTCTCTATTCAGCCCTGTGCTGACTCACACTTTCTCCTGGAATTTCCCCAGCCCCTGTCACTCAAACTCCAGACAAGGAATACACAACCTAGCAGAGGCAGATTTGGATGGTTAGACAAGAAAATACGTACTTTCTAAAAGTGATATTTTCAAACACAGAATGTTAAAACCAACTTCACTAAAATATGTATTTTATCATTCTAGGTTCAGGCATACTAAACTCGAATTTCTACTATGTTCCCTGAGTCAGTTAGGATTATAAGATGTAATAATCAAACTGCCCATTCTGGCCTATGGGGAACAGGTAGCCTTGCAATAGTGAAAAACGAAAATGGCTGTAATTCACTATTTGGGACATGCCACCCACATCAGGGCTTGTCCTACCTTATACTTACAATGCACCCTGCCCTTGGGCCTACCATAGGGGTGTCTGATATGATGAAAAGGGAAGGTTTAGGGACTGGCAAGTGAGTGTACTTGACAAAAACTCTAAGCAGAATCGGGTGGTCTAAGAGAACAACTATAGAGAACAAAAACCATAATCATTGCACCTTATAAGACTATAACCTCAAAGTCAGTCACTAGAGAGCAGTGATGTAAGTGAGAGAAAAAAGGAAGGAAAAAGCCTTCGCGAATTAAGAGGATTTCCATCAACTGGCAAGAGAGGCCAGTGTCATCACTTGGGTATCCTTTAATCTTGCTACTACTCCTGAAAACATAGAGGGAAATCATGTAGCAAAGATTGCGACTAGGCCATAGAGATGAAGCTGATACCCAAGTGATGACAGTGGCCTCTCTTGGCAGTTGATGGAAATCCTATTAATTCGCGAAGGTTTTTTTTTATGTCCTTTTTTCTCTCACTTACATCACTGCTCTCTAGTGACTGACTTTGAGGTTATAGTCTTTTAAGGTGCAATGATTATGGTTTTTGTTCTCTATAGTTGTTCTCTTAGACCACCAGATTCTGCTTAGAGTTTTTGTGAATTGTATTGGGGATTGAATCTGTAGTTTGGTCGTCAAACTCTTCCCTAGGACCCTTTTTCTCCGTTCTGGGAGATATATTGTATGCTATTGAGCAGCTGATGGCTGCGGGTCTATATTGTAAATAACTGACTACCTATACCTGTTGGGTAGTTAATCAGTAAAACAGTGCTATATATTAAGCACTATACGCTTCTTTTTAACAAAGGGAAGACATTCTAGACACTCTTTTTCGGACATGGCTGAGTTCAGTGGTCTTGCATATGATGATACTTTTTGTCAATCTATACTGGACACTACACCAAGTATCCTAGACAGCATTCCTAACCCTACAGTTGCCAGGGTAGATGATTGGGGCAAAGTGACGATTCTAAAGAAATCTAATTCTCGCACAGTAATACACGGTGCCATTATGGTGGAATATTTGCGAGGGAACTGTGCGCCTCCAGGTCTTATTGTCACTAATGTTCCTTGTCTATTTTTACAAGACAAGGTGTTTCTCAAAGATTGGTCTCTAATAGCCTGGCGCTGCACGCGCGACTGGCTAATCCTTATTATCAGCACAGCTAAACGGATAGCTGATGCTATCCTGATAGAGATACAAATGACAGAGGCACAAATCAAAACCTCCATTACTAGCACTGTGTTTAAAAAGCATGAAGATGAATCGAATAAATTTAACAAAAAATTCAAAGACACAATTTTGACATCAAAAATTGAGAAATTTAAGAAAGACCTGGCAAAATTTAAACACGAGGTTGTCTATCCATATACCAGCGAGGATTATACTCCCTCAGAGTTTAACAAGAAAGGCAAACGATATGGCTCTACATATTCAGGTAGTAGCTCTGAACATAATCTTAGTGAATCTGATTTTCCTGATACTAATAGACAACAGTTTAGAGGGCGTGGAAGAAGACCACCCTGGAGAGGTCATGTAGCACCACACTTCCAACAATGGTGGCCTCCGACACCATGGGGTTTCCCTCCACAACATTTTCAACCTCAACATTTTCAACCACCTAATGCACCGTACCAGATGTACCTGCAAGATTTTAACAATCAGTCTTTTTTAGGGTCAGGTCCAGGCAGAACAAGAGGCAGAAGAAGAAACCGACAATCTCAGGTTCACTGGAATCAACCACCACCGGTGGCCCCACAGATGAACACTCGCAGCAAATCCAAGCAGAACCAACCACAACTAGGGCAGAACCCAGATGAGACCTGATAGTTAATCTGAGCAAGAAAATTTTAACTGTAGAAGAAGAAACAGTTCTAAACAAGGGTCTTGGATTCGTTTACGACATCAAAAGGCGATGACTTTCAAGTACAATGTGAACTTGCCAAATTTTTCGTTTACATCATTTTTTCAAAGACAAAGACAAGACACTTCCATTGATTGACATAACCAATACGGGTCTTAAGAAACGCTTTATGTTTAATCCTCCTGCACAGAACATAACACCACAAGTACTAACGTTTGAGAGAGCAGTACAAGAAGAAATCACTACTCTTTGTACCAACAAGAGAAGGAGTTAAAGTAATCTACCTAAGAAAGAACAAGCTGCACTTCGTACACTCACTGAGGATAGACAAATCACAATTAAGCCCGCAGATAAAAGCGGTGCCATTGTGATATTAGATACTAATGCCTACCGAATGGAGTGTCTGAGACAACTGGACGATAAAAGATTTTACCGTCCATTAAAAGAAGATCCTTCAGAAAGAATTGGTAAAGCCATCACCGTAAGAGTGGAAGAAGCACTGAATGAAGGTTGGATAACACCACAAGAAAGTGCATTCCTTCAAACAACCTATCCGGTAATGCCATATTTTTATGCATTACCAAAAATATCCAAGACCCACAGACCACCTCCAGGCAGACCCATAATATCAGGGATCGGCTCCTTGTTAGAGCCTTTATCTACATTTGTAGATTTCTTTTTGAGGCCATTAGTGAGAATGATGCCAACTTATCTTCAAGACACTAAAGATGGGGGGAGGAGCCTAGCGCGCAACCAAGATGGCCGCGTAGGTGCGAAGCTCCCGAGGACCTCCGCGACCTCCTGAATTAATCCTGATTATATCCTGTCGTTGATGAGGGGACTGTGTCTGTGTACCCGAGCTGAGGCGGCACCCGTTTTCCGTTTTCGAATCGGACCCCGGACACTGGTGGGAGCACCGATCGAAGATTGCGGCCTTCTCCGCGCCGGCCCCCCGGATTGGAGTTGTGGGGCGATCCGGGGACAAAGCGAACAACAGCGGCGGGCAGGGCTGGGCGACTCGCGTTCCCCGCGCTTTCACTTTCGCTTTTGCGCCCTCCTTGCCCTCAAGCGAGGTAGGGTTGCGGAGCGGGGTGCGGTGGTGTGGCCTTGTCCCGGTGCCCGGCTGACCCGCCGGCTGTGAGTTGTCCTGCGGTCCAGTGGTCACCCCCCCGGAACCCGTGAACTGGTTTATCGGCCCTTTCGAGGAGATTGGCACGATCTTGGGAGTGAGACATGTCCACAAAGCAAGATGGCGACCGGGCAAAGGTGAAATCGACCCGCCGTGGCCCGGCACATCAGTCAAACAGTATGGACCGCTATACCCTCCAGAAGGGATCCCCAGAGGCACAGCGTACATCCCCCGCGGGCCCGGCCGAGGCGTCTGCTCAGCCTGCGGATCTGACCCTCCGGGACGTCATGGGCGCCATTGCCGAGATGAAGGCCTCGGTGGACCAGCGCTTTGATACTCTGGCGCAGAAGATAGACTCGGCCCTGGTGGATGTGGGCCTGGTGAGAGCCGACTTGTCTAAAACAAATGACCGGGTCGATTCCCTGGCCCACACCACCTCGAGTCTCACTACAGACGTGGCGGCCCTTCAAAAGGAGGTGCACCGGCTTGGCCAGGCGAGCGCCCTGATGGACCGTCGATTGGAGGACGCCGAGGGTCGGGCCCGGAGGAACAACGTTCGTATTGTCGGGGTGCCGGAGGGACGGGAGGAGGAGGCGGCAGATTTGTTTGTGGAAGACCTGATCCTCACCCATCTCCAGCCCCGGGGGCTGAGTAAACTTTTTGCGGTGGAACGTGCTCACAGGGTCCCCGGAGGAAGACCTAAGGTCGGAGCCCCGCCGCGGCCTCTCATTGCCCGGATTTTTAACTTTCGGGACAGAGACGCTATCCTGCAGACTTCCAGGCTACAGGGACCGGTCAAGCTCGATAATATGGACGTGAATTTCTACCCTGACTTTACTCCGACGGTCCAAAAGCAGAGACTGAGTTTTCTCGGAGTTAAACGTCGCCTACGGGACCTGAACCTTAAGTACTCAATGCTTTTTCCAGCTAAGCTGAGGGTGGAGGTGGACGGTCGCACGCACTTTTTTGATCGTCCCGAGGCGGCTGGGGACTGGTTGGATACTCTGCCTGGGGATCGGGGCCGGGGGGGTGGGGGGGGTGCGGTTGGCGGGGAGGGCTCGCCGGATCAGAACTGAGGGGTGAATAGTAGGCCTTGCTCTGGACAACATTTCGGTTACCATTCACTGATCATGTATGTTCCCCTCCTATGGAGGTCGTACGGGGTCCATTGGGGGCTTTCCCTCCTCCTCTGGGGGACTAGTTAGTTTTTCGTCTATGGGGCGACAGGCACACTGCACTTTGGGGGGGCTGTCTGGGCTCATGCAGGGGTGCAGGGAGGGGGGAGTTCTGTTGGGATGGGTGGGTGGGGGTGGAGTGTTGTTTGTTTGCACCGCAAGGCGAACCCTTTACTGTATTGTTGTTTTTGAGATGCTCTTTGGGGGACGATTGATGGCTTCCATGTATGATGGGGGGTAGGGATCTGACTGTGTTATCATGGAACGTTAACGGACTGGGGGATAGGATTAAGCGTGGTGTGGTCCTGCAGTATCTGAAACGAATTTCGCCAGATGTGGTCTTCCTGCAGGAGACACACCTTATAGGTAATTCCTTTCATGCCATGAATCGGAGAGGCTATCGCTTGGTGGCCCATTCGGGCTTCACCTCGGGCTCGCGGGGAGTGGGCATCATGATTAAGAACTCGCTCCCATTGGAGATTGATGAGGTGCGCCATGATGAGAGGGGACGTTACACTGTCTTGGTGGGTAGAATGGAGGGCAGAGTGGTCGTTTTTGTATCAGTGTACGTTCCGCCGGGGTTGCAATCTACCACGTTTGCGGACCTGGGGCGCCTCCTCCTTGACCTCCCGGGTGGGCTTCTGGTAGTTGGGGGGGACTTCAATGCGGTGGCTTCTGGGTCTATGGATCGTCATCCCCCCAGGGACCTCCCCCGGGCACAGGCGTGGCTGTCCGGCCTTTTAGATACACTAGGATTGGTGGATTGCTGGCGACTAAAGCATCCCGCGCAGCTGCAATACACTTTCCACTCGGGTGCCCATGGTAGCCTCTCGCGGCTTGATTATATCCTTGTTCCTGCGGCCTACGCTGGGAGAGTGGGAGAGGTGCGCCATTTGGCGCGGGGTATTTCAGATCACTCCCCACTACTGTTGCACTTGGATGTCTTCCCGAGGGGGGAGGGCAGGGTAGCCCCAATCAATGCCTGGTACCTGCGCAACCCCACTATTCGAGCCGAATTGATCAAATCCTTGCAGCGGTACTTTGAGGAGAATGTGGGGTCTGTCCCTTCGGCTATCTCCATTTGGGAGGCTTTTAAGGCAGTTCTCAGGGGGGAGGCCCTCTCCTTTATCTCCCATGCCCGGAGGCGCGAGCGGGAGGAGGTAACCCGGGTGGAGGCCGAAATCACTGAACTAGAGGGTGACCTGGGGAGCGGGGTGACGGATGCCACATTGCATGTTCTACACCTCAAGCAGGCGGCCTATAGGGCCCTCGTCACGGAGGCGGCCAGGGGCCTCAGTAGAGAGCAACAGGGGCGACTGTATGATGTGGGTGATAAGGCTGGTAAATTGATAGCGTGGTTGGATAAGAAGGAGAGAGCGAGTCGTGTGGTTCCGTTGATCGAGAGGATGGATGGTGTATGTGTCACCGAGCCGGCCGCCATTGTCTCCTGCTTCGCGGATTATTTCCGCGAGGTGTATTCCCCGGTTTCTCCCTGCTCGGAGGAGGATTCCCATGCCCTGCTTCGGGACATCGCGCTGCCCTCCCTTTCGGTGGAGGACAGGGATTCGCTGGACGCTCCTCCCACCTCGGACGAAATTGCCCTTGCTATCCGCTCGGTCGCATCTGGCAAGGCCATGGGCCCCAATGGCATCCCTATCGAGCTGTACAAGCTGCGACCGGATGTGCTGGCGCCCCACCTGCGCGCGATGTTCCTGGCGGCCCGCTCGCGGGGTTCCCTTCCACCGGACCAGCGTCTGGCCACGATCGTGGTGATCCACAAGGAGGGGAGACCCCGTGAGCGGGTCACATCCTATAGGCCTATCTCGCTCTTGAACGCGGAGCCCAAAATCCTCGCCAAGGTGCTGGCCAACCGGCTGGTCGGCGTGGTGGGCGACTTGGTCCACCAAGACCAGTCCGGCTTCATACCCCACCGTAACACGGCCCTTAATCTGCGACGCTTGCACGGGGTGCTCGCGCGTGTCCCGTTTGTGCGGGAACCGGCCATCTTGGCGTCCTTGGACGCCACCATGGCGTTTGATACGCTCGAGTGGCCATACATTTGGGCGATGCTGGCGAAGTTTGGCTTCGGACCGGGCTTCATCAGCTGGGTCAAGTTGTTGTATTCCGGCCCATTGGCGCAGGTGGTGGTGAATGGACGAGTTTCGGCCCCATTCGCACTGGGACGGGGCACGCGACAGGGTTGCCCCCTGTCACCTCTCCTGTTTGCACTGGCCCTGGAGCCCCTGGCGGAGTGGCTGCGGTGGCACCCTTCCATCCGTGGTCTCCGCTGGACCCCCGAGCATGAGGACCGTGTGTCCCTCTACGCTGATGATATCCTTCTATATCTCGCCTCCCCGCGTAAATCACTGATCGTCCTAGTTGATGTTTTGCGCTCATTCGGTCGCAACTCAGGTCTCGTCATCAACTGGGCGAAATCCTGTGTATATGTGCTTGCCGGGGAGGCTCCGGTCCTACCACGGGACTGTCCGATCCAGATTGCCTCCCAGGGGTTTCGGTACCTGGGTATATATATTACTCTGGACCCGGAGGCCCGCTACGAGCGGAATTTGCTGCCCCCCCTCCAGCGCTTGAGGGAGGACGTGGTGCGTTGGCGGCGTCTGCAGCTTTCGCCGCTCGGCCGAGCGGCCTTGTTTAAGATGATGTCGTTGCCGCGCTTTCTGTACGCTCTCCAGAACACTATGGATTTGGTCCCGGCGCGCTACTTCCGGGAGGTGGAGAGTTTGCAGCGTCGCCTGTTCTGGGACGGGAGGCCACGTATTGCCTTGGCTAAATTGACGCTCCCGTGGTACGATGGGGGGGTCGCCCTCCCGGATATTAAACGGTATTACTGGGCCTCCCAGCTAGCTGCGATTAATCATGGCCTTTACGGGCCCGCCCTGAACCCGGCATTTGAAATGGACAAGATGCTCCTGCCCGGTGGCGACTACAATCGAGCGCTCTACTCTGGCGCGCCGGACCCTCGCCTGACGGGACCGACGCGTGTCATGGTGCGTGTATGGCACGCGGCTAACGCAGCTATGGGGTGGAAGGACCGTTTGACCCGGGCGTCACCGCTATATGCGTCGGCGAGGTTGGGCTCCCTGTGGACCTCGAAGGGCTTCGAGAAGTGGGACACGATCGGCATCAGCACAGTGGGAGATCTCTGGACGAGGGGGGGATTCAAAACTTTCGAGACGCTGCAGACGGAGTTTCAGTTGCAAGGCAGTGAGTACTTCCGGTACTTACAAGTCCGCCACGCGCTGGGCTCTGTCTTCCCGGATGTCGCGTCCATTCCGGAGTCTTCCCCCCTGGAGGACAGAGTGCTGGATGGCCATGTCCCAGACAGCACGATCTCCCTTATATATAAAAAACTGATCAACGACCGATCGGGCCTGCTGACTGGCCTCCGCGAGGCCTGGGTTGCCGATGGGCTGGAGTTGGACGACGAGGACTGGATGTCCGCGGTGGCCTCTCCGAAGGAGGTGGCCATCCCGGCTCGCCTTCGCTTCGTCCAGCTTAAGATCCTCCACCGGGTTTACGTGACGGGGCCAAGGCTTCTACGTATGGGCTTTGCCGAGGATGGACTGTGTAAGCGTGGCTGTGGTGCTTTGGCAACTTTCTTGCATATTCTGTGGGAATGCCCAAAGGTGGAGCGATTCTGGCGTGGTGTGCACGAGGTCCTGCGAGTGGTTACGCGTGTCGTGCTGTTGCCTGAAGCGAGGAGATGCTTGCTGAATGTGTGGGAGCCAACTGACTACTCGGTTCCGCAGACGCGGTGGGTGACTCTGGGATACATGATAGCTAAGCGTGACATTGCTCAATTGTGGGGATCCCAGAGGCCTCCGGCAGTGTCGGCCTGGAAAGAACACATGGACTGGTGTATGTTTCGTGAAAAGGTGGTGTATGTTGCGAGGGGTAAGCCTGGGGCGTGGGTGAAAATCTGGGGCCCCTGGAACGCCTATCGCGGGGGTATTTGCGAGCCGCCGCTGCTGCCGGCTGCCTCACCAGCCCCGTCCCCCTTGCCGGCCCCCTCCCCCAGCCATGGGCACGTGGTTCCCCAGTCCCTGATCTGTTCTCATTCCCCTCTTCAGAGTTTGGCGACTGGTTGGGGTCCCCCACTTAAGGAGCGCGTGCTGTCACCTGGGATTGCGGGTTGCCTTGCGGGTGTGGTTGTTTTTGTGTTGTTGTGTTTCGACAAAAGGAAACCGTATTGTGGGTTTGGAGTTATGTGGCCTGCACTACTGCTATCTCCTGATTTACCCTTTTTGCACCGCCAAGAGATTTTTCTGTATGTATGTCATATGCTTCTGCCACTCTAGCGGCCGGCCAGACGGTTGTAGGCCCATACTTGTAACTATTTGAGATTGTAATAAACGGTTTCAAAAAAAAAAAAAAAAAAAAAAAAAAAAGACACTAAAGATGTATTACGACTCCTTCCAACAGTAGAATTCGACTCAGAGCAAGATGTACTTGTTTCCTTTGATGTCGAATCACTGTACACTTCGATTCCACAAGATGAAACGTTAGACACCATTGCTTCTATCCTGAGTGACGCAAATTTAGATTCCATCACTCCGGTTCATTTTATTATGACCCTGGCACAATTGGCCAAATTCCTTTTTTCTCTCACTTACATCACTGCTCTCTAGTGACTGACTTTGAGGTTATAGTCTTTTAAGGTGCAATGAATATGGTTTTTGTTCTCTATAGTTGTTCTCTTAGACCACCAGATTCTGCTTAGAGTTTTTGTCAATTGTATTGGGGATTGAATCTGTAGTTTGGTCGTTAAACTCTTCCCTAGGACCCTTTTTCTCCCTTCTGGGAGATATATTGTATGCGGGTGTACTTGCCCAGTCAGCATGGCAGTACCAGACTGCACACAGGCTCTGCAATGGCAAGCATTAGACATACTTTTACAGGCTGCTTCTGTGGGTAGCACAACCAGTGCTGCAAACCCTCCAGCAGCATTTGGAGTACCAGGCCTGGGCACTCCTTGTGCACTGTACTAGGGTCTGACAGGTAACCCAAACCAGACAATCATGGAATCACTAATACATACATCAATTTACAATAGGGAGCACTTGCACTGTGGCACTGGACAGCAGTGGCACAGGGCCCAAAGCATCTAACACCACCAAAAACAGATGAGGCAACAGCAAAAAATGGAGGGAGACCCACACCAAGTTGCCAGGTCTAAAAGAGGGACACCCAGGATAATCTGTGACCAGGCCTTCTCATATACCTCTGTGCATGTGACCAGGGCCCACCTCTAAAGCAGATGCTCGCAACCCGCTCCTTCCAAGGGTGGGGGGTTGTTTCAGTATGGGTAGGAGCAATACCTACTTGGGCCTCTACTGAAATTCCTCCAAATAGTGCAGCTGCACTTTGAGGCCTATCAGATCACACATGACTCTGTAGTTTTTCAGGCTGTGGTTTGCCCCACATTGATCACTGTAGGCTCCAGCATGCCAACCTGTCGACACACCATCAACCAAATAGCAAATACAAGAATGGGACAGTACCACATGCTGCTAAAGCACCCCTTGAGGATAGATCGATAGCATCTGCTTTAGGTTCTTACTGCCAGCATATTTCCGCCAGAAGAAGGATTTACCCTTCCTGCAAACAGTGTACACTGACCCGTGACACCAGATGCCGAGCCGCCATGTCTGGTGCCAAATAAGGATGAGCCGCATGCACCAGAAATCAAGACTCCACAACAGAATGAGGCAGGATGCTCAGAGCCAAAAACACGTCTGTGCCAGGCCTAAAGCAAGCATGCCTCAATGTACACTCTTGGAGGGAGCACCTTGAAGGCCAAACTCGGAACAAATCCCAATGACTCCCGCCCCAACCCGCTAGGCAGCCCCCTTCACAGCGAAGTGGTGCAATGACCTGGCGTCCCGCCCCAAACCGCACCAACCATGCCCCGGAGCTGTAGCCCCTGGGCCCCTTCGCCCACCCTGCTCTCCCAATGTGCCACCACACCAGGCCAGTGCAACCCCAACAGAAGAGACGCGATAGATAAGACACAGCTCACGGCTGACAATGCCGGACACCACCTACCAACCCAGACACCATGTATCCAGCAACCAAAGTGGGGGCCGTGCACCAGCAGGGCTGCGGGCCACCCACCACTCTGCTCCACGGTTCCCCCACTGCCACATTCACTATTGCTGCGCTGGACAGGCTAGGGCACAGAAAAGGCCCTGCCCCCCACGAGTCATGACTTAGAGCTACATCAAAAACATGCGGCACACCACCCCCGACCCATCCCCCCCAGGCAACACTTAACATACCACCAGGCCTCTGGGACGTCCCGGGTCCCGAACTCCCATCCAGCTCCACCCACGAAGCCATGCTTCCACTGGGAGGTAAAGCCACCGGTCAAGAGGGAGAGACACCAGGGGGTGGGGGGCTGCTAATGCCCCCCCTCCACTGACCGGAACAAAATCGACAAACGCCATTCGCCCTCAGCCCAGCGAGGTCTCGCTGTGCCCGGCTGCAAAGGTGGCAATGAAACTTCCTCAGTGGCACGGCATCACCAGGGCTGAAACCGGCAAGGCGGCACACCTCCAAATGCAAACAGACCGCGTGCGTGAGGTCAGCTGCACTCCAAGCGAAGTAGAAACACCCCGCCAAATTGTGCTAATTGTCCCATAATGGAACTGGTGCTCCTGTAAAGCGCTCTTATACATTCAGGTCGAATTCGTGCTATAGAAAAATTAAAACAGCAAAGACAATGCATATAGCATAGACTACCTGCCAGTGTGGCAACTTCTGGCCTTTTAGTCCACACTGCTCAGAAAATTGGGAACTACAAGTCAGAGGCTGAAGGATGAATTTGGCTAATAAATCTGTGACTTGATGAACATACCACAAACCATAGGACTTGTTTTGGCTCTTTGCAATACAAGTGGGTCTAACATGCCATGGCTTGTGGTTTTGTATTGGAACAGTGGTCCTTAAACAGAACAAATAGTAAATAGGATAAATAGAGACTAGAATCAGTACTATATTGCGAGTGTCCAGCCGGACATTCAATTTAATAAATCCAAAAAATGTTAAAGAACACAAATACAAACACATCAACATAGTGGGACACAATCCTGCATCCTACACGAACAAATGACAAGTACATTTAAGACAGAAACATTTCAGGCAAGGCAAAGGAAGCTTGTGGAATATTGAACATAATTTGTGACAAGCTTAAAAAAAACAGTAATTGCACTTCTTTTATCGCATCGTATTAATGTGCATACTGTTTACATTAGTCGACGATGTTTCGATCCTTTTAAAACAATAGTAGGATCATCATCAGGACAGTTAAAGATACAAGCCTGAATTTGTAAAAATGCCTGTGGAAAAAAGAGAGAGGGGGAGGAGATTAGGAAGTGTCTAATACGGAGTGTAGATCCCAGTACAGACTGCAGGGCGATCATTGAACAGCCCTGGTGTCAGGCAAGGGCACCGTGCAGGTGGTTGGAAAAACGTAAGAACGTGAAGTGGCAAAATTGGCACAGAAAGTAAGATTCAACATGAAATAATGAAAGCGGAATAAAAAGGATCTAACCAGGAAATGACGAATTAATGACTTGTGTGGAACAATGGGGATTTAAAATGTGACCGGCACACTAACAGATTAAACAAAGTGCGGCCAGTGAATGTACATAAAAGTCATGCATGGTTGACATAGATAATCGTCAGGCAACATTCTGTTAGAGTTAACATGTCATACTCAAGGAGCCGGTGATAGCGTGCGTGGAGAGATCTCATAATACCGTGAAGAGTTGTGAGGGGCGTAAGTCAAGCAAGGATGCGTGAACTAATTAAAAGTGAAGACGCTGTTGCAATCATGCATAGCTGTACTTAAACAACCTGCAAATTTTAGAGATAAGGCGGCTCGCTGTTGACTACGGAGTGCGAGCTGGAGGAGCGCTAAGTGGTTACTAGTTGGTGACAATAACCTTGGTTTAAAGTGTGGGAACAGTTTGACCGCACCTAGGCTCGGAACGAGAGATCTCATAATGCCGTGAAGTGTTGTGAGGTGTGTAAATAAGGCAAGGATGCATGAACCGATTAAAAGTGAAGAAGCTGTTGCAATCATGTAGAGCTGCACTTAAACAACCTGTGATTTTAGTGATAAGGCGGCTAGCTGTTGACTAAGGAGCGCGAACACGAGGAGCGCTAAGTGGTTAACAGTTGGTGACAATAACCTTGGTTTAAAGTGTGGGACTGTTTGACCGCACGTAGGCTCGGAATGAGCAGATGGAACCGCACATTGGACGGGTCTGGAAATAAATAAAAATGTACGTGAGCGGCCAGGGTTATTAAAGTTATGTCATTTAGCACATAGTGCATGTGTACGGGACTCCTCACCTTGGTAATAACTTGCGAGGATCTGCTGGCGTTTGGAATGCGTGAATATTTGGTTCACGGCAAGATGGCGATGCACTGCAGGGAACAAAAACGGGATTGAGGAAACTTAAAAAACTGGCTGACAGAGAGTAAAGTGACTTGGCGGGTCAGCGCGCTTACCGTAATACCGTGGGATCCAAGGCTGAATAGCTGGGATACCAAGTGGCAAATCCAATACATGCATTTATGCTGTTGCCGAAGACATGTGACAGAGCGTCATGCCGACCATGTTGGGTGAGGGGTCTAGCAGACATGGAGGAAAGACTCAGCGCAGCAAAGATGCGGCTAGAATACAGGTTATAGAGTAGCAGGGATGTAATGTGTGGTCATTTGTAAATTAATGATGGCGGTTGGTGTAAAAAATAAAGCAACATTTATAAAAACATAATATTTACACAGGTAGGAGCACGGAGTCGGCAAAGGGCTGCATTAGAACCTCATTGGATGAACATCTTCCAGTATATTATTAACATAGGATATCGATACATGTAGCCTTGAAGGGCCCAATTTTGCGCAATAATATAGTGTAAGCAGGAGTGATAGGTGCTGTCACAGTAAGCAAACTAGGCTCATAATAGTCATATTTGTGCGCATAAGGTGTATGTCAACCAAGGGTGATTGAGAACAGGATCCCATTATATACACAATGTGTATAGCAAAAACGGGACCAAAATGCAGTAATCAGTAACAAAATAGAAAATATGGAACACATTTATAACCTGCAAAACCGTAAAGTCTAGGTATGCAGAGGGTCATTATATGGTGATATATGGCAATTGCATGTCGCTAAAACACTGAGAGCAACCGTTATTACAGTCAAAAACCTTTTGAGGAAGGCAGATGGCGTTACTGGACCTAGGAGAGGCCTAGAGCAGGGTGGTCCAGTCCTCATTTTGGTTTAATCCATTCTTGATGCTATTCATGCGGATAATCAGTCTGAGCTCATCTTTGTTCAGGAGTTGTGCAGTGTTTCCGCCTCTTGGAGGTTGTTTTACCACGTTAATGACTGTCCATTTAATGTCATCCTCATTGTGGCCGGCATCAGTGAAGTGATCTACCAAGGGAGCGTTGGGAGTTTTACAGCCCACTCTGCTCCGTTGTTGTCCAATTCACTTTTTGTGTTGTTTGTCCGATGTAAACTTTAAGGCAGGGGCATTAAATCAGATAAATGACATTGCAAGTATTACAGTTTGAAAATGACCTTGATTTGATTGCAACATTTTTAACGTTAAATTCTTTCCCTTCAATGGTAAAATCACAGACATTACAGTTGCCGCATTTTACGTGCCCATTTAATGGTTCAAGACCCCAGTGTGCATCAAGAGTGGTGGCTGGCTTGGAATTTGGTAGAACTGCCCATACAAGGTGGTCTTAAAGATTGCGGCTTTTGCGGAATGCAAAGAGAGGGGTCTCAATACTCAGAATGCCTGCATTCACAGTGGCCCAGTGTTTTATGATAGATTTACGGATGGGATTCGAGATAGGTGAAAATGTGGTCACACACACTATCCGATTTGTGTTGGACTTGATTTTGGGGGAAAGCAGAATCTCTCTTGGGCAGTACCAGGCTTGTTTTTGTGCATTCTGAACTGGTCATTTGGTAGATAAAATTAAGGCTTCGTGAAAGTAATCTTCTCTGGTGAAGCAATTGTGTCTAATCCGCAAGAATTGAGAGTATGGTAAAGAGTCACGTAGTGCTCGTGGGTGATTGCTTTCATAACGGAGTAAGGTGTTTCGCTCTGTGGTTTTTCTATATAGCCTTGTGAGTATATTCGCCGCCTGGTCCGTATCATAGACAGTGTTTGGGGCCCTGATCAGAAACCAGCAGTGCTCTCCGTGGATATCGAGAAGGCTTTCGATAGCCTCGAATGGGGGTACCTAGATGCGGTGCTCGAGAAGTTCGGCCTGGGGGAGGGATTTGGATGTTGGGCGAGGGTCCTTTACTCCTCTGCTACGGCCAGGGTACGGCTGGGAGCAGTCATATCCTCAGCTTATACGGTGCACAGGGGGACGAGGCAAGGTTGCTCGCTGTCTCCCCTGTTGTTCGCCTTGGCGATGGAACCTTTTGCGGCACAAGCGCGGACAGGGGCAGTGTACGGCGGGGTTAGTTGTGGGGAGGAGACGCATCATATCTCGCTGTACGCTGATGACCTCCTGCTGTACCTGGAGGACACCGGCGACGCTCTGGAAGGGGCTATGGGGATGCTGTCACGCTTCGGCAGGCTCTCGGGCCTCAAGGTCAATTGGACCAAAACTTGTGTTTTCCCGCTGCGGGCAGATGTGCCATATTCCCCTCCCACTCTGGATGTGGTATGGGAGGCTATGTGCTTCACTTACCTGGGGGTCCGGATATACCACGACATCGTGAACCTGTTGGACGGTAATATAGGGCATTGTATAAGGGCCCTGAAGGGGTGCATGGCCTTCTGGGCCTCCCTCCCGCTCCCGGTGCTGGGCCGGGTTGCGCTGTTGAAGATGGTGGCTCTGCCCCGACTGCTCTATTATTTCCGCACCCTGCCAATATGGATCCCGCAGAGGACTTTCAAAGAACTGAAGACACTGGTTATTGGCTTCCTGTGGCGGACCAGACGGCGGAGGGTGGCCTTGACTGCTCTGATGCGGCCTAAATTCGAGGGGGGACTGGCGGTCCCTGATTTTGAATTATACTACCTGGCGGCACAGCTACAAGTGCTGACACAGAACGTTGCTAAAGTGTTCAGAGGCCCGGAACAGGGACGGGGGACCGGCATCCAGAGGCACGTTCTATCCTACATAGTCATGCAACAGAAACTAGACCCGAGAGACTTATCCATTGAAGAGAGAACTCTTCGGTTATGCTGGCAAAGGAACAAGAAGAGAGCGAAAGCGGCGCAACCTTATGCACCGGAGATCCCGTTGGGGATGCTGACGGCGTTGCCGCATGGAGGCGACTGGTCCCCGTTGGCGGAGTGGGAAGAGCTGGGGTTGCAGATGGTGGGGTACCTCTACGTCGACGGGGCGCTGGCCCCCTTCGAGGTTTTGCAGGGGCAGTTTGGCCTCCCGGATGGGAGTTACCTCCTGCATGCGGCGGTGAGTGCGGCGATACAAAAACATTGGAGGGAAGGGTTGGCGGAACCTACCGCAACCCTGACCTGCCAGTACGTGGTGATGGCTGCGGGAACAATTAAGGCGGTGACCTGCCTCCATACTAGACTGTTGCAGGAGGGGCTGGAGCCGCTCACGGCATTGAAGGAGCGGTGGGAGGAAAGCATAGGCAAACCCATTCCGGACACGGTCTGGAGCCACATCCTGCGGAGGACCTGGAAGGGTAGTGGGAATGCCCGCTTTCAGCAGGTGCATTTCTTCATCCTCCATAGGGAATATTTGACCCCGGGAAAGATTAGACGATACTTTAAGGTGCGGGATGCCGCTTGCCCGAGATGCTTAGCACTGGGAGCCGAACTCGACCACATGCTGTGAGGGTGCCAGAAGCTTGGGACGTACTGGGCTGAGGTGGGGGAGATTTTGAATGCAGTAACTGACCGGGAGGTGGAGTTTGACATGGCGTCATGTTTACTGCTTTGGTTCCCTCACACGGCAAAGACGAAGGTGATGAGCAAATTCATTGACTTAGGTCTCATGTTGGCCCAGAGAGAAATTACATGGCACTGGAAATCCCGGGAGGGCCCGTCAGTCGGGCGATGGTTATCCGAGCTGCTGAAATGGTCTAGATGCGAGAGTGTGATTAGAAGGCGGCAGGCAACCAAGGCGGATAACGAGAAGGGGTTGGAGTGGGTAAGGGCTTGGGAGATGATCGTACAAGCTCTGCAGGATCACCGGCTGGAGCGTGCGGAGCACGAGCGGTAGGTGAGCGGAGTTCCTTGAGGCTGGGGAGACTAGATGCAAACCCCGATGATTGGCACGCATTAGTGTTAGGAACCACTGGTAGGGCCCACATCAGCAGCAGTTGGGGGGTGGGGTGGGCGGGGGGGGGAGTTACTGGGGTGTGGTTGTAGTGTTACGACGAGTTGGATTTGGGGAGAGAATCTGATAGGAATAAAAGCAGAGGCTATCATGAGACATGGACCGGGCTTCGCTATGAGGAGATCGTTGTGATAATTTGAATCACTGTCTTAATACGCCGCCCGGCCCCCGGGATGTGGGCTAAACGGCTGTGTGCATTGCTACAACGAGGAGTGTGATTTGAGATTGTACGCGGGTGCCGGTTGCCCCGATGGATGTTTTGTTTAAAATGCTGCAATAAAAACATGTTTAAAAAAAAAATAATAATAGCCTCGTGAGTAGTTCACCGTTGGAATGGAAAATAGTGAGATCGAGGAAAGGAAAAAGGGATTTGTCATGTGTTAGGGTGAAATTAAGGCCTAGACAATTGTTATTCAGCCAGTGTAGGAATTGGTTGAGTGTATCAACATTATTGTGCCAAATCATGAAAATTTCATTGATATACCAACGCCATAATGTGACGGCGGTAATGAAAGGATTAGTAGGAGAAAGGATGGTCGCCATCCCAAGGTGGTCCATGAAAAATGTAGCTAAGTTGGGGGCAAAAACGGCCCCCATTGATGTTCCTTTGACCTGTTGGTAGTATTCATTGTCAAAGAAGAAAAAGTTTCTTGTAAGGCAGAGTTCAAGTAGTTGGAGTATGAACAGAGTCGGGACAGTGTGGGGGTGGGGCCTTGAGTCAAGAACCCCTTGGATCACGTTCATTGCCAGGACTTACGGGATGTTCATGTACAAGGGTTCTACATCCATTGTACGAAGTATGTCACTAGTCGGGTCAAATGGGTGGTGTTCGACTAAATTAATCATGGCCATACTATCCCTTACATAACATTCAGTTCCAGGTACAAAGTCCTTAATAAAATGGTCAACGTATTGGCCCAGAGGTTCAAGTATAGAGCCACAACCCGGAACTATGGGGCGTCCTGGGGGTCTCGTGAGATTTTTATGCACCTTGGGAAGTGTATAGATCACTGGCATGTGGGGTGATTTCACATTTAAATAAAGAAATTCCTTTTGACTAAGAAAGCCCTCAGCTTTTGCTTTGGTAATGATCTATTGGATAAGGTTTTGCAGTTCCCTTGTTGGATTCGTGGGCAATCTGCAGTAATGGTCAGTATTGGAGAGCTGGCGCAGGATTTCAGACTTGTATGTTTCCTTCTCCTGCAGATCAATTCCACCACCCTTATCGGCAGACTTAATAATTAAAAAGGATTAATTTCTTTTAAGTGAATCAATTTCTTTCTTTTCGTTAAGGGAAATATTGTAAGGAATAAACCGTTTTTTACTCTCAAGTGTTGATAAATCATTCAATACCAATTTTTCGAATGTGGAAATTTGACCTGGGATCATACTGATCGAGGGGGAGAATGTGGATGGAGGTCGGAAGGGAGTGTTGGAGATGGCGACAGGTGATGGATTGAGCAAGAAAAATACATGTAGACGTAGATATCTAAAAAATCTCAAAAGTTGTGCAGCTCAAGGAAGTTGGGCTGAATAGTCGGGACAAAAGATAGACCTTTACTTAAAAGGGACAGTTCTGAGTCTGCAAGGTTGTGTTTTGACAGATTAAAAATCGGTATGAGTTGTGAGGGTGCAGAGTCATTGTTGCCAGTGTTTACCATTGATAAAACTTCTGGTATGTCTGTTGCTCACCTGGGGGTTGTGCCATCGTTGTGCTTGCTTCATGCGACCACGTTTGGGTGGCTCGCTTTGGCCCCTCCCTAAAAAATTGGGTCCGGGGTTGCGGTTCGAAGTGCTGGGACCTTCTCCTGAGTCTGAGTTATCAGATGAGTCTGCAGAGCTGTCAGAGAAACCTACCAGGTTATTGCGTCTATTGAAACGGCCCCAAGGTCTAGTGTTCTGGGGATTAGTGTATCAGCGGTTTATGTAAAAATCTTTCTGCAGATATGGATATGTGCGTTCAATGCTATATGCTTTGACATCTTTCTTTACTTTAAGTGATTTCTTATTCTGCTCTAATCTGTGAAGGTCTTAGACTGTTTTCTGGACTTGTTCAAGCAATTTCTTGCCGTCAGGGACTGAACAAGATTCTTTAATCTGCTTTTCAATATCACTGATCTCCTCTGTCAGTTTTGGCTTGTAGTAGCATGGGTGGCTGTGATCTGCTCTGAACAGAGTTAGACAGGCGTCTTTGGGGACCAGTCTTTCATGTGCACAGTGCTAAACTCAAGTCCTTTTGACTCACTGCTAGTGGAGAGCATAAATGAAGTGTGATCAGTACCTGGGTCATCAACTCCAAGTGGGAAGATGAGTAGGCCGTGCAGTGGGCTGAGAGGAATACGCAGCAGGGGCCCATGACAACAGCCAGTAAAACCCTCCCTTGGAGCTGCCGCTCCCAGGCCACATGCATGTGGCGCTTGGAATTGTTCACCCCCACAGCATCTGCCCAGGCGTGCCCATGGGCACCCGGACGTGGGAAACACTTGGCCCAAAATACCGGCCAGCCAACCGAAGACACCACTTCACAAAGTGGACAAGGGGGGCCCAGACTCACCGAAGGCAATGGTTCTGGGACATCGTCAACACCCCTGCAAATGCCACACGAATGCCAACACACACAAGTTGCCAGACCAGGGTACGTGATGGACAGCGTGTCCAGCAGGGAACAAAGAGGATGGGCAGTGGTTTGGGGCAGGTTAAATACTTGTCCCCAGCCCACTGCGCACCGGTCATGAGGGACTACCAAGGAGGGGTCCCAGCGACAGGGCGTCGGGATGTGCCTAATGTGGCACTATGGGGGCCGCCCGCTTACAGGGCCCACTGCGTGCACCGCGGGCAGCTGAAGTTTCTATTGCAGCAGGCAGGAGCCCACCCCTTGGAGATGCAGGAGCAGCAGCATGACGAGGCACCAATTTGGCATAGGCAGCGGTGCATGCAGTGGCTAGCACTCAAAAACTAAAGAAACAAATTCATAACTGCCGCCCACTTGCACCGCGGCTTGCCTGACGAGTAACATAACTTCCTGTCTCCCCTCTCAGCAAATCCACACAGTTTGTTGCTGTTGTGATGCCATGTCACATGAATGCAGCCGCAGCAGTGACTACAACAGCCAGGTAACGCGTCAGAGCTGAGCCCCACAGACAGCCTGGCCAGCGCATTTCTGCATAATATTCTAACTTGAGTACAGTGTCAGTGATACAGTCTGTCTCTGCCACAACAGCTCCAGCCAGGCGAGCGAGTGGTCTGTACTCCCGATGCTTGCACACTGCTACTTTACTTACTATGGCTCGGTGCTCACAATGATGAGGCGGCAGTGCTATATGCGTGACTTTGCATGTTAGTGCAGTGATGTGGACCACCGCACTAAAGTGCGTTAGTCTAATGCCTGATGCGTGGTACTCGGCAGGGCTGTGGCATAATGGCCAGAGCTGCTGACATTGCAACAGGGGAAGCAGGTTCGAGTCTCGGCCTCAGCTCAACATCCTGTGATTCTGAGCAAATCACCTAATCTTCTGAATATGTCATCATGTAATGTAACTGGTGTTTATATAAAGCACTCCACTACATTCAGATTGAGTTCCACAATGTAGAACTGACAAAAAATAAAAACTTAAATCAAAAGCAGTGAACTGCTGCAGTGTTAAAATTTTCTTTTTTACCCTAAGGGTGAGGGCAAAAATGGAGAGCACAATAAGGATCCTTCCCAGCACCTGCTTTTTAGCAGGGGCGGTTCCTCCCTGAGGGTGGAGGAGTGTCACCCCACCTGATGCGTGTGCAGCAGGTAAACACACATTAATAAAATGGTAAGAAATACCATTTTATTATAATTTGTCACAGGTTTGTGATGTTAGTGTGAGGGCTGGGGCGGGGCTGGGTGATTCCTACAATTTCACTATTACTCCAGCCGCGCCAGTGCGCACATCAGAAATCTGTCATGCGCACTTCAAAGCGTGCCATCCCAACACTGTAAAACAGCAGAGGGATTGCAGACACAGGCCCCCAGCCTCAAAATAAGCACTGGTTTAGCCTGCTTAAACCAATGCTGGATCTGAGATTGGTTGGAATCATGCTGCACAAGTAGGGACGTCCTTCCCTTTCCTGCTGCACTCACCGGGATCCCTTGCGAGGAACAGCAGCCCACCGCCGAGGAGCTGAACTCAATTAAAATGTGAAGAGTCCCGTCATTTAGCCGCGATTATACATGCCCCCCAAGTGCAACATATATGATGAGTTTTTTGGGCTTTGCGCCTCACCATATTTTGAAGTTGTCAGCCGCCACTGCTTTTTAGAGCTGCCTGTGCTGACCACCAGCAAGACCCGGCCCACTTAAAGTCCTGGTGCTAGTCTACTTAGTGGAATGCATAATGGGCTGACGATACAGAGCAGTGAGACATTCAGCACACGGAGGTCACTCTGCTGTCAGTCCCTGTCAGGCTTCGCATCCCGCTGGCCCCGACAACATCGAGGAAGAGTGGACAATGCCTTATATGCCCGAACCTCTGCTTTGTTTCCAGCTCTCATATCCGAGTGCAGAGGTGTTCTATACTACAGAGGACGACCCTGCTTTCACCTGCTATGGGCCCTTTAAGTCACCGCTACCTGACGGTGAAGTGTACATGAACCATGCCCTCCTGGGCTGTTCAAGGCTGGTTCAGGAAGAGGGAAGCCTGCGCTACGTTGTGGAGACGAGGAGCATCACGTTGGAGCAGAATGCTGTAACCCAAGTGGAGGAAGTGGTGTGGAGCACTTCAGAGCAAGAGGACACACAGACCGCGGTCCAGGGAGTCCGGAGCCCAGCATCGAGATGCCGAAACACTCACCAGGAGGCCAACGATCCCACGAGATGCCCACAAACGTTCCAGGAAGAGCGTGGCTTACACAGGTGCGTTCCTGATTCCTGGGAAGTGGGAGGCGGGTAGAGGAAGGGACCCGGTCCTTCAAAGGGGAAACACCTTGACAATTACACCAGTACACCGTTTGGGGCTCTCGGCTGTTCACTCTTTTTGTTTACTTTAACACGGGTGGAGGTTCCATCTATTCCGGCCACCTGTCTGTCTGCATGTCCGGTGTGCTTCCCCCACCCCCTTCCTTACATAACCTCGGATAGTCATGCTTGATGGCTGATATACCCTATCTCTTTTCTTTTTTTTTGGTTTTACGCTCTGGATACCTGGATGGGAGAAAACGTCAGGAGGAGCTGATATTCCCCGAAGGATGGAGGGAGAACTTTTACGTTTTGTTTTGTCACTTACAATAAAGAATACAAATAAAGAAAGCAAAAAGACAATACTCAGTCTCTTACTTCCTGTACCTCGTGACAGTCCCTTCCCCTGCGCCTCTTCACAACTTCCTTGAAGAGCTGGTGCAGTTCCCGGAATGCCTCATATGTTTGGGCCCATTATGACACTTAACCGGCGGCACCATTGATATCTATACCCCTGGTGTTCCCTTTCGCTCCTGCTGCAACCAGGGCAAAAATACTAAACAATCATTGGTAAATGCATTAGGTTTTGCCTATGTAATTAATAATAAACTGGGTTTTTTTTGTAAGTTGTGGCTTGGTGAGCAGTTGTGCAATATAAGTTACTGAAACTCTGTTAAAGTGTTATGGCTTGTTTATTGTAAAAGGCAATTTATTGTGCTAGACATTATGTGTCTGGAATGCCCAACATTTTGGCAAGGGCAGCTACAATTATGCTATGTGTGAACACATTTATGCTATCATTATGCTAGAGATGTACACAGCAATTCCAGTCAGAAAAGGCCATAAATAGGCCAAGGATGTCTGCAGTATTTCGCAAATTTGCAATAGGCAGGCAGCAAGACACTATGTTCTTTAGAAGACCACAAAGCCTTTTTCAACCACAAACCACTAAGTTCTTGGTCAGACTACAATGTCTTTTGTAACCAGACAGCTGTGCTGTCTGGCAAGCTGGGCCTAAAAAGTGATAGGTAAATGTCTGAGTTTTGGTGGCATAAAATATTTTCCCAAGATTACACAATGAAAGCAGTGAAGCTGCATTTTATACATGTGTTTTGGTTTCACTTTGAACACATTAGACAGGAAATTATTATCTTTTTGACTTTCCATATGTTAAGAATTTGTTTTTATCTCTGTCCTTTTTTTTGCAGTTTTTACATTTTATTTGTTTTATTTAATTGAAAGGTTTTATATAGCGCTAGCTACACCCGAGGGTATCAGAGCGCTTTACATCGACAATGAAAATAAACCGGAAAACAACAATAACAATAGATGAAGCAAATTAAACAAATGGTCTTACAAAAATAAAGGAATAATTAAGATTACATATTGAGCAGAGTGCATATAGTGTAAACAGAAAAAAAAATGAGACGACCAGAATGTAGTTATAAATAGTAATTTTACAGTATGCCGAGGAGGACTTAGTGTACATAGTAGGGGGGGTGGGTATGGTATGGGGAGATTATGGGTCTAATTACCCCAAAATTTAGTGAGAAGGTGAATTTTAAGGTTTTATTTTGAAACTGTCATAGCAGGGGTTGCATCGAAGGTCTTTGGGGAGGGCGTTCCAGATGGTTGGGGCCTTGCCGGAGAAGGAGCGGGATTTCGAGGCGTTTCTTTTTAGAAGAGGGGGTATGAGAAGAAGAGTGTTGGTGCTTCTCAGCGTTCGGGCACTGCCAGTTTTTTTGAGTTTAGTTGTGAGGTAGGTTGGAGTGTTCTGATAGAGGGCTTTGTGTGTAAGACATGCAATTTTGTAGGAGGATCTGCCTTCAATGGGGAGCCATTTGACGGTCTTGAGGGCAGGGGAGATGCGGTCAAGACGTTTACAGTTGGTTGTTAGTCTAGCTGCGAGGTTGAGGACGGATTTGATGGCGGCAAGGTGCATTTTGGGAGTACCAGAGAGAAGGGCATTCCAGTAATCAATTTTGGATAGGACCAAAAATTGGATAATTAGTTTGAAGTTGTCAGTTGGAATAAAAGGTTTGATTTTTTTGAGATGACGGAGTGTGAAGAGTGCACTTTTTGCTGAGTTCTTTACATGGGAGTTGAGTGTGAGTTTATTGGTGATGGTGATGCCGAGTGATTTGACAGATTTGGCGAGGGAGAGAGAGCAGTTTACATAGCGTGAACTCGACCCAAAGGCCAAATTGGAGGGCTTTTCATTAGTGTGACAAGTTGGCCTGGTATAAGATGTCCACTAATTAAAGTGGGAACCTTGCACCAGTTCAAACAACCCTTATGGTGAATTAATAGGTCAAAGGTAACCTTAAAAAGCTATCCAAGTGGTAGTTGTGGAGAGCAGACTTCAGGCTTAGTCTTGAAGGAATATTAAGCAGCTTGCTTTACCAGAATGCAGCCTTATTGTATTGGTTAAATGAAAGGAGAACCACACAGTGGTTATAAGAATATATATTTTTATTATAACACCTTAAATACCTCACAGTTTCTGCTATATGCAGAATAACACAAAGCAAACAATACTGTAGCACAGAAACAATCGTAAGTAGCACTAATACACAGTGGGCTCCTGGGGGAGACCAAGCCATATACTAAAATAGTGGTATAATACCCACGACTTGAGTCAAGACAGTGTCTAGAGTGTGTAGAATCACTGGGACCCCCAGGAACCATCCAAGGTGAGTAAGTAGGGACCCCACGAAGGACCGGTGCAGTGTGAGAACTAGACTGCGTGATACGTGCAATTCAATGGGAGAGTTGTGGTTGCAGTTTTACAGTTTAAGGACCCTTCCCAGTGGATTACGAGGAAACCCTTTAGAACATAGAAGGTTGGAGAGCCACCCCACCCGAGGATACCGAAGTACCAGAGTTATTTGTCTCAGGGAAGCCAGGTGCATAGGTCTGAAGTGGCATCGGAAACCGCTGTCGTTCTCAATGAGAGTCTTCAAAGAAATGCCACTGGTGGAAAGAAGAAAAGTGTCCAGTGGAATCCACAGGTGGATTTGTGATGGAAAAAACCTTAAAGCAGAGGGGACAGTGTCTGGGTCACTCAAGAGTGACCAGGGGCTCGGTAGACAAATGCCCACTGATGTCGGGTGCTTCAGGTGTGAAGAAGGAGACCTTGACTCTTCAGCAGCAGGGACCAGGAGATGTCAAGGATGGCCAGGACCTGGATATGAGCTGTCCCACAAAGGAGGTGAGTGCTGAGGGTCTGGTGTCTGGTGGGAGCACCAACAAGCCTTGGCAATGGTAACCATTGAAGAAGGTCAAGAAAGGATAAGGTCTGGCCCAGCAAGGACCATGGGACTCACCACAGCAAGGAGTCAGGGCAGGCCTGGATAAACCAGGGGAGCCAAAGAAAATCAGGATTGTCCCTCAAATGGACCCACAGGTGAGAAGGCCAAAGTCCTTCGTACAAAATGTGTACAGAGGTTGGGGCTATTGACAACCCAATGCACATAGTTGGGAACACCAACAAACATATGCACTGGCAAAAGTATGCAGTGCACAGGGGTTCGGGTTATGCAATCCCTATGAGGGATACTGGCATCAAACTTGGTGAGAGGGCAGCGCAACCTCAACGATTGTAGGAACCCACCTCCTGTTTTGCTGCAGCCTTTGGAGTCTGCAGAAGTTCAGGATCAGCAGACCAGTCAGTTGCGTTACGGTGCTTACAAACGCAGGGGAGTGACTCCTTCACCCCAAGGAAGATACTTCAGTCGTCCTTGATGCTCCACAGGTCCTGCACGGAGCCTGTATGTTGCACGGGCACAGACGAAGCTTTGGACGGAGAGGGAGACGAAGTCGGGCCCAGTTGAAATCCAGCGAAGTCCAGAGTGTCCAGTCGGTTGAAGGTCAAAGTTTTCTTGGTCAGAATCTGTTCCACGTCTTATCTCAGGTCCTACAGCCAGGTAATCCCTTTTATAGCCACGGGAGAGGGTTGGACAGATTCAGGGGACCCTCCCAAGGGATGGTCAGGGCAGTGGAGAGGTTACTCCCATGTCCTTTGTCCAGTTTACTGCTAGAGCAGGAGCCAACTGCTCCCAGAACTGGTTTGAGCGTGACTTTGCACAGGGACACCAAATGTGCCTCTCGTGCAGATGTTCAGGCACTTTGGAAGTGCACCCACCCAGCTCCAATACACTAAATCCTGTCTGGGAAGTGGTTACACCTCCCTGTGACAGGATGCCTATTGTGCTGCCTTCCCCTGCTCGAGCTTGGCTCAGCAGCAGGAGGGCAGAAATGTGTCTCTGGTCGGCAGCAACAATTTTGTGCTGTCCCGGTCAAGAAGGCTGGTACGGGAAGACCAGGGACCCACGAAGCTTGCTTCCGAAGGGTGGAATCATACCTCCCACACCGGTAACCGTTATGGAGGTATGATTCCAAGGTGTTTGATACCAAACACAACATGGTTTGTTGCAGCCGTTTTCGAGATAGCATTTTACGTAAGTATATAATGCACCTCTACCTATATGTCTGGCTGCATCACCGACAACCCAGGAGAATGATCTCTGAAGGCTACAGGGGTGCTATGCTCATGCATAGGCACCCTCTCACATAAAATCCAGCACCTTGCCTTCAGGATTGCTAAGGCCTGCTATTGGGGTGACTTATAGGTTTTAAGCGTAGTGACCTATAGATATAGTAAACCTATATCTAAAGTTAGTGGTGCATACAACGGCAGACCTGTAGTTCCATTTTGCATGGCCTCTCATGGGTGACATAATACATGCTTCATCCCATGTAAGGCCTCTGGGGTACCTATTCCCTGGGTCCATGTATACCATATACAAGGGACTTATAAGTGTACCCCAGTATCCAATCTGGAGGGTACCTAAGTCCATGCCATTATATTTTAGGGAGAAAGCAGATAGAATCGGGTCCTGATAAGCAGGATCCCAGTCTGACTAGTTAAAAACCGTGTAACATCAAGCAAAAAGTGGGGGTAACCATGAGAAGCAGATCCTACTTTCCTACACAGAGCGCCAGTTGCTGCATTATAAAACAAGTTGTGCGATACATGCTGTAATCCTAGGCGGGAGGGCATCCGTGCCTGTCTGCTTGGTAAGTAAGGATTAGTAACTGCTCATCCCCCATACAGCTGACTGGTCACCTATTTTAACTCTGGCATGCCACAGGGATCACGTAGTGCCAGTGGAGGTATATTGTGCTTGTGACTTGAGAGATTGATTACCTCCTGTTCGGTCTGCCATGAGACAGAGCCGGTCATGCACTCGTTCGTGGAGAATCTGCACTCTACAGTCTTGAAGGGGAAAATGGGAGGGTTCCGAACTGATGTGTTGCATGTTTAACAAATCATGTGATCTGCGCTCTCACTTCCACCATTTCTGATTTAATTCTTTATGCTGCTTAAATGTGTTGTGATATGGATGTCTGTATTGATAAAACAATGAACAGCGGGAGGGAGTTGTCTTATGTTAAATACTCTATTTGAGAACCCCTTCACAAACGTAGGATATAATTCAACTAGGCCAAGGAATGACCTCACTTCATCTTTGCTAGTAGGGTGTAGGGCTTTTTAGATGATTTTCACCAAGGATGGTTTGGTGGTGACACCTTCTCCACATACAACGTGGCCAAGGTAAGTCACAAACTGCACCGCAAACTTACACTTCAAATTCTCAACAGTTTAATCACTCCCTCTTAGAATACATAGGACCTCTGCCAAAATCTTGTCATGTTCTTGCCTGTCCTTGCCAAACACTAAAATATCATCCTGAACACACCAGACGTTCTTGGGTTTTCCCCCAAAAAGTGGTACATGAGTCTTTTAAAAATGGCAGCAGATGATGCCAACGCAAAGGGCATTCTTTTGTATTGAAAACACTCTATAGGGGTGATAAAAACTGTATATCGTTTACTCTCCTCACTCAACTGGATTTGGTGATAAGCTGCAAAGAGATCGACCGTGGAGAACCAACTTGCATTTTTCACTAAGGCTAACAGTTCTGAGATTTTTGGAAGTGGAAATTTATCCACCACAATTTTATTTTTCAAATGTTGAATGTTAGTGCACAACCTAATCTTACCATTGATCCGTCTTGCTACCACAATGAGAGAAATCCACTCAGAGGATTCAAAGGGCTCAATAATATATGCATTGATACTTTTTTTCTAAATCCTTCTCCATCTTCTCCCTAAGTAAAATTGGAATGTTTCTTACTTTGGAACATTCATCCTTTTTTAAAACTATGAGATGTTCAGAATTTTAAAGTTTCCCTATTATACCACTAAATACATTTGGGAAGTTTTCTAACATTTTAGCTCCAATAACTTCACATTCATCCATTACTTTGACAGGTTCAGGGTTACTGGGGTCTAACTCTCCTTGATCCTTCCATCCCAGCACTAAAGTACCTTTCTTTGATATATACAATTTCTTTTCGAAATCGTTATTCTTAAATCTGAGCACCAAGGGTCTATAACCAACTATATCTATCTTTTCACTCAAAAATCTTTCAGGGTGAACATCAGTTTCCAGTAGCTTCTCCCTAAACTTTTAAACAAATTTCGTCCTTCATATATCTTAATCTACAATAGTATATGGGGACCCTGTGATTGTATACATTTGCACTTCCAGGCCCTCAATAGTCATTAGACACAAATGTTTCTTCCTTTCAAACCCAACCTTGTCACTGATATTCAGAATAAACAGCCCTTTAGATTCAAAACTCTAAGCTTCATTTTTCAGAATCATAAATGGTGAGTGCCTTCACTATGCCTTCATCATCACTGGAACTACACTCATCCACACACTTCATTTGCCTTTCTTTTTCTTACAAACCTTGGCAAAATGGCGTAACACTCCACAAGCTTAGCATTTCTGTTTGCTTGCAGGGCCAAATTTACTAGACGCAGGATGTGAACTGCTATCGAAGCAAGATGTGAACTGCTATCAAAGCAATAACACCTAAGGGTAATTTTTTTAGCAGATTCATGACTTTTAGTATTCTCTTTCTGAGATTTACTGATCTCTTTACCCCTAATTTCAATTAATATCTCTTCCGAAGCATCTTTGGACTTGTCTTTAAGGTCATAGCACTGTGATTTGACAATTCCGCCTTTCTCACAGTGGGTAGAATATCTTTTCGGTCTGCATCCCCATTGATCCATAACCTTTCCTGGATAGTTGGATCCCACGTATGCTTGACTACTTGGTCTCTAATAAGCTGCTCCTGTTAATGATCAAATTTGCAGTCTCCAGCAAGTTTCCAAGGAGCCGCAACATACGCATCCACAGATTCATTTATCTCCTGTTTCCTACGAAAACTATACCTCACAATTCCCATACATAACTGTGGTGCAAAATAATTTTTAAAATCTTTGAGAGCCTCTTCAAAAACATTCACATCCCTGCCCCAGGTGTTTTGCTCATTTGTTCATAAAACCTTAAATGCTCTGGCCCCGCAGAATGTAAGAATATCTTCTTGTTTTCATTTCAGAGCCATTTTTACATCTTTGTTATTAGTTTCAAGGAAATTTAGGAAGTAAGCTTTCCACTCAACCCACTTCACATATGGGTTTCCTCCAGCAGAAAAAAATGTTTGAGATGGTTGAAGTGAGAACTTTTGTATTGCCATGGTATAACCTTTTAAAATCACAGCAACCCTTCTTCACCCGGGGTGGGACTAGTTTGCCTACAAGAGCAAATCATTTGAGCCCACCGGCCCTCTTCCTGTGCCCCCTGGGATTATATCTAGGCACCAGAAGAAAGGAGGCACTAGCAGAGGCTACTGGGGCCCCGAGACTCCCCAGCCGGAGTGCCAAGAGAAGTAGCGAGAAGCAGAGCTGTGGAGCGCAGCCGGCAGCACATGGCTCATCCCCAGAATGGGCAAAGAGCAGATCCCGCAATGAAGAGGAGGACACCGGAGTGGGCCGCAGAGCTAGGAGTGTGGGATGCCCCCATCGCGATGCTGACCCTCCAGTCCAAAGAGAAAAGAGCAGCGACCGCGACTCATCAATTGCACCCAGGAGCATGGAGCGGTGGAGCTCCAAAGGCACACAAGAGACCTGTAGTGAGCACCAGGCTGCAGGCGGGCCTAGCACTGAGGCCTACAGCATGCGGCTCATCCCCAGCATGGGGCGGAGTCTACCTGCGGCAAAGTCTGTGCCCTCGTGCGGGCAGAGGGTCCGGAGGCACGAGACGAGGCCCCCCTCCAGCAACAATTGCCTTCCAGGCAGAGGGGCAGACGACAGAAAGATGCAGCGACCAAGGCCAACCAAACACATCCAGGCCCTGTATGGTAGAGCGGTCGAGCTCCGGGACAGGCTAAGGACTCGTGGTACACATCTGCCTGCCAGGGGACCCCCCTTGTCCCTAGAGACTGTTAAACAGAGTGGCGACCTCTGGCAATGACATTCTGGACAGTGACATGACGCACAATGCCCGTAGAGACAGAGGTAGGCCCAGATCGCCATTTTCATAGAGCTTTGGGAAGAGCTGAGGACTAGACATGGGTGCTGCCCCCTCACCTTCTACATGAGCCCAACAATAGCCAGTCCATTACAATTCTGGCTGAGGTGGGAGTAGGGGACCAACACGATAAGCGGCGGATTGCCTCACCCGGAGAAGGGGGCTCTACGTCATGCAAGAGGCCACATATACTCTTGGTCAGAATCTGCAAACGGGGTGCAGGCAGATGAACCGTCACAGTGGTCAGGACCTACCCTGCAGGAGACACCTAACAACATAGACAGAACTCAGAGATTCGGCTGTGCCTGGGGTGGAGAGGCTCTGACATGCCTGTACTGGAAAAGGGGTCCTGATGGACACCTTTAAAGCACCCTAAGCCGTATAGCAAACTAAAACGCACCAGAGACCTCCCAAGAGAGTTACCAGAACTAGGACGTGGGGGAGGGATAGCATCTATGTGCAGGCCCCGGGACTCGGCCCTCTGCCTGGATTGTGGGACCACAGCGATTAACGTACATGGCGATAACCAATGCATTAAACCTGGACATCATGGCAGTGAACAGGACAAAAAAAGAGCGACCCCTCAAAGAAATGTTTGGAAAATCAGGCAGCTCCGGGACAGATGATAAAGCCACATACCTAAAACCGGACACCCGGCAGGACTCTAATGATGGAGAGGGCCCAATCACCAAAGCATACCTGGAATCACTGTTCTCCTCCTTGAGCAGAGATCTGCAGGTGATGTAAACGGAAATTGCGTCCGAACTTTGGGCACAGGGAGGAGTCTAACTGCGGCAAAGTCAATGCGGGCGGAGGGTCCGGAGGCATGAGACGAGGGCCCCCTCCAGCAAAGATTGCCTTCCGGGCGGAGGGGCAGACGACAGAAAGAAGCAGAGACCAAGGCCCACTGAACACACCCAGGCCCTGGATCGCAGAATGGTCAAGCTCCAGGGCAGGCTAAGGACTCGCGGTACGCATCTGGCTGTTGGAGGACCCCCCATTGCTCCTAGATACTGCCAAAATGAGTGGCGGCCCCTGGCAACGACAGTCTGGAATGTGAGATGATGCACAAGGCCCGTTGAGACAGAGGAAGGCCCAGATTGCCATTTTCACATGGCTTTGGGAAGATCTGAGGGCTAGACATGGGTGCCGCCCCCTCACCTCCTACATGAGCCCAACTGTAGCCAGTCCATTACAATTTGGGCTGAGGTGGGGGTAGGGGCCTGTTACGATAAGCGGCCGGATGGCCTCAGCCAGAGAAGGGGGCTCTACGTCAGGCAGAAGGCCGCATATACTCCTGGCCAGAATCTGCAAATGGGGTGCAGGCGGATGAACCATCACAGTGGTAGGGACTTGCCCTGTGGGAAACACCTAACAACATAGGCAGAACTTAGAGATTCGGCTGTGCCTGGGGCGGGAAGGGTGGCTCTCACATGCCTGTACTGGACGAAGGGTCCTGATGGACACTGCTAAAGTACCCTAAGCTGTATAGCAACCTGAAATGCGACAGATCACCCCCCCAGAAATTTATCAGAACTAGAACACAGGGGAAGGATAGCATTCACATGAAGGCTCCGGGACTCGGTCCTCTGACTGGATTGTGGGTCCACAGCAATTAACGTGCATGGCGATAACCACTGCATTAAACCTGGATATCATGATGGTGAACAGGACAAAAAAAGAGCGATCCCTCAAAGAAATGTTCAGAAAATCAGGCAGCTCCGGGACAGATGATAAAGCCACAAACCAAGGGCCAGAGACCCAGATGGACTCTGATGATGGAGAGGGCCAACTCACCTAAACATACCTGGAATTACTGTTCTCCTCCTTGAGCACAGATCTGGAGGTGATGTAAACAGAAATTGCATCCGAACTTCGGGAGGTACGATGTGATATGGACGAGGTGGGTGAGAGAGTGGCTGAGCTTGAGGACAGAGAGTCTGACCAGGTGGAGGAGGTAGCTTGGCTTCAAAAAGAGGTCCTATGGTTAAAAGACCAACAATTGGACCTTCAGGCACACAATGAAGACATAGAGAACAGATCTAGGAGAAATAACATATGAATTAGAGGGGTGCTAACCAAAGCAGAAGGCTCCAAACTACGCAAGTACATCATGGATCTCCGCCGTCAAGTCTCGGGCCTCCCGGAGACCTCAACAACTGTCGTAGTAAGAATATAATTTACCTACTAACCTGTCCTTGCGGTTTAGGTTATGTAGGGGAGACCAGTAGAGAAATGCGCATACGTCTGTTAGAACACAAATCGGCAGTAAGAACTAAAAAAGAAAATGCACCATTGACCAGCCATTTCATTGAGTCCAATCACGATTGCAATGAGATCAAATGGTTTATTCTAGAAGAAATAAGTTTGTGTAAGAGAGGAGGCAATCTAGAAGCCATAACGAAAAATCGTGAACAGTGGTTCATGTGTTATCTGAATACTGTAAACAAAGGTTTAAACTCAAGAGAAGACTGGATGAAGATCATCAGTTACTGATAGACACTGATTAGTCCACATGTGAAGTATATCTATACTTGAACAAGTAGGATGACGGCATGAATCGTAATATTAACAATGACTATTGTATTGTTCCTGGGGGATCATTCGACAATGAGGAGAAAAAACGGGGCATGCAGCCCCCCAAGAGCGAATTTAATATACTCTGGGGGTTTGGATAGTCTATCAGCCCGCAGGTGGTTTCTAGATATTCAAACATCTAGTCTAACAATCACCTAAGATGTTGTTAATACTTACATATATTGTAAGTGGTTAATGAGTAAAGTGCCAGTCATGGCATATTTTAGAACTGTAAGGATGATAGTAGCAATATTAACAGTCCCTAATGATCAATTTATTGAAATCAATCCAATAAGTAATAACACATGGCTGTAATTTATAAATAAAATTCGTGCATAGATTGTCATATATTTTTGCACACTTATGCAGTGCTTTGAACCATGCAAGTGGCGCTTAGTATAGGTAAAACAGGTACAGTCGGCACACTGTCCAATTCCAACAGTGCATACAACTTCCGGGTTAACAAGAGGAGTGCAAGCGATAATAGTAAATACGACCGTAATGCACCCATTATGGGTGAAACGTGGCAGCGTTAGCGCGCAGTTTGATAGCACCCAGTAGTGTGTTTCTACGACTTCCGGGTTAACAATAGGAGACCCAGCATAGACAACAATAGCGAATGATATACATAATGAATTGTGAACTAACAATTCTGCTTAGAGCAAATAGAACGGAATGCGCTCACAATGGGTAAAAAACGAGGCGGATTTAGCGCTTAGTACAAAATCATTAGGCAGTGGGGCTTGTATAACCTCCGGGTCAACGAAAGGAGAGTCAGCACGGATAGGAAATGCTGAAAATACACAAGCCAAACAGGCAATTAACAATTACCCTTAGACCAATCACAGCGCCGATTAGGGTATTTAAAACAGGCTCCTTTCCCATGACTCCTTGTCGCCGTACAGACGCGAGAAGACGCATGCAGTATTCCGCCCGTTTTCTTCACACTTGAAGGTGAGCAAAGAAGTAGTTAGAGTAATTTTATGATAGCGTAGCAATTTGTTAAACACCTTTCGCGGATAGCAAGGAGTTTACTGAGACATATATTTGTTCACTTCCCTTTTTTGAACAGTTTATGAACTCAAGAGAACAAGGGGATTAGTATCGTTTGACTCCGTATAAGAAGTTGCAGAGTCCCCACAAGAAAAGAGATAAATTTCTTCCTTTTCTCCATCATATCCAAAATAAAAAGGTACGATAGGATGCCGTTTTGAGTCTATCGAATATAAGAATTACCCTCTTCAAAACAACGTGCATAATAATTATCGATGCATTCCTTTAATCTCTGCAGGCATACCTGAGCGTACAATTAGTACGTTCACTAAAAGGCAATTAAATAGACGGATTACCAAAAGATTCCTTCATAATAAATCGAAGATTCAAGAGCATTATTGAAAGGTATAAACGATGGTTAGTCATTGCGTAAATTAAAGCCATAAGAGAAAGACCATTCTAATGGTAATATTGTTTCTATTGCTGTCTCTTTAGGTTATTTTTGGTGGGAAGCAAGTGTATACTAACGTCGATTATAATAAAGAAATAAAAGCTACAACTATAATTACAGGTGAGATAGAATTCCACACCTTAATAAATGGGATTAAGACCATACTGGAAGACAGTACAAGGAGAATTACGATATGTGTTGAAAATAATAGAACAGGGTATAGGATAACACATATGTATTAGATAAGATAGACAAAATACAATGCGAATTGGTAGCATTATTCTTGTATTTTATATGTGTATAATGGTGATTTGTCTGTATCTGTTTATAATACAGGGTAGCTGTAATAATCTATCAAGTGACTAACAGAGAGATCCAAATTGCTAGTCTTGATAAAGATGGAACAATAATTCAATACCATCGAAACGCGTCGACGCCCTTTGTTTCTGTGTGGCAGAATCTGTGGAACCACTCTGACTTGCAGTTGAAATAATAGAACTCATCCAGGTCGAGTGTATATACCTTTCCATGCGATCTGTCAAATTGATGACAAATTATAGTGTCTTTAGATATAGGTTTTTCTCTGTGTTAAAATCGTGATTATTAAATAATATTGTAATGTTTTTATACCATTGATGTAGTGTTTTAATGAAAAATAAATTTTTGTTTTAAAGATAACTGTACCACATGTTTAATGTGATTAGTTTTTTAATGAAAAAATGAAATAAAAAATATATTTTGATCTAATTGTTGGTTGTGATAACAAGTATGTTTTTAACTTAGCATAGTACAATATGTGTAGATACAATTGTTGTGTTCTAGCGCACAAGGGATATTCCTATTAAAACTCCCGGAGACCTCACCACTACAGTTAGACTGGGTTCATAGAGTGGGTCCTGAAAGACCATTGAAAGAATCCCCGACAGATATACTCGTTTGTGTGCATGATTTCCAGATTAAAGAAGATATCCTTAGAAAGCCAGGGACTCTCATCCAGTTAACTTCAAAGGCCACTCCCCGACCTTTTTCCAAGATCTCTCCAGGATTACTCTCCAGAAACGCAAGCTCCACCGCCGGTGCTCAAAAGCGCCGGCGTATTGATGGACAATAGAAAACTATACAAGTGAGGCTCTGGTGGACACTGAGAACTTGTCTATTTTCCTATCTTTTGCCCCTATTTTGTTGTTCATTATGCACCCCTTTAGTAGAGTGGTTGCTGAGGAAGAGCAGCCAGTGATTCACATTACTCAGCACAATGCAGTATGGACCCGTAAACAAAAGTTAATATGTATTGCTTTTGTGATTTTTCTGTTAATAATGTTAGGGGGGATATCATGGGTTTAGGAAAGTGATCAAAGTATACCTGTACAGAGTAAAGATAACATTGTTCCTCAAGTCTGAAAGAAAAGGGTAGTCCCAAGCAAAGTGTTTCTAGATACACATAAAAGGTTCTTTGGAGAAGTGACTGCTTGTTACCCCACTGAATCTGTCACTAGTCTATGGAAAAATGCAAAAACAACAATAGATGGACAGAATGCAGAACAATGTCATACATTCACCCCAGTACAGAGATCTGGGCCTAAATCCATTGTTTTTTTGCTCACCATGCCTTTCCAGTTTGAACCCAGCCATATGCAAATCAGTCTTGACCCTGTGCCTCATGGGAACAGTCCAGCCCGAACTGCCTAGCCAGGTCATCCCTGGACTGGAAACAAGCATCCTAGGACCGGTTTCGGGGTTTCACCCCTCTTCTGCCAGGATAGCTTGATTCCAGTGGCATGGAGAGCACGGGACCCACGTCTGGGCATACCCTTCCCACTCGGGGTGACAAATGTAAAAACAACAATAGATGGACAGAATGCAGAACAATGTCATACATTCACCCCAGTGCTTGCTGATGTCAGTCCCCTCTATAGCACTCCTAGAGACTGAGCAGACTGGGCTCCGCCCTGAGTGTAACTGAATAAACAGATATTGGTTTGTATTCTCTACTGTCTAACTGACTCTTCATTTGGTATGGAAGACTGAGAGGAGGTCGTGAGTGACCCCAGTGACCCTAATCAGGCCACTTCCTTCAGTTAGCACCCAAACAGGGACTCCTTCGGGTGAGTGCACATCTCCTTCTACAGATGGGGGAGATCGAGGCCATCATTGGGTCAGACTGAAGGATCAGGGATCTCTGTATGAGGATCATTGATTGCTCGCAGATGCCCCTTTCGTCCTGCTGGACGGTGCCTCGCCCAGCCGTCATCCCGACTGGAGTCCTATACGACGAAACCTTGGATCTGACTATTTGGTCTGAAGAGTCGGCGGTGGAGAATTTGTTTGCTTGACCTGCATATATCAGGTGAGTTTGTTTTGGTTCTTTGTGGATATGGTACCATTTTGGTTTGAATTTGGTATGGTCTGAGGACCATCTTTGGGATAAAAGCATTTGCAATTGCTTTGCCAGGCATAAATAGTGAACTTGTTTTCTTTTAAGGATGCCTGGTATCAGTAAGCTGTTTTCTTTGTGCTGTCGCTGTTGTTTCTGCAGATGCTCGAATGGAAGAAGCTCAGCCGACACCTCTAGAAGGCTCTCCTAATTTTGATATGTGTGTGAAGCATGGTCTTGGCCCTATTATGTTTAGTACATTATGGCACAATTATATGAGGGACAATGCCGAGTTACAGTGGCTGTTGACGGCCACATTTGATGAACAAACGAGCGGGTTCTTACAGGAACAGTTATTTAGCTCTCTCTCCCCGGCAACCTGCCTGCGACTATTTTACCCAGTGCTTCTGTTGCTTCTCCGGATTTAATGGTTCATCTCCCAGCATTATTGGGTACTGAGACGGCAACACGTGGATTTGAGGATAGAGATTTGGCAAAATTTAAGGAGCATCTGGGCCCTTTTGTACGACTGCAGTGGGGGATAAGGAGAAGCAGGTGGTAGCTTGTCAGGCTGCCTAGTGGGGTCATAATCCCATTTACAGCATGGAGGATGTTTGGGGCATGATGAAAGATTATGAGCCCTTTGTACAGTAGCATGCTCTTAAACATATGTTCTCTACGTTGATTGGCCTTTGGCAGCAACATTTTGGGAACTACGCGCCACTAAGAGGTTCATCCTATATATCACCCAGCGATACTGGAGTTAACGGACCAATGTGGTAATGTTACTCGAGCTGGTGTAGCAGCCCATAATTAAGAACAATGGGTTCATACTCTGTGAAAAAGGAGTGAGGTTTTATCTCTTAAGACTCATTTGCCCGATCCCAGTAAAAATCCTACTGCTTATTATAAGGAACTGACTGAAGCTGCCTCTTCGACGGTAAGGACTCCTTTTGAAATTGAAATGTTTTTTGGTCTTCTTGTTCTGGTTGATATCTGGAGGCAGGTTCATACTCAAGATCATGTTGCGGAGTGGGGTGATACATGGGATCAAATTAAAGCATGGGATCAGGAAAGAAAGCTAGGTGATAAGCCTGAGCCGAGATACTTGCCCTGCTAGGCCGCATTTTCACATATATGCATTCTCTTATTCAGCCGAGAAAAGTTGATTGGGTAAATAATGGCTTGTAGCCAAAAGAAAGACGAGAGTGTGTCTTATTTTTTTACTCGGTTTAAGGATACATTTTGGGATTACAGTGGACAGGATCTGTCTATTGAGGGAGGTGTTCGGTTGTTTGTTAATAGGTTTGTTTCTAATTTGCTTCCTGATATTGCGACTCGTTTACAGGCTTCTGAAAGTACCTGGTCCATTTCTTCCCCTTCTGTTGTTTTGAATATGACTCAATATTATGAGCATCAGGACCAGGAGGAGAAAGAGAGGACAGAGAAAAGGCATACGAATTTGAAGATAAAGGTATTTATGCAAAAGACATTTAGAGGGAGTGGTTGAGGACATGGTGGACCTGCCTGACAGCTTCCACGTACTAGCAGGCAGCCGAATATGACGCCTTTGGGCAGGGTCATTCTGATAATAATTATTTGGATGACCCTTGTGATGGGCAGTACCACCATGATGATTATGATAGGGATAAAGCAGCTGGGGTAGCTTACAGCTAGGACAGCCAGGGACAGAGTGGGTGACCAGTTCCAATGCCTGTAGACCAGTGTGGTCCTTATGTAACAGCTGAACTGCAAGGTTCGATTAAGGTATTTTTGGTGGATACAGGTGCGACAAAAAGTTCTGTTTCTCGAAGTATAGTCCCTGGGGCGGCTCTGTCTGGCTATAAAAATGTTTTGGTGGGGTTTTCAGGAGTACTGGTTGTAAGCCCCATTTGCGAACCCTTGCATTGACTGTTGGTCCCTTTACTGTGGATTCTCCATTTTTGTTGACATCCAATTGTTGGGAGAATTTGATGGGTTTGGACTTGTTGAAGAAATTGCATGCTACTATTTATTACTTCCCGGAAGGTGTTTATATGATGATGGGTCCCAATATATGTACTACACACTGTCTCACCCTCTTCCCATTGGATTTGCTGAGGTGCCACCCACTTTGTGGGCAACAGGTGATACAGATGTAGGACTGTTGCACATATTGGCAGTTTTAATACAAATAAAAGACAATGTTGTTTTGCCTCGTATTCCTCAGTATAAGATAACTCAGGCAGGAGAATGAGCCCTTTTACAGATTTTTCAGGAATTGATACAAAAAGGTGTAGTTGAAGAGACATCTGCCAATATTTGTAATTGTCCTATTCTTCCTATTCTTAAACGGACACCCTCAGGTTCCCCTGCTGATTATGAGGATGTTTATCATTTTGTGATTGACTTGCACAAACTTAACAAGATAGTGGTTCCTCAGTTTCCAGTGGTTCCGGATATTACTACACTTCTGACAATGATTCCTTCCACTGCTAAACTCTTTTCTGATATTGATTTGAAAAGCGGGTTCTTCAGTATTCCTATTCATCCAGATAGTAGATATTTGTTTGGGTTCACGCTAGCTGGTAGAAGCTTTATGTTGTGTCGAGCTCCTGAGGGCAATGCAAAGAGTCAGAGTATTTATAGCCAAGCATTAAAAGGTCAATGGGATTCCCTTTTGCTTCCGCAGGTTATGTATTGGTGCAGTATATTGACGATCTCCTTATCATTTCTGATACCAAACAAGGTTGTAAAGACAGTACAGTTAAGATATTGCTACATTTAGCTCAGCGTGGTCATAACGTTTCTCTTTCTAAATTTCAGTATTGTTGACAGGAAGTCACTTATTTAGGTCACCTACTGTCGAAGGAGGGTAGGAGGTTGACCCCTGAGTGCATCAGTACCATTGTTAAAATGCCCATTCCACAAACTCAGAAAGATGTGCGTGGTTTTATAGGTATCACTTCCTACTTTTGGAAGTGGATACCTAACTACTCCCTACTAATCAAACCCTTGCTTGCCTTAACAACAAAAGAAGTGCATGAACCTTTGCCTTGGACGCCTGAATGTTAGCAGTCTTTTGAACAATTGAAAACTGCGCTTTATTCGGCTCCAGTACTTGGCACCCCTAATTACGGCAAACCGTTTGTGTTGTACATCCATGAGATTTCTGGTTGTGCGCTTTCTGTTTTAACACAAAAAGTTGGAGATAAGCAGCGGCCATGTGCTTATTTCTCTGATGTCCTTGATCCAGTTGCGAGAGCCCTCCCGAGTTGTCTAAGAGCAGTCACAGATGTGGCCACTTCGATCAGACAATCGGCTGGACTCTTAATGGATACTGAGCTCACACTTATGTTACCCCATACTGTGGATACACTTCTGAATAAAACAAAGACACAGCTCCTCACCAGTGCACGTCTTACTGGCTATGAATTGACATTGTTTACCAAACATATTAGTATGAAAAGATGTGCTATTCTGAATCCAGCCATGTTACTATCCCTCCCTTCCAAGAGTTAAGGAGTCTATAAACATGACTGTGTATTCCGGACGGAAGAAGAGACGAAAGGACAGGTATACCTGACTGATGTTCCCTTATCTGATCCACAAGGGGAACTATATGTCAATGGCTTTTTTTTTCAAATTGCCAGATGGCACTACAACTGCGGCTTATGCTATTACCACACTGCGTACAGTAGTAGAGACATCACAAGTTCCTTATCAGTCGGATCAAGCTGCTGAGCTTGGCGCCCTTATTTGAGCTTGTGAATTGAATGAGGGACTGGTTGTCAATATCTATACTGACAGCCAGTATGCCTTTGGGATCGCTCATACTTTTGGGCGACTCTGGGCTGAGAGAGGATTCCTTACTTCTCATGGCACCAAAATCCAGCACGGACACCTCATATTGAGGCTTTTATCTGCTTTGACCCTACCCAAGAAATTGGCCATAGTGAAGTTTAGCGCCCACTAGAAGGTCACTGATGATGTAGGTAGGGGAAATGCTTTTGCAGATCAGGCAGCTAAGAAGATGGCGCGGACAAATATGAAAAGAATGTTTGTAGCAGGTCTGGCTAGGTGGGTGCCTGAGGTTGCCATGTTTGAGGACACCCTTGAGAATGTAAAAGTGATACAAAGTGAAGTCACAGCAGAAGAGTTAACAGGGTGGCAGTAAAGTACAGGGCAATTGAACAGTGAGGGATGTTGGATTTCTAAGTCAGGGAAGCAAAGATAGATGTTGCCCGATGCATATGTTCTCCCTGTGGTTACAATGGTCCACAGTCCAGCTCATATCAGTGCTACGGGTATTTGCAAGTTGTTAGACTCTGTATGTCAGAATGATAACATTTCTAAGACATCTGCACATTTAGTGAGGTACTGTATGGTGTGCATGATGCACAATTCTGGAAAGTGTACCCCAATACCGCCTGGTAACTTTGCACCACTCTCTTTCCCTTTTGAAGTCCTCCAAATGGACTATATAGAGTTAGAAAGATGCAATAGTTTGAAGTATGTTTTACTGGTTGTATCTGCATTTTGTAAATGGGTTGAGGCCTTTCCCACCAAGGACAATACCGCCATTACGACTGCAAAGGTACTCCTGAAGGATCCTTTCCTCGTTTTGGCTTGCCTCAATTGATTTGGAGTGATAATGGAAGTCATTTTAATGCAAAAGTGATTCAATTGATTTGTGATGGTTTACACATAAAGGAAAAGTTTCATGCTGCCAATAATCCACAGTCAGCAGGTTTGGTTGAGAAATACACTGGTACTCTCAAGCTCACACCGGCAAAAATTCAGGAGACCACAGGGTTGAAATGGCCAGATGCTTTACCGTTAGCTCTTTTGTCAACAAGAATTACGACACATTCTAGGACAGGGTTGTCACTGCATGAGGTCGTGTTTGGATGCCTGACAAATGTCTGGGGTGTCCCGCGACTTCGGCAGTTCTCTAATATTGAGTATCCATTGCTGATTGATTATCTTGGCCAGTTAACCGTAAGTTTGCGTTCTATTTACCAACAGGTCCGGGACACCCTGCCACTTACACCAGAGGGGCCCAGGCACAATATTAAGCCTGGCGACTTTGTGCTAATTAAAAATTTCCAGAGGAAGAAAAGTTTGGAGCTGTGGTGAAAGGTACCAGAGCAAGTTCTTCTAGCAACGCGCCCCGCAGTAAAGGTCGCTGGCCGTAAGAACTGGGTGCATGCCACCCATTGCAAGAGGGTGCCTCTGCCCTTACCCTATGACCAGTAGGTCCAGGACAGCATCGGGGACTCCAAATGCGAACAAGTGCCTTGGTTTGTTCCCTTTAGTGATGCTCAAGTGACATACTCACAAACTGATAAGGAGAATGAAGATGTGCTAAATGCGGCTGTTCCTCCGGAAATACAAGCTATCCAGGAGCCCTTATTTGTAGACCATTCGGTGCCTGGAGTCACCAGGTACAATTTGTGACCTCAGCTGAGGGAAAGTGCATCCAAGGAGAAAAGAGATTAGAGATGGTCTGCGTAAGATAGGTTGTATTGAGTTATGGTACCAACGGAGATCTATTAGGCTTGGTGAAGGATTTCTGCTTATTTTAGTTAGTTGTTTGAACATTAGCTTGGGGAGATTAAAGTATACCATGGAGGTATACAATCGTGATCGACATGGGATACGAGCTTAGGACAGAGCAAGCTCCTCCGCCGTTGCTCAAGAGCGCTGACGTATTGATGGACAATAGGAGCCTATACAAGTGAGGCTCTGGTGGACACTGGGAACTTGCTTATTTTCCTATCTTTTGTCCCTATTTTGTCATTCATTATGCACCCCTTTAGTAGAGTGGTTGCTGAGGAAGAGCAGCCAGTGATTAACATTACTCAGTGCAATGCAGTATGGACCCATAAACAAAAGTTAATATGTATTGCTTTTGTGATTTTTCTGTTACTAATGTTAGGAGTATATCATGGGTTTTGGAAAGTGATCAAAGTATACCTTTACAGAGTAAAGATAACATTGTTCCTCAAGTCCGAAAGAAAAGGGTGGCCCCAAGCAAAGTGTTTCTAGATACACATAAAAGGTTCTTTGGAGAAGTGACTGCTTGTTACCTCACTGAATCTGTCACTAGTCTATGGACAGCATATCCATTGTCAATTGTCAGTTATACCTATACTCGGCCCCTTGACTTTGTAGAAGTGCAAGGAGTATTTGGGTTTGGCTATCCAGATCCTTGTCTGTACCATAGAAAGCCACGAGGCATGGGTTATCCGGGGTGTGACAACAACACTTAATGCAACAACTTCTAGAATGAAAAACAGAATATAACACTGGTAGGTCAATTCCTTATAATGGTAATGTAAATTGATACAAGTATCAATTTACAAGTATCAATTTACATTACCATTATAAGGAATTGATAGTTTCCCCGAGAAGCCGGCTATTACCCTGCTTGTTGTTCAATTATCAATTTTACTGACACTATGTTGTATGTCAATTGTTCAGGGATAATATTGCGTAAGGGCACGTACTCTTTGGTAAGTCCAAAGGACCCCAGTATCTTAGGGTGGAATTCCCGAAATTTTGCTCTGGACTATGACAGACTGATTTATGCACACCCAGGATTTTCTTTCTGTCTAATGGGACATATTATAATACTCATAATGGTACAAACGGTGTGGCGCTTGGGATGGTGCTGCCCTTGGGTGTACCTTGCAAATATGCGAAGCCTACAGTGAGATGGGTTAAAAGGCCATTGACCAAAGAATTCTGAGAAGGAGTGACAGACCTCAAAGTCAATAATTATAGTAATGGTATTGCTTTTGGATATATTCTTTCCTCCATAATTACATTCGGGGTACTGCTATGGCCAGGGGTGAAAAAGCTAGAGAATATTTTGGATGCAAGCTGCAAATATTGTCTAACTCCACAGTAGCAGCTTTGAGTGACATCACCAACCAATGGGAAAGTATGCGAATATATTCTGAACAGACTAGATATGCAGTGGATTTTATTCTAGCCAAGAGTGGTGGTGTAAGCGTGGTAGTAGGAGACCAGTGTGTAGTCGGGGTCACAAATATGGAAAAGAATATTACTCAACATATTCTAGACATCTTTGAAAATGTTGAAGGAATGTAAAGTGGGAACTAGAGTTGGTCTCTTTTTGGCTGCTGTGGCTGGATCCTTGAAAAAGTGATTTATTTCATTGTGATCCTAGTCTCTTGCTGTGTCCTTGTTCAATCCCTTTTGTTCTGTTGGTCTTATTGCACCACTCTTCTCACTCCTAAGAGGAAAATATCGATTCATGACACCAATGCTGCAATTATGATGCAAAAGGAGGTCGAGGACCTCATGCAGATAGATGAGGGCATTTTTTAGACTTCTTCCCTCCTCACCGTCTCACTTCCTGATGCTGACAACATGGTGTGTGTCTAAGAAGTTTACCTATGACTTCCTGTTTTATTAATTTATATGCTCTTTGGTATTACTGGAAATATTTAGCTCATGCTAAAAGGAGGGTCTCTTAGAATAGAAAAATTCATGTTTACGCATTGTTCTATGTATGGTAACATTTGCGGCACCATTTTCTAATTTAGACGCCAGCTTGAACCAAGATCAAAACTAATTCCTTGCTGTTTCCGAGAAAAGGCCCGTTATGTTTTGTTTCTGCAATGTTAGGTTTTGCTTCACTAATGAATGGACTGTCCTTATTAGCGCATACGTTTCCCACTAGATAGATGACTTCTCCCACTTGTCTAGTGGCGGGCACGGGCAGAGCGACCTTGAGTAGTAGATAGTGTGTGCCCGGCCTTTGAATGTAAACTTAACCTCTGTACTTCATTGTTAGCTGCATCTGCTTTGAAAATTCCATTGTGGGTGTGCCGTCATTGGTTCTGAAATGTACATAATGTATCTTTATGCTTGCTGATGTCAGTCCCCTCTATAGCACTCCTAGAGACTGAGCAGACTGGGCTCCGCTCTGAGTTTAACTGAATAAACAGATATTGGTTTGTATTCTCTACTGTATAACCGACTCTTCATTTGGTATAGAAGGCTGAGAGGTGGTCATGAGTGACCCGAGTGACCCTAATCGGGCCACTTCCTTCAAAAGAAACCGCGGAGGGTCCAGACCTGACTTGGCTACCACCAATGAAAAGAGACAGGCAGTGCTACAGGACCTATCTGTGGAATCCACCCTCTCAACTGCATCCTGAGCTGGAAACGACTCGGACCCACAGTGGGTCTCTTAGGAGGTACCCCTCCGGAACAGTCCTCTACTGACCAACCACGCCTCAACCCAACTCGTCGGATTTGACAGACTTTGGCCTCCTGCTGTTTTTTTCCCCAGTATATCCTTATTGTTGTCTATGGGTATCTTGCTTCCTTCTTTCATTTCTTCTCCTGCGCACTAGCCAGGCTCCATATGGGCAGCAAGAATGGTGAGAATCTTATGGCAGGGCGTTCCACTGCTAATCTGCAGGCGCGGCAAGAGTTTAGTGAACAAGCAGCACAGGGGCAGATTAAACTTCTGGGATGCATAAAATTCGCCTAGTGAGCCTCAATGTACAAGGTCTCAATAGCCCAGTGAAATGCAAAGCAATCCTATCCTATCTGGAACACTCGGGGGACATTTGATTATTATAAGAAACCCATCTGCTGGCCAGGGATACCCACTGCATGCGCTCTCCCAGGATTCCCAGACAATACTGGACCTTGGGTTCAGCTAAAAAGAACAGCCCTTGCCCAGAGCTTCCAGGGAAAGGTCACTGATGTGGTAGCTGAACATAGGGGTAGAGCATTAGGGATTAGGCTTCAATGGGGCCATGTACAGTTCACAGTTGCATCTATATACGCACCAAATGATCACCAGGAACGCTTCCTGATTAATTGCCTTACACAAGTTCTAGCCACGCCTGACCGAGAGGTGGTGATACAGGGGGACATAAACCTTGTAATGAACACAGACTTAGACCGTTCTGGACAACGCACTACACAAGCCGGGACTCTATCGCAATCTGGACATCAATGGCTCACAAATATCTCCCTTAACGACATATGGAGGCAGGCACATCTCTCCACTAAAGACTACACATACTTCTCCGCAGCCCATAAATCCTATGCCCGCACAGATCATTTTCTGATTAAAGACACACTAGTGGGATGCCCCGCTCTCTCTCTGATTATGCCCCTATCACACTATCACTGAACCTAGGCATCTCTCAACCATGCCTGTCATGGTGGCGTCTCCAGGACGCATTCCTTCACTAAGACCAGACAACAAAAGCAATCCACAAGGCGCTCAAAAACTATCTCGCCAACAATGACCGCGAAGAGGTCTGTCCGGACTCCCTGTGGGAAGCTTTAAAATTACACATGGTGAATTTATAGCTACATCAGCATGGTGGAAATAGGCTCTGAAAGGAGCACAGGAAGCAACTAGAGGTGACAGTAGCGGAGCTAGAATCCAGACACAAATGCACCGGTGCTCCCCATATCTGGAGAGAATTAGAAAGGAAATGACTTATCCTCTGCAGATTGGACCTAGATAGAGCAGAATATGCCCTATCATGCCTCCGGCACAAATTCTTCCTCAGCGGAAATCGCTCAGGCTGCATGCTAGCCCACAAACTGCGTCAGAGGGAGGTCTCTGCGACGGGTGTGGCAATTAAAGCTCCATCTGGGAGAATAGTATACGCGGACTCAGAAATAGCAGAGGCCTTTCGAGCCTTCTACTCCAGGCTTTATGTGGATGGAGATTCTCCCAACAGAGACTTAGCTGATTATCTTCATGGCGTGCGGCTGACTACGCTGCCAACTGATACTGCGAGTCACATTGATCACCCTATCCAAGTAGACGAGGTAGTTGCAGTGATATCCCATCTCAAAACCGCTAAGTCGCCAGGCCCAGATGACATTACCCCTCTGTTCTACAAGAAATTCTTTCAGGTACTAGCCCCTATACTGGCATGTTTTTTTTTAACTCATTTATTGACACAGGAGCACTACCTGATTCCCTTACGGAAGCTTCTATATTGGTGATCCTAAAACCTTCAAAAGACCCCCTGGAATGTGCATCCTATCGCCCAATCTCTTTACTCAACGTCGACGCTACAATATTTATGGGCATACTGGCTGCTCGCATTAACCTATGTATGGCAGGGATTGACCCAGACCAAGCCTGATTTATACTGGCGAGACAATGCAAGGACAATAACAAATGCCCGATACATCTTACAGACCTCATCGACCGCTACCAAAAGGAGGCCCTCCTGTTGTCGGTTGACACAGAATAGGCCTTCGACAGGGTCCACTGACCATTTCCATTCGAGACGCTACGCCGCTTTGGCTTTGGGAAGAGATTCCTTGGCTGAATAAGGTGCATCTCCAACTCACCCAGGGCATCGGTCAGAATCAACAGATACTCCTTCGGGCTTTTCCCCATACACAAAGGAACTCGACAGGGATGTCCACTCTCCCCTTTACTATTCGCATTGTATATGGAGCTAATGGCCCAGAGAGTTAGAGACAGTGGTCCTGTCCTTGATGAATTCCGAAGCCTCGCTCGCGGCCTTAGTAGACAAATTCTCTCGCTTTAGCGAGGTATCAGGATTTAAGGTAAACTTTCATAAGTCATAAATACTAAACCTCTCCACTACTCCTGTCATGGTGGAGGCCCTGTCTAAACAATTCCCATTAACCTGAGCTAGCAATCATATACCATATCTAGGGATTGTCTTGGCGCGAACACTTGACAAAACACTAAAAGCTAACTATGGCCCACTCCTGGAAAAGACTAATAAACCCCTAGCCACATGGACATGGTCGGGTCCCTCTTGGGCGGGTCGTATTGCAGCAGTGAAGATGACAAACATGTCGCGTATACTCCATATTTTCCAAACTATCCCCCTTTCCCCACCCCCGGCTACACTACGGAACCTACAACGTGCCATCAACTGCTTCATTTGGGGTGGGAAGCAAATGCGACTCAGTCTCTCGCAGAAGCCTAAAGTAGAAGGGGGACTGGGAGTTCCAGTAGTATCAAAATATTTCCAAGCACCCCAACTACGCTTCATCTTAGAGTGGAGTTGTCCCCTATCAGAGAAGCACTAGTCGTTTATGGACCAAACTATCGCAGGAGCGAATATCTGGAGAGAGATTTGGCTCCTGCATAGACACAGGGCATGAGGGCTGTACTCCTGCCCCATCACGGCAACTACCCAGAAATTCTGGGATGTAACGGCGATCCATCACAGTTTCACCTCATTCCCCTCCCCGATGACCCCATTGGTTGACAACACTGATTTCCCGCCTGGTTGTAGATCGGAACCATTTCAGCGATGATGTGAGAAGGGCTGCAAAAGGGTAGGTTCCCTATTTGATCAGGACGGAATTATTCCTTGTGATCAGCTTCAGGAATTTACACAATCCCCTCCTCTGACCACTACACCTATAATTAGGTATGTCACTGGGTAACCTCTCCAGAGATGAGACTAGGGGATACTCGCCAATTATCCCAGTTCGAAAAGTGGCTCATTACCAAAAGCGACGACAAACGCCTTATCTCAGAACTCTATGCCTTCCGCTCAGCGGACACTTCTCCCACGAAATCCAAATGGCAGCTAAGGTGGGAGGAGGAAATATGCAGATCCCTCACAGATAAAGAATGGCAGGACATTTATTTCAGAAACCATCATACAGCACACTAGATTCCGCGTACGGGAGCAGCATATAAGGGACATGCTTACTGGCATCTAACACCTGCCCAACTGAACCACTGGAACAAAGACCGCCCAGCCTATTGCTGGCATGGGTGCGGACAGACAGGCTCTTTAGTGCACTTACTTTGGCATTTACTCAAATTGGTAAGATACTGGGACCTGATACTCCAGGACATAGATGAAGCCTTCAAAATGGACATCCCACGTTTCCCTGCTTATATGTAGCTGAGATTCCCCGATCCTCTGAACTTTCCCTGCACTCTCTGAGAGGGAGCCAGATAGCCTTAGCCCTTAATGTTGGAAAATTAGCGCTAGTGCCCCAATGGGGCAACGAGAGGGTCCGAGACCATGTGGCATGGTTAAGAAGGTTGTGGTGGGTATTGGGAATGGAGCGCCTATCTATGTTGGCAGACAACAAATGGAAGCATACCTGGAACTGTGGCCTCCATTTATCACTATCCTCAGCAAGGAATTTAGGGAAATAACTTGCCCCAAGCTCCTACAAATTCTGCGCCTCACTGCTACCACTCAAAACACTGATCCCTAAAAGATCTGATAAAGAACTATCTGGTGTTGATACGTTAGACATGAAAGAGGAGCAATATAGGGTGCGAAAGAGATGGGAGGGTTGGGAGGGGCGGGAGGGAGGGCTTTCTTCTTGTTGGATTTATGGGTTTTTGCTTCTGTTAATAAGCCCATCTAAATGTTGTTTTCTCTCCCCTCACGTTTCACAGGACATGGCGTAATGGGGTTGCAATACCATTGCATACTATTTGATATATAGTCTATTGCTGCCCACTGTTTTCACTGCCAGCCTCTGGGTTGTAGTCACCCAGCTGTGTCATTCACATGAGCATGTTAAACCCATTGCCGGATACTGATTATAGAACTAATATGATGTCATGTTAATGTGTAAACAAATAAAATAAAATGAGTTATTCCATAAAGTGTATTGTGTCCTAGTGATAGATTTCCCTGTCTGATGTGCCATCACCATGTGTCCCTTGCAGGCCACCACCTGTACAGGATCAGTGGTGAAAGGGATGACCATCTTTAACTTCTGTCTCTGCTTTGCCAGCATCCATTCGCCTTTGTAAAAGTCTATTTCCTGGGCGTGGCGGCATTGAACAGCATATGGTTTCATTTAACTCATATGAGTAGCATCAGTTTTAAGAAGTTTGTCAGCATCCCCTCATCAATCTGATGTCCATTGAGGTAGTTTTATTCTGATGGCTCTTCCAAAAAAACAAAATAGCTGGACTCTCACCCGTTGTGGAGTGAAGAGCTGATCAATAGGCCTGGAGGGCCTGGGACATAGCTTGGTTCAAGTCGATTCCTTCCATGGACGCTCATTGAAGTATCCTCTTGAGGGAGCCCTTAAATCTTTTGACTACACCATTTTCTTTGGGTCAGATGTGTGTACTCCTATGGTGTTTGGCGTTGAGTCGTGCACAAAACTCTTTGAGCTCCTTGCTGTTGAAGGGCGGGCTATTATCAGATTTGAGGATCTCGGGGATACCCTAAGCTGAAAAGATGTCATCAGGCCTTTCTATGATTTTTCATAAGTTGTCGAGGACCGTGTTTTTACCAAAGAAAAATGTGAATATTCATCTATGACTGTCATAAGAAGCTGTCCATCTTCTAATGGTCCAAAGAAGTCAACTGCAACTCTCTCCGAGGCATGGGCAGGAAGGTCAGACATGGTCACTGGGTGCTGCGTCACCTTAGAGGACAGGCAATTACAGATGTAGCATGCTTTCAATTCCTCTTCTACTCGCTCATCTAGTCGAGGGAACCACACTCAGTGCTCTTTTGGTAGCTACAATGTCACAGTGTCCTTCATAGGCAACTCTATGACCCATTGCCTTAGGCTCTCAGGTATGATGATTCTTGAGCCTCTCAGTATTATGCCTTCATGTATGACTGCTAACTCATCCTGTGCATTTTTTTAATTTTTTCGGAATTCAGTATTAAAAGTGGTTTAAAAGTTATCTAACTAGTGCTACAACGGTCCAGGTGGGAAACACTGTTTCATGTAACAGACCGGTCAAGATGGGAGTACCACAGGGCTCCATCTTGGTCTGACCCTTTTTAATCTGTACATGATGCCACTGGCCAAGGTGATCAGATCTTATGGTTTTGATGTTGTGTCATATGCTGACGACACGCAGATCCTGGTCACTCTTGGACCAGACCCATCAGAAACAAAACAGCATTTCAAAAAATGCATGTCCCACATTGACAGGTGGATGAGTACAAACCATCTCCAATTAAACGGAGGCAAGTCCGAGATCATGCCTTTCGGCAAGGCTCACGAGCATTGGTCTCACGACTGGTGGCCCCCGAACCTAGGCCCTTGTCCAACACCCAAACCGACGGTTCGGACTTTAGGGTTCCACATGGACAGTCAAATGTCAATGATAAATCAGACCAATCACATAATCGGCTCATGTTTTGGAGTGATGTGTAATCTACGGAAATGCCCTGCTGTCCTCAATAAACGAGGGCCTCCTCACTAAACTCCAGATTTTGCAGAACACTGCGGCCAGACTGGTTCTGAATCTCCCGCCAAGATCCCCGTCTGCCCCTTGTCTGAGTTCTCTACATTGGCTCCCAGTCAGACAGAGAGTCCTATTTAAGACTCTCTGTCTGACACATAAAAACATGTATGGAAAAGGCCCGGGGTACTGGTCCAAAAAACTACGTTGGTATCAGCCTTGTAGGTCGCTAAGATTGAGCAATGAATCCCTTCCCACACCCCTCAGAATCCGCACGGCGAGATATGGAGGAAGGTATTTTTCCTATCTTGCTCCTGTCTCCTGGAATAAACTTCCCTTGAACTTACGTACTATCTCAGATCATAACTGCTTTCGCAAAAAGCTGAAATCATGGCTATTTGACAACTAAATGAGTACTCTATCAGAGCCGTCTGCAAGCGCCATGAGACTTCTGAGTGATATATGCGCTGTACAAATGTCCCTGATTTGATTTGATTTGATTATTAGTTAGAGGTCGTGTGAGTTGTCTCTGATTGTCTCAATGAGTTCTTTGACAATAGTCATTTCTTTGTCTGTGTTGGTAGGAGCACTGACTTGGTCCACAGACAGAGACACTGGTGTGCTGGACCTCACAATAAAATTGAGATATTTTTCTTCCGTCCTGGATGTTGAACTAGGACAATGTAGCGGCACTCCTGAAAAGTAATCCACTGGGTACTGATCCTTCCCTGGTTTGTGTACAATCTCATAGTCATACTGCAGCCCAACCACCACCTTTTGATGCAAGGAGGCATCTTAGCCTTCAGGGTTCCATAAGTAGTGTGCAACGCTTGTTGGTCCGTGATGACAGCAAACCATTTTCTATAGAGGAATACAAAAAATGCTCGCAGGCCCATACCACAGTCTCTCTGTCAGAAATCTCACATGGGTTTTTCCGCAGGAGAGACATGAGGCAGCGATGCGGGGTACCAACCTCCCTATCAATTGAGATGACCCAACGAGGTCAAAGTTAAATCCCAACCAAAGAGGAAGAGGGGAAGGGAAGAGAAAACAGAAGACTGCTGATGACTGCACTACAGAAGGGGTGTCTGCCTGGACCCGTCTAGGGTCTCCCAGTGTGAATAAATAAAGGTGTATCAGAATCAACTCCTGACCATGTAATCACTGTTTACATCTACTGATCTGTATAGTAAATAATTCCCTTATAGCTGCATGCATCCCCTCTTCATTCAAGTGTATACGAAACTGAGGTCAACAGGAATACTGGTTTTTCTAATACTCAGACAGAAATAAAGAGATGTGTTTAAGGGTTTAAGCATAGCAATAGGCACCTTTAGACATATACTATGTTCAATTACCCTTCATACCGTAGGTGCATAATAACAACCTCTAAATGTAGGCTGACTGGCAAGAATGGAGATCATATATGAAAGAACAACATAACACTATATACTATGTATTGTTAGATGTGCATTACATCATGCTTCCTATATTTCTGCCACATCACTAGAGTTAAAAATAGAAAAACAAAAATAAGCCTTAATCAAAAATCAAAAGTGCAGGAGAGAGTTTAAATTGGTATCAAATGAAGGTAATCCAAGTAATACAGTTGTTATTCTTCATTTCAGAATATCCAGCAATCAGAAGTACAGATACCAGCACACTAACGCATTACCGATATTGAATTGATGCCTTGTTTCTTTCCTTCTTTCTTTTACAGCAGCATGGAAGTAACGGCTGAGATGCAGACATCGGGATTCCCTCGAAGCAACCCTGATGACGCAAGAAGAAAGTCCTCCCAATGTGAAGAGCCCACAGAGAACTCGGCAAACACATGAAAAACCCAGAAGCAGGTAGGTAAGTGACACAATGGCAGGAGACTGTTGTTCACAAACAACTAGTTTCAGACAGGCTATGACTGACAGAGGCCACAATGTGTCTCTGAGCATTTGCGTGGTCGTTGTGTCGAGCAAGGATTGCCTCCAGACCCACTGGGCTCGCATCTACCATGACTTCAGGTGTAGCTTGGGGTGAAGTAAGCCATTTCAGTTGGATTCTTGATTGCGTGCTTTATTTCTTTGAAACTTTTATCGCATTCAGGAGGCCACTGAAAAAGATTATTCCACTTTGTCAAGTCTCTCAATGGGGCATTCACTGTGGAAAAATTGGGAATGTGTCTTGAGCAATAACTGACCATGCCTACAAAGGATTGCAGCATGGTAAGATCTTGAGGGGGGCAAGTGGATGACAGTGCTTGCATCTTGTCTGGATCTTGAATAATTCCCCCATCCGAGAATATGTGCCCAAAAAAAGAACGTTTGGTTTTGTGGAATTCACATTTTGCTGCATTCAATGTGAGACCTGCATCAGCAAGTAACTGCCACACTTGAGTAAGGACTTTGTCGTGTTCTTTCTGGGTTCTCTCAAAGACCAGTATGATGTCACTGTAATTGAAAGCATGTGTAATAGGTTGGATTACTCTGTGGATAACATCCTGAAATATCTCAGCAGCCGAAGATACTCCAAAACTTAGTCTCTTGTACCCTTTGTTTAGCTCAAGACTGGAAAAGGCTTTAGCTCCATTCAGTTGCATGATCAAGTCCGCTATATGGGAACCAGGGTTTCTCACCGTCTCAATGGCCCTTTTTGGCTTGCGCATATCAACACAATGTGAACCACTTCACTACTGTCTTTTTCTGGTACAACTACTGTGGTCAAAACCTATGGCACGAGGCCTGTGGAACTTTCAATGATGTCATGTTTCAAAAGTGTTGCCAACTCTTTCTCTACAGCTTCTTGAAAATGAAAAGCAAATCAATGCTGCAGCTGGGCACCAGGACACACGTCTTTGTTGATATGAAGCTGTACTTTCATTTTCTTGAGTTTTCCCAAGCCATGAACAACGACGGGAATTAGCACATGATATCAGGTTAAGATCAGAGGTTATAGTTGATGGATATTAACCCCATATCAGCTGCAGTGGCAAAACTGACCAAACATGCACTAGTCGAAGTTCCTTGTAGAATATAAATGCTATTGTTTTGAGTTGCATTGCTGCTGTGAACAATCCTTGGCATCAAAATGGTTTAGACGCTGCACAGTGTAGACCTTCGTATCAGAATGAGTGAGGCATGGCACACGCGAGAGGCTGTTAAACTTTTCCACTGGCATAATATTAATTGATTCCCCACTATCGATGATGAAGGTTATGGGGTGACCATTCATCTGCAATGTAATTGTGGGACAGTGTCCAATGAAGTTTGGTGATTTTTTTGTTTAGGTTTCCTTGACAGGCAGCTAACCCCACATGTGCATGCTATATTTTGGTGGACATCATCAACATGCACCCACCTTCTTTGCTGGTACTCGATAGCGATGTTGAAGAACCTTTGTACACAGACTTGATGACGATAGAATTTGCTTGGTGTCTACTTGTCGTAGCTGATGTTGCCTTTTGTGGGCACGGCCAGAATACTTCTTTCACTTCATCACCTGCAAGGTTTTTTTAATATTTGATGATTTTCTTATCATCTTTCGCCTCTTGCACATCTATGAAGTAATTGAATGTTTTAATCCACGTTGTCCACTTCGCACCAATGTTCTGTTTCTTGGAGGTGTTGAATGGCTGTGGTGGCTTCAAGACCATTTCTACATTTTATTTCATGCTCTGTTCTGCCACCATTGTGTTTGCATGTGTCTTTGACTGGTGGCACTGCGCGGGGTGACTCAGCAACTTCTGCAAGCACCTGCCTCTGGCAGGAACATGGATTAAAGCATGCTTCAGTTTCACATGACAGTGAGTACATTCTCTTTGGTTTCTGTTTTTTGTAATTTTGCTGGTGCTATAGTTATTTTCTCACATCATCTGAATGGTCACTCTATGTTCAGAGCACAGCATCTCTGCAGACAACCTCACTGCTGTTATTGGCGGTCGTTTTGAAATACGCTCCGTTGTAGGGCCTTTCAATTGCTTCTGCAGCCGTGTATGAAATGGAGCAGTGCTTTGACTCGACATATGCCGGTCGCAGACATTCTTTGCATCAATTCTGGGCATGTGCGGCACTCACAAGAAGTTTGCTGTACCCTTGCAAACTCTCAGGGGCAGCAGTCTTGTTTTCAACTAGCACGTATCTTCTACTTCACACCAGTGTTAGTATCTTCACACTTTGCACATTACATCTTACTTCCCTGAACCACACCCTAACACCTCTCTGGTATATCACGTAGTTCCTGTTCAGAGTCCACCCAGAACCACAAGGGTCCTAGTGCGTACAGCATTATTATGCTACACCTTAGGACGGGTCTAAGGCAGGTGCTAAAATGGCACCACATGGCAGGGCTATATAGAGAGGTAAACAGAGACCTGAGGGTCCTAAACATTATTGTTTAACCATCACAAAGGGTGCAACTAGGCTCAAATTTTGGGGGTGGATGTGGAAGTGACTAACATTGGAAACAGTGGGGCAGAGGCATCTTCAGATTCAGAGTCAAAATCACTTCATTTTTTTGTAAGCTGCACAATATATGGAGACTTTTTTTAAACAATCTCCAGTGGTGCATTTTGTTTTAGCACCCTGGTCCTGTAAAGTAGGTTTCAACTTACTATCCTTTACAATGGGTTAAGGGGTTTCCCTCAAGGGATTTTAGCAGAAAAAAATGGAAATGTCGCACTGGTCCAGTAAACTAGTAGAATTCTACATTTCTAGTTTTAGTTTCTGGGACACACAGAATGTACTCCAAAACCTAATGCAATAATTGTGTTGTTCTCAACCTATTAGACCCTTCAAAAACAAAATGTATATTATATTTAGGCATTTTCCACCCAAAGGATATTTGGTAATATTGAGGGAAAATGGTGCAGATTAAGTCCATTTCTTTTTTTATTATTCTGTTCCTACTGCATTTCTGAGGACATAATACATTTATATTATTTACCACACTCCTCCAAAAATAGTACCGTGCTTGTGTGGGTGGCCCTACTGCCTGTGATAGGATCTGACCAAACCAAGGCCAATGTCGAGACCACATTGACTTCATATAGTCACTCTTTTCATCTGTTTCTGTAGCTGGCACTTGTCTCAGCAACACTAATGTGGGAATATTTTGGTTAGTAAGTTTGGGTATGTTGGGTGATAGGAATGTTGTGGATCCCTGCAGATTCCAGAACTTTCCAGTACAGATGTTTGTGGAAAATTCAGGATCTTAGCCATTTTCTGAGATTTTTTTTTTTTTTTTTTTATTTTTTTTTTTTTAAACCGTTTATTGCAGTTTGTAAAAGTTACAGGTATGGGCCTACAACCATCCGGCCGGCCGCTAGAATGACAAAAGCATATTGCATACATACAGTAAAAGTCTCTCGGCAGTGCAGAGCAGTGAAACAGGAGT